>NC_058089.1:16785636-17403452 GCF_014858855.1 Bufo gargarizans
GAGGATCTGTACCCAGTTGGTTGTAAGGAGTCTCAGAAGCTGGCACATTTGGGGTTCATTAGTTTTTTGCTCCTATTTCCTAGGATGGAGATGGCCAAAAACGCTTTGCCAGAAAAAGCATGCCAGCTCGATAGCCGCTACTGGAAAATCACAAATGCAAAGGGAAACGTGGAGGAGGTACAAGGCCCGGGAGTGGTGGGTAAGTCACGAGAATGCACATATCGTATCAGGCGTTCATTTCCTAACGGGAGCCCCAGTTATTAGTTCTAGATCTCCGAGCCGTGTTGTTTTCTCTTTTTGAGAACCACTGAAGTCAAGGTAAAGCATGTATAATGCTAAGTAGAGCTGTGGGCCCCTTGTTCAGATCCGTGGATGCCCCGGCATTCAGGATCCCTACAGATATGCACAGACCCTGGGATGTATAAATAAGGTGTAGTCCACATTGCATCTTCTTTATCCCAATCGGTCAGTGGTTGGCCCAGGAGAACTTGCTCCAGAAGTAATATGGACAGCCGGCTTCTGCGGTGGGGGTGAGAATTGTCTGTGTAGCACCGCTCATCTCTTTATAATCGTTTGCCAGGTATGTCAGTGGAAGGCATGTCAACACTCCTGGAAGATCCCTTTAAATGGGTTTGTCCTTTCTGGACATTTGTGGCATTTCGATAGATCGCAAATGTCCGATGGGAGTGTCCAGAGGTGGCTTCTGTCTCACGAACAGGACCCTGCTGTGAATGGAGAGAATGCTGAACATATGCAGCATCCTCTCCATTCACTGCTATGGGGCTTCCAGAAATAGCTGACTATAAGTCCTATAACAGTGAATGGAGAGGAAGAGGCACATGTGGCCACCCTTTCATTTGTCTCTATGGCTCTTCTGATAATAGCCGAGCAAGGTCCCATAAAGGAGAAAGCCGTGCATGCTCTTTTCACAGCGGGCCCCTGTTCTTGATCTAGGAGCAGGTTCCACAGGTGGGACCCGCACCTATCGATGGGTCATAAATGTCCAGATGGGACAACCCCTTTTAAGCTCTGCTTCATCGGTGCAGTCCACTTCATGTCTTCCTTTTATTCTTTTAGGAGATTACCCCCAGCTGAGGGCGGGTAGAGTGTACGAATACACCAGCTGCACTACATTCTCCACAACTTCGGGATACATGGAGGGGAGTTATACATTCCACCGGCTTGACAACAAGAACGAGGTCTTCAATGTCACCATCCCTCGCTTTCACATGAAATGCCCCACGTTTCGAGTGTCTGACGTTGCTACAGTAGGTAACATTGTGGCTCCTGCTCATCTGCCAGTAGTGGACACCAGGCTTGTGTTCCTAACATTTCTCTGACAGATGACGTTTAGAGGTTTCTCAGTGTTTGGGTAATGAGACTGGAGTCAAAAAGTCCTCTTTTGAAGGGATCCTGTTGTACATTTGAGCAGCAAGGAGTCCAGTGATCTGCCAACTCCCACTGATTGATGGGTGTCTACCTAAGTACTGTCATAAGGAGAAACCTGTCAGTCGGAGGAGACCACTTATCGTTGGGCTTTTTCCTGGCTGCACAATTTATGGTCACCAGTGGTCAGGCTCTTCCCCGCTCCAAACTGCAGAGAACAAAACGATTGTGACCAGCGTCTTCTCTTTTGCAAGTTTGTTCCAGTCTATACATAAGACAAGGCAACGTTTCGGCTTATACCAAGCCTTTCTCAAGCTTGGTATAAGCTGAAGCATTGCCTTGTCTTATGTGTAGACTGGAACAAACTTGCAAAAGAGAAGACGCTGGTCACAATCGTTTTGTTCTATCCTCCTGAATAAGTCATCTGTATCTGATCGGTGGGTGTCCGACTCCTGGGATCCCTGCCGCTCAGCTGCACTCCTGTGAGCACAGCTGCCTTCTCGCAGCTAACCAAGCACAGAGCGGTACATCGTATAGCGGCGGAGCTTGGTATCACGCTCAGCCCCCTTTACCTTAATAGGGCTGAGCTGCTCCTAGGCCATGTGACCGATAAAAGTGTCGTCACTGGCGTAAGAAAAGCTGTGGTGCTCTCAAACAGCTGATCGGTGGGGGTCCCGGGTGTCAGGCCCCCACTGATCAGATACTGATGACCTATCCAAAGGATAGGTCATCAGTATCAAAATCTCAACAAACCCCTTTTAAAGGGGTTTTTCAGTCCCTTTATATTGATAGTCTATCCTCAGTATAGGCCATCAACATCTGATCGATGGGAGTCCAGCCCACACACCTCTGCCGATCAGGTGGTCTGCAGTAGCTCCAGAGCTGGACCTTTGTGTGTAGTGGACTCAGTATACCCCTAATTGGGCCAGAGCAGAGGACCTCAAGAATAAGTGGCTCCTACTCTGGTGGACCTGGCCCCCATGGTCATTCCTTTGAATAGCCTGTATATCAGGGATCGGCAAACTTTGGCACCTCAGCTGTGGTGAAACTACGACTCCCAAAAAGCACACTTGCTTAGCTGTTTTCAGAACTCCCATAGAAGTGAATGGAGCATGCTGGAAGTTGTAGTTTCACCACATCTGGAGTGCCGAAGGTTGCTGACCGCTGCTCTATATAATTTAATACTGCATTTTCCACTGCTGCAGAGATGTCTAGCGGCAACTTCCTCTCCAACAACAGTTGTTCATTGGGGGTTTCACAAGATGGACGTGGCGGAATCGGGCAGGGGCAGACTGGGCATAATTCTAACTGCACATGCGCAGCGGCGCATGTGCAGTTAGAATTACGCCATGAACGAGCTTTCTCTAAAGCTCCTCCATGTCGCGTGCAGCCATGGACGAACTGGCTGCACGCAGAGCGGGGCTCAGGTGGCAGGGCTCATTATAAAAAACAATAGCATTCGGATTTTTGAAAACAAAGTATATTAGGAAACTCTTTTTCACCCCCTACCTCCCACTATATAGTGGAAAGTACTTATATAGTGGCCAACCCCTTTAATTTCAAGAAGCCAGTCATAAACATGAAGACCACTTTAGCCAGGCATTTATCATGTAGGTAGTTAAAACAATTGATTCTGGCTTGATTAATTTTTCCATCACATTATACACTGCTCGTTTTTATGGTTACGACCACCCTCTAATCTAGCATTGGTGGTCGTGCTTGCACATTATAAAAAAATGAAATGCCAACCTCTCTGTGGGAGTGAGCATAGGCCGATGTTCTTTCCTATAGTGTGCAAGCACGACCACCGCTGCTGCATTGCAGGGTGGTCGTAACCATGGAAACGAGTAGTGATGGAGAAAGGAATAAAGCCAGCAGAGGAGGAAATATGGAGAATCACAATACATTAGTAAGTGCCTTGTATTAACTTTCTCTACATCATAAATGCTGAAGTGAGACATCCCCTTTAATGGTATGACCATTTGGGACAAAAGTTCTACTGCAGAATTTGTCACTTTTCTGCGGCAAAATCCACACGTGTTAGGCTACATGCACACGAACGTTGTTTGTTTCCGTGTCCGTTCCGTTTTTTGGTTGTTGTTTTTTTTTTTTTTTTGCGGATAGGATGCGGACCTATTCATTTCAATGGGTCCGCAAAAAATGCGGACAGCACTCCATCAGTATATCCGTTCCGTAGCAAAAAAAATGCAACGTGTCCTATTCTTGTCCGTTTTAGGCATTGTTACAATGGATCCACAAAAAAAAACTGTTGTGTGCATGTAGCCTTACATGCGGATTTTGCAGCAGATTTCAGCCCAGCCATTTTAAATAATGAAATCCACACTGGAGAGCCGCAGCATAAATTGACATGGTGCGGATTTAAACCCCTCACCACAGGTCAATTTTCGCTGCAAATTTTTATATATTTTTTGAGCGTGAGGATAAGATTTCCTACAATCTCACTTTTCTGCTGGTACTGTACAACACATGCAAATCCGCAGTGATATAGCATCATACCTATCCTGTGTGGCCGTATCCAAAAGTAGACGGAAACCGACTTCCTGCCTCACCTGTGGCTCAGGCTGCTGCCCTTTCTTCCCCCTTATTACCCACTTGTGATGCCCCCCCCATTACGGACAGGCCCTGTAAGAATGGGGGGCAGCACCTGACGGCTTGTTTCTGCATTGTCTATCGTACAGGAAGAGAGCTGCAATGATTGCTTTCTACACGACGACGACTCCACAGACACGGATGAATATGAAGAGAGGAGGAGAGTGCTGGACATGCCGAATCCTCCTGTCCATTGCCCACGCTTCACCTGAGTGCCCACCGCCTGCATCTGCAGAAGACCAGCGGGGTCGTCCTGCCAGGATCCTTTTTTATTTGCATTCTTCTGCTCTTGGCGCTGGCCCGGGCTTCTTGCCTGCCGCCAGCTGCCTGTATCCGCGCTGCGACATCCTGTTTGTGTATCTGTCACTTGCCGCCACGAAGGGAGAGGTTGCCGCCTGTTGCAAGCCGTCAGCGCTCCCATTGGCTTGTCCTGAGCTGTTAGTCATGGCTTCACAGCGGTCCTTATTTTTATAATTTACATAGAAATCTTACGACGACCGCAGCGTTGGTGCAATCTTCAGCGGAAAGAGACTGAGTATCTGGGCATTTTTCATTTTTTTTTTTTTAAGAATTTTCATTATTCAGGGGAGTTTATCTTGCGTGCAGGACGCTGGGTCTGAGACTTTGATAAGACCTATGTATCGGCATGGCCATTTGGGTTTGTGGAGGCAGCCATTTTGTGGACTAGGCCATAATTCTTAAAGGGGATGTCCAACAAGGCCACTGTCTGATATTGGGAGACCATGTAAGGCAGTAATTACACCTGCGTCTGAGGCTCTGTCGCTGATTCTGTCACATTTGACTGAACAAAATAGCCTTTCATGCAGCGCCAACAGTTAAAAAGTGAAAATTGTGATGCGCCCCAAAACGACCACTTCTGGGTGTGGTTTCTATAGGCCCCCCCCCCCTTCCTTTTTACCCTTAACATGAAATTATAGTGACAAAATCAGGACTGTTCACAAATGCGCACTATTTTTCCTGTCAAAATGGTAGACACCTTAGCAGAACCTGATCTAACCCCATGACATGTCAATGGGGTCCATCAGGCAATGCTGGCGTCCATTATGTGACGCATATCTCAGATTTTGAGACTGTCTTCATAGCAACCAATCACAGCACAGCTTGCATCTCTGTCAGTGCTGTTGAAAAATGAAAGCTGCGCTGTGATTTGTTGCTGTGGGCAACAAGGACCGTAACTGAGGCAGACATATGTAAACTGACTAAAGGGAAAAAAATCTGCTTGTTGCCCACAGCAACCAATCAGAGCACAGATTACAGTTGTTGAGAGCCCTAGAAGAAATGAAAGCTGTGCTGTGATTGGTTGCTGGGGGCAGCAAGGACAGGGGCAGATATATGAAAACAGTCTAAAGGGAAACCTGTTTGTTGCCAATAGCAACAGCGCAGCTTTCAATTTTCAAGAGCTCTAGAAGAAATGAAGGCTGCACTGTGATTGGTTGCCATGGGAAATCTCCCCCAATTTAATTGTCTTCTATCTTCTGTTATCCCTAATTTCAGGAAAGCTGGGTGACCACTAATTTATAGTGACGGGATTAAAAAAAGGAGACTGTAAATGTTCCCTTTTTCTCCTTTTAGACCCCAATTTTTGGGTTTTGACACACGCCCATTGCGCACTGTGTAAGGCTGTGTCCGCAACACATCACGTGACCAGAGATTGCCGTTGATCTGAATGGTTTTGAGACCGTGACCCCAGAATCGCCAAATAATCCAGAAGTTCTGGGGTCACAGTCGCGGCAACTTGAAAATCGGATAGTCGTGGTCGCTGATCACAGCCAAGACCAGGCCTTGCAGTCTTCACCCAGCTTTCCTGGACTCCTGAATGGCAAGAATACCCACCTGGGGAGGGATGGGATACATCACTGCTGGGGGAGAACCATTATTGCTGCCGTAGAGCTTTCGCCAAATCTCAAGCAGCAAATACACTTAAAGGGGTTGTCCTTGATTAGAAGAACATGATTGCTTTCTTTCAAGAACAGCGCCACACCTGCCCACAGGCTGTGTGCGGTATGGCTGCTCAGCCCCTTTCACATCTGTGGCTAAACTGCAATACCACTGTTGGCCTGTAGACTAGTGAGGCGCTATATATATATATATATATATATATATATATATATATATATATATATATATATATAATGTGACCATAGATCTTCTGCAAAAGCCACTCTGTGTGAACGGAATCAGCGTCACTCTCAGGAATGAATGGTCCAGCCCTCAAAATGGCCGCTCTGCTGTTGGTAGGACATGGCAGTGCATCGCTGCAGTGTCCCCCCCTAATATATGTATTTAGCTATGGAATCTGTGTCTTGTAGCAGCACCGGTCGGCTCATGCAGTTTTCATTCGGGTTAGACCCGCTCGCTTTGTTTCCCCGTCTTTACATAATTTATATGGTATAATTTTATGATGCGTATGATATAATAATTTTGGTAAAAGGAAATAAACAGCGAATTGGGGTTAAAAACGCTGTGTCCGTCTGTAGTATCCTATTTTATAGTGTCAGCCATAGTATTAAATACTGATTCTGGATAGGTCATCGGGATGGGTGGGGGTCCGACACCTGGCACCACCGCTGATCAGTTGTTTGAAGAGGTTGAGGCGGCCGGCCTGCAGCTTACCAAGCACAGCGCCCTCCATTGAATAGTGGCTGTGCTTGGTATTGCAGCTCAAGCCCATTCACTTGAATGCGACTGAGCTGCCCCTAGGCCATGTGACATCACTCTCCTGAATCCGAAAATGACCTCCATTTTGTCATAGGACATCACATTTCCTGACAATTTAGGTAACTATGTTAAATAAGGCAATACCTCAAAATAAATGGAAATAGACTTATTATTAAAGTTTTATTACAAATTTTTTAATGAAAATCCTTTTTTGAACTGAAATGAGCTCACCCACACACACTAAACTCGATTCTTCTTCCCTGTGAGGCTCATTTACGCTTGTGAGTAGCATCTGGAATGTCCCTCTGAAGCATCCAACAGTAGTCTGCCATCATCGTAATGCGCCATTTTCCCTGGTATCTCCTTTCCATCGTTTTAATGTCTTGGTGGAATTGTTCACCTTGTTCCTCACTCAGCAAAGTAGTCAAGGTGGGACAACTTGTTACCTCCCCTCTGTACCCTTACTGCAGGCTGCTAGCAATACATTCATAACTTCTAGTAGTAATAATAAAGGAACGGCACAACATAGAGCCGTAAGAATAGATGCTCCAGATTTGTTATTAGGGTACTGTCACACTAGCGTTACTCTTTTCCGGCATAGAGTTCCGTCCTAGGGGCTCAATACTGGAAAAGAACTGATCAGTTTTATCCCCATGCATTCTGAATGGAGAGCAATCCAATTGGGATGCATCAGTTCAGTCTTTTTGCCTTTTCAGGATGGAGATAATACCGCAGCATGCTGCGGTTTTATCTCCATCCAGAACACTTGCTGGATCCGGCATTTTTTCCCATTGACATGCCTTAATGCCGGTTCCGGCAAAACAGATCTGGCATTGCGGACTGCGCATGCTCAGAGCGAAAAATAAATAAATGCTAGATCAGTTTTTCCGGAGAGAAGGATCCGGCAGTTCAATGCATTTGTCAAACGGATCAGGATCCTGATCCGTCTGACAAATGCCATCAGTTTGCATACGTTTTGACGGAACTGCCTGCCGAAATCCTCTGCCGCAAATGTGAAAATAGCCCTACGTGGGGAATGCATGAAGCTATTAAAACGGGCATGTCAGGAGTGCAGAAAGGTCCTCTTTAATGCCTCCTTTTATGCCCGCTTCACATATAATGCCCCCAGTAATGGCTACTTTAAACATAGTGCCCCCCCCCAGTAGTGGTCACTAGGCCTGAGGCCGCTATAAGGACACCCCCATACAGCATTATAGGGGCGGATTTACCATTTTTATCTAATTATACTTGGCTCTTTTCGGTATTCACTCAAGCAGACTTGAGACATACACTTGACACCCGGTACGTCAGGTCCAATCTGGGGGCAGAAGGTGCCGTCGTGAAGTATTTAAAGAATATATACATTACCCTCAAGGCGAACTTCACACGCGCCAATATTACCGCAGTCTGTACGGTACAGCAATGTTAGAGGGTTTGTCCCGCAAAAAATATTCTACTTTTCATACCAGCACCTGGATCTGAATACTTTAATGAAATCCATCTCTATAGCGCCATCTAATGTTTGCTCTTTTTCTAATTTCTCCATCCTGCTGACTGAGATGGACGCACGTGCTCAGTTCCACTAGCCACCAGCCGCAACATACAGGACCCCTAAACTGCCAGATTATAATACATTTACCTGAAGAATTGGAGTTAGAAAGTGGTTGTCATGTACTGTATGATGTGTAATTTAAATTTTTTTACATTATAATGTAATAAATGAAAATCAGACATCACAGAGTGCATGTCAACCACTTTCTAACAAAGCTAGAACCAGCCCTGTACCTCACCTGGATCCAGAGATCTCTCCCCATTCATTGCTCTCCTAGACTTATTTCAAGCTGGCACCTCAGGGGACGTGTCCTTTCTGCTGCAGCTGAAGGATGGAACTCAGCATGTGCTTCCATCTCGGTGAGCAGGCCAGAGAAATTAGAAAAAGGAGCAAACAGCAGGTGGCGTTAAACATAGATGTCATTGAATATAACTTTTTTATTTACAAGCAATTACAAAAGTATTCAGATCCAGGTGCTGATTTGAAAAATATAGAATATTTTTTTGTGGGACAACCCCTTTAAAGAGGACCTCTCACCCCTCCTGACATGTCGGTTTTAGTAACTACTTGCATTCCCCATGTAATTACTATTCTGGAGCATTTATACTTATGACTAGTGATGAGCGAACTTGTGTTTTAAGTTCGGCGTCTAAAGTTCGGGTTCCGGTTAGCGGAGAATCCCGATATGGATTCTAAGGCTGGGTTCACACCTGAGCATTTAACAGCGCGTACGATCACGCTGTAAAACGCCCGACGCCCCAAGAAGTACATGAGCTTCTTTGGGGCGTCTTGTCACGCGTTCCCGCTGAAGTCTATGTACGGGAACGCGCGACAAGACGTTCCGTTATGGTCCTTAGTAGCGAAATCCATAACGGGATTCTCTGCTAACCCGAATCCGAACTTTAGACGCCGAACTTAAAACACAAGTTCGCTCATCACTACTTATGACTCTATGCTGTGCCGGTATTATTCCTGCTAGAAGTTTACAAATAAACAGTCTGCAGAAAAGGTACTGTGGAGTGTTACCAGTAGTGGGTGTGTCAGACTGTGCAGGGACAACCCCCCCAAACTGGTAACACCCATCTGAACCTTTACTGCAAGCTGCTGGCAATTCACTCATAACTTCTAGCAGGAATAATAAAGGAATGGTACATCACCGAGTCATAAGAACAGATGCTGCAGAATTGTTATTACATGGGGCATTAATGCAAGTAGTTACTAAACCAGACATGTCTGGAGAGGTGACAGGTGCTCTTTAATAGGGATGAGCGAATCTACTTCGGATGAAACATCCGAAGTAGATTCGCGTAAAACTTTGTTTCAATACTGCACGGAGCGAGCGCTCCGTACAGTATTAGAATGTATTGGCTCCGATGAGCCAAAGTTAGTACTTTGCGAAGTCTCGTGAGAGTACTAACTTTGGCTCATCGGAGCCAATACATTCTAATACTGTACGCAGCGCTAGCTCCGTGCAGTATTGAAACAAAGTTTTACACAAATCGACATCGGATGTTTCATCTGAAGTCGATTCGCTCATCCCTACTCTTTAAGTGAGGCGCAGCAGCCATGTTCACCTTGCTTGGCTGCTGCCAAAGGCTGAAGATTCAGTAGAAATTGTAGAGAACTCGTTCCTCCGGATTCCTGCTCTTTGATTTCTTTTGGGCCTATGAAAACAATCCTCTTCGCTGTGCGATCTGGGTGTTGGTGGGACACGTTACATGTGAGCTGCACCGAGATTTCTAAGCACCGCGTGCGTCAAGGGCAGCTTTTCGTATAAGCGGAGGACAGTAGGACGAACTTCAAGGGCCGCCTTAAAATACCTGCCGGCTGATGAATCCTATGAGTCAAGGATCTAAGCTTCCTAAAAGCATGATATAATCCTAGCCATATGAGAAAAGTTGGCTGATTTTGGTGGGACCGGCTTTCTATCTCATGGGTCTATGCTGTAGGACAGGGGTCAGCAACCAACGGCGCTCCAGCTGCTGTGAAACTACAACTCCCAGCATTCACACAGGCCCATCTGCTCTTGCAGCTCCTATAGAAGTGAATGGAGCATTCTGGGAGTTGTAGTTTCATTACAGCTGGAGTGCCGGAGGTTGCTGATTCCTGCTGTAGGATGATGTTAGGGAAAGGAAGGATCAGGCATGTTGAATTACCCCCCCCCCCCCATTGAGAACACATGCTTACTAAGGCCTCTTTCACACGAGCGAGTTTTCCGCTCGGGTGCAATGCGTGACGTGAACGCATTGCACCCGCACTGAATCCGGACCCATTCATTTCAATAGGTCTGTGCACATGAGCGTTTAATTTTTTTCACGCATCAGTTCTGCATTGGGTGAAAATTGTTCTATATTCTGCGTTTTTCACGCAGCCCTGATCCCATAGAAGTGAATGGGGCTTTAGTGAAAAACGCATTGTATCCGGAAACAGGTGCGGGTGCAATGTGTTTTTCACTGATGGTTGCTGAGAGATGTTGTTGGTAAACCTTCAGTTTTTTATCACGTGCGTGAAAAACGCATCAAAACGCATTGCACCCACGCGGAAAAAAAGAGAACCACTGAACGCAATCACAGACAAAACTGAATGAACTTGCTTGCAAAATGGTGCGAGTTTCACTGAACACGTCCGGACCTAATCCGTCACGCACGTGTGAAAGAGACCTAGGTGTTTCATTTCCCTGCAGCGCCACCGCAGGGAAAACTGAGTATTACACCATGCCCATTGAAATCAATGGGTTGTCTGTGTAATGGAGGACAGGACAGGTCCTCCAGAGCGAGAGACGCTCTTTGAGCAAGAGATCAGGATCCTGAATACGGGATCCTCCTTTATTAGCACAGAATTCCCTTTAAGCTGATGGCAGGGATTCCCGCCGCTTGGCTCTATGATAGTAAAGGGCCTTTGGTGGTATAATACAGTGACGGGCAAGAATGTGGCTTATGACACAGCTGCAGGTGCGTTCTCGCGTCACAGCCCTGAATGTAGCCCCAGGGGTGGAGGCCGGTCTGTGTCACAAGGTTTGGCTCCAGATCCTCCCTCCAGAGTCAGAAGAAGCTCGGCACAGTCCCTCCAGAAAGCAGACCTCTGCGACCGTGAGTGGAGACAGTCAGCATGATGCCCCAAACCTTACGCCTCTCTCTGCTCCTCTCTATCGTTGGCATCTCATGTTCTACCGATCCTATACAAGGTAAGTGTCATTTATGTGCGATCGTCTACTGTCCTATTTTCACCCCATTTTGGCCCCTGTCGTTTTAAGAAAGGGCCTGAGCTATATGGAGTACAGAGGTCGCAGGTGCATCGGACGCCAGTATTAAGATGGCCCACAGGGGGCGCTGTTATAGATTTTGCAATTGGTCCGCCTCTGCTTTAGGCCTCATGCACACGACCGTTGTTTCATTCCGTGTCCGTTGTTCCGTTTTTCGTGATTTTCTGCGGACCCATTGACTTTTAATGGGTCTGTTGAAAACTCGGCTAATGCACCGTTTGTCGTCCGTGATCCGTGGTTCCAGTCGGTCAAAAAAATATAACCTGTCCTATTTTTTTCACAGAAAACGGTTTGCGGACCCATTCAAGTCAATGGGTCCGTGAAAAAACGCGGAGGCACACAAGATTGTCATCCGTGTCCGCGCCCGTTTTTTTCCTATCATTTGCATGGCAAACTTGACTTAAAAAATAAAGGAAGACACACGGAAACAAAAACGGATCACGGAACCCCATTTTGCGGAACGCAACACAACAACGGTCGTGTGCATGAGGCCTTAATGGTATAGCCCAGGTTGTATATTTCAGTGCCGTTTCCAGGGTACGCCGTGTATAACGCCCCGTCCATGGCGGTGTTGTTGGGGCTTGTGTCTATAGTAGTGTTAGCAGATCTCCATGTCTTAGAACAGCTTGCCAAAAAAAAATAAAAAAGTAAATAATTTAAAAATAAAAATAACCGCCCCACTGACTGTAGTGCAACTCTGGTTAGGTCCACTACCAGTAAGTGCAATTAATCAACGAGTTACTGACTTAAAGGGGTACTCCGGTTTTAATCATTACAATTATTTATTTGCAGAATAGGATGTTAAAAAATATACATTATTTAAAATTTTGCTTGCAGACCTTTATTATATCCACACAGTAGCCTCTCCCTATAGAAAAAAAATAGTTTGGCTAATTTTAGTCCTGTAAAATAGGACAACTGGATAAAACTAATCATGGCGTCAGTCAGTGGCGTAACTAGAGTGTTATGGGCCCCGGTAAATGGCGCACACCCACCTGGCCGTCCAGATGATGTAACTTGATTCTTCAGACCAGACCGCCTTCTTCCATTGCTTCATGGTCCAGTTCTGTTGCTCACCCGGCCATTGTTGGCGGTGGTCAGGGGTCAGTACGTGCACGGTGACCGGTCTTCAGCTACATACCCTCCTACATAGCCAGCTGTGATGCCCTGTGTTTCCCGACACCTTTCTATAAGGGTCCATTCACACGTCCGTTTTGGTGTTCCGCATCCGTTCCGATTAAAAACGGAACGTTATGCGGATCCATTCATTTTCAATGGATTCAGCAAATAATCGGACAGCACTCATGGTGCTCTCCGATTTCGTGATTCCGTTCCGTGGGTTCCGTTATTCGGATCCTGGAAAAAAATATACCCTGTCCTACTATTTGTCCGATTTTGCATTCCGTCATCCCATTCTAGTCAATGGATCCGTCGAAAATCTGGAAGACATGCTAAAAGCATCCTCATGTCATCCAGATTTTCGGATCCGCAAAAAACAGGAACGTTTATCTGGAAAGGTAAAAATACTGACGTGTGAATGGACCCTTAGTAACGTTGTCAGCAATTTCTGCTGCATTAGCTCTTTTCTGAGATTGGACCAGACGGGCTAGTCAGCACTTCCCTCGCCCCGCACTCAACAATGAGCCTTGGGAGCCATGATCTTGTCACCGGTTGTCTTTTCTTGGACCACTTTTGGTAGGTGTTAGCTACTACGTACTAGGAACCCTGACAAGACCTGCTGCTTTGGCGTACATGCAATAGAAGTAACCCATGCGACTGCTATGGGGCCTGGAAGGAACTTGTTCTTCTCTCCCCCACTTGAAAACACAGCGGCCACTAGGGGGAGCTCAAAGCAAAAAAGACTATTACAGCTTCCATGGTAGTTGTATGGTAGAGCTCCCTCTAGTGGTGGCTGCAGGCAGCTAGCTTTGTGATAGAACAGAAGCAGGAGATTTATCAATGTATTTTGCCGGTTTTCTGGTGTGAATACGTTGAGAAATATTGTGTTCAGAATGAGCGACATATATTTGAAGCACACAAAAGTCGGATAAAGTGGGTGAGGCCAAAGGCAAATTTTTTATTACAATTTATATTTAACTAAAATTTCTTCCACTTGATTTAAAAAAATAAAAAAAAAAGACTGATTTGTCATATATTTTCTCTGTGAACTCATGTTGTACTTTCTTGACTCAGAATTATTATGACCTCATATAGAGCGCCTAGTGTGTAGGCGTCTCTTTTGCTGTATTGTATTGTACTTTTATTCTTTCAAAATAATAAAATATGATTAAACATAAAAAAGAAAAAAATATTAATTAATCAGAAATCTGTGGCGTTGCGCATGTTCTGCATTGCGTGGGAGTAACTGATGCACGTACACTGAGAAACTGGGTGCAGGGGGCCCATACTAAGTTTTACTATGGGGCCCTATGAGGTCTGTGTGCGCCCCTGGCTCTGACCCAGCTGTCCAGCCAGATGCTTACATTTGCTCACGTTTCCTGCTTCCAACACATGACAACACGTCAGTAGTAAAGCAATGGCGACTCCATGACAAATACCAAAACGGGGCCCTCACTTATTCTGAGAATGAAGGGGCCACAGTGCTGATTTAGATCTTTTCCCCCAGAAACAGCGCCACTCTTGACCACAGATTATGTCAGGT
Source organism: Bufo gargarizans (assembly GCF_014858855.1). NCBI lineage: Eukaryota > Metazoa > Chordata > Amphibia > Anura > Bufonidae > Bufo > Bufo gargarizans. Next base: position 16,799,788 of record NC_058089.1, read on the forward strand.
ATTGCAGTCTGTTACCATGATTATACAATTCAAGTGACTACAAGACCAGATAACACCATATGTGGTTTGTGGGGATTCGCTCTGGTAGGCAGGTAAGCGGAGGCAATGGACCAGGTTTTAAGTCAATCTTCAGTGTTTATTCACACCCAGAATATAACAGAACAGTCCCTTTTCAGGCCTGGTGCTTGTTCACACACAAAAAAAAAAAAAAATAACATTCACCTGGTATCCTGGGTGTCAGTTCACACCCGGCTGAATGCTCAGCCTCAGAAAGTCCACTTGCAGGCTGTACGGCGGCCTTCAGACCTCAGCGCAGAGATCTCCCAAAACCACAGCTTCACTGTGAAGTGGAGGATAGTCCACACAGCTGAGACTGCTGGCTGGGATTTTATATCCCAGCCAAAACCCGGCCTGGAGTGTGGGGAGCAGCCACCCACCCTGCACTTTGGCTGCTCCCAGTAAGAGCCGGCCCGGATCAGCTCTACAGCCATACTAACTAACAAATAGTGTCAGTCAGCACTAACTGCCGATGACCCTTAAAATTACCGGCTCTTACCTCACCGAGGCCAGGAATCTCGGTGACACAAACCTTCCGTCAATGACGTACCCTTGCGCCTTCCTACAGGTGCTAAAGAGCCTCTTCATCAAAATAATAAAACGTACAAGTGCTCATGATGCACAGAACCATATCCATTTGGCGGTCTGTGTCGGACAAGTATAGGACATGCTCTTTGTGCAGAACGGACATACGGATGTAGAAAGCACATGGATCATCCATATGTCCGTTCCTCAAAAAGATAGAATATGTCCGCACCATGAACCCATTGAAGACAATAAACCTGCAAGTAAAATAAGGGCTGCTTCCGTATTTTGCAGATCCGCGATTTGCAGACCACAAAATGGATACGATCGTGTGCATGAGGCCTTAGTATGCTGAATATTTTAATTGTTAGAGCAGCTGTTTGTGCTCCGGAGCTGTTGTTCCTTAACTGGGAAAAGAAGCTGCAAAATAGTCAGCCATTTTGATTTATGGAGCTGATCGCCCACTAAAAGGCTCTCTCTCACTTACCTGTCTCATCCACGCTTTACTTATACAGCCCAATATTTCACTTCTCCTGCGGAGGCGCTGCAGGGAAATTAAACGCTTGCAGGTGACAGCAGGGATTATAAAAAGTGGACATCCCCTTTAAGTAATATCTGTTTATGTATCAGATTAATTTATTAGGGTCTTCTTTTTTCTCTACCAGTTATTTCGGGGGTCTTCATGCCAAATAATCTCACCGTGGATTATGACGGAGCCAAAGTTGCCTGCGCCATGCACTCCAGCAGATTGGCGACACTGGAGAATGTCACCTTTGCGTTTAGAAATGGCTATGAGTTATGCAAGTAAGTATGGCAGACGCTGTGATATAGCCTGCAAAATATTGAACCCCAAATTTGCGGCATAAAAAAAAATATATATATAAAAATTTTGGGAGAATTTTGACCGTTCCTTTGCTATTCCTCCTGGAATTGTATAAATAAACTATAATGAGAATAGCGGGGAAGGTCTTGTGGGGCCACTTATAGCGATGCGTTGTTTTGTTCACCCAGATGGGGCTGGATCGAGGAGAAGCGCGTGGTCATGCTGCGTCTGACGCCATTTGAAGCTTGTTCTGACTACAACCTTGGGATCTTGATGAGAGACTGTCCAAATATCAGATCCACATTCTGTGTGAATGGCTCCTCAGGTGAGTTCGCACCTGCAGACATCTCAATTGGCAGGCCTGCCCATCAGAGATCTGTCACCTCTCCTATCCGGGTCCGAACCCCCAATGCCAATTTCCTAACCCAACCCCTTCCCTCCAGCCCTACTGTACATGACATGCAGGGTAAGACAGCGCCACATACTGTGCCCACTGTGCTTCCCAGTACTATACTGCAGAAACAGATAATCCCCCTTCGGCTGCCCCCCTTTTGCCCCTACCTGGTGCTGCCTGAGGCAATCGCCTCACCTCGCCTCGTGGTTGGTGCACCCCTAGCGGGTTGACAGTTTTCACTGGTGAGAACCGCATGGCTCTCAGGTGCAGCAGAGAAAATGATGGTCAGTTGTAGAAGAAGGGTATGAAACTACGATGGGGAACAGTCGGAGAGGGTCCGGTGGCTATCTACTTGACCCTCTAAAACCATGGAGAGGAATATTTGGGTGCTTGGCCCTTATTCCAGGTGCCCCCCAGACTGCTTCTGTGATACACGTACCCAGGGCCCCCCTAATATCTGACCACTTTGTCCAGCAATGCAGGGGTGTTCCTGGTTCATGGAGGACCCCAAAGCAAGTTGAGAATGGGGCCTTGAGCAGAACATCCTGCAATGGATAGGAGCGAGATCAGCAGGGTTGGCGCCCCTTGCCCAAGGACCACTAGGGACTGTAATAGTGGTGCAGTGTGCCCAGATCACGGATCAGCAACCTCCGGCACTCCAGCTGTTCTGAAACTACAACTCCCAGCATGCTCCATTCACTTCTTTGGGAGGTACAAGGACAACCTAGCAAGTGTGCATGCTGGGAGTTGTAGTTTCACAACAGCTGGAGCGCCGATGGTTGCTGACCCCTGGTCTATAAAGTAGACAAGACTTTACATATGTGTACCAGGAGCTGATAATGAGCTAGTCACACATAGCAGAGCAGGTCATGTATGATGTACTGATGAAGTACTGCCATTCTGTGCTCTCAGGGGCTGTGCACGAGCTTCTTATACCGCTACGTCTTGTCCCTTCGTATGAAAACGCCAGCAATACCTGCGAAGGGAATGGATTGACCATAGCCACAAAGGAGCAAATAGAAATGAATGCAAGCACCATAGCAGACCAAAGGTAAGCCCTACAGATCTCTGCATTATTAAGATCAGTTCATCCTGATCTTCCTGATTCATGACTGCCAGTGAGGATCACACTCCCCTATGGGCACTAAAAATGGCTGCCGGTAGTGGTTGCCAACCGACTGTTACCGCCTGCTCGCTTGTTATGTAAGTGTGTGAGTGTAACGTCAAAACATCTGGAAAAGTTTAAGGGGTTTGAAAACTTTTTCAAGGCCTTAGGGTGCATTCACACCACCATATTTTCGGTTCACGTCCGATTCCGCTTTTTTGCGGACCGGATGAGGATCCTTTCATTTTAATGGGGCTGCAAAAGATGCGGACAGCACACCGTGGCTGTCCGCATCCGTATGTCCATTCGGCGGCCCCACAAGAAAAGTAGAACATGTCCTATTCTTGTCCGATTTGCAGGAAAAGGCATTTGTTACACAGTGCGGGGAAAATGTGGGGTGGACGCAGCCGGTATCTGGGGTTTGCGAATCGGAGATATGCAAAACACAAAATAGATACGGTCGTGTGAATGCCCCCTATGTATAAATATGTCAGTACCGAGATGTCTCCCCATGGACTGTGACGAGGGGACATCCTCAGCATCTAGGGCAGGGATGCCCAACCTGCGGCCCTCCAGCTGTTGCAAAACTACAACTCCCAGCATGCTTGGACAGCCTACAGCAATTAGGGCATGCTGGGAGTTGTAGTTTTGCGACAGCTGGAGGGAAGAATGTTTCTACACAGACATAGAAGAGGATTCTTTACGGTAAGAGCAGTGAGACTATGGAGCTCTCTGCCTGAGGAGGGGGTGATGGGGAACTCACTAAAAGAGTCCTAGAGGGGCCTGGATGTATAACCCGCAAAAACGGAACGGTAACTGAAAAAAATAACATTTGTGTGCATGAGGCCTAAGCAGCGTGCCACACACAGGACGCCATTCCCAACCATATTCAGCCGTCTCTATACTTTTGGAACACCCTGAATAATGTTACAATATTATTATAATTATAACGCTATATTACTATGCCATAAATCCACATGTGTCTTGTTATTTTAGTTATAGTAGGGCCTCATGCACACGACCGTTCTGTTTTTTGCAGTCTGCAAATTGCGGATCTGAAAAACACGGAAGCCGCCCGTGTGCCTTCCGCAATTTGCGTAATGGAACAGGCAGCCCATTGTAGAAATGCCTAAATAGGACGTTATATATTTATTGCGCTGCAACGGAACGGCGCAATGGATGCGGACAGCAGACGGAGTGCTATCCCCATCTTTTGCAGCCCCATTGAAGTGAATGGGTCCGCACCCGAGCCGCAAAAACTGCGGCTCGGATGTGGACCAGAACAACGGTCGTGTGCATGAGGCCTAACACTGTGCTTCATACAATGTGTGATTATGTATCAAATAGTACAATGTATGTTATCACCCGTGTTTTTGCTCCCATCAGTCTCGCATGGTATCACTGGGGAGTTGGACAGATGAACAATGGCAGCTTTGAACCGGATACCTGTAATGATACGTTAGGCCGCGCTTCTGCCTTCTGTTATAACCCGGCCTGTAAGTATCTTCCAGACATGGAAATCATTCAGCCTTAGGACGCCCTGACACGCAGCAGACTTTGTGGCAGAAAATTCTGCAACTGAAAATCGGTTCCATTCATTTGAATGAGGCAGCAAGCGCACGGATTTCTGCAAGCTCCATTGAGGTGAATGGAACTGTAATCCGGATTCAGTCCGGGTGCAATGCGTTTTTCAATGATGGTTACGTAAAAAACGCATCAAAAAATGATTGCACCCTCGTGGAAAAACAAAAACACTAAACGCAATCGCAGACAAAACTGATTGAACTTGCTTGCAAAATGGTGCGAGTTTCAATGAACGCATCCGGAGCCAATGCGTACCGTTCGTGTGAAAGAGGCCTGCAGCCTCATACATGACTGTATTTTTGGTCTCTGTCCGATCTGCATCTTTCCACAAGGACCTATTCATCCGTGTGCTGTCCGCATCCGTGTGCTGTCCGCATCCGTATGCTGTCCGCATCCGTGTGCTGTCCGCATCCATGTGCTGTCCGCATCCGTGTGGCTGGGCCTCAAATGATAGAACCTGTCCTATTCTAGTGTGTTTTGCGGACAAGAATAGGCTTCTTGACAGCAGGTCCCGTGAAGATTACGGGATGCACATGGTCTGCATACGTATTTTGTGGATCCGCAATTTGTGGACTGCAAGACGATTGCAGTCAGGGGCAGAATGCCTTATAGGGTATATACACGTGAAGTGTATTACATGTGGATTTTAGTGGGGAAAATCCTCAGAGTTAGGGTCCATTTACACGTCAGTATTTTTTTATATCCCAAATTTTGGTCCGTTTTTTTCAGATCTGTTGTTCCTGAAAATGTTTCCGTATGTCATCAGTTTTTTTCGGATCCATTGACTTTGTATTGTACCAGGAACCGATTTTTTTACGGAAAATAATAGGACAAGTTTTATATTTTATCGGACATGCGGAACGGAACAACGGAAACGCTGTCCGATTTTTTTCAGGACCCATTGAAAATGAATGGGTACAGAACTGGTCCTGATCTGTTCTGCAAAAAACGGAACGGATCCGGAAAGAAACAACGGACGTGTGAATGGACCCGTAGGCCTCATGCACACGACAGTTTTCTTGGTCCGCATCCGAGCCGCAGTTTTTGCGTCTTGGATGCGGACCCATTCACTTCAATGGGCCCCAAAAGATGCGGACAGCACTCCGTTCTGTGTCCCTGCAAAAAAAATATAACTTGTCCTATTCTTGTCCGTTTTGCGGACAAGAATAGGCAGTTACATCAATGGCTGTCCGCGCCGTTCCACAAATTGCGGAACGCACACGTACGCCATCCGTGTTTTGCGGATCCGCAATTTGCGGACTGCAAAACACACCACGATCGTTTGCATGATGCATGTGGCCGTTGCCATTTTTGCCGTCCGCAATTGCAGATCTGCAAAATACGGATACCGGCCGTGTGTGTCCTGCATTTTGCGGAATAGAAGGTCCTGCCCAGTGGCGTAACTAAAGTTCTATGGGCCCCAGGGCAAACTTTGGATCGGATGCTGGAAGATGCGCATAAACCACACGGCTGTGTGCATGTACCCTAAGTGTATCTCTGTCCTGATAGAAGAGTCCGTTAACTGACAACACGCGTTGTACTTAGCGTAACTTTTGTATTTTATTTCTTTCTCTTGTAGTGTCTGATGTCCTGATAGTAAAGGATACCCAAAGTAAGTCCCAATTGTTAACCCTTTTGGTACCATTTCTTTGTGACTACTCCTGGATTTTGCATACACGTACTTCGCTTGACCGCATTTTTTAAACTGATTTTGAGCTTTCTCCCGTGTCTTCTGCATCCATATACAGTACATATCCCCTTGACTAGATTAACTCTTCGCTGCCTGTTTCTTGTTATTCTACAGCCTGGAAGATAATCTCTATCGGTTCCATCATTGCCTTTATTTTTTTGATTTTATTGACAGCCGCTGTATTCATGAGAGGGTGAGTAGCAGAAAATCTCCGCCCTGCACCCTCCAGTATTGGGCCGAATGCCCGTCCGGGTATCCCGGCCTGGCATCCTATGCCTATGATCTATACGAGTGTATTACTGTACCGCAGCGGCGGCATGAAGCGCACGGTGTCATAGCAACCAATGACGCCGTGGGCTCCTGCTGTCAGCAGGGATCCAGGCCGGGATACCACGGACCGCTCTCGGCAGTGTGCATTCGGCCTTAGGGTATTATGCTGCGATTTTGGCCTCGTTTTGTGTCAAGCACCCAAGTATCACTGTGTTGCTCGGCCAGGGGTGCACCTAGCCTTTCTGCTGCCTAAGGGCAAAAACTTAAACGACACCCTCCCCCCCCCCCTTATGCTAATTTCTTAACCTAACCCCTTTGCCACAATGAATGGACTCACTACCCATGGCCCTTCCACTGCCCCCTCTTGCCCCTACCTGGTGCTGCCTGTCGCCTCACCTGGCCTCATTGATGGTGCCCCCCTGGTCACGGCAGCCATAGAAATGAATGGGGTCACAGGGGTAACTCCTGAATCACAAAAAATCCATTCATTTCTATGGCTGCCCTGACACTGCGTGTTTAGTAGCCATAAGATCCAGAAAGCCTTGACGGTGTCGTGTGCATTGCTAATGGCGCAGCACGGAATCTGTAATCATTGTTTGCCTTCCCATTGCATTTAGGCTGAAATGGCTGATAACGGGGAACAATAGGTCGTTTTCGCCTGCGCAGCAAATAGAACTCAGATTTTAGAATATTTTTTTATAAGCAGATATATCACAAACAGCATGTGTACTCCGGAGGATGCAATGATGCCAGTGGTCGCCCCTAAGTTGTGCTTCGTAATGCGGTTACTTGAAAAAGGACCCGTCCCCTCTCCTGACGTGTCTGTTTTAGTAACTACTTGTATTCCCCATGTAATAACAGTTCTGGAGCATCTGTTCTTATGGCTCAATGTTGTGCCATTCCTTTATTATTCCTGCTATAGGTTATGAATGAATTGCTAGCGGTTTGCAGTGTAGGTCCAGCTGGGTGTTACCAGTTGGAGGCGTGTCCTTGCACAGTCTGACATTATCCAATCAGCACTGCCAGTGTCAGACTGTGCAGGGACGCACCCAAACTGGTAACACCCTGCTGGACCTTCACTGCAAATTGCTAGTAATTGATTCATAACTTCTAGAAGGAATAATAGAGGAATGGCACAACATAGTCACAAGAATAGATGCTCCAGAACTGTTATTACATGGGGAGTGCAAGTAGTTACTGAAACAGACATGTCAGGAGCGGGGACGGGTCCTCTATAAAGGGAGTCATCAGCCAGAAACTTGCCTTGCCTTGTGGGGGTAACTCATATGATTGTAATTATTCCTTTCACTTGGCGATCCGTTGCTTCATTCTTGAGCAGTTAAGTGCACAGAGGCCGGGCCCAAGCCACTCGGGGTGCCCTTATTTCCGTTTGCTCCTCTGCCAGCCCCTCCCTATCCTTCTTAATTCCTGCATAGTCATCTCACCTGGCCCTGTCAATCAAGAAGGAGAGGGAGGGGCTGATACAGGGGGAAGGAGGAGCAAGGATGCACAAACTGACCTGGACCCGCCCTCGTTGCACTTAACATATGGATTAAAATGACTTTTTCTCCAGAATGAAGCAAAGGATCGCTAAGTGAAAGGCCTTATTACGGTACATTCAGCAGGCACTGCTGACACACTCCCTATAAATAAGCTGCATTACCAGACACAGCTCAAAGGTGGCGCTGTTTCGGGGGAAAGAAAAAAGTTACAGTATTCAGATAGTTCTGTTTTTTTTTTCTACTTTTCTAGGAATAAATTCATATGCTGCATGGGAGAGACGCGCACTCACGCACCAGACCCCGAGCAAGCTCCTTCACCCACCTGGAATACCACCAGCGTTTACCGGCGCGTTAGTCATTCGAACAGGGGTGCAATGTACGACAACGGCATTGTCAGAGAGAAGCGTCCCTCTGTGATCCGACCAGAAATGAGCCACTTCAAGACCCACTACAGTAACATGGCTTTCGACACCACCGGGGAAGTTTGAGGACAACGTGTGGGGTGATGGTGAAGAATTGGGGTTGGGTATTTAACCTGCCTTCAAACATGACCTCTCGATAAAAACCTCTGCGACCAACGCACAGTAGGTCTGTGCATTACGGGTGCAAATATATCGATCACTCACGAAAGACATATGGTCCAGGACTGACGACAAAGTAGGGACCGTTCCTCCATTTAATAAATAAACGATTATATTACTATTGTATTGATTGGAAGGTGTTGTATATAAGATGGCCTGTAGGTGTCACTGTTTCCACTGCAATATTAAACTCATTGAGGAAAAAGTAGCGATTGCCTTTACAATCATATCATCTGCATTATTGGGGTCACTTGGTCCTAATACCCCTTGCACTGGCGCATGTTGCGCCTAAGTTATGTAGAGGTGCCAGCCTCAACATAACGTAGGCGCATCCGCCGCCGGCCTAACTCTACACCAGCTACCTTGCTGGGGTAGATTTAGATAATTTCCGAAGCCTAAAACAGGCGTAGAAAATGATAAATGAGATACACGTCCCCTCTCCTGACATGTTCTGTTTTAGTAACTACTGGCCTTCCCCATGTAATAATTCTGGAGCATCTATTGTCATGACTCTGTGTTGTGCCGTTCTTCTATTATCCCTACTAGAACTTATAAATTAATTGCCAGCAGTTTGCAGTGAAGGTCCAGCTGGGTGTAAGCAGTTTGCGGTGTGTCCCTGCACAGTCTGACACTATCCACCCAGCGCTGCCAGCGCTACCCCCCCCCCTACCTGGTAACACCCAGCTGGACCTTCATTGCAAACTGCTAGCAATTCATTCATAAACTTCCAGCAGGAATAATAGAGGAATGGCACAACATAGAGTCATGAGAATAGATGATTTGGAATTGGTATTACATGGAGGGTGTAGAAAGGTTAGGAGTCATCATTAATATGTACAGCACCATGGAAGATGATGGCGCTATGTCAATCAATAATAATGGCAGTAGTAATCATTGGAGGGATTCCATTGTCCTTGTTCTCCCTATAGTTTGAAATCTCTACCTGTAAATACTGGGTGCACATCACCGTCCCTTTAATTATTAGGATCTTTTACAACTTGCAAAAAAAGGCATACCTCCATGCAGGGTCGGCAGCTTTCTCGCCCACCCCTGAGAAATGCTTTTTTACAAATGCGTTTTTTTGGTGCACTGTGGGCGGGGCAGTTGCATTTGGTGCACTACTGCTATACCATAACGTCACCTGCAGCCTCTCTTTTTTTTTTGTAATTTCCTGAAATTTCAGACCTGGTAGTGATGATGCCAGGTGCACCAAATGAAGAAGCCCCGCCCACAGTGCACTTTATTTGCATATAAGAAAAAAAAAAAAGCATTTCTCAGGATTAGGCCTCATGCACACGACCGTTGTTGTGTCCCGTGTCCGTTGTTCCGTTTTCCGTGATTTTCTGCGGACCCATTGACTTTCAATAGGTCCGTGGAAAACTTCGCTAATGCACCATTTGTCATCCGCGTCCGTGATCCGTGTTTCCAGTCCGTGAAAAAAATATGACCTGTCCTATTTTTTTCACGGACAACGGTTCGCAGACCCATTCAAGTCAATGGGTCAGTGAAAAAACACGGAGGCACACAAGATTGTCACCCGTGTCCGTTTTTTTCCTATCATACTTGACAAAAACTAGAACATGTCCTTTTATTGTCCGCTTAGGACAAGGATAGGACTGTTCTATCAGTGTCCAGCTGTTTCGCAAAATATGGAATGTACATGGACGTCATCCGTATTTTTTGTGGACCGCAAAATACATACGGTCGTGTGCATGAGGCCTTACTTTGAAACTGATTTGGGATGTGACAAATGTTTGGGTCTAATTTCTTTTTTTTTTTATGTGCTAATAAAATGTATTTTTATAGGATTTATACAATCTGGTGCATTTTTTGTGTTTTTTACCCCGTGTTATTTCATTGGTTCTGTTCTTTACATATTATCTGCCTGATTATGCATGGATCTCTTTTGCATTGCATTGATTTTGTAGAGATAGGATGACCTAGGTCAATAAGGCGAGCATCTAGGATGGCGGTGATACAGTAGACGGGATCAGGCCATAGATGCGTGCAAATAAACTGGGATATATGGCCTGTATTCACCATAGCAATACGGTATAACATTATCTGAAAGACCCCTGCAAAGACAAACCTTTTGCTATGATCTCTGTACGCCCAGGAAAGGCCGTGCACAGCATACCGCCATACAGTGCCCATATACTGTCTGCCACCAAACAGGGTCTGAAAAACTGTGTGATAAAGATCCCATGTATAATTCTGGGGGGCACTAATTAGGGCATTAGTATTACTGGGGACACAATGGGGGCATTAATTCTGGGGGCACTAATGGAGGCATTATTATTACTGGGGGGCACTAATGGGGGCATTATTAAGTTCTGGACGGCACTAATGGAGGTATTATTAATTCTGGAGGGGAGCGCTAACTGGGGGCATTATTATTACTGGGGCACTAATGGGGGCACTATTAATTCTGGGTGGCACTAATTGGGGCATTAGTATTACTGGGGCACAATGGGGGGCATTAATTCTGGTGGGCACTAATGGAGGCACTATTATTACTGGGGGACACTAATAGGGTCATTATTAATTCTGAACGGCATTAATGGAGATATTATTAATTCTGGGGGGCACTAATGGAGGCATTATTACTGGGGGGCACTAATTGGGGCATTACTAATTCTGGGGGGCACTAATGGAGGCATTATTATTACTGGGCGGGACTAATGGGGCATTACTTATTCTAGGGGGCACTAATGGAGGCATTGCTATTCCTGGGGGAACTAATGGGGGCAGTATTAATTCTGGGGGGCACTAATGGAGGAATTATTAATCCTGGGGGGCACTAATGGGTGTATTAATATTATTAGGGGGCACTAATGGGGACATTTTTTATTCTGGGGGGCATTATTATTACTGGGGGCACTATTAATTCTGGGGGGCACTAATTAGGGCATTAGTATTACTGGGGACACAATGGGGGCATTAATTCTGGGGGCACTAATGGAGGCATTATTATTACTGGGGGGCACTAATGGGGGCATTATTAATTCTGGACGGCACTAATGGAGGTATTATTAATTCTGGAGGGGAGCGCTAACGTGGGCATTATTAATTCTGGGGGGCACTAATGGAGGCATTGATATTACTGGGGGGCACTAATAATAATGGGAGCCACATTATAACATAGCGACTTAACGCCCATGTAAAGCCACGCCCCAACAACCACACCACCTTTGGGGTGCGGCTTAACATGGCCGGTATTTTTTGTTGGGAAAGGTGACAACCCTAGTGGTGGTGGTGGGCCATTCCAAAACTGTACGAATGAATGCCTTTTTTACTTACTTTTATTTCTGAAATTTACCAACAAAAGGAATGGAAAATACATATAAAACCCCATGTTCTTTGGGCCTCATACACACGACTGTATCTGTGTTGCAGTCTGCATACCGTGGATCCCGGGTGTGTGCATACATCTATTTTTTTTTTAAACTTCAGAAGAAATGTCTTATCCTAAAGAACAGACAAAAATAGGACATGTTCTATCTTATTTGTGGGGCCGAGGACTGGACATGCGAATGTGGACAGCGCAAATTATGCTGCCCCATTGAAATGAATGGGTCCGCATCGGATGCCGACCGAACATATGGTCATGTGCATGATGCCTGACACTGTATGAAAGTAGCTTTACCTGCACTGGACTGGCATTGGCACTTATAGAGGATCCCAGAGTATAGCCTTATTATCATGAAGGACTAAAATGGGGTCATCAAACTGGTGTAAAGTAGAACTGGCTTAGTTGCCCATAGCAACCAATCAGATTTCACCTTTCATTTTCCATAGGAGCTGTCAAAAATGAAAGGTGGAATCTGATTGGTTGCTATGGGCAACTAAGCCAGTTCTACTTTACACCAGTTTGATAAATGACCCCCTTTATCTCACCAGGACAGTCGGTAAGTACGTCATAGGGGGTATGGTTTTTGCTTCCTCTAGATCAACACTTGGTTGTCAGTGAGTCAACAGGTAGGGAGGGGCGCCTGAGATAATAAACTTCCCTACATTCTCAGGACTTCTCCACCAGAGGAAGACTATGGACTTTTAACCCTTCATATTGTTTCCTGGTACGGTCACTCATGATGTACCGTATACGTTGCAGGTTTTGATCAGTGGATTTGGGCGCCGCAGGTAATGCATTGATACGTCAGGTCCTCCGGAGTAAGGCCTCATGCACACGACGTATGTATTTTTTTCTGTCCGCAAAAAATACAGATGACGGCCGTGTGCATTCCATATTTTGCGGAACGGAACAGCCGGCCCCTAATAGAACAGTCCTATCCTTGTCCGTAATGCGGAAAATAATAATACATTTTCTAGTTTTTTGCAGAATGGACATACGGAAACGGAATGCAGACGGAGTAACTTCCATTTTGTTTGCGGATCCATTGAAATGAATGGTTCCGCATACGGTCCGCAAAAAAAACAAAAACGGAACAGACACAGAAAGAAAATATGTTCGTGTGCATGAGCCCTAAGGGGGAGATCACATCACGGTCAGTTAGGCTACATTCACATGGGCGTATGTGTTTTGCGGACCACCAAAACAGCTACGGCCGTGTGCGTGAGCCCTTAACCTAAGGGCTCATGCACACAAATGTATTTTTTTTTCCGTGTCCATTCCGTTTTTTTTGTGTGGCCCGTAGGCGAAATTATTCACATGAATGGGGCCGCAAAAAAACTGAAATGACTCCGTGTGCATTCCATGTCTGTATGTCCTCATGGCCGCAGGTTTTGCGCCTTAGAAGGCTTCCACCAGATCATCTTCCCGCTGCTGGACATCTGACCCAAGAGAACTTGTCACCGGGCACAATGGACGTGCTCTAAAAGCCGCAGCACAGATCAGTGTCCGCGTTTACAAAACACGCACCGTGTACATGCGATTCTGCAAATCTCATTCACTTTGCTGGAACTGTATGACGCTGACGATTTTCTGCACGTAATATGCACCATGTGCACAGAGCCAAAGGATCCCAAATGCTGCCAAGTGCACCGACTCTCATTCATTTCTATGGAGGGCTGTCGTCGTCTCACCACGTGAGTGGGATTTTTTCTTTTGAGGATCAAATTCACTGAATATTGGATTTTACCGACACAAGCAATGTTTTTCTTCCCTGTTGGTATAATGCAGGCATGCTCAACCTGCGGCACTCCGGCTGTTGCAAAACTACAACTCCCAGCATGCCCGAACAGCCTACAGCAGGGATGTTCAACCTGCGGTCCTCCAGCTGTTGTAAAACTACAACTCCCACAATGCCCTGCTGTAGGCTGTCCAGGCATGCTGGGAGTTGTAGTTTTGCAACAGCTGGAGGGCCGCAGGTTGGGCATCTCTGGCCTACAGAAAGGATGCTCAACCTGCGGCCCTCCAGCTGTCGCAAAACTACAACTCCCATCATGCCCTGCTGTGGGCTGATAGCTGTAGGCTGTCCGGGCATGCTGGGAGTTGTAGTTTTGCAACAGATGGAGGGCTGCAGGTTGATAATTGGATTAGCTGCTGTCTATCAGTGAAGGGGTTAACCCGAAGCCCCTCCTACAGTATGGAGGGAGGTGGAGGGGGGGCTGGACTAGTCCAGAATAGAGAACTGCTGCTCCAGCTGCATGCACGCAGTATACAGACCCAGCAGGTAAGGCGACGGTCTCCTCTACATACTGGTCCTGCAGCATGCATGTGCTCGGTGTGATCAGTCGCAGTGCTATAGTGGGTTCACACTGGGGGATGGGTGGGCTACAGGGCTATACTTGTCTGGGATTATACTGGGAGGGTGTAGGAATAAGCATGAACTTGTGCCTTGGGATATACTGTGATTGCAGAGTGGTTTGGCAGTGTTGTAATGCATATAGGCTCTGCACCCTTTAATGGGGTTTGTCAGGACGCTGCGATGCACTGTACGTTGAGCCTCATGTGATCGGCGTCTTATCTTGGTTGCAGAAGTGACATTTTCTTCCCATAAATGATACGCATTCTTGTGCTAGCACTGTGAGTGAGATTTATAAAAGCGTCAGTTGTTTTTAGGGATGAGCGAATCGACTTCGGATGACACTTCAGTATTAGGATCTATTGGCTCCGATGAGCCGAAGTTATTGCTTCGCGAAATAACTTCATAAATTAATTAGTACTGTAGAAAAACATTTCCCGAAGTGAACCCGAGTTCGGGAAATTGTTTTTTACAGTACTAATTAATTTATGAAGTTATTGCGCGAAGCAATAACTTCGGCTCATCGGAGACAATACATTCTAATACTGTAATGCAGTATTAGAACGAAGTTTTATGTGAATCGACTTCGGATGATTCATCCGAAGTCAATTCGCTCATCCCTAGTTGTTTTCCAGAAACTGCGCCACTCTTAGGCTATGCTAGTTGGATGTTCAGTTTCTAATGCGCTAGGCTGTCCTGGGTAGTCCAGACAGCACTAAGAATAAAAATGGATCAGGCTGCTTGTTGACTGTTTCCACATAGCACTGCTAAGCTTTAACAAATTACTCCCAAAGTATCAAGTGACTGAGGCGTGTCCTGCAATCTTGCCAGCAATACCCCCCCCCCCTCTCCCATTTAGGCTTGATCGACATCTTGGGCAGTCAATGCCGTTACAGGTTTCCTTTAAAGGGCATCTGTCAGCAGTTTTGTACCTATGACACTGGCTGACCTGTTACATGTGCGCTTGGCAGCTGAAGGCATCTGCGTTAGTCCCATGTTCATATGTGCCCGCATTGCTGAGAAAAATTGAGTTGCAGATGAGCCTCTAGGAGCAGCGTAGGCATTGCCTCTGGTTTTTGTGCAACTGCCTCCCCCCTCTCCACTTTGATTAATAGGGCCAGGTATGATCATGTTTACACTGCCTGACCCTGCCAATCAAACTGGAGTGGGCGTGGCAGTTGCAGAGAGAGCAGAGCCTCTAGGTGTAACGGCAACGCCCCCTTTGCTCCTAGAGTCTCATTTGCATATATAGTAAAACATCATTTTTCTTAGCAATATCAGAAGGTTGGGGGTCCAACTCACCTGAATGGGAGCAGAGTTGCAGTACATCGTCAAGACCACTACACAATGGATGGCGCCGTCTGCTTTCAGCCGCATCCACAGTTTAGTTTCCGTGCTCTGTAAAAAAACAAAAAACTAAACAAAAAAAAACTGCAATTCTATGGGGGTGTCGGGTGTAAATGTGGCTCCATGTTGACAAATGATGTACGATCACAGTGTGATCTCACGTGTTATGCACTGAAGTCACTAGACATCACATGCGATCAGCCTCTGTTAAACTGTTCTTAAAGGGGTTGTCTCATCACAGACAATGGGGGCATATCGCTAGGATATGTGTGGCAGGTGCCGCACTATGAAGTGCCTTTTGCGCTGTGGCATTAGAAGAATTTTGATATCTCTGACTTTTAGCCTAACTAGACTGTCTATTAGGGCTCATGCACACGACCGTTGTTTTGGTCCGCATCCGAGCCGCAGTTTTTGCGGCTCGGATACGGCCCCGTTCACTTCAATGTCCTGTCCGCATCCGTTGCTCCGTTCCGTGGCCCCGCAAAAAAAATATAACATATAACGTTTTGCAGACAAGACTAGGCATTTCTACAATGGGTCGCCCGTTCCGTTCTGTAAATTGCGGAAGGCACACGGGCGGCTTCCATTTTTTTGCTGATCCGCGATTTGCGGACTGCAAAAAACGGGAAGGTTGTGTGCATGAGGCCTTACTCTGTAATTCCTATAGCGCAGTTATATGGAAACAGTAGGTTTAAAGAGCACACCAAATGCTTGAAATAACTTCTTTATTAACTTCAACTTTTCTTCATATACAACACTGCCGCCTCCGCAGCAGATAGTCCATGTACAAAACACGTGTTGAAAAGATATCACAAAATGGCGGTATGCATAAGATGGTGGTTCAACTGTTCAATCTTGTCATTCAACATAAAATGGTGGATATATTTCTCTCTTGAGTATCTGTACTGTCACTTTAAGTTATTTAAGCACTTTATGATCTCTCTGAATTTGGTCGCAATTTGCAGTATGCAGTTAGCAGTAACTATTTGCAGATTGGTTGAGTATGATCTGGTATGGTTGTATGCAATTTGGATTGCAATATGGAATTTGAATTTGGATTTTGAACTTTGTAGTTTGCAATTGGTGGTTCTGTAAGTAAACACATATATAACTGGTTCAGTATACAGTTCTAATCACTATATTAACAGTAGGAACATTATATAACTGTTTAAAATACCTATTTTGGCCTCTCTGCTTCCATAAAACACAGCTCTTAGTGGAGTGAATGTCTGTTCAGCTTCTCTCCTCTGGTGAATAATGATTCCAGCAGCTCCTGCTAGGGAATTTCCCACACAAGCTTTGTGTGAGGCTGGCTGTAATTGATCAAAATTCCTGGGCTGTGTGAGGCTGGCTAGGATTGGTAAAGACTCCTGCCCAGCAACAACAGTTTAACTCTCTGCTTTCTGTTGTTTATGCTGTGTCATTGAGCTTACCTTACATTATATAATGAATCTTAAAGGCATATTATCTTTTCTGCTTCTGTGAACACAATATACAGTCGTGGCCAAAAGTTTTGAGAATGACACAAATATTAGTTTTCACAAAGTTTGCTGCTAAACTGCTTTTAGATCTTTGTTTCAGTTGTTTCTGTGATGTAGTGAAATATAATTACACGCACTTCATACGTTTCAAAGGCTTTTATCGACAATTACATGACATTTATGCAAAGAGTCAGTATTTGCAGGGTTGGCCCTTCTTTTTCAGGACCTCTGCAATTCGACTGGGCATGCTCTCAATCAACTTCTGGGCCAATTCCTGACAGAAACCCATTCAGATCTAAGCTCTCTGACAGTACCTCTAATGGCTATGAAACAGCTCAAGGCGTTGATGAATGCGTCAGTTGACATATCCTCTAACATTTCCAGGTGAATTGCTCTGGAGCTTAGACATATAAATATTAGTCCATATCTTTTGTACTCCTTGCGGTTCTGTTTGGTGATGAATGGGCCAAAACATTCCATTCCACTATAAAGAAATAGTAGTGATGGGTTTACACAATCTGTCGGGAAATCTGCAATGCTTTGTTCATCGGTAGGTCTACGTGCCTTTCTGCATACTACACATATACTTTGCTTCCTTTGACAATCCAGTAACCACCTTCTGTCAAACAGTTTTGGGTAAAGCTTCTTCCTTGATGCAAGGATTTTGTTGTGGTAGTGATCAATAATCAATATTGCGAAGGTAGAGTTTTTGGGTAGAATTGCTGGATGCTTCACTCTGCTAGGTAACGATGCATTTTCCAGTCTCCCTCCCACTTTCAGTATACCATCCTGCAGAACAAGATTAAGCTTGTACAATGGGTGGTTGTTTGGAAGCCTTTTAGGTTCTTGACTAAGTCTCTTTAACTCTTCACTGTAGAATCTCTGTTGAATGAGTCTTATGATTGTTTCTTCAGCTTTCATTATTTCCTCTACATCCAGTAATTCCTTCTTTCTGATTCCCTTTGCCAAAAGTTGAATTCGAGCTTCTACATTTATGACCGTATTCCATTTTGAACATCTGGCTAGTCTTTCAGGTATGTCATCTTGACACTTGGCAGCAGTGCTCAATGTTTGTACAACTTTTACTTCTGGATCACCCATAGACAATTCTGTGTAACCTTTACTGGGCGTGATCTCCTTTTCCCAAAGGAACTCTGGGCCTGTAAACCAATTTGAATTTTTAAATTCTGTTACATTCAGGCCTCTTGAAGCATGATCTGCTGGGTTATGCTTTGTGTTAATGTGATGCCAATGTTCTGGATTTGTTATTTCCTGAATTTTCTCAACTCTGTTGGCGACAAAGATATGGAATCTTCGAGCTTCGTTGTTTATGTATCCTAGGACAACTTGTGAGTCTGTCCAAAAATATTCTTAATCTATTTTTAATTCCAATTCTTCTCTCAGAAACTTGCTTACTGATGCTGAAACAATAGCTGCTGTCAGTTCAAGTCTTGGTATTGTCTGAATACTGGTGGGTGCAATTCTGGCCTTTCCCATAACCAGGGCACAGTATATCTTTTCTTCTCCTATCACTCTGATGTAGGAGCACTGACCATAACCATAACTACTGGCATCTGAAAAGTGATGAAGTTCTGTTTTCTTGTACTTTCCGAAATCATGAGGTACAAAACATCTGGGTATCCGAACCTCTCTCAAGTTTTGCAGGTATCTTATCCAACTCTCCCACCCTGGCCTCAAATTTTCAGGTATGGGTTCATCCCATCCTAACTTCTGTCTGCATAATTCTTGTAGTATTTCTCTTGCTTTGAGGATTACTGGGGCCAAGAATCCCAAAGGATCAAATGTAGAAGACACTGAGGAAAGAATGGTATGTCTAGTTGCAACTTTCTCTTTAATAGATACTTCAAAGAAGAACTTGTCATTCTCTACATCATCCCAATCCGAGTACATTTTGAACTGGAAGATGATCATAATTGACATCTACATTCTTCATTGTTGCTGCACGTTCAGAGTCACTGATGGATTCCAGTACCTCTCTGTTGTTTGAGATGAATTTGTGAAGGCGCAGGTTTCCTCTTGCGCATAACTCTTGGCTTTCTTTAGTTTGATTGCAGATTCTGTGGACTCTAGACTTATGAGACCATCATCTACCTAAAAGTTTTTCTTCAGAAAATTTGCTGCTGATGGGCAATCCTTTTCATTTTGATTGGCCAGGTACTTCATACCATAACTGGCGCAACCTGGAGACGATGCTACTCTAAACAAGTGTACTTTCATTCTGTATTCTGCTGGCTCTGTATCTGTATCTCCATCTTCCCACCACACAAACCTCAGGAAGTCTCTATCTTCATTCTTCACATGAAACTGGTGGAACATCTTTTCAACATCACACATGACCGCTACGGGATAGTTTCTGAATCTACAGAGTACTCCAGGCAGAATGTTTGTAAGATCTGGTCCTTTTGGTAGATGATCATTCAATGCAACACCATTGTACTTTGCTGAGCAATCAAATACTACTCTAATCTTATCTGGTTTCTTTGAGTGGTAGACACCTTGATGTGGGATGTACCACACTTCTCCTTCTTTAGGCTGATTATTAACTTTCTCTGCATGTCCTTCTTCAAGGATGCCTTCCATGAATTTCAAATAATCATTCTTGAGTTTGGGATCTTTTCCCAACCTTTTCTTCAAACATTTCAATCTTGCTAGGGCAAGATTTCTGTTATTTGGCAGACGAGGTCGCTCTCTAAAGGGTAAGGGCATTTCAAGATTACCTTGTTGATTCTGCTGAATACTTTCTTCTAGAGTGTGTATGAACTTTGTCTTCTGGGTATACACTCTTTTCTTTAGAACTTATATCTGCAAAGTCGGATTCAAGGATCTTGATTACTTTTGCTGGACTTACAGTTGGTAACTCGGACAGATATTCGATGACACAATCCTGTCTTGAGTTTGCGATCTGCTGTTTTCCTCCAACAACACCCCATCTTATATCAGTATGAACAGTGTAGGGTTCACCCTTTCCTCCTGTGATTACCTTTCGTAGTACCAAGGCTTCGGGACAATCGTAACCTATCAACAGTCCAACACCAAACTCCTTCAGCAGGGACATTTCATGAGATATGACATATAGGTGCTCCCATTCATTGGCTGTTTCACAGGTAGAAATGCGATCTCGATCTAGAGCTACCGTATTTTTTGCTTTATAAGACGCATCTGATGATAAGACGCACCTAGGTTTTTGAGGAGGAAAATAAGAAAAAAATATTTTGAACCAAAAGGTGTGCTTTTGGTAGGTTTTGAACTAATGGTGGTCTGTGGATGCCGCACTGTTATGGGGGGGGGGGGATCTGTGGATGCCGCACTGTTATGGGGGGATCTGTGGATGACACACTGTTATGGGAGGATCTGTGGATGACGCACTGTTATGGGAGAATCTGTGGATGATGCACTGTTATGGGAGAATCTGTGGATGATGCACTGTTATGGGGGGATCTGTGGATGATGCACTGTTATGGGGGGATCTGTGGATTACACTGCAAATTGGTTGAGTATGATCTGGTATGGTTGTATGCAATTTGGATCAGAATACCCCTTTAAGAACTATGTGGCTGACATGTTGATCTTTCTCCCATTAAACAGGAATTATGAGCAGTACTGGGATTTGCGGGGTTGTCCTCACTGTAGGCCTGGTCTTCCTCACACTATGTTCTACCGGTAAGTTTAACCCTTTCTGTGTGTACGTCTTCTGGAGAGTCTTCTACACCTATATGGAATAATGCCCCTTGGATACGTCACATTGTGAGAGGAAGGGTGGTATTTCTCATGTACAGAGCAGTTTTTGTGGTCTGGGCTTGGCAGCTTGCTTCAGTTATCGTAAATACCTGTTTTGCAGGCAGGGCTGGTTCTAGGTGAAATAAGAAAACAATAAGGCCCCCCCCCATAACACTTGCTGACTTTAACATCCTGTATTGACTCTGGAGATTTAACTTGTGGACGTTCATACAGAATAAACTGTATATTGTGTGGCACAGTGTATGCTATACGTGTATAACAAACGTATTTCACATGAAAACTTACAATTACTTGGCTTGGGCCTTGGGGATCTCGGACGCCACTTCCACACTTGGCGGGGGGCTCGGTGGAGCTGATGTTGTGTTTTATCCTAATGAGAAAGATTTCATAATAAGGATTTGGAGAAAGGGCAAAGGGATAGCAGAGCAGGGAGAGGCTGGTGCTGCTACTAGGGGGTCATACCATGGGGGAGTAATAAAGCCCACCATAATGCACCCCCCAGTAGAAATAATTCGTCTTATAATGTGACAGTGCAAAAAATACCCCCTTGTAATGCCCCCAGTTGAGCTAATGTTCCAAATAGTGCCCCCATAATGTGCCAGTATAAAATCCCCCTATATAGTGCCCCCATAGTGCTCCTCTCCCCCCTCCCTCCTAGTGCCCCCATAATGTACCAGTATATAGTGCCCCAGTAGATGCCCTCAGTGTCCCTCATAATTTGTAAGTATAAAATACCCCTTCTTAGTGCCCCCGTATGATGACCCCATAGTACTCCTCTCCCCCCTTCCCCATAGTTCCCACCACAATGTGTCCCAGTATAAAATTCTACTGTACAGAGCCCCCATATAAAATGCCCGTTGTTTGTGGCCTCAGTAGATGCCCCTATAGTGCCCCCCCATATCATGTGCCAGTAGCCAGAGCCCCCCCATATCATGTGCCAGTAGCCAGAGCCCCCCCATATCATGTGCCAGTAGCTAGAGGCCCCCCCATTATGTGCCAGTAGCCAGAGGCCCCAGAGGAACAGGGAAGGGACACATCTCTCCCTCCCCTGCCCCACAGCACAGCCATCTGTATCGCTGTCCTGAGGACGGCGATACAGATGACTATGGAGATGAGCGCTTCCACGATGGAAGCGCTCATCTCCCTGTGTGACTGTCCTGTCACTGCTGCCCCCACTTGCCGCCACGAAAATATAGTTAGTTGCGGGCCGGCGGGGGCCCCTAAGGACTTGGGGGGGGGGGGGGAAGGGGCCAATTGCCCCCCTTGCCTGTTTGCAGGTTCAGGCCCCCATGGGACGTTTACGTAATTAGGGATGTTTAACACCCCAGAGTTGTGTTACTACACGCCTCTACCCCGCTACTATCTTCTAAGAGACTTTATACTGTCATCATATATAATTTACATTATGTCCTCCACAAATATGCATACAAAATCATGCTAAATGCAACTGTTCATGTAATTAGCCTGGTTGCCAGTAGGTGGCAGCAACCCATTGGCAAGTACAGTTTAGTGTATCTGAGCTGGAATGGATGATTCCAGCTTAGCTCCCCCTCTGTGGAGAGGTGGGCTGGACCCACATCCTGCAGTATGGGTGGAGAAGGAAGTTAGTCAGTGTGCCAGCCACCCCTGTTGGGGAAGGCTGTGTGATAGTGTCCAAGAGAACCCCTGCATAGGGAAGACAGCAAGGACCTAGTCTCGGCTGAGACAGGTCCACATATATCCCAGCTAGAGCACCTTCAGCTCTGCTGGATGAAGAAAGCAGAAACTACAGACAAACTCCAAAGTTCCAGGAAGAAAGCATCACCTGAGAATCCATCTGTAAGATAAGTCCAGAGTCCTAGGAGAAGCCAACTCCTCCTCAGCTAGTCTGTCCCCACACAGCAGAAGGTACCAGATAAGTGCAGAAGCTAATCCTGCCACAGTTACAGAGCTACCAAGCAGACGTTTTATTCTGCAAGCTCCACATTTAAAGCAGAAGTACTCATTCCTGCCAATGATTGCCAAAACCTGCTGGGGCCAAGAGGCCAAAGCTGTGTACCGCTTGGATGAAAGTTATTTCAAGTAAAGAAACGTTTGAACTTCATCTAAAGGTCTGGACATCATTTATTCTGCAAAGTTCCTCTATTACTCCTCCAGGAGCCTGGCCGTACCCAGGTAGGAGACACTGTGACACAACTAACATCAAGCTATAGAGACATTATAGGCCAGTGATGGTGAACCTTTTAGAGACCGAGTGCCCAAACTGCAACCAAATACCCACTTATTTATCGCAAAGTGCCAACACGGCAATTTAACCTGAATACCAATATAGTATATCTTCCATGTACTTTATCATTTAGCTATAATAGCTTAATAGCCTACATTCAGTGCGCTGCCTGTGCTGTTCATAGTGCGTCCTGTGCTGATGAATGGCAGGAAAAGTCTAAAGCATATTGGTACACCATAGACTTTTTCCAAGGCGCGGGTGCCCACAGAGAGGGCTCTGAGTGCCGCCTCTGGCACCCGTGCCATGGGTTCGCCATCACTGTTATAGGCCATTCAAACACTATGGCATTCCTAGTCTGGGATGTGCGGTATAACACCTTGGAAGGGCCCTGGGATAGTACCCAGTGCATGCTGCAATTGGCGTCACAAACAAATTCAGGATATATTATCCACCTGACCTGGCCACTGCACTAAAAGTGGTGTCAGCGAACCTGTTCCTGGTCACTGCACTAGCAGCGAGGTAAAACAGGTGAAATACCATTCATGTGTCACACACTTGGTTTGTTTTTCTTTTTTGGCCCCCCTAGGTGTACCTGCAAATACAAATTGTTCCTGCTGGCTTTTCTCCAGTAAAAACAAAAAATGCCACAAATACCGCTAGTGTTTTTTCCATACCTCAAGAGGCACGACCTAGGAGGAGCCAGAGCAGAGGATGGGAGTGGTAGTTGACTGTGCTACAGTCAATCATGGTGGCATTCCTCCTATCGTCATTCCATAAATGCCATTTCTTCCCTCAGGGCACCCCCTGATGTTGTGGCCCCTGCGTGATGGTGGTCGTGGTGCCCATGATGTTAGGCTGAGTTCACACGAGCGTGACAGATTTGGTCCGGATGCGTTCAGGGTGCGTTCAGTTAAACTCGCACCATTTTGCAAGCAAGTTCAGTCAGTTTTGGCTGCAATTGCGTTTAGTTGTTCAGTTTTTTCCGCGCGGGTGCAATGCGTTTTGATGCATTTTTCACGCGCGTGATAAAAAACTGAAGGTTTACAAACAACATCTCCTAGCAACCATCAGTGAAAAACGCATTGCATCCGCACTTGCTTGCAGATGCAATGCGTTATTAACGCAGCCCCATTCACTTCTATGGAGCCAGGGCTGCGTGAAAAACGCAGAATATAGAACATGCTGCGATTTTAAAGCATTGCAGAAGTGATGCATGAAAAAAAACGCTCATGTGCACAGCCCCATTGAAATGAATGGGTCAGGATTCAGTGCAGGTGCAATGCGTTCACCTACTGCATTGCACCCGCGCGGAAATACAGGAGTCAGTAACCAGGCCGGATGTAACAGAATAAACATCTGTCTTTACTGTAGTGCAAAACGGGAGTGGTAGTACATCCAACGAATGCAGTTCCAAATGTACACAGTGAATTCCTTTCCAGATAATGATGTTTGGATTTAGGCAAAGATGGGAGTTGTGGTCCTCTTCCCTTTTCTCTCTCTCTCTCTCGTTTCTTCCTGCAGAATTGATGGCGGACAATTGTACTCTTTCTATTGTAGCTGTAATGTCCATGAAGGGATACAGGTTTTAGAGATACAACTGGCCAGGTCATATCTAGGTGTGAAGGGTGTCTTAACAGTGTCCCTCACAGAAGTAAAGTCTTAGCAGCTTTTGGTAGCAGGTTACCTTACTAACTCCACTGCTCAGCCATGCTGTCACGGTTCCTTCATTGTCAGTGAATAGAAGAGCTGAGAGACTTGGTGCCCGTGGGGTTAACTGACAGTCTCTGGATGTTGTTGTTGTTTGGTAATGACCACACTTCCTTGCAGGTGCAGCTTGTGCTCATTACTTAATTCCCGATTTAGTTTGGTCTCACCCCTTATACCACGGGGTTGATATTCTCTGCTTGGATTTGGAAGAGTTGGTGTGTGGAGTATTCCTGTTTTCCTGCTCATACATTTTCTTTAAGATAAGTTGTACTGCTCTTTGTATTTGGTTGTTCCCTTGTGCTGGTTGTTACCCTGCCTCAGGGAGACGCTGGTTCATTCACCTGGGAAGGAACCAGTTGTTTCTTTCCCTGTCACTACCTTTAGGGCATTTCAGGGCTCCTAGGCTTTAGGTTACGGTGTATGTATTTTCCTACCTTCAGGGTCTATACATGCTGATAGGAGTCAGGGCCAGCTTTAGGGGTTTCCTAGGAGGTGACCGTTCCCCTCTCCCTAGCCTTGAGGCCTAGTTCTTTGTCTTTCCCCCTTCTGTTGTTGTTCTGGTGTCCCTCCCCTCCCCTTTATTCGTGACACATGCAGACTCTTGGTTCTGTAGCTCTCTGCTCTGTCATTCTCCTTCTCTAATTCTGTAGATCATGCAGAGATCACAAGACATCTCTCTCTCTCTCTCTCTCTCTCTCTCTCTCTCTCTCTCTCTCCTCTCTCTCTCTCTCTCTCTCTCTCTCTCTCTCTCTCTCTCTCTCTCTCTCTCTCTCTCTCTCTCTCTCTCTCTCTCTCTCCTCATCTATACTTGCTTAAAGGGGTATTCCCATCTCAGAAAATGGGGGTATATCGCTAGGATATGCCCCTATTGTCTGAGAGTTGTGGGTCCCATCTCTGGGACCCGCACCTACATCGAGAACGGATCCCTAAAGGTTGTGGAGGGCGCACTGCACATGGACCTATAGAAATGAATGGGAGCGGTGGCCGCGCAAGTGCGGTGGGATTCCATTAACTTCTATGGGGAAAGCGCTTGGCGGTGACCAGACCCTAGAAAACCCGGGGTCCTCCCGCCACCACCTTCCCCACTCTGTTCTCGGTGTAGGTGAGGATCCCGGAGGTGGGACCCGCACCTATCAGACAATGGGGGCACATCCTAGTGATATGCCCCCATAGTCTAAGATTGGAATACCCCTTTATGGGTAAGGGCTCATTCAGATAACCGTATCCGTTTTTGCGTTCTGCAAATTGCGGTTTCCCAAAACACAGATATTGCATTTTGCAGAATGGAACGACCAGCCCTATGATAGAAATTGCCTATTCCAATTGCGGACAAGAATAGGACTATCTTTTTTGCGGGGCCCAAGGAACAGAAGTACAGATGTAGACGGCACACGGTGCGCTGTCCGCAGCATTTGCGGCCCCATTGAAATGAATGGGTCCACATCCATTCCTCAAAATTGCGGAAAAGATGCAAACACAAATATATATGGTCATCTGAATGAGGCCTAAGGGTGGGGTCAGCCCGCAACTATCCTCCTACAAGGACTGAGCCAGGATTATTAACCCTGACCGTGCCATCTATACACGGATATGCTGGGCACAATACATTACATAACAGTATATTATTATTGTTGGATTAAAATGTGCCAAATTTATAAAAGGTGCACACCCAATAAATTTGGTCCTTCTTAAGTAAAATTCGTGTCTGCTATGAGCAGGCATAGATTTGCTCCACAGTTTGACACTTTTTAGCTTTCAACCAAATCTGTAAAACCAATGGAGATCCTATCATGTTCACGTTAACCCCGTCCACTCTTCCCGCCACTGGAGCATGTGACTTTTTTAATACCACAAAATGGGTGCAAATCTCTTGATAAATTTCCCCCTTATGTTCTTATATTTTTCCAGGTTTCAGACGTTAAAATGTCAGGCAAGCTCTAGATGTGCAAAAATTCCAGGTAGAGGCTATTGTGTCCTTCATCAAACTACAGTTATCTAACAGAACCAGGGTCGGACTGGGTTTTCTTGGGCCCACCAGAGGAAATTATTCTTGGGGCCCAACCCCCATGTCCTCCATAAAGTCTTGATTCTAAGAAATAGACCTAGTAGAAATGTATTGGCTTCAAGAGGGACATTTACTAAATATGGCGTAAAATGCGCCAAAAAGAATGGCGTTTTGATTTGCTCCAAATATGAACTGTTTTCTCCAGTATTTTCACCATAAAGAATGTATCACGCCAGAAATGAGTTATAAATAGGGATGAGCAAATCGACTTCGGATGGTACTCTGTAATACTGTACAGAGTACAGGCTCCGTACAGTATTAGAATGTATTGGCTCCGATGAGCCAAAGTCACGCGAGACTTTGTGTAATAACTTCGGGAATTATCACTGTAAAAAGCCTTGGTACCGAACTCTGGTTCGGTTCCTAGTGGTACTTTTTGAACCGAACCAGAGTTTGGTACCAAGGTTTTATACAGTAATAATTCCCGAAGTTATTACACGAAGTCTCTGGCGACTTTGGCTCATCGGAGCCAATACATTCTAATACTGTACGGAGCGGGAACTCTTTTTGCCCTAGTTATAAATGACAAAGCGGGCGGGGACATCAAATTGGCGCATGTTGCGCCTTATTTATCATCCATATCCTGTTTTGTGTAAAAGGTCGTATTTATGGTATAAAGATGCGACTTTTTGTCAAAAAGTCGCATTTATGAAAAGTAAAACCAACTTGCCATGTGATCGGGATGATACAAATGAACTGAGGAACAGTAAGTTGACATTCAACAAGTCTGAGACAAAAGTCGCAATTTACCACTGGAAATGTTTCAAAAGTCGCAAGTGTGGTCTGGGCAGGAGTGGCTGAAACGGCACATTTCAGTTTAAAAAAGTCGCGTTTTAGTGCTATTGGCGTTAAAATGTCACAAATCGAGAGAAATAGGTGAACAATCAAGTGGAAATTTTAGAACGTCACATTTTACAAGTGGCGTGCGCCTTTTGATATGAGGTGAAACAAATCACCAGTTTTTTGATTTGTAACGTTAGTAATTTTTGGGCGCAAGTTACGCCATTATTGATAAATGTCCCCCCAATTGTTTTCCCCTGGACCTTTGCGGCCACCATGGTATCAGAACTTATGCCCACTAGAGGGTCCTCTGGTACTCTGGTGAGCCAGTCCGACACATAACGACACAGTGATGGCCAGTTCGCCTGCGAACACATTCGGGATGCCATCTTAAATCACAAGTCCGGCGATGCACAGGTGAGTCCTTACCTGTGCCTGCGCCGCGAGCCGGTCTGAAACAAATGCGGTCACCGGGAGTAGGCAGCTCCGAGAACAGCCACCGGGGGCCTTCATCGGGCTGTTCTCGGAACTGCCTGCTCCCGGTGAACGCATTTGTTTTAGACCGGCTCGCGGCGCAGGCACAGGTAAGGACTCTCCTGTGCATCGCCGGACTTGTGATTTAAGATGGCAGCCTGAATGTGTTCGCGGGCGAACACGGCGAACTGGCCATCACTGCTAACGACAGTAGTAATTCAATGTTCATTTTAGGATGCCTGCCAACCACTCCTTCCAGCCTGGGTGACTACCATTTGAAGTCCTACAGCTGCATGCTATGAAGTGGTCACTGGATATGATGGCTGCCGTACACAGGGTAGCCATCTGCTGACGTTCTGATATGTATGTTTTCTGCTTCTTTATACAGGCCAGGCTATAGAATGCTACAAGTGCAATACCTTTAGTTTCTCACAATGTGCAACTAAGGAAATCTGCTCCGCACCTAATGACGCTTGTGCAAGGATCACAGGTATATATATATATTCACCGCTTCGTGCCTTGTCAATACTTTTGTAATATGCAGTTTTTTTTCTCATAGATTCATATGAGGCACTCCGGCAGTATGAGCCCATAGAGTTCTATGTGTGCCTATAAGCAGGGGTGCACCTAGCCTTTCTGCTGCCTGAGGCGAAAACTGAAATGGCGCCCCTCCGTCCCCGATGCCAATTTTTTACCCTAACCCCTTCCCTTCAGCCCATGGCCCTTCGGCTGTCCCCCTCTTGCCCCTACCTGGTGCTGCCTGAGGCGATCACCTCACCTGGCTTCATTGGTGGTGCGCCCCTGCTTATAAGGGATCTGTACAACATGAATCCCTTTCCGAATGCCACTTGTAAGAACTACCAAGTCTCATAAGTACCGCATCCTGACTAACTACTCACCTCAGCTCATACTTGGGGGTTCTCCAGAATTGGAAAAACATGGCAGCTTTTTTCCAAAAAACAGCACAGCACCACCCCTGTCCATGGATTGTGTGCGTGGTATTGCAGCTCAGTTTCATTGCAGAGAGTGAGACAGAGCGGCATCACCTCACACAACCTGTAGGCTGGAGTGATGCTGTTTTTGGAAGAAAGCAGACATGTTTTTCTAATTCTGGACAATCCCTTTAAGTGCCACCATAGAAAATATTGTGGGGCTAATGTCAGGATGTTATCTGTGGTTGTGCCTGGGAGAGAAGAGAACTGCAAACTGCAGGAATGAGAAAGGGTTGGTATGTGGGGGTCTGTATCAGTTTAGGCAGTCTAGTCTGGGGCTTGTATTAAAGGGGTTCTCCGGGAATTATTTAAAATGGCCCCCAACAACCTGTCCTAGAATATAAGCAGGACTGGTTGCCTATGCTTACAGAGCTGCCTGGGGCTGGACCTCACGACACACTACACATTGCAGAGCGTTCCTGTCAGGCTGCTCAGCCAAGATGTCATATCGCAGGCAGGATCACATCATTACCATCTATTGTAGAGCAGTGTAGTGAGGCCCCTGCCCCCTCCCAGGCAGCTTTGCAAGTGGTGGCAACCAGTCCTTCTCATATTCTAGGACTGGTTGCTGACGGCCATCTGGTGTGGGGTCTGTATGAGTTTGCACCGTTTGGTCTGGAGTCTGTTTTTGTCTTAGGTCTGTATTATTTAGGTGGCCTGATTTTGGGTCTGTGTTTAGGGCGTCTGGTTTGGGGTGTTTATTGCGTGGGTCTAGGTCTGTGTTTGGGGGTTTGATCTTGGGTCTGTGTTTAGGTGGTCTGATCTAGGGTATGTATTCAGGGGTTCTGGTCTAGGGTCTCTATCGAGGGAGTCTAGGCATTTGTTTAGGGTGGTTTGGTCTAGGCCTGTATTTTGGAGGTCTAGTCCAGGATCAGTGCTGAGGGGGTCTTGGTCTGTGCACAGAGGGTCTGGTGTCTGTATTAGTTAAGGTGGTCTGGTCTAGGACCATGGGGTTTAGGTCTGTGTTTAGGTGTCTGATTGTCTGTATTAGGCTACATTCACACGAACGTATTTTGTTTCCGTGTCCGTTCTGTGTTTTGTTTTTTTTGTGGATTTGATGCGGACCCATTCATTTCAATGGGTCCGCAAAAAAATGCGGACAGCACACAGTGTGCTGTCCGCATCCATATGTCCGTTCCGTAGCCCCGCAAAAAATATAGAGCATGTCCTATTGTATTTTTTGATACAGGGATAGGCATTGTTAAAAATGGATCCGCCAAAAAAACGGATGCAACATGGATGTTACACGGACGTCATCCGTATTTTTTGCGGACCGTGTGAATTTAGCCTTAGTTTAGGGCGGGGATCAGCAACCCTCTGCACTCCAGCTGTTGTGAAACGACAATTCCCAGCATGCTCCATTCATTTCTATGAGAGTTATGAGAAGAGCAGAGCAAGTGTGCATGCTGGGAGTAGCAGTTTCACAACACCTAGCGTTCCGGAGGTTGCCTACCCATGATATAGGGCTGGGATCAGCAACCTTCGGCACGCCAGCTGCTCTGAAACTACAACTCCCAGCATGTACACTTCCTTGGCTATTCTTGTAACTCCCATAGAAGTGAAAGGAGGATTCTGGGAGTTGTAGTTTCAGAACAGCTGGAGTGTCGAAGGTTGCTGATCCCTGGTTTAGGGGGTCTGGTCTAGAGTCTGTTGAGGGGTTCTAGGTCTTTGTTTGGGGATCTGGTGTGGGGGTATCTATTTAGAGGGTTTTAGGACACTCATTTGGTGATGTGCCCTATATAGGCAGGTGGGGCATATGGCGTAAAAATGGGCTCTGAGGATCTCCCTGAGATCACTTCTCAATGCTGTACACCAGCCGTTCTGGGGGAAGGAATGGATGCATATAAAATGACTTTTTAAAAGTGAGTGTATCCCCAGAGTGAATGTATGATGGCTCTAGTTCCCGTATCTCACATTAACAATAGTCCTTTCTCCTTTTCCAGTTCCAGACGGCACCAGCACATATAGCTGCAGAGTTTACGACAAGTGCACTCATGCCATCGTCAGCCAGGAAACCGGCCTTCAAAACTTTCAGTTAAAGTGTTGTCAATCGAGCCTGTGTAACAGCAGCTTCATGTCTCATCCCAGCACTGTCCTGGTTCTGAGCCTGGCTGCGGTGCTGCTGCTGATGATGTCATCATGATCTCACCACCGTATGGTGCTGCTGCTGATGATGTCATCATGATCTCACCACCGTATGGTGCTGCTGCTGATGATGTCATCATGATCTCACCACCGTATCGCTTCGCTCATCTCTTTAAATGTCTCAGATAACCAAACCGAGGCTTAAGTATAAATGGCATAAAATTTCCAGCTTTCTACCGATAGCTAATATTTTAAAAAAATGAGATCTGATTGGTTGCTATGGGCGCTACTGCAATATAGTTTTTTTTTTTTTTTTTTTAGACTGCAAAGGTATATCTTTTGAAATAAAGGTTAGTGTCAGCATTTACTTTTTGATATATTCACTTTGCAAATCACCTATATGACCTGTCTTCTCCCGACCCTAAGGGAGCATTCACACGACCGTGTTGGTTTTGCGGTCCGCAAATCACGGATCTGTGTGTTCAGTATGTCTTCAGTTATGGCCCAGTTCACACGAACTTTTTTTTTTTTTGCGAGTGTACGGGCCGTTTTTTTTTTGTTCCGTATATGGAACCGTTCATTTCAATGGTTCTGCAAAAAAACCGAAATTTACTCCGTATGCATTCCGTTTCCGTATTTCCGTTTCGTTGAAAGATAGAACATGCCCGCAAATCACGTTCCGGGGCTTCATTCAAGTCAATGGGTCCGCAAAGAAAACGGAACACATACGGAAATGCATGCGTATGTCTTCCGTATCCATTCCGTTTTTTTCTGAACCATCTATTGAAAATGTTATGCCCAGCCTAATTTTTTTTCTATGTAATTACTGTATACTGTACATGGCATACGGAAAAACGGAACGGAAAAATGGAAAGGAAACAAACACAACGGAACTCAAAAACGGAACAACGGATCCGTGAAAAACGGACCGCAAAAAACTATAAAAGCCATACTTTCGTGTGAACTAGGCCTAAGTCCGAATAATACGGACGTGGTGCTTCCGTGTGTCATCCGTTTTTCACGGTCCGCAAAAAACTGAAATGGGGTTTCCTAGAATGCATACGGATGCATTTCCGTGTGCTATCCGTTTTTTACGGACCCAATGACTTTCTATGGGGCCACAGACCGCAATTTGCGGCCAAGTATAGGACATGTTCTAAAATAAAAGGAACGGACACACGGAACGGACAGCACACGGATGACGATGAAAGGCATTCCGCAACGGACGCAGAACAGACACGGAAGAAAAACACGGTCGTGTGAATGCTTTGCTCCCTAAGTCACAGCCCGTATTATAGTGCAGAGCTGCATCCCTACTTCTGCAGGCTCCGGAGCTGAAATCTCAGAGCATTACTTTATTTCAATGACATTAGATGGAGGGGCAATTTCCCAGTGCGATAGCAACAATTAATCTAACTCAATGTGACTGTGACGCCTACGGCAGGCATCGGTATGGTTCGCTGAGCCACGACCTAACCGAACTGTGAGCAGTCAAATAAAGATGTGGCTGAAAGGCATAGAAAAAGCTACAAAAAATTTGGAAATAATTACTAACAACCAATCAGATCCTTGCTTTCCTTGATGCAAGCGCTTTTCTATTGCTTCGTTTTATTTGGGTGCTATTTTGGGCTTGACGTATGCGTTTCAATATTAAGAAATTATTCACTGCAAACTAAACCGCTAAAACAAAGAGCATTGTTATTTCTGTTTTAGCACTTCTGTTTGCAGTAAATGGTTATTTTGGGCTTGGCAGAATAATAACCTATCAAAGTATTTGGTTGGAACTACGTGTTCATTTTGTTTATTAAAATGTTTAACTTTCTAGAAATATGGGCTTAGTGTCGACATCCTTGTTGTCATGAAACTATATTCATAAATAGTAGTATGGGAGTATTAGGCTTCAAATAGGCAGCCATAGAACCTGGACCCCCACAGGTCAAGTGAACTGATCTTAGATCGCCGTTGATCCCTGTCGTGATGTACGTTTGGTTAATTTAAATGCAGAGGGGTTGGGGTTTGGGTCTTGCAGCTTTAGTACGCTTTTTGCCCCATATATCCGTTTTAGATTTTAGCATTTTGTTACCCCGGTTCTGAACATCACTGCATCCTGGCAGGATGTCTACATACAGAACTTCCTGCTGGGTTTTCTAACCAATCTCTGCTCTGTAATGTTTTTTAGAGTTTGCTCTCCTGCCACACTGTTCCCTCTGCAGTAATCACAATCCCTTCACCTTCTCTGCCGACACCTTTGCCGACTAGCTGTTTGAAGAGACCGCGGTGCGCCACTGATCCCCGTGCGCCGATGAAAACATCTGGTGTCGGAGGGGGGGGGAGAGCAGCCAATGGCAGGCGGGGACAGGGACGAGCATCACGGGTGACCATGGGTGACCCGTGATGCTCGTCCCTGTCCCCGCCTGCCATTGGCTGCTCCCCCCCCCCCCCCCCTCCGACACCAGATGTTTTCATCGGCGCACGGGGAGAAGCAGCAGCGGCGGAGCGGGATAAGTATATTCCCTTTTGAGGGGCCGTTTATAGTATTGGATAACCCCTTTAAGAGCAGCAGGGCACACGTAGTACTTTATATTTCTAATATAGGCATAGGGGCCATGGCTGCAGTGGAGGGTTTTGCACATATACATGCTGTTCCTATTCTTTATTCTTATCCTAATTCTAGTGCCCTGTATTCGTATTCCCAGTGGGGGGGGGGTCGTCCATAGAAAGTGAGGCTTTACGTCATAGACCCTTTAATTAATCCTTCCTGTGAATTGATTGTTGCTGGGTTACTCCTTATGACGGAGCTGTAGGCAAACCGTGCTACGTATGGATATCTCCATAATAAAGCACCGATGGAGCATGCCTTGATTCATATGCACTTAGCTCAATGTGACTCTTGGTAAATATGGAGTTACGGTATGTGTCCATAGATTCCCATGGATGCCATATTTTGGTTTTATAATACTATTGTGCGCATGAGACCAAGTTCTGCGGGCTCTATCCTCCTCCTGTGTTCTCCTGGTGTGCACCATGTGTCCGAAGTTTGTAATGTGTCTCGGTTAGTTTGGATACTGTAAATTACACTGAAGATGAATTAATAAAGGCCAATTGTCTTGAAATAAACCAATTGTGTTAATGTATTTGATTATAAGACAGGTTCACAAAGAGTAACATTGGGGAAGGATGAGGATGAAAAGGTAGCATCGCATCCGGGCCCCAATGTAGCTGACTGTAACAAAGACCAGCACATGGACTCCAGAGGATTTAACCCTTTCGCTACCAGCTCCATACATGTACGGTGGTGGAGCGATGTGTAAACATGACGCCCACTCGCATGTGCAGTGGGCGCCATGGCCAGAGGGTCTCTGCTGTTTCTAACAGCAGAGACCTGCTGCTAAAAACTGCGACCGGCAATAATGTTGATCGAGGTCATTAAAGCCTTTAGATCAGGGATGCCCAAACTGCGGCCCTCCAGCTGTTCCAAAACTACAACTCCCAGCATGTCTGGACAGCCTACAGCTATTAGGGCATGCTGGGAGTTGTAGTTTTGCAACAGCTGAAGGGCCGCAGGTTGAGCATCCCTGCTTTAGATGCTGTGATCAAGTATGATCACTGCATCTAAACAGTGAAAAACCCAGAAGCGTGCGCTTCCAGGTTATTACCGGCATCCCCCTGCGACCAATGGGGATGCCAGCAATTGACTCTAATACGCTAGGTCTCTCTGAAAAGACCCAGCGTATTAGAGCTCCGATTATGTTGGCAAGCAATTCACATATTACCATGAGTCTGTATGGAGTGTGGTAATATTGAATAAAAAAAAAGAGTGAATGTTAAAAAAAAAAAGAGTTAAATATATATAAAAAAACATAAGTTACATTGCCCCCCCTTTCCTAAGAATAAAAAAATGGCCTATTCAGCATTTTTTCATCGCTTCTCTTTTACCCTGGAATCTGCCTTTGATGCAGCAAGAAAATCACTTCTTTGGTGAATACGTCTGCGGAGAGTCCAATGAGTCAAGTCCAGTGGTTATTGCAGAGACCAAGCTTGGAGTCTGGTTTTGATGCAGCAGTAAACTCACTTCTTCTGTGAATACATCTGACTGCAGGAAGTTTGGTGGGTGAGTGCAGAGACCAAGGCCGGAATCTGCCTCTTATTGAAGTGCAGGTCATCTGATCCTGACATGGTGGCCACCATGTCATTGACTGTTGATAAAGTCATCACCTCCAGCTATATCCCATATTCATTGTTGGGTTGGAACACAGGGAGACCATTGCTCTGGAACAGAGATCTGCAGATACAAAAAATATAACTGTTTATGACTGAACGTAGAGCAGTGGAATATTATATGTAAACAATTTAAAGGGAACCTGTCATGTGGATATTTGATTATAATCTAACTAATTATATACAATCATTAACTACTAAAAAGTACCTTAGGTGTATTCACTTACTGGTGTAACAGATGGTTACCTCATAATATACACACAAAGATGCCGCATGCTAATGAGCTGATTTGAGTCCAGCGTGATGTCAGTGAGTCCAGCGTTTTTATAATTCAGAGCTATAGCCACTCCCCTGCCCACCTGCTGCTGATTCATATGGAAAAAACTGTCAATCAGCAGCAGGTAGGCGGGAAGAGTCAGGAGCTCATGAATATTCAGGACTCATCATTATCAGCTGGAGCTTTTCAATACAAGTTGTTGGCAGATTGACTGGGTCAATTAAAGAAAGTGACCCAGCCTTTTGCTAAGAGAATCAGTCACTTATTTATGTTGCCCTTAGTTAGGACACCATAAAACTGGTGACAGGTTCCCTTTAATGATGGTCACTACTGGGCATTATATTCCTCTTAACTATATTACACTTTGATCCATAATACTGACACCGACATTTGTTATAGCTATCGATTTAGGGATTAAATGAAAATACCTTTAAATCATGTGCTGATTCATTTTCATATAACTCTATAGGACTGGGAGCTCACTTTTCATACATAGCTCCAAATCCCTGTTTTCTTTCATGCTGCCATAGTTAAAATTCCAGGATATTATTACTACATGATGAATGTGATCTACATATTACGGTCAATGACAGCTCCCCCTAGTGGAGGCTGCAGGTAGTCACATTTTATAATACTTGTAGAAAGGCGAGCAGGAGGCTGGATTATTAACTATTCAATGCCATCACTCCTGTGTCCCCAGAACATAGCTGCTATCACCACGAGTGCATTACACATTACATAGAAACATAGAAACATAGAATGTGTCGGCAGATAAGAACCATTTGGCCCATCTAGTCTGCCCAATATATCTGAATCCTATGAATAGCCCCGGCCCTATCTTATATGAAGGATAGCCTTATGCCTATCCCATGCATGCTTAAACTCCTTCACTGTATTTGCAGCT
The DNA here is from genome assembly GCF_014858855.1 of Bufo gargarizans. Classification (NCBI taxonomy): domain Eukaryota; kingdom Metazoa; phylum Chordata; class Amphibia; order Anura; family Bufonidae; genus Bufo; species Bufo gargarizans. Next base: position 16,836,319 of record NC_058089.1, read on the forward strand.
ACCACTTCTGCAGGAAGGCTATTCCATGCATCCACTACCCTCTCAGTAAAGTAATACTTCCTTATATTACTTTTAAACCTTTGCCCCTCTAATTTAAAACTGTGTCCTCTTGTGGTAGTTTTTCTTCTTTTAAATATGCTCTCCTCCTTTACCGAGTTGATTCCCTTTATGTATTTAAAAGTTTCTATCATATCCCCTCGGTCTCTTCTTTCTTCCAAGCTAGACCCCAGTAAGTAATATCTTACCTTATTTAGGTGCAGCACTTTTTGGTGCTGAGGACCAATATTTCCTTGCAAGGGTCACTGGTGAAGATGGTTTATTCTGCACCTAATTTTGTCTCGGACCATCATTATACCAATAAAGATTTAGGGTCGTCTCATGGACACGGTCCCTGTCATTCCTTGGAAACAACTGCCTGATAATCAGATTTCTAGGACTGAGTTAAGATAAGAAATTAGGATACCCCTCTGATTATCGCTGGGTTCACACCTGAGCGTTTTACAGCGCGTTCCTACGCGCTGTAAAACGCACAACAGGCAAGAACCAATGATTCCCTATGGGAATGGTTCACACCTGGGCGTTTTACAGCGCGTACGATCGCGCTGTAAAATGCCCGACGCTCAAACAAGTACAGGAGCTTTTTTTGGCGTGTTTGACGCGCGTTTGGGCCATAGACTCTTTGGACAACACTGCTGTCAATCACCCAAACGCGCGTCAAACGCGCGTTTACTATTACAAAAAACGCGCATAAAAACGCGCGACAAAATCGCGCATAAAAACGCGCGTTTGCGAAACGCTTAGCTGTGAACCCAGCGTATAGGTAGAACTAGAAACACAGAAAAGCTATGGGGCCCAGAGGCTAAAGGGACAATGTTTGTGTTGTACCAAGTACTTATTACGCATACATATATTATCACACGAAAAGCCATTTTATTTTACTAGAAATATATAACTGCAAAAATTCAATGGTTACTTACCAGTGCCAACAAGTCTGTGGGCTTTGAACCAGTAAAGTACCGTCGGTCAGTGATGGTAATTTTGAGTTGGGTAGAGGCTGCAGCTTTAGTAACGTAGAGCATCCAGGTCTGTTTCAGTAATGTCAGGCCGATCTCTTGGTCCCTCACAGACTCGGCATGTCTTGAAAGACATGAATCCACTAATTCACCTTTTTGGGAATGCCTGTGATCCTGCAGGCGGTATATTAGATGGTCTCTCATCACGTTGTGCTGGAAGATCGCTGTGGGTTCACCGCCATCTGTCAGAAAAAAAAAGGCAAATGCTATGACAAATGCCCCACAGTCATAGGTGTTTCTCTGCTGGTTGGCACTGGAGCGACAGGCAAACATGGCGCCCGCTCGCACGACAGGGGGCGTCATGGCTGGCAGGAGACCTGGGGCTAACTACAGTAATTACCGGCAGTAATGCTGATCGCGGTAATTAAAGCCTTTAGATGTCGTGATCAAGTGAGATCACGACATCTAAATGCGGAAAAACCCGGTACCAGCAACCCCTGCGGCCAATGCATGATTGTTCAAAATAAAAAAAGCATTTTATATGCTCCATATATGAGCTTTAAAATCATTACAAAAAATATAAAAGTTTAAATCACCCCCATTTCCGAATAATAAAAAAATAAATACCTAAATAACAAAATATATAAACATCATCATAGGTTAATGACGGCGAATGGCACAATGGAAAAAAGGGTCAAAATGGCCCATTTGCCATTTTTTTCATTGCTTCTCTTACCCCAAAAAATGTAATAAAATGTGATCAAAAAGTCACACACACTCCAAAATGGTATCAATAAAATCTATGGATTGTCTCGCAAAAAAGTGGATATAACTATAAAAAGTTTTTTTTTTTAAGTTTAACCCCTTAGGGACACAGCCTTTTTACACCTTAGGACCAGGCCATTTTTTGCAAATCTGACCAGTGTCACTTTAAGTGATGATAACTTTAAAACGCTTTGACTTATCCAGGCCATTCTGAGATTGTTTTTTCGTCACATATTGTACTTCATGACACTGGTAAAAAAAAAGTTAAAAAAAAAAATTTTTTTGCATAAAAAAATGTCAAATTTACCAAAAATTGGGAAAAATTAGCCAATTTCAAAGTTTCAGTTTCTCTACTTCTGTAATACATAGTAATACCCCTAAAAATTGTGATGACTTTACATTCCCCATATGTCTACTTCATGTTTGAATTATTTTGGGAATGATATTTTATTTTTTGGGGATGTTACAAGGCTTAGAAATTTAGAAGCAAATCTTGAAATTTTTCTGAAATTTACAAAAACCCAATTTTTAGGGACCACTACAGCTCTGAAGTCACTTTGCGAGGCTTACATAATAGAAACCACCCAAAAATGACCCCATTCTATAAACTACACCCCTCAAGGTATTCAAAACTGATTTTACAAACTTTGTTAACCCTTTAGGTGTTGCACAAGAGTTATTGGCAAATGGGGATGAAATTTGAGAATTTCATTTTTTTGCCTAATTTTCCATTTTAACCCATTTTTTCCACTAACAAAGCAAGGGTTAACAGCCAAACAAGACTGTATCTTTATTGCCCTGACTCTGCCGTTTACAGAAACACCCCATATGTGGCCGTAAACTACTGTACGGCCACACAGCGGGGCGTAGAGTGAAAGGTGCGCCGTTTGGTTTTTGGAAGGCATGTTTTGCTGGACTGGTTTTTTGACACCATGTCCCATTTGAAGCCCCCCTGATGCACCCCTAGAGTAGAAACTCCATAAAAGTTACCCCATCTAAGAAACTACACCCCTCAAGGTATACAAAACTGATTTTACTAACTTTGTTAACCCTTTAGGTGTTGCACAAGATTTAATGGAAAATAGAGATACAATTTCAAAATTTAACTTTTTTGACAGATTTTCCATTTTAATATTTTTTTTCCAGTTACAAAGCAAGGGTTAACAGCCAAACAAAACTCATTATTTATGGCCCTGATTCTGTAGTTTACAGAAACACCCCATATGTGGTCGTAAACCGCTGTACGGTCACACGGCAGGGCGCAGAAGGAAAGGAATGCCATACGGTTTTTGGAAGGCAGATTTTGCTGGACTGGTTTTTTTGACACCATGTCCCATTTGAAGCCCCCTTGATGCACCCCTAGAGTAGAAACTCCAAAAAAGTGACCCCATTTTAGAAACTACGGGATAGGGTGGCAGTTTTGTTTGTACAAGTTTAGGGTACATATGATTTTTGGTTGCTCTATATTACACTTTTTGTGAGGCAAGGTAACAAGAAATTGCTTTTTTGGCACCGTTTTTTTTTTTGTTATTTACACCATTCATCTGACAGGTTAGATCATGTGGTAATTTTATAGAGCAGGTTGTCACGGACGCGGTGATACCCAATATGTATACCATTTTTTTTATTTATGTACGTTTTACACAATAATTTCATTTTTAAAACAAAAAAAATGTTTTAGTGTCTCCATAGTCTAAGAGCCATAGTTTTTTCAATTTTTGGGCGATTATCTTAAGTAGGGTCTCATTTTTTGTGGGATGAGATGACTGTTTGATTGGCACTATTTTGGGGTGCACATGACTTTTTGATTGCTTGCTATTACACTTTTTGTGACGGAAGATGACAAAAAATGGCATTTTTTACACCGTTTTTATTTTTATTTTTTTACGGTGGTCATCTGAGGGGTTAGGTCATGTGATATTTTTATAGAGCCGGTCAATACGGACGCGGCGATACCTAATATGTATACTTTTTTTTTATTTATGTAAGTTTTACACAATGATTTCATTTTTGAAACAAAAGAAATCATGTTTTAGTGTTTCCATAGTCTAAGAGCCATAACTTTTTCAGTTTTTGGGCGATTATCTTGGGTAGGGTATGATTTTTGCGGGATGAGATAACGGTTTGATTGTTACAATTTTGGCATAGATGCGACTTTTTTGATCACTTTTATTACCTTTTTTGGGAAGTAAGGTGGGCAAAATTCCAATTTCATCATAGTTTTTAATTTTTTATTTTTATGGCGTTCATCGTTCGGGTAAAGTAACATTACCGTTTTATAGATCAGGTCGTTACGGACGCGGCGATACCAAACGTGTAGGGAATTTTATTTTTTTCATTTTTAATCAGTGATAAATGTGTTTTTTGATTTTTACTTTATTTTCACTTTTTTCACTTTTTTTTTTGACCCAGACCCACTTGGTTCTTGAAGATCCAGTGGGTCTGATGTCTGCATAATACAGTACAGTACAATATATATTGTACTGTACTGTATTTTACTTACACTTTGTCTAAACAGATCTATGCTTTCAGCACAGATCTGTTCAGAACCATGGACAGCAGGAATGCCATACGGTTTTTGGAAGGCAGATTTTGCTGGACTGGTTTTTTTGACACCATGTCCCATTTGAAGCCCCCTTGATGCACCCCTAGAGTAGAAACTCCAAAAAAGTGACCCCATTTTAGAAACTACGGGATAGGGTGGCAGTTTTGTTGGTACAAGTTTAGGGTACATATGATTTTTGGTTGCTCTATATTACACTTTTTGTGAGGCAAGGTAACAAGAAATTGCTTTTTTGGCACCGTTTTTTTTTTTTTGTTATTTACACCATTCATCTGACAGGTTAGATCATGTGGTAATTTTATAGAGCAGGTTGTCACGGACGCGGTGATACCCAATATGTATACAATTTTTTTTATTTATGTACGTTTTACACAATAATTTCATTTTTAAAACAAAAAAAATGTTTTAGTGTCTCCATAGTCTAAGAGCCATAGTTTTTTCAATTTTTGGGCGATTATCTTAAGTAGGGTCTAATTTTTTGTGGGATGAGATGACGGTTTGATTGGCACTATTTTGGGGTGCACATGACTTTTTGATTGCTTGCTATTACACTTTTTGTGACGGAAGATGACAAAAAATTGCATTTTTTACACCGTTTTTATTTTTATTTTTTTACGATGGTCATCTGAGGGGTTAGGTCATGTGATATTTTTATAGAGCCGGTCAATACGGACGCGGCGATACCTAATATGTATACTTTTTTTTTATTTCTGTAAGTTTTACACAATGATTTCATTTTTGAAACAAAAGAAATCATGTTTTAGTGTTTCCATAGTCTAAGAGCCATAACTTTTTCAGTTTTTGGGCGATTATCTTGGGTAGGGTATGATTTTTGCGGGATGAGATAACGGTTTGATTGTTACAATTTTGGCATAGATGCGACTTTTTTGATCACTTTTATTACCTTTTTTGGGAAGTAAGGTGGGCAAAATTCCAATTTCATCATAGTTTTTAATTTTTTATTTTTATGGCGTTCATCGTTCGGGTAAAGTAACATTACCGTTTTATAGATCAGGTCGTTACGGACGCGGCGATACCAAACATGTGTAGGGAATTTTATTTTTTTCATTTTTAATCAGTGATAAATGTGTTTTTTGATTTTTACTTTATTTTCACTTTTTTCACTTTTTTTTTTTGACCCAGACCCACTTGGTTCTTGAAGATCCAGTGGGTCTGATGTCTGCATAATACAGTACAGTACAATATATATTGTACTGTACTGTATTTTACTTACACTTTGTCTGAACAGATCTATGCTTTCAGCACAGATCTGTTCAGAACCATGGACAGCAGGACGCCTGAGAAGGCGTCCTGTTGCCATGGGAACCTTCCCCGTCTGCTCAGTAGTGTTCAGAACTGCGCAGACGGGGAAGGGTAAGGACGGGGCTTGGGGGGCTGCCTGGAAGCTCTCTCCCTCTCCATTCAGGGGACTGCAAAGGCACAGCAGCCCCCCGATGGGAGAGGGAGGGAGCTCCCTGAGCTGTTAACCTTTTCCATACAGCGGTCCGTACGGAGTACGGACCGCTGTATGGAAAGGGTTAAACGGCTGACATCGCATCACCGATGTCAGCCGTTTATACCAGGGTGCCAGCAATGTGCTGGCACCCTGGTATACCCACTAGACGCCAACGATTACGCAATGGGAGGCGGGCGGGGGATCGCGATCCCGCCTACCGCACCGCCCGCCTCCCGCACCGCCCGCAACCCTCCCCCTGCACCTCCCACCGTGCTCAAATAACTCAGGGGTGCAGGGGGGAGGGATACTGGACAAAATTTTGAATCCTAAAGTTTCTGATCCCCGCGGTCAGGGACCGCGGGGATCATAAACTGCAGGAATCGCAGCAAACCGCAGGTCTGAATTGACCTGCGGTTTGCCGCGATCGCTGACATGGGGGGGTCACGGGACCCCCCCGCGCATTTAGCCTAGGTGCCTGCTCAATGATTTGAGCAGGCACCGGGTTCTGATCACTGCCAGCCGCACGGCAGTGATCGAAAATGCACAGGGCGTACATGTACGCCCTGTGTCCTTAAGTACCAGGGCACAAGGGCGTACCTGTACGCCCTGTGTCCTTAAGGGGTTAAATGTACTTTTACACTATTTAGACATACAAAACCTATACATATGGGGTACCGTTGTAATTGTACAGACCTAGAGAATAAAGGGCATGGGTCAGTTTTGCCAGAAATAAAACGCTGTGCAAACAAAACCGGTAAAACGGTGGAGGAATTGCATTTTATTTTCTTATTCCACCCCATTTGGATTAATTTTTTTTACTGCTTCCACTACATTGTATGCCATAATTAATGGTGGCATTGGAATGTACAACTTGTCCCGCAAAAAATAAGCCCTCATACAGCTATGTGAACGGAAATATAAAAAAGTTATGGCTCAAGGAAGATGGGGAAGAAAAATGAAAACGCAAAAACTAAAAAACCTCCGGTATCCTAAGGGCTACCTGTTACTTGTCCCCCATGCAGTCTGCATCTGTCCAAATAAAGCCCCTTTAAATGACTGTCAATCAGCACTTGTCATGGCCTCACATTGAGCCACGAAAAACCACCCTTATTTTTGTGTCTAGAAAATGTATTTAACGTTACAAAATGTCCTGTGAAAATCCGTACCCCTGTGCTCCTTAATAAGGCCCAGCTTCCAAAACTTCTCACCAAAGACATTCCCCCCCCCCCCCCCACACTCCTTGTCCAGCCAGGATAACAGGTGACAGAAATTCTTCAAGCCATAAATGATTAACTTTAGTTAACTTTTTGTAGAAAGTGTAATGTAAATCTTGTAGACTTTGTTCTTTGCAGTGTACTGTATATCACAAGTGTCATAACATGGTGAAGACACAAGTATCTCAAGGGGCTTCTACTGGATCCAGTTGCCTTACTTTTTCATGCTAATGCTGCCGTTGGGGGAAAGTTTAGAGTCCTCCATACACATTAGATGGTTGGCCTTGTCTTACTGAAATCGGTGGAATGTTATTTAGATATGTGTGTCCAGCTTCTCAATCATATTAGCACTTGGGCTGGCTCTTTACTTGCTTTCAGATGGTATCATGTTTTCTGGCTTTTCCAACCCCCAGACAGGCACTGACCTGCCAACACTTCAATAACATCAGCATTGTCCAAGTCTTAATGTCATGCAATAGAACCCATGCCCATGTCACTGGATAATTAGGTGTGAAAGTCTCGACCATATGAAATTTTGGCTTGTCCCAGAAGGTAGTCATTCTTCAAGATATCACTAAGTATAAGCCTTCATTTCATCACCGCTATGGTTCAGGACAACGCTCCATCAGACTCCTAGTGGCACATTGACTTGTTAAGACCTGTACAGTTACCGCATAAGTCGATGTGAACGCAGCCGCTGCTGAATGCTAAGATGAAATGTGATGTACGGTAATTAGAAGAAAACATGCCACTCCTTGTGTTTCAGAAACACCCACCTCGGGATGCATCAAGCGGGCCCACCCAACAAGTCAATTATGAAGAATTTCAGGACTAGTGTAGCCATCGACTAAAAGTAATGATCTTAATCTTTTGTGCTAAAGCAAAGCAACTTGAAACTTTTAGGCCCAAATGGAAAATTTGCAACAAAGCCCCCATCTAACATGTGTAATTTATAATACTGATGTCTTCTTATGAGGATTCTTTGGGCCCCCCCTAGGCACCACGGCTGGCTGCTATTGCCTATGCAGCTGTTTGCAATCCTATATTTTCTTCTATGGATTACAAAACAGTTCAGCCATTAGTGTAAGATAGAGCTCCACAGAAATCCTGAAATTTCACAGCCACTCATGTTGTAGTAGACCCCTTGCCCAGTGCACTGATTTCAATGGATGCAGGTGGGCCTCTGGGGCAGAGAGAGTCCTTTAGTCTTCCTAGCAGGTGCCTGTTTCCCTGTATTCTACAAACGTTCCATAATAAGGCATTTTATAATGGGTTGTCCAACTCAGATATCCCATTTCAAGGGATTGTCTCATCAGAGACAACCCCTTTTATACTGACGCTTCCAACCTCATCAATGGCTGATATTGTCAGTCTGTTTCTGGCCAGGCATTTCCACTGTTTGTGAATGGCTGTCTAGGTAATACATAGAGAGCTCAAGTCCACCAGAACGAGCTCTAGCTCCTGAAAGAGGGTCTTGAGTGGTCGAACCCCTCTCTATGATGTCCACCAGCCGTATGCCACTTGCATCCAACTTATTCTAAATATATACTTCCATTAAAATTTGAAGCCAACATGTATACATAAACCATGGCTACAATCTGTTCTTTGGAATTCTAGATTCATCAGAGTAATGGGCTAAGCTTATCAAATGCTGCCAAGTAGGTGAAGAAGATTAGCGATCCAAGGTTAATGAGCTGATTCTATCAAAGTAGTGTGTGTGTGACTTGTTCTCATAACAACTTAGGATGGATCATCATTCTGTAATTGGTGGGGGTCCAACTCCAAGGAAACCCTCTAACAAGCAAAATGAAGGGGCCATAGATCTTGCTGGTGCACCTTTGCCCCTTTGACTCAGTCCCAATCACATACAGTAGATGGCCCAAGACACTGAGGTCCATTCAAAATGGAAATACAAACCATCTTCTAAAATGTCACATAAAAAGGAGTCAGTAGGCCACATCTGAGGAGTCTGAGCTAGGTGCACGCGGACCCTTTTGGCACCACTCAATTACTGAAATTCTCCAAAAGGCCATTCAATAGCATTTATCATTACCCTATTATGTCACAGATTTACAGTTAATTGAAGCTCTCAGTGATGCCTAAGAGCTTCAGTCATTATTTATAGCACCTTTGTTCTTGAAATATGTGGTGGCCCAAGCTCGGAATCCAATGTCTTACAGCTATGACATGCCTGAAGGTCACTGGCTGGATTTCCCCTTTTAAAGGGCATCAGTCAGAAGATTAGTACCTATAAAACAGGCGGACCTGTTGCATGTGCACTTGGCAGCTGAAGGCAGGGACGTCGCTAAAGTGGAAACAGTGAAAGTGTCTGCAATGGCGCCTGAACTCAGAAGGGGCTCACCCCTGAACAGTATTATACAGTGACAGTATACGGTATATATAGTATCTACTTGTAGGAAATGGACAGAACAGCTGTTAGGCCTGGTCTGAGAGAGTGATCTTGACTAGCTACAGGAGTTGGGGGATGCACAAGACGAGAGGGTTACGAAGAAGTTGCTTGAGGGCCCCATTCAAAAATTTGCAGTGGGGCCCACTCATTTCTAGTTCCGCCACTGGATGAAGGCATCTGTGTTGGTCCCATGTTCATATGTGCCCGCATTGCTGAGACACATGATGTTTTAATATATGCAAATGAGCCTCTAGGAGCAACGGGGGCGTTACCATTACACCTAGAGGCTCCGCTCTCTCTGCAACGGCCGCGCCCTCTACACTTTGATTTACAGGGTTAGGCAGTGAAAATGTCAACACATTTACACTGTCTGGCTGTTAATAAAAGTCCAGAGCGTATTTTGCTTGACGACATGCATCACTGGATAATCATATGTTTTCAAAGTATCTCGACAAGCCATATACATTTCTAAGAAACTTCATTCCCCGACCACTTGAATCAGTTATTTACATTTCTAGAAGAACATATTTTTTCGAAGAGAAATCCATTTGTTATCTTATGGACGTCCCAACAGACTGAGAGGCTCATTGCAAAGCACTGGAATCCCAGTTCCCTCAAAACCACAGAATCTACCTCTCCAGAGGCCTCTACCTCTACATGACTGCCACAGTGAGTATTCAATAAATTATCCATATTTGTGGCATCATAATGTCAATACTTGAAAGACAACTCCACCAAATATATAAGCAAATCATCTATTGCAGTCGTGGCCAACCTACTGTATTATATGGGCTTCAGATGCCACCCTTGTCTCCAACCAATGGCCACACATTACATTCAATATCTTCTGTGGGATCGGTTCACCCAGGCTCGGCTTCACTCCCTACACTAACCAATGAACCTTGGGCATCCATGATCCTATATCACCTATATCTGGTTGTCCTTCTTTGGATCACTTTTAGTAGACACTAACTACCATATACTGGGAACACCTTCCAAGAGCTGACATTTTGGAGATGCTCCTATCCAGTTGTCTCTTGAGTCGCTCAGATCCTTACACTATTTCCGACTTCCAACCGAACAACCTGAAGAACTGACTCGCTTTCTGCCTAATACATCCCACCCTGTGACTGATACCGTTATATGATATAATCAATTATTTCTGTCCTGACAGATGTCTTTTTTACAAATGCCTTTTAAAGCCCATAAGCTTCCATCTTCATTCTGCCATCGGTAATAATAAAGTATCTGTAATCTCCTTGAGTTAAAAACATACTTACTACAAGGCAGTTGCTTTTTTTGGTCCTCGGATCACACAGGAAGATGAAGGGATTATTGGTAGGTAATGGAATGAAGCAGCCAATGTGCACATTAAACAGGATTTTCTCAGTTTGATTCAGACAATATAAGTGTAATGTACTTGGAGCCGTTGGCTTATTATAAAAGAATCCCAGCGGAGACCATGGCTGCCGGGAACAGCTGACCAACGGGGAAAAATTACTATTAGGAAATTCAAATAATGGGACAAAATCAGAGCAGCGCAAAGGATGAAATTGATGTAGTGGACCTGCAAGAAATGTATAAGAAATATGTCAGGGAGTGTCCTAGTGGGGCTTTGTATCTCCACGAGTTTAAACAATTTTTTGGCGTTTCGGCAAACAATGAAGCCTCACAGTTTGTGGATCGCATGTTCACTTCTTTTGATCGAAATGGGGTAAGTAAGCTGATAATTTCATGTGCGATGTGATTTTCTGTACACATTATTTGCCCCCCCTGATGGAATTCCTAAGTACAACTCTTGGATAAGTCATGAATATCAGATCGGTGGGGGTCCATCACTCCCACGATCAGCTGTTCTCAGCAGCCACCCGTGCCAGAAAAAAGCACAGTAGACAAAGCCGTAAGCCGAAGGCTCCATTCACTGTTTAGCGGTTGTGCCTGGTTTCCCTGGAATGGGAGCAGAGCTGCAGTAACCCGGCACGGCCACTACATAGTAGATGGAGCTGTGTAGTTCTGTTGCAGGAGCTACTAAAAACCGCTGGTTGGTGGGACCCCTGCCGATCAGATATACTGTAGATCCAAAGGATAGACCATCAGTCCTGGAAAACTCATCTATCTATAAAAACAGTGTCTGGAAAGGTACTGGAGAGGGTGTACATCTCGCCTAGTCTCTAGGTAAGATAAAGGAATTTGAGAAGGCTGGGTTGCCTCAGTGAATTGCAGTTTGCTGAGGACTTTTGTAAATTTGTTTACAGGGCTGGATTTTTAATGGAATGGCAGGTAGGATTGGTAGTGGGACCTGCTGTTCTCTCCCCACTCCAGTACACCACTTTCTCCTAGCCCATGACAGGCCAGGTGCAGCTGCTGGGACTCACTAGAAGTCAGAGCCTGAGAAGCTGGAAAAGCTGCAGTGCTGTCTGTCTATCTATCAATCTAATATTAGATTATAATATTTAATTCATAAAATAATTGTGGAAGTACTGACCTAGCAGAGGTCCACTCTATATATTATGAGTTATGAATGTAAGGCTTTCTGCTACACTGGCTATAAAGGAAATTCTAAGCTGTCCCCCTTGGTGAGATGTTCTATTACACATCCTCTTAATTTCCAGGACAACACAATAGACTTTCTGGAATATGTAGCCGCCCTGAATCTCGCTCTTCGTGGGAAACTGGAACATAAACTGAAGTGGTCGTTTAAAATATATGATAAGGACGGCAATGGCTGTGTGGATAAACAGGAGCTAAAGGAGATTATACAGGTAGGGAAGAAAATATCAACCTCCAAGTCAACTCCATGAATCCAGAAAGTCAAAAAAGTGACCTGAGCCACAGCTGAGAATAATTAAAGGGCATTTTTCATGATATAATTATAGGAAATATTCATGGGTTATGTTATAAAAGTCTGATTGTGGGGATTTGAATGCTGAGAATAGAAGACGGCCTGCGCCCTCTACACTTTGATTTACAGGGTTAGGCAGTGAAAATGTCAACACATTTACACTGTCTGGCTGTTAATAAAAGTTCAGAGCGTATTTTGCTTGACGACATGCATCACTGGATAATCATATGTTTTCAAAGTATCTCGACAAGCCATATACATTTCTAAGAAACTTCATTCCCCGACCACTTGAATCAGTTATTTACATTTCTAGAAGAACATATTTTTTCGAAGAGAAATCCATTTGTTATCTTATGGACGTCCCAACAGACTGAGAGGCTCATTGCAAAGCACTGGAATCCCAGTTCCCTCAAAACCACAGAATCTACCTCTCCAGAGGCCTCTACCTCTACATGACTGCCACAGTGAGTATTCAATAAATTATCCATATTTGTGGCATCATATATTATGAGTTATGAATGTAAGGCTTTCTGCTACACTGGCTATAAAGGAAATTCTAAGCTGTCCCCCTTGGTGAGATGTTCTATTACACATCCTCTTAATTTCCAGGACAACACAATAGACTTTCTGGAATATGTAGCCGCCCTGAATCTCGCTCTTCGTGGGAAACTGGAACATAAACTGAAGTGGTCGTTTAAAATATATGATAAGGACGGCAATGGCTGTGTGGATAAACAGGAGCTAAAGGAGATTATTTTTCATGATATAATTATAGGAAATATTCATGGGTTATGTTATAAAAGTCTGATTGTGGGGATTTGAATGCTGAGAATAGAAGACGGAGGGGGGCATCTACTATATCTGAGGGTGGACTGGCCATAGACCCTACAGGGATCTTCTGTCAGTTTGGACCCGGCTACAATATAGAGACACTTTTTCTATGGCCACTTTATGGTTCAATCTCTTTTTATTAAACAAGTTTCGAAATACATTTGACAGAGTGATATAAGTATGAAAACATTATGTCTCAACCAGTAAAGCTTGGCATAATGCAGTATCATAGGCATATGTAGCTGCTTAATATGATGAAATACCAAGAGCAGGTATAGTAGAGACAGTAATGTAACCTGAGTAGAAACATAAGCGTACGGCACTATTATTTGTTGTAAAGTGCAAAAGGTAGGTCATATAAACAATAATGCAAGTTATGTGAAGACAGACAAAAAACAGGGGAGGTATAGACATACTTACGGACTTACAAGGGAGACCGGACAGGTACACAAGGTTAGGATGGGTAAGAGTATATACCTTATTAAAGATACTGACCATCTAGATGACCTGTGAAGGAAGGCCATTGATCAGACAATCCGAAAAAATCAAGGACTTGCGGCACTGAATCCAAGGAGCCCAAGCCTGTGTGAAGGCAGATACTAGGTCATGATCTTCTGCTCGGAGTTCCTCCATGCAAACAAGGATATCGAGTGCAGATACCCAAGATAATCTCTGAAGACTTTCAGTTGATCTCCATCTACGGGGTATTATTTGTCTCATGGCCAAAACAAAGAGTGCTCCTCTCTTAATCTGTTGTATCCGGCCAGAAAAAACAGATAACAGGGCTACTGTAGGTGAGGGATGTATAGAAGACCAGTAAAGAGAATTATATAGGGTGAATACCTCTTGCCATAGAGGAGCCACCCCCGGGCAATCCCACCAGACGTGTAGCATTGTACCAACTGCCGCCGAACAACGCCAACGGGTGTCAGGCACCGAAGGATAAAACTGGTGGAGCTTCACCGGTGTCCTATACCACCGAGTCAGTATCTTGTAGTTAAGTTCCTGCAATCTACACGACACTGATGACTTAGGAGCAAATAATAGAGATCCACTCCAGTGCTCCACTGTAAGAGTGGCGCCCATTTCTTCCTCCCAAGTGGTAACAAACCTAGGGGTTGTTGGCGGGGCATTATTTGCCCCATCTCCAATCTCCCCAGTGTTTAGTAGATTATAAATAAGTGAGATCGCGTGTCCAGGCGCAAAATCCGCAAAACACAGTTTTTCGAAGCTTGATAGGGGGATGCATAACTGCGATGCAAGTGCCAGGAAGTTAATAAAGTTGCTATGTTGGAAATATAGAAACCAACATCCAGGGGAATGAGGTAGAAGATGCGATAAGTCATTGAGGGGGCGTAGGCCATTACTGTTGTGAAGGTCTATAACCCTTGTTAAATTCCCAGTTAGGGGTTGAAAGGTTAGGAGAGATTTGAGGCCCGGAGGTAAAGCTGGGTGGTCTGTCAGGACTGTGAGAGGACCTGGCGTTGTGATGCGAACTTGCCCCAAGTTTTTTGCCAGAGAAAGTATGAGTGGAGAAGGTTAAGGGTGAAGCATTTGGGTCTGTAAAGAGGATGAGATCCAAAAAATACCTGTGTGGCGCTGTTTCATGTTCTATCTCCACTCTATGGCCACTTTAAGTTTCCAGTCCGCCCCTAACTATATCCAGATTCCTTAATAAGGGAATGTGTGGGAAGGTGTGAATAGGACAGACAGCAAACAAAATGGGTTAGCCCACCATCCACAGGATAAGTGATAAATGTATAATCAGGGGTGACTGCGAGGACCACCACTATTTACAAGAACAGGGATTCTGATGCCCCCATTTAAATGGAGAAGTGGTCATGCATGCCCACTACTGCTACTGTCTATGGGACTGACGGAGATGGGCAAGCCCTGTACTAAGCCATTTTCATGATTGAATGGAGCAGTATGTCACATGTATGGCCACTGCTCCATTCATACAGGAGCCACGGGAACCCAACTTTGCACAATCAGTGGAGATCGCAGTGGTTGCACCCCCTGTGATTGTACATTTTAACACCAAACCTGTGATAAATTCAATTGGTGGGACAACTCATTTAATGTGTTTCTTTCCAATAATACTAAATAGGTGAAGCTTCCTTCCAAAAATTAAGATTCCCTTACGTCCTACCAGCAGCACAGATGGGGTTAACTGCCCCCCGTGGACTGGTAGGACCGGCGGAATTTTAATGAGCCCAAAGATTAAACCAATAAAAGAACTCCAGCTCCCTTAAAGGGAGGGGTTCATCCCCCAGCCCACCGTGTTTTTTTCTGTCCTCGCGGACAGGTGGACTGGCGAGTTCTCTCCTTTTTTCCCTGGTTTATTAGACAGGGGTTTTTGGGACCATGCTGACTTAGTTCTCGGTCCCTCTTTTACTTATCTGTGTGCGCTTATATTGCGCTCCTTGTAGCATGTGTTTTCCGTGCTCACAGGTCCTCCCACTCCCCTGCGATAGCCGGCAGCGTTCCTGTTGCTGGGCGCCGCCATGACCGGAAGTGACGCGGCTTGCCTCGGCGTCACTTCCGGTTTCCTCGGCGTCGGCGGCCGGGGTTATCCGGCCGTTCTTTTTCTCTTTTTCTGGCGCAGCAGGGATGAGTGTTATGTGGGGACATTTCCTTATAGGCTTATGCCTTTTTTTCCCCCCTTTTCTTTCCAAAGGGAGTTTGTTTGTAGCTGTGCTTAGGAGGAGGTTTTTAGCCTTGACTTTACCACTCCCCTGGGCGGAGCTATCCTATTTAAGCTCCCTGATTCCCTCAGTCGGTCTCTGGTTGCGCTGCTTTAACAAGCTAGCTCCAGAGTCTCCTGATTGGTGAGACATTGCCTCAGACTGCTCTTTCTCTCTTGCTCAGCTATTTTGTTCTCTCCTCTGGTTCGTGCTCAGGACACTGGAGGGGTTTTTTCTTATTCTCCATTTAATGATGTTTTAAATTCCTCTCCTTTTTGTTCCCTTTTTAGCTATGGCCTCTCCCGCAGAGCCCGATCAGCTTCGGAAATCAGCCACCAAGAGGAAACACCTGGCTTGCTATGACTGCAATACGCCTCTTGAGGACAGCTGCCCATTTTCCAGATGCAACAGCTGTCGTTCCGCCACTGCTACTGAGCCTTCCATGCAGGACATGTACCAGTGGGCTAAGACTTATGTCGACGACTCCATTAAAGGGGTCGTAAGTCTCCTTAATGAGAGACTACCTGTTCCCTCCCAAACACCAATGGAGGTGCCCCTCCCCACCGATAGGCCTATGCCCCTTTCTGTGGGGTCATCTTCCTCGGATGAGGAAGAGACGTCTTCGGGGTTCTTTCCACCGGAAAAGACCCAGAAGCTTCTAAGGTCCATCAGGTCGGGGGACCATGATGTTGACGTCGGGGAGTCTTCCGATCCCGCCTGCCGGACCCAGCGGGTCTTTAAGGCAGATGAGACCCTTCTCTCCGTGATGCGCACGGAGTGGAAAAAGCCTGAGAAAGGCCCAGTCCTTACTAGGAAGTTTAAGCTTATGTTTCCTATGGCTATACCCTTAGTGGAATCATGGGGTTCCATTCCTAAGGTGGACATGGCGATTGCCAAGTTGTCCAGGCGCACTCTGGTTCCTGCAGACGATGGGTCTAGCCTGCAGGACCCTCTAGACAGGAGGGCAGAGTGCACCCTCAGGAGAGGTTATTCAGCGGCCGCAGCCTCGGCCTCAACCTCTATTGCTGCCACAGAGGTCTCCTCCTTCCTCAGATCTAAGCTGAACCAAATTCAGACTGATGTTGACCAGAGTGTCTCTCGGGACGATATTCTTGCTGCCTTCAAGTCCGTCAACTTAGCGGTGGATTTCCTCTGTGACACAGCCCAACTCCAATTAAAATTGGCGGCCAAGACTATGGCTTTGGTGTCTGCCGCCAGGAGACCTCTGTGGCTCAAGCCTTGGAATGCGGATAACGCATCCAAATATAACCTCTGTGGGCTCCCCTTTGAACCTAGCCGTCTTTTCGGGTCTGAGCTAGACACTATTATGGAGGGTCTATCAGACAAGAAAGGGAAGAGCCTTCCCCAGCAGCCCTTTCGAGGCAGGGGAAGACAAGCCCGCGGAGGTCGCTCAGGACAGCAGGGACGTAAGGATTGGGGGGGACCGCCTAGAAAATTTTCCAGGCGTTCCCGCAAACCCAGGGAGGCAAAACCCTCCTGACTATGGGCCTCTCAGAGGCTCTTGGATAGACCCTGCTGTCCCTACCGTTACGCCTCTCGATTATCCCGTACCCCTCCCCCACCTCCCTGTGGGGGGGCGTCTTTTCTTTTTCAGTCACGTGTGGGCCCAGGAAATTCGAGACCCCTGGGTCCAAAATATAGTAACCACCGGCTATCTAATAGACCTTATTTCTCCCCCCCCCAGGAAGATTCATTGCTACACGCAGTTTTTTGCCAACCAGGCAGAGGGTCTTGGAAACCTATATCCAAGACTACCTTTCCAAGGGAGCCCTGGAGGAGGTACCGGCAGGGGAGAAGGGTTCAGGGATTTATTCCCCGGTATTTCTGGTACCCAAAAAAACGGGAGATCTTCGGATGATTATAGATTTGAGATTTCTCAATCGTTTCATAAAAAGGACCAGGTTCCGCATGGAAACCATAAGGTCAGTCAGCCACCTCCTCAACCCTGGGGATGTGATGGCTACTCTGGACCTCAAGGACGCTTACCTCCACATCCCGATCCACCCTTCCTCCCGGAAGTTTCTCAGGATCGCGGTCCAGATATCAGGTGTGTGAAAACATTTCCAGTTTGCCGCCCTTCCCTTCGGAATCTCTTCTGCCCCCCTGATCTTCACCAAGGTGGTAGTATCGGTAGTGGCAGCATTGAGACTCCAAGGTCTGACCATTGTCCCTTACCTGGACGACTGGCTTCTTCTAGCCTCTTCAGTCCCTCTACTTTCCCACCAACTTCATGTCGCAATATCCTTTCTGCTCCGCCTAGGCTGGATGGTCAACTGGTCGAAGTCGAACGTGAGCCCTTCGACTTCTATCCACTATCTAGGATTCATAGTCGACTCTTTACAGATGTCCCTCCGGTTGACACCAGAAAGAAGAATGCGGATTCAGGACCTAGCAAGGTTCCTCTACGTACCACGACGGGTCTCCATACGGACCCTCATGAAGATGGTGGGGCTCATGTCAGCGGCTGCAGATGCAGTCCCTTGGGCTTTATGGCACCTCCGACCCCTTCAATCGGAGGTCTTAAGCAAGTGGAACGGCAGCCCCAAGGGGCTAGATTCCCTGTGCTCCCTATCCAATCAATCCCGGAATTCCCTCAGATGGTGGTTTCATCTACCAGAAGGGAGGTCTATGACCCAACCAGCTTGGCTCATATTGACCACGGACGCGTCCCTTGTAGGCTGGGGCGCTCATCTAGACGGGTCCCCAGTTCGGGGGTCCTGGTCTCCTCAGGAGCGGCATCTTTCCTCAAATCTCCGCGAGATGCGTGCTATCCGGCTAGCCCTCCTTCACTTCGCCCCTCAAATTCGGGGCAAAGCAGTGAAAGTCCAGTCAGACAACATGACTGCCGTGCTTTATATAAACAAGCAAGGGGGCACAAGATCAGTACCCCTTCTCTTAGAGATTGGGGTAATTCTTCGGTGGGCAGAGCTGAACCTATCCCATCTATCCGCCACTCACATCAAAGGCTCCCTCAATGTCATCACGGACCGCCTAAGTCGTGGCCTACCGACCATGGAATGGTCATTACATCCGGAGATCTTCAAACAGTTAATCCTCAGGTGGGGGATGCCAGAGGTGGATCTCATGGCAACCAAGTTCAACGCCAAGGTACAGAGGTTCTGTTCCCTTTACAGGGAGGACAACCCCCTGGCGATAGATGCTCTGACAATACCGTGGAGGTTCAGGCTGGCGTACATCTTCCCTCCTTTTTCCATGATCCCGAGGGTATTGATGAAAATCCGTCAGGATCAGGCCTCGGTAATAGCCATCATACCGTTCTGGCCCAGGAGATCCTGGTTTACCCAGCTCATTCAGATGAGTCGGGGACAATATTGGAGACTCCCCCCGGAGCAGACCCTGGTGTCGTGGGACACGCATCTCTGCCCAGATCTGCACAGATTCAACCTGACAGCCTGGAGGTTGACCAGTCCCTTCCCAGAGTGGAAGGGCTCTCTGAGTCGGTCCTGAGAACTTTATCGCATTCCAGAGCAGAGTCTACCAGAAAGGCCTACTCTCGGATTATGAGGATCTTCGCCTCTTGGTGTAGCTCCAACCAGGTGGCGTCCGCAGATCCGCCCCTCGCAGCGATCTTACAGTTCCTCCAGGATGGGATAGACAGAGGTCTCTCCCCTTCTACCCTGAAGGTCCAAGTTTTTGCCATCTCGGCCTGTCTTAACAGACCATATTCTCGGGACCCTCTCATCAAACGCTTCCTTAAAGGAGCGGAAAGATTGAAGCCTACAATACTGAGACCCGTTCCTCAATGGGATTTGTCAGTTGTTCTTAAGGGGCTAGCATCTCCCCCCTTTGAACCCTTGGAGGAGGCAAGTTTTAAACTTTTAACTCTTAAGATGGTTTTTCTTCTGGCCATAACTTCGGCCAAAAGAGTCTCGGAGCTTCAAGCTTTCTCCGCATCTTACCCTTATACCATGTTTCTACAAGACAGGGTCCTTCTGAAATTTCTACCTTACTTCAGACCTAAGGTTTCTACCTTCCAAAATATTAATCAGGTAGTCTCTCTACCTGTATTGCTCTCTGCCTCCTCCTCTGATGCTCCAGTTCGACATCCACTGGACATAGCTAGATGCCTTCAAATCTATGTGGATAGATCTAAAGAATTCAGGTTGGATGAAAATCTCTTTATCCTGTTTGCCGGTAAGTCAAAAGGCCGGAAAGCGTCTAAGACGACTATTAGTCGCTGGATTAAGGAGGCCATTAGGGAAGCCTTTATTTCCCAAGCCTTAGATCCTCCGGAGTTTGTGAGGGCCCATTCTACAAGGGCCGTAGCTACCTCTGTTGCGGAAAGAAGTCTTCTCCCCTTAGAGTTGATCTGTAAGGCAGCCTCCTGGAGCTCTGAGTCTACCTTCATCTCCCATTATAGGATCGATGCTAGGATATCGGAGTTCTCGGCCTTTGGGCAGACAGTCCTTACTTCTGCCGAGCATGAGGGCCCTCCCTAGGGAATTCTTCTTGCTATCTCCCCATCTGTGCTGCTGGTAGGACGTAAGGGAATCGTTAATTTCTAACGATAATTTGTTTTCCCTTAGTCCTAACAGCAGCACACAAATTTCCCGCCCTAAAGTACTTTTTTTCTTGTAACATACACGGTGGGCTGGGGGATGAACCCCTCCCTTTAAGGGAGCTGGAGTTCTTTTATTGGTTTAATCTTTGGGCTCATTAAAATTCCGCCGGTCCTACCAGTCCACGGGGGGCAGTTAACCCCATCTGTGCTGCTGTTAGGACTAAGGGAAAACAAATTATCGTTAGAAATTAACGATTTCTTTCTTATTTAATTTCTTCTTTGTCCTCATAAAGAAGGACTAGACCCTCTGCGTGCCCATGGGTTATATGGGGTACTGACAACCATAAAACTGCATCTAGGACTTAGAGTGCACATGTCCTATCTTTGCCAGCAACATGCGGATTGTGGACCCTTTGAAGTCAATGGGTCCGCATCACAATGCTGGGTGCACACAGCTGGCATCCGTGTTTTGTGGATCTGTGGTTTGTAGTCTGCAAAAGGACACTGTTGTATGAATGCACACCTTAAAATGCAGTTGCATGCAAAAAAAAGGAGTCCCACAACAAAGATTAAAATGGGTCCCCGATATGTTTCTGGGTTTTGCCACTGAATGGCCTGCTGTTTGTTTTTCCCTCCAGCCCCTTACCATCTCTGTTGGTAAAAATTTCCACCACCTTATTTGCTAACTGCAGTTTCTCTGCAAAAGGGGGAGTCCTGCTCAATTTCTTGTCACAAGTGGGATGGACCAACTGGGACTGGGGCCCATTTCTGCAAAAGCATGTCCTGTCTCTGTGGTATGCTTTCCCTGTGCATCCATGGCTGGAAGACCAACGTATGCCATTTATTTTAGTCTGTTTATAGTATTAAGAAGGACTGGACAAAGGAAGGAGATGCCCAACTGCTGAGCCCTGAGGACGTGTGCAATAGGATCTTCCATCTGGTGGACGAAAATGGAGATGGTGAGTGCAATATGGTGTGACCGCGGCACTGCAGATCACTGTCTGGGAAGCCAGTGCAAACTATTAACTGCATAAGGCTACATGCACACGACCGTATGTCTTTTGTGGTCCGCAAACTGCGGATCCGCAAAAAAAAGGCGTGACGTTCCGTATGGCATCCTTTTTATTAGCAGAGCCATTGTAATAATGCCTATCCTTGTCCGCAAACTAGAAAAAAATAGGACGTGCACTATTTTTTTTGTGGAGCAACGGAACGGACATACTGATGCGGACAGCACACGGTGTGCTGTCCGCGTTTTTTGCGGACCCATTGTGTCTGCATCCTATCCGCAAAAAAAACGGAACGGACACGGAAACAAAATACGGTCGTGTGCATGAGGCCATAAACCAAAGGTTAAACTGCGGCCTTACTGTAGGATTACACTGCCATCCCGTAGGTCATCATGATTTATTACCGTGGTATCTGTAAACATTTGCAGTCATTACACCTTGTGATGTGGTTCTGATAACAAAAATGTCTAAATACCTTTATCTGACTAAAGTCCTCACCTAGCTCCATAAAAGCCAATCATGTTCCTGTGACTCAAGATGTGAACGATCGGAGACGGTGACACCTACTATGTCTGCCTCTGGAATGTGAGAGGAATAAAGTTGGATTTCAGAAAGCACTAGAATGTTAAAGGGTTACATGAGATTAGAAATACAAAGCCTATATTCACTCTTTCCAGAAACGGCAGCACTCGTATCCATAGGCTGTGCCTGGTACTGCATCTCACTAGAATGGGGCTTTGCAGAAATACCAGGCACATCCCAAGCGCGGCGCTGTTTCTAGAAATAAAATGCTTACAACCCCATCAAGATGCCCATACAAACATAGCTGTCCACTAAAATGACCATTTACCAGCTCATCACCCATTCCCCCATTAACGTGCACGTTTGCAAATATGGTATATAAGTGTCCGCCAGACTTTTCTAGCACTTATCTATGAGAAAGGGGTTTCAGTGGCAGACACTGCAGAGCCAACTGGCAGGGCCCCAATGCATTAGATTGCTGGCAGATCCCATATACAACTGGCAGGGCCCCAATGCATTAGATTGCTGGCAGATCCCATATACAACTGGCAGGGCCCCAATTCATTAGATTGCTGGCAGATCTCATATACAACTGGCAGGGCCCCAATGCATTAGATTGCTGGCAGATCCCATATACAACTGGCAGGGCCCCAATTCATTAGATTGCTGGCAGATCTCATATACAACTGGCAGGGCCCCAATGCATTAGATTGCTGGCAGATCCCATATACAACTGGCAGGGCCCCAATGCATTAGATTGCTGGCAGATCTAATATACAACTGGCAGGGCCCCAATGCATTAGATTGCTGGCAGATTCCATATACAACTGGCAGGGCCCCAATGCATTAGATTGCTGGAAGATCCCATACAAAACTGGCAGGGCCCCCCAATGCATTAGATTGCTGGCAGATCCTATATACAACTGGCAGGGCCCCAATGCATTAGATTGCTGGCAGATCCCATATACAACTGATAGTGTCCAAATTTATTAGATTGCTGGCAGATCTGATATACAACTGGCAGGGCCCCAATGCAATAGATTGTTGGCAGATCTCATATACAACTGGCAGGGCCCCAATGCATTAGATTGCTGGCAGATCTCATATACAACTGGTAGGGCCCCAATGCATTAGATTGCTAGCAGATCCCATACACAACTGGCAGGGCCTCAATGCAATAGATTGCAGCAAAATCCGATATACAAATGGCAGGGCCCCAATGCATTAGATTACTAGCAGATCCGATACACAACTGGCAGGGCCCCAATACATTAGATTGCTGGCAGATCCCATACACAACTGGCACAGCCCCAATGCATTAGATTGCTGGCAGATCCCATATACAACTGGCAGGCCCCAATGCATTAGATTGCTGGCAAATCCGATATACAACTGGCAGGGCTCATATGCATTAGATTGCTGGCAGTTCTTATATACAACTGCGGGGCCCCAATGCATTAGATTGCTGGCAGATCCCATATACAACTGGCAGGGCGCCAATGCATTAGATTGCTGGCAGATCCCATAAACAACTAGCAGGGCCCCAATGCATTAGATTTCTGGCAGATCCCATATACAACTGACAGTGTCCAAATGTATTAGATTGCTGGCAGATTCCATATACAACTGGCAGGGTCCCAATGCAATAGATTGCTGGAAGATCCTATACAAAACTGTCAGGGGAGGGCTCATACCTGGAACCTCGGGCCCTACTAACCCTAGAGATCCCTGGTAATAATTTCAGGACTAGGAGACAATCTGTTCATCCACGACACAGATAACCCAGAGTCTCCAGCAGGCCTAGCAACAAGAAAGGAGCAGACAGTAGCATAAACCCGATTGGCAGGTTATCACCCAGCGCAAACAACACACACTGGAACAACAGCACTTACCTGCCACAACAACTGGATGAAACAACAACTGCTACTGACTAGTGGTTCCCCCTCCTGGAAACCCTGGAGCCAACTTCCGCAGGCAGGTGGTCAAAGCGGTTTCCCCTCCGAGGAACCCAGGAGCCCCCTCACCGGAGGCACAACACACAGGGAAACGCCTTGCATACATGCTGGATGAACAATACCAAAAGACCAGACATGAAACTACAACAAGATGTACACCACACCCTGAACATAAACCGACACCAAACATCAACACAGGTAAGGTAGGGAGCATGGAGGATACATAAGGGATGACAATCTATGCCCAACAAGGTGGCCCTCAAACTGGACAGATGGTAAGGTCCAGGATGGCAGCATAACTCCAGCTCCACACGAAGCTGAAGTCCCACTAACCTCAGGCTCCAAGCCCAAGTACTATAAGAGCCCACACCCAGCTCCAGCTTGCCCACATTGTAACCGCATACCCACCAGAATGGGAAGGAACAACAACCTTAAAGGGGAAGTGTGTAAACATGCTAAAAACTACACATTGCCACTGGCAACAAGCATGCCCGGCTAAAGTGTCACGGTTCACTACCACCAGACCATGACACAGCCGTGAGAGATTGCTGGCAGATCCCATATACAACTGTCAGGGCCCCAATGCAATAGATTGCAGGCAAATCCGAGTTACAACTAGCAGGGCCCCAATGCATTAGATTGCTGGCAGATCCCCAATGCAATAGATTGCTGGCAAATCTCATATACAACTGTCAGGGCCCCAATGCATTAGATTGCTGGCAGATCCCATATACAATTCACGGATAGAGTGGAGGCGCTAAAAGGAATAAACTTTATTAACACGTGATTAAAAACGGGGGAAATGTATCACGATTATTACAACTAACATAATTAAGAAAAAAATGGCACAACTACCCTGTTTCCCCGAAAATAAGACAGTGTCTTATATAAAAATGTTGCTCCCAAAGATGCGCTAGGTCTTATTTTCAGGGATGTCCTATTTTTCCATGACACAGGGGGATCAGAAGGGGGAATCAAAATGGCACAGGAGAATCAGAGGGGGGAATTACCATTTTAGTACCCCCTTCTGATCCTCTTATGTCATTTTGATTCCCCCCTCTGATCCTCCGGTGTCATTTTAAGTGATCCCCCTCCCCTGTGCCAGTGGACAGTGAATTATTTAGTCTCTCCCCCCTCCCACTTTCACCAGACATCCCACCCCTGTGTGTCCGTGCCGGCAGATTCCACACAATGTGCCCGACTTCTGCCCGGCACGACTCACTCACTGTCTAATTGTGAGTCAGCCAGACTCCGGCAGGGCGGAGCGGGCAGCAGCTTGTCCTGGCGGTGGCGCTGGCTCTCTGATTTAAAGAGACCTCGCACTGCCTGAACAGCTCTGGCTGCGCTGCAGCCAATCAGTGAGCTGCCAGTCAGGAGGAGTCAGACGCATTACGGTAGCTTCGGGGGCCTTATATTCCGAGGGGCCTTATTATCAAGTCCTTTTTTCAGGGGATGTCTTATTTTCGGAGAAACACGGGTAAGCAGTATTGCCTGCAATACCAACTGGGACTGGTAGTTCAGATTAGATAATTGGTGCGAATATACAAGGAAGCTGGGTAGGTGGTATAAACCAGGTCTGAGAAGCCCGGTGGCCAGTAACTCACAGTAGCTGGAACATAACCAGCCGTAGAGGACTGACCATATACCAAAATGCCAGGATATCCGGTCAATTAATACTGATAACCAACCCAGCAAAAAAGGCTCTCAAAAGACCTAACCACCTGCCCCGGCGATACTAGAACTCCCACATACAGCGTCTAAAAAAGCTTGACGCGTTTCATCAAAAGACTCATCAGGAGTGAGATCAAAGAGCACGTGGTGGGGTGATAGTAACAAACACTGCCACACTGGTGTTCTGTGACAGCATGTACCGGCACTATGGCGGGCCGTTCAGGGCCCCAATGCAATAGATTGCAGGCAAATCCCATATACAACTGACAAGGTTCAAATTTATTAGATTGTTGGCAGATCCAATATACAACTGGCAGGGCCCCAATGCAATAGATTGCAGGCAAATCCGATATACAACTGGCAGGGCCCCAATGCAATAGATTGCAGGCAAATCCGATATACAACTGGCAGGGCCCCAATGCAATAGATTGCAGGCAAATCCGATATACAACTGGCAGGGCCCCAATGCAATAGATTGCAGGCAAATCCGATATACAACTGGCAGGGCCCCAATGCAATAGATTGCAGGCAAATCCGATATACAACTGGCAGGGCCCCAATGCATTAGATTGCTGGCAGATCCCATATACAACTGGCAGGGCCCCAATGCAATAGATTGCAGGCAAATCCGATATACAACTGGCAGGGCCCCAATACCCGTAGGCGGTCTGAAGAAGCGCAACTTCCGCGCGAAACGGCCGTCACCGCTGATGCGCACAGTGGCCATCCCGCTCCCCAGCCTGCGCAGCATGTTATCAAGCAAGCAATAAAGCTTTAAGAAGATTTCGTGACCTTGGTGAGTGCCGCGTTCTTTATCTTCAGTGTCCATTTTGCCCCAATGCATTAGATCGCTGGAGGATCCCATATAAAACTGTCAGGGCCCCAATGCATTAGACTGTTGGCAGATCCCATACACAAAAAAAAATTTAAGGTCTACGGTAGTGATACCAATCTGGATGTCTGTGTACACGACCCGGTCCAGGTCCACCTCAGGTAGCTATATGAACCCAAATGTAGGGTTTACTAATATTTTATTTTTTCCTGTTTTCTTCCAGGTCAACTTACCCTGCAGGAGTTTTTAGAAGGAGCGAAAAAAGACAGATGGGTATCAAAGATGCTACAACTGGACACCAATCCCTGTACCTGGATTATGGATCAGAGAAGAAAGAGTGCATTATTCTAGACAGGACAAGGTGTCCTTGTGTTACGCATTTCACTATTTTTCCAGTACATGTTCCCTGGTACTGTGCTTACATATATCGACATGTGAATGACTGAATTTCTGAATTAACAATTACTAATGTGAATTTTAAAAAATTGCATTCTGCCTTCCTTCTCTTAGTAAGGTCTCATTCAGATTACTGTAATGGAGAAGATGTAGAGCCATTGGTTCGTGTTCACCAGCATCTCCCTGCTTCTTCTTGGTGGGCAGGGCTCTCCACTTTCTGCTTGCTGTCCTGTGACCTGTAGGGTACACGTGCGCCCTCTCTGGCTCCTAAAGGGCTAGCGCGCATATCTTAATCAGTTCCAATCTGAGTGTGCTGAGCAAAATGATTTCTTCTAGCTTGCCTAGTCCCCGTTAAAATGTGTTTAGCGCCGTCTGATCTTTTGTGGCTGACCTCTGCCTGTGTACTGTGTTTTACCTGTTCCGCATGTCCTGACCTCCTCCTGCTTATTGTACTGACCCTGTGGTGCTTATCCGAACCCTTAACCTGTTTACCGGATTGAATAAACTCTGCCTGTCCTAACCACGACTCGTACACCCACTATGATTCTGCCTGTTCCCTATGGTGCCACACAGCGGTGTCTTTTAATCAGCCTGGGTCAGCTGTCACTGAACAGAGACTAGTCCAAGAGGTAGCAGCCCGGTGGTTCCCCTGCAGAGAAGATAAGATCCCTGTATAGGGCCCTTAGATAATGCCCTTAAGGGTAGCCCTAAGCCAAATCCATTCAGTGCATCCACACCTGCTGGGCTACAGAATCATTAGCATAAAGATTTTTGCCTCAAGACCAGGAGCCCTGGAGGTTCAAGTGGGCCTGAAGTTGGATCACCAGAGAACACTAGTTCGGTTCACTTGACATCCCGGAAGTCAAGAGCTTGAAGCCATAATGCAGACGTTACAACTGAGCTGCATTGTGATTGTCTGAACGAGGCCTAAGTCAGTACAAATGTTATTCTAAGCTACACCTCAAGATTTCATGCACTTGTGTCCCATTATCCATGGTTTGGTCTAGGTGGACATAACACAAGACATTCTCATAGCAAACAATGCACTTGGATGTGATTAAAATAAGATTCAATTAGTCCTGCTTGGAAAGACAGGAGCTACAATTAGGATTTGCAACTGGGCGAATCTCATTAGGAGACAGAACTAGGCCAGTCAATCAGTCTGTACCTCCTTTAGTTAATTGGTTGTAGGGGAAATCTAGTATTACCTGGCCGCCATTCCAATGGGGGCTTCTACGACTTTTTATATATCTTAATGAAACAAACATAGCTGTAACTAAAAGTTGATATAGGTCATCGAGTCATACAGCTGGGTGGTCCATCTGGTTGATTGAAACAAATCCTTAAAATCACCCTGGATGCGCCTACCAAAAGCAGAACACCCACCCTGATAAGGGTGATCCCATTGTCTTCGGAATACCTAAAACTATATCCATTGGGGTGTACCAAACTACTTAGGGACAGTAGTGGACTACCGATACCTAGGAATACCTAGCAGGGTTGGAGTCTTGCTATACTAATCTCCCAGGAGATACCAGAGGAGGCAGGGACCAGAAGCATATCCTGTGGCATATCGAAGAATGGAAAACCCTTTTAAGACGTCCTCAGTTTCAGAATTTAAGCCTCAGTAGGTTGTATCATGCTTCAGGACCAGTTTCTTGCTTAGACGTGTGTCTACTGCCCCTCTGTAGGTTCACCAATAACCATTTCTAGTTTAGCACAAGTGCGGGTCAGATAAAGGCTGTCAAAAAATCATGATCTTAATGTGTGCTCTGGTCAGCAAGACATTGCTGGCTTTTAGATATCTGTGGAGAACCTCTTTAGAATGAAGGAACTGTATCCAAAAATCAAGCCGCCTAGAAATGTGATTGTCCCAAGGTCCAACCGAGTGGGGTAACTAGAAATGACGGGGCCCACAGCAAATTTGTATATGGGCCTTCCCCTCCCCAGAAACTTCTTTGCATCCCCCAACTCACGTGCAACCCCCACTCTTGTGGCTAGTCAAGATGGAGCTCTCAGATGAGGCCCGGCAGCCGCTCAGTTGATTTCCTACAGTGCAACTGTATAATACTGTTGAGGAGGCCCTGACAATAAAATCTTTTAGTCCTCCTCCTGGGTGGGCCCCTTCTGAGTTCGGGCCCCTAAGCAGCCTCTTCCCCTATAGCTACACCCCTGCGTCTGCCGACAACTTTGAAATGTGTATGGCCGCCCGTACTTTTAGCTTTTTTTGTACTACTTTTTTTTCCACATGGTCATTACTTTGGTTTCTAATAACAGTGTTTTTGTTATTTTGTTAGATATCCTGTAATTTTAATGATAAGTTAGACGCAACATGGCCTTCACTATTTATCCTCCTACGTGCGGTGGGGGAGTTTCATGGAGAGTATATCTACTTTCTCTCCTGAATTTCTGGAGGACATGCACTACTGACGAAGGTAGTTTTTTTTTTCCCAGAAGACAAAGATTTGTGATGGCACTGCACCATCTAGTGTTGTAAACGCAAATCTTCACACCGCAATGTGGTACCGTATGTAAAAAAAATGCAATTGTGGTTCCAAATAACTCCACATTTCACATTAGCCAAAGTCTCAGGAACAAGCTCTACGTGGAATAGCGGCACATCTCAGACAGTTCACAGACTAGTCTGATGATGGTTTCAATGTATGTTTTCTCTTGGATCCACTTCCAATTCTAGAAAATAAAAAATAAAAATAAAACTGGACTAGGCCCTTTATTGTCTAACAAGTCATATTTTGACATATTTTAAAAGTGAGACACTAACAAATGCCCCTCCCGTATGCCGAGCCCCTCACACTGATTCTACTTACCCGGCTTTCCGCGTCGCTCCTGGTCCCCGCACCACTGCTGCTGCTTCTCTCCGTGCGCGGGTAAAAACATCCGGTGTCGGGGGGAGCCTCCCTAGCATCCTGGGTGACACTAGGGAGGCTCGTCCCCGTCACCGCCTGCCATTGGCTGCCTCCCCCACCTTCCCCGACACCAGATGTTTTCATCCGCGCACAGGGAGAAGCGGCGGCGGTGCGGGGACCAGGAGCGGTGCAGGGAGCCAGGTAAGTAGAATCAGTGTGAGGGGCTCGGCATATGGGGGACATTTTTATAGTGTTGGATAACCCCTTTAACTGTAGTAAAGTGATTTGTATAAACCAAGAAGTGGCGCCAAATATTAGACATAGTGGCCAGAGCGAAAACTGCAGGATTTTTGGTTTTAGTTTAAATATAAAAAGTGACATGGAAAATTAAAAATAACATTATAAAAAATAATTAAAAAATATGTTAAACATAAAAAAAGTGATTTAAACAGCAGGTCATTTTCTCATACATGACACATTCCCTTTAAGTACAAGGCAAGTGGATAAGTTTTTTTTTGTTTCTTTTTTTTTTTTTTAATCTCACCCATGTCAAGCTCTCGTCGTGGAAAGAGCATGGATTTCTTGTGGATTTTTCCCATTGAACTAAATGGGACAGAGGAAATCCACAATTAAATGCCAGTGCTGCTGACTGTGCTATGGATTACCGTGCGGATCCACAGGAAAAATTGAATTCTTTCCTTTTTCACTACTACGGGACACTCAGCAGCAATCCACAGCAAATTTCACATGGATTTGTCTAGTAAATTATGCTGTGAATTTTTGTCTATTTTTTAGCATCAACCCTTGTGGACCTGCTGTAGGACCATGTTCACACGGTGAATTTTCTATGTGGATTTAGTAGCTTTTTCACCCCCGAAATCTGCGCTAAATTAGTTCTCAATCCGCCTCCAATTGTTTTCAATGGGAAATCCGTGCCGATGTTTTTCTTTTCATGCATTGACCTGTATAACGGGTAAAAAAGCATGTCCACTCTTGGTGTGGATTCCAGGTGGAAATTCCTATTGACATCGATGAGAGGCCTAAAAACCACATAAACGTCCGCATGATAAGGCTCCATTCACACATCTGCAATTCCATTCCGCATTTTACGGAACGGAATTGCAGAATTTACTGTAGCCATAACATCTTCGGAGAGCCGTAGTTGGTACTCGAGCTGGCACCATTATGATGGTATGGTAAGATAGATAAGATAAGATGCCTTTATTGTCACTGTACAATACAATGTAATACAATGTACAATACAATGAAATGTTGTTTGGAGCAATCCTAGATGCCATGGACAGGGGAACAAGAACTGACATTTAAACTAAAACATTACACTTGAAAAAAAACAAAAACATTGCACTAGAAGGCATTACTATTCACAGCATATATATATAGCAAGAGCAAAGTAGGAAGTGCTTGTGAGTATATACACACTGATCAGACACCACTGCAGACAAGAGGTCATCATGGGGTCATGAATGCAGCAGTCACTTCAGTCTGTGGTAGTTTCTATCCTAGGTAGCTGGCACGGTTATGGTGACACTGTAGCCTGGCACTGCAATGGTGTATTGTAGTTGGCACTGTTATGGTGGTACTCTAGCTGGCACTGTTATGGTGGCACTTTCATGTTGGTACTGCAGTTGGCACTGTTATGGTGGTACTCTAGCAGGTACTATTATGGTGGTAGCATAGTTGGCATTGTTATGGTGGTACTCTAGCTGGCACTGCAATGGTGTATTGTAGTTGGCACTGTTATGGTGGTACTCTAGCTGGCACTGTTATGGTGGCACTTTCATGTTGGTACTGCAGTTGGCACTGTTATGGTGGTACTCTAGCAGGTACTATTATGGTGGTAGCATAGTTGGCACTGTTATGGTGGTACTGTAGTTGGCACTGTTATGGTGGTACTCTAGCAGGTACTATTATGGTGGTACTCTAGCTGGCACTGTTATGGCAGTACTGTAGCTGGCACTGTTATGATGGTACTGTAGCTGGCACTGTTATGGCGGTACTGTAGCTGGCAGTGTTATAGCGGTATTGTAGCTGGCAGTGTTATGGCGGTATTGTAGCTGGCACTGTTATGGCGGTATTGTAGCTGGCAGTGTTATAGCGGTATTGTAGCTGGCAGTGTTATGGCGGTATTGTAGCTGGCACTGTTATGGCGGTATTGTAGCTGGCACTGTTATGGCGGTATTGTAGCTGGCAGTGTTATGGCGGTATTGTAGCTGGCAGTGTTATGGCGGTATTGTAGCTGGCACTGTTATGGCGGTATTGTAGCTGGCACTGTTATGGCGGTATTGTAGCTGGCAGTGTTATAGCGGTATTGTAGCTGGCACTGTTATGGCGGTATTGTAGCTGGCACTGTTATGGCGGTATTGTAGCTGGCAGTGTTATGGCGGTATTGTAGCTGGCAGTGTTATGGCGGTATTGTAGCTGGCAGTGTTATGGCGGTATTGTAGCTGGCAGTGTTATGGCGGTACTGTAGCTGGCAGTGCTATGGCGGTACTGTAGCTGGCAGTGTTATGGCGGTACTGTAGCTGGCAGTGTTATGGCGGTACTCTAGCTGGCAGTGTTATGGCGGTACTGTAGCTGGCACTGTTATGGCGGTACTGTAGCTGGCACTGTTATGGCGGTATTGTAGCTGGCACTGTTATGGTAGTACTGTAGCTGGCAGTGTTATGGCGGTCCTGTAGCTGGCAGTGTTATGGCGGTATTGTAGCTGGCATTGTTATGGTTGTACTCTAGCTGGCAGTGTTATGGCGGTACTGTAGCTGGCACTGTTATGGTGGTACTCTAGCTGGCAGTGTTATGGCGGTACTGTAGCTGGCAGTGTTATGGCGGTACTGTAGCTGGCAGTGTTATGGCGGTACTGTAGCTGGCAGTGTTATGGCGGTATTGTAGCTGGCACTGTTATGGTGGTACTGTAGCTGGCAGTGTTATGGCGGTACTGTAGCTGGCAGTGTTATGGCGGTATTGTAGCTGGCAGTGTTATGGCGGTACTGTAGCTGGCACTGTTATGGTGGTACTCTAGCTGGTGCTATTATGATCAGACTACTGCACCCAAAAATGGGGGGGAAAAATATTTGTCCCTTCAGCACATGACAGGGGCCGCAGCCTCAGGTTCTGAGCACAGTCACTTCCTTCTAAGCTCCTCCCACCTGGGACACCAGACACATAGGAGGATCTATCATCATCACCATAACAACTGAAGAGAACTAGTTGTTCGACGCCATCTTGGATTCTGGAAGCCAGCACCTTCCATGGCACCAGCAGAGCTGGGCAGGCACCGAAGTGTGACGTCACCACTCAGCTGTGCTGGAGATTATCCTATTCCAAGATGGCCGCCGAGCCTAGCTGCAGCTGAGAGGACGAGCGGGTGTACTGGGAAGCAGAGAGCCGGGGATAACGTGTCATAATGGCTTTACCGTGAGGATCCCGGGGCCGAGGTGAGGAAGGAGAATGACGGTCGGGAGCGGATAGTAACTTCCGCCTGTGCAGGTGCAGTAGGCCCTAGGGGGTTGTGTTGTATGGGGTGTGAGGTGTTCTCCTCCCCTCCCCCTGTCAGCACGTCACCCCTCTCTGACAGGACACTTGGAGCTGTCTTTATGTTGTCAAACTACAAGTCCCAGCATACCTTACCAGCAAAGTCACTGTGAGGCAGGCTGGGACTTGTAGTTCTTTTCACATGATGTCATCCAGATTGGGCTATTACCTCGAAGCGCGTTCATTTTTCTTTTTATCATCCAGTCTGAGTGATCAAACTGATTCATATAACTTTTTTTTATATATTTTTATTAGTGGTTGCACATTATCATAAAATGTCCCCTCGTTCAAGAAATGTGACAATAAGAGGGTCCCGTTGACATTGTGCGGTATTATCGCAGCCCAGAGCCTCAGCTATACCAGTGAGGGAACAAGTGCCAATAAATCCCCCAGCTATATATATATATAACGTCATGTGACCTGATGCCGCAAGCGCAGAGGGTGAAATGTTAATATGATCTAGTCATGTGATGTCTCTGATGCTATTGGTGGAGTGAAGTGGTCATGTGACCTAGTCACATGATGGCTCTGATGCCGTTGGTGTGAAATGATCATGTGATCTAGTCATGTTATTTCTCTGACGCCATTGGTGCTGAAACGGTCATGTGATGTCTCTGATGCCATTGTTGGTGTGAAATGATCATGTGATCTAGTCATGTTATTTCTCTGACGCCATTGGTGGGGTTAAACGGTCATGTGATGTCTCTGATGCCATTGATGGGCTGAAACAGTCATGTGATGTCTCTGACGCCATTGATGGGCTGAAACAGTCATGTGATGTCTCTGACGCCATTGGTGGGGTGAAATGGTCATGTGATGTGTCTGACGCCATTGGTGGGGTGAAAGGGTCATGTGATGTGTCTGACGCCATTGGTGGGGTGGGGTGGGGTGAAATGGTCATGTGAGGTCTGACGCCATTGGTGGGGTGAAATGGTCATGTGAGTTAGTCAGGTGATGGCTCTGACACATCTGGAGGGGTGAAGTGGTCACATGACTGCTGCCATGTTTGACGCTGCTTCATCCACCATGTGCCATAAACATTTCCTCAGTGGAGGTGACATAGATGTGTCTAGAACTCACCTTAAGGCCTCTTGCACCACGCCTGTATGGCTTTTTCAGTATTTTGCGGTCCGCAAAAAAACGGATCCGCAAAAAATATGGATGACGTCCGTGTGCATTGCGTTTTTTGCGGAACGGAACAGCTGGCCCCTGATAGAACAGTACTATCCTTGTCTGTTATGCGGACAATAATAGGACATGTTCTATCTTTGAATGGAACGGAAAAACCGAAGGCATGCGGAGTACCTTCTGTTTTTTTTTTTGTGGATCCATTGAAATTAATGGTTCCGTATACGGATCTTAAAAAACTGAACGTAAACGGGGAAAAAAAAAAACGTTTGTGTGCAAGAGGCCTTAATCTAAGGTCCAGTAATCCGGAAATTTCCTCAAAGGACTGGATACACGATCTGTTACGTGCCAGGTACTGAGGCCCGTTCTCTTCCTGTCTGATAATCCAGAATATTTAATAATTCAGCGCCCCTCAGATCCTTGTCCCCCTCCCTGTAAGGCATTCCAGACACCATAGAGGGGGTCGATACCCCCCCATGATCTAGATTACATGAGGATTAAAGGAATCTGACGTATGAAGTAAAATCCTTTGCTTTTGGCCTCAGTGGGATCAGACCGTCCCAAAAGTCTACAAGGCTGGATTCACACAGGTTTCTACTGGTGCTTTTTTAGCACTTTTTTATTCATTTTTTTTGCTGAAAACGTCAGCTGAAAGTCTATGGGAAACGCACAGGACACACAAGCCTTTCTTTGCCTGCCGCATTTTTCCCCCCAGATTTTTTGGGGCTTTTTTGTCGCTAGTATTTTTCTTTTTAAAAACTCAGCTTGCTGAAGCAGCGGAGAAGAAGAAGCCAAGAAAAAGAAAAACTCAGTCTGCAAAAAAAAGCTGGGGTTTTCATAGCTTTTTTTATTTTTTTTTTAGAATTAAAAAACGTTCCAGAATAAATTTGCCCATGGAGGAATCCTTAGTACACGATATTGTAGTTGATGTCGATTTCAATGCGGTTTCCCCCCAAAAATCGCCATGTGTTACTTGTGAATTTGCCCCAGGGTCTCGCTCCTTACACTGCAAAGTCTGCACCGAAAATCTGCATCAACAATTTACACGCTGCAGAGTATCAATCTCCATGAGGAAAATCTCTGCACAGCCTAGATAAAAACCCGCGCCGTGCGCATGTGGCCTTAAAGAGGTTAGCGTATACGGGGCGTGTGATTCCTAATGAATAAAATCATACTCCCCTACCCACCTCCATGCCGCTCGGTGATCATCCCGTTCACTTCCGACCGGGGTCGATGACTCGCTGCTGCAGCCAGTGGTCCTCCGACTGCTGAGATCAGTCATTGGCTGCGGCCAGAAGTGAACAGACCAGGGGGACCACAAGATCACCGAACGGAGCCAGGGGGCTGGAACGGAGCAGGTGAGTATGGTTTATTTATTTATTACGCTTCGGGGGGCTAGCTAAAAAACAACCAAGGGGAAATACTGGTAGAATAGAGAACCTGCAATACGAAAAAAAAAAAGAAAAGTGAAATTTTGGATTATTCTGCAATTCTGTGCTGGAAATAAGTGCCGGATTATCGGGCACCGCGTTAAGAGTCATTTCACTGTACGTCGCCCAGGTGAAGGCGCTGGTGGACGCAGGACCGCCGTCCACCATGATAACAGAGTCTCATTAATTTAGCTCTGACTGTTTCTATTTCCACCGCTCGCTCGCTCTCCCTTTGTTGCCTCCTCCATCCGGCTGGCACGGCAGCTGCACAGTAATCCGCGGCCCTCACGCCTCCATTCAGCTGTCACTGTGGGGGAGACGACGACGCAGCAGCAGACAAGTGCATGAGGCCGCAAACAGGGATGGGGCCATGTGGCTGCTTGAGCTCAAGACAGGAGGATGTTAATAGCGTCACTGTCTCTTTAAATGATAACAGATAACATTAAAAGGAATACATTTTTCTGGCAATAATGGCCAAGGAATAACGAGAGAAAAATCAGCCTGTTTCAGAACAGCGCC
The DNA here is from genome assembly GCF_014858855.1 of Bufo gargarizans. Classification (NCBI taxonomy): domain Eukaryota; kingdom Metazoa; phylum Chordata; class Amphibia; order Anura; family Bufonidae; genus Bufo; species Bufo gargarizans. The sequence goes on from NC_058089.1 coordinate 16,872,522, forward strand.
ACCCCTGGTCACAGGTTGTATTACAGCTCAGTTCCATTCACATCTGTGCAGCTGGGTTGCAATACCAGATACAACCTGGGAGCAGTTGTAGCGCTATTTCTGGAAGATAGACAAGAAGTTTTAAAGGGGTATTCCCATCACAGACAATGGGGGCATATCGCTAGGATATGCCCCCATTGTCTGATACGTGCAGGTCCCACCTCTGGGACCCGCACCTACAATGAGAACAGAGCTGGGAAATGAACGGAGGGCGTAGCCACCCTCTATTCATTTCTATGGGGCTGCCGAAAATAGACGAGCACTGGCTCGGCTATTTCAGTCTGCCCCTATAGAAATGAATGGGAGCAGGGGCCGCGTGTGCGCTCCCATTCACTTCTATGGGATGGGAGCAGTGCACGGTGGGGTCCTCCAGCCACAGCTCTCCATGCTCCGTTCTTGATATAGGTGCGGGTCCCTAGCGATGTGCCCCCATTGTCTGTGATGGGAATACCCCTTTGTGCAACCTTACCCTTAAAGGGGTTGTCCAAGATTTTGATATGGATGGGCTTATCCTCAGGATAGATTATCAACATCAAATCAGTGTGTGTGTGTGTGTGTGTGTGTGGGGGGGGGGTCCAACTCCCTGTACCCTCGCCGATCAGCTTTTTGAAGAGACCGAAGTGACGCGGCCTCTTTCTAGGTCGGTGAAGTCACATTCATCAGTGACATGTCCTAGGCGCAGCTCAATGCCATTCAAGTGAAGCTGCAATACCAAGGATAGCCACTATAAGAGACGGCGCTGTGCTTGGTAAGCTGCGAGCTGTGGGGGTGCTGGAGATGGACCTCACCAATCTGATAATGATGACCTATCATGAGGATAGATCATCAATATTAAACACCCGGACAACCCCTTTAACTGGGTTTTCCAGGAAGATATTAAAAAGAAAGAAAGAAAGGGATAAAGACAATCATCACTCACCGATCCGATCCCCCGTCGCTGCGGTCCTCGCTGCTCTTTGCTTTCTAGTTCTGGCTCGACCCAGGAAATCACTTAGAATGGCTGCTCAATTGGCCCACAGCTGTGTCTCCCAATCGCCTCCCATACACATGCATGCTCAGCTTGGCAGAGCATGCATGTGTTCTGCATGGGAAGATGGGAGTAAGCGTCCTAGCTCCCTGAGAACTAAAGGATTGGGCATGTTGAAATTCTGCATGCCTGATCCTTCTCTCTCTGGACATGCGCTATCAGGGGAGAGTCGGGAGGCCCCCATATACACTAGATGGTTGGCCGATCCCACCTAAATTGGCAGTTTTGGCGACATTTACTACGGGCTTTTGTGAGGCATTTTATGATGCCAGTTGATTTCGGTAGGCACTGGTGGTCCTCTAGATCAGTAGCACCGGCTAAGGCGGCTTTCACATTAGCGTTTTTTTGCGGATCCGTAATGAATCTGCAAAAACGCTTCCGTTACAATAATACAACCGCATGCATCCGTCATGAACGGTTCCGGTTGTATTAAGTCTTCTATAGACTATTGAAAGTCAATGGGAGACGGATCCGTTTTCTATTGTGTCCGTTTGGCTCAGTTTCGTCAGGCGGACAACAAAATGCTGCAGCCATGCAAGTGTGCATCTTGGGAGTTGTAGTTTTACCACAGCTGGAGTGTCGGAGGTTAGCCATTACAGACCTAGACCCTACACTACAGAATAGAATGCATTAGGACCTATCTTAAAGGGGTCCTCATGCAATAAGCATTGACGTGATATGTTATCAGGGAGTCCAACCTCTCCGACCTCCACCTCTGTCTACCAGTGCTACTTTAAAGGGATTGTCAACATCTTCTTTAAGAACAATCACAGGATCGGCTGTCATATGGCTACACCTGTTCTCTGTCTGACAATATATCGCCCTTAGTTGACCTCGCGTTTCGGCAGGAGATGCAAGTGAAGACGTCATGATTGTCCTCAGTGATGACTGTCACTTTAAATTTGAGCATGACACATATAAACCGACTTCTCATTGCAGATATTAGCGTCCTGGAAATATGAGCGCTGCTTCCTGCAGATAGCTGACACAACCGGTTTGGTAGCTTTCTTAAAGGGATTTTCTCCAGGCATTTGATTCCTTATGGTGCAGTTTCCTGTGATGAGGGTGAAGATGTCTATGTTCATGATGATGAACGCCGCCCTGCCCCTTATTCTTGTCACAGCTTGTGTATGCCTAGGAGCTGAGGGCAGGGAAAGGTGGTTCTTTGCATCTGTGGACTAATATTGTGTTTTATGAATTTGTATTGTCCTATTTGCTAAAATATAGATCCTGTGAAGAGGGGTGCTCCAGTAAGGATCCTCATCTCTGAGCTTCTCTCGCTCTGGAGGACCAGTCCTGTTCTTTATCCATTGATTTGAATGTGTAATATTAATTTCACCTGTGGAGGTGCTGCAGTTAAATTCAGCACTTGCTGCTACTTTTCCAGGATTACTGCTGATCGCTGGGGATCTGAGCAGGGGGGCATTCATTTTCAGGAAAGCCTTCTAATAAGTAGAGATGATGCCCTTTAAGGCTAGGGCCACACGGCGACATGTATGTCGCTTGACATTTATTGTAATGATAGTCTATGGTGTCGCACTGTGACATGCAACATGCTGTGACACGACAGTTACAAAAATCCAAGTTGCGACACTATCATTACCAAAAATGTGTAGCCCTAGCTTAAAGGGTTGTGCAAAGAACAGCTCAGCAATTGGTAAATTTTACTCCGGCATTTTTGTATTTGTGTGTGGGAGGGGTGTAGACAATACTTTTGGCCCTGCCAACAATTTGCGCCTGCTGGGGGAAAGATGGCTCTGCCGGCGCCTGCTGGGGGAAAGATGGCTCTGCCGGCGCCTGCTGGGGGAAAGATGGCTCTGCCGGCGCCTGCTGGGGGAAAGATGGCTCTGCCGGCGCCTGCTGGGGGAAAGATGGCTCTGCCGGCGCCTGCTGGGGGAAAGATGGCTCTGCCGGCGCCTGCTGGGGGAAAGATGGCTCTGCCGGCGCCTGCTGGGGGAAAGATGGCTCTGCCGGCGCCTGCTGGGGGAAAGATGGCTCTGCCGGCGCCTGCTGGGGGAAAGATGGCTCTGCCGGCGCCTGCTGGGGGAAAGATGGCTCTGCCGGCGCCTGCTGGGGGAAAGATGGCTCTGCCGGCGCCTGCTGGGGGAAAGATGGCTCTGCCGGCGCCTGCTGGGGGAAAGATGGCTCTGCCGGCGCCTGCTGGGGGAAAGATGGCTCTGCCGGCGCCTGCTGGGGGAAAGATGGCTCTGCCGGCGCCTGCTGGGGGAAAGATGGCTCTGCCGGCGCCTGCTGGGGGAAAGATGGCTCTGCCGGCGGCTGCTGGGGGAAAGATGGCTCTGCCGGCGCCTGCTGGGGGAAAGATGGCTCTGCCGGCGGCTGCTGGTGAGTGCACTGCCGGCGGCTGCTGGGGGAAAGATGGCTCTGCCGGCGGCTGCTGGGGGAAAGATGGCTCTGCCGGCGGCTGCTGGGGGAAAGATGGCTCTGCCGGCGGCTGCTGGGGGATAGATGGCTCTGCCGGCGGCTGCTGGGGGAAAGATGGCTCTGCCGGCGGCTGCTGGGGGAAAGATGGCTCTGCCGGCGCCTGCTGGTGAGTGCACTGCTGTGAGTTTTGGGGAGGAAAAGGACTGCAGGCAAGAGAGAGGGAACACTGCTATGATTGTTATGAGCAAGGACAATATCTATCTCACATCCCAGCTGCTCCGCTCTCCAAATACAACCCTGACATGTGAGCGCCTGGGTTGGCATCTGCAAACTAGAACAAGCCATATACGTTGCGGTCTCCTCTGACCTGTCCATACACATGCACACTCGGCACAGCATGTTTATTTCGTATGGAAGGAGGAGAAGAACCCCTGCCAAACTCTTTTGCTGGCAAAACCAAAGATCGGGCACATCAAAATCCAGCATGCTTGATGCTTCTTTCCCCTAACATTGAGTATACCCACATAAACATTAGATTGTTGGCAGATCCTAATGAGAAAACCTAATGTGCATACAACTGATAGATGTAACACGATGTGCTTGCTTTACAGAGCCCACCTGACACCATGTGGAACTGGTATTCTGGGGACGAGTCCCAGTCGTCAGGCACAGTAAGTCCTTGACTTGTGTCTGTTTTCTGCACTTCCTATTGGAGAGATATGGTCTGACTGTATCTTGTCTCCACAGTCGCCTGCAAACCAGACCGCTGGCACCATGTCAGTGGCAGACCTGACGGAGCAGTTGGCACAGACTCAGAAGCTGGTGGCGCAGCTGAAAGATCTGATCAGAGAGAAGGACAATGAACTGCGCAAGAAGGACCAAGATCTCAAGGTCTGTGTGCACAGGAAATTGTGACCGGGGTGGGGAGGTTGTAACGATTGCAAATATAGCAATCATGGGGCATATTTATTAAGACCGGTGTTTTAGACACCGGTCTTAATAACCACGTGCGCTGGCAGTGGATTGCCAAAGTTACGTTGAGGCGCCACCACCGATTCTGAATGTAAGACAGCTTCCTTGCTGTCTGCCCGGCCTCTTCCCCGCCCACGCCACACCCCCAATTTTTAGACCTGGCATGAGCGGGGAAGAAGTCGCAGATTCTGCCGCAGCATGACATGCAACAGGATCTGCGCCAGATATACGCCACAAAAGTGGTGTATATCTGTTCATAAATGACCCCCTATGTGCTGTGACGGTGAATGGATTTTAAAGCTATCTGAAGACCAGTGCTCAGCAACCTCCAGCTTGGTGAAACTGCAACTCCCAGCATGCACCATTCACTTCTGTGAGAGTTCTGAGAACATCCAAGCAGTTGTGCATGCTGGGAGTCGTAGTTGCTGATCTCCGCTGTACATAGTCTATTTCAGTTGGCTGATCCGAATTGAGAGAAATAAGATTCTGCAAGGTTCTGGGCACATTTTCACTTGTCCGTTCCTTTGTTTTTTTTTGAGGTGAGAGATACCAGTGGTGTCTCACAACTGAGTATCTGCTCCTCCATTAAAAAAACATTTGCACTTTTGCAGGGATGGCCAACTTGAGGCTCTTCGGGAGTTGCAAAACTACAACTCCCAGCATGCCCACACTGCTTACAGCTATGAGCCTACAGCAGGGCATGGTGGGAGTTGTAGTTTTACAACAGCTGGAGAGCCACAGGTTGGCCATAATTGGCATATGGCATTCAGAATGAAGCTTGTATGTTAATAGAGGGGTGAGAGCTATTGCCCTAATGGGCAGCAGGACACTTTCCTTCCTATCTAGGGTCACAGAAATGAGTTAGGAGATGGGCAGAGGTCTTGATCATGTTCTCACTTTACTATTGTGCCATTCATTGACTGAGGACCTCTTGACTTTGCAGGAAGAGAAAGAATCTTCAGAATCCAAAATCTCGAAAGCGAAGCTCCAAAACAAGGCCAAGATTGCATCATTAACCTCTCAGCTGGAGGAGCTGAAGAAGCAGCTAGCGTCATCCGGTGCTCAGGTGAAGAAACCTGAGAGCAAGAAGGTAAATGTTTGCTTCAAGCTCTTCACGTGCTGTGGAACCTGAAGTCCAATTCGGTGCCGTTTCATCATTTGCAGTGCTGGATTAGAGGCATGGAGGTGCAGGGTGTGACCCATGTAAGCTGGTGGAGGAAAGTTAAAAGTTATAAGAATGCAACTTTATTTTGTCTGGTAACTTTATTTTGCAGCTCTGAAGCATGCTATTTTTTTCTCCGGAGTTAGTACACAACTCGGGCATTGGTTATGCCACCAGTGTCAGATAGGGTCCCAGATGTGGGACTTGCACCTATATGTAGAACGGAGCCCCAGAAAGAATGAGAGCACACCACACTTGTGCATTTAGAAAAAGACAGCAAATGTAAATGTGTTCTCTGGCTTTACAAAATATTTGGGCTAGCTTTGGGATTGGCCATCAATATCTGATTGGTTGACAGAGAAGGGTGTCATGCTGTCTGTTGTGGGTGGGAAACTCCACACTGAACACAGGAGGGAAGGGGAACAGTAACTGGGCCTGGAAACTAGGGAAGAAATAAGTCACCTCCTAGTCAGCCCTAATCCGGGCCCTGACTACCTATCAATATGAATAGACCTTGAAGGTAGGAATATTCATATGCAGGATACCTAGGCCCTGATTTCCCTATAATGCCCTGGAATAAGTATAAGAGCCAGAGACAACCCATTCCTCCCCAGATGGACAAATAGGAAATCTCTGTCTCAGGCCCAGATACAACAACAGGGAAAATAACAAATACAAACAAACGTGACACTTAACGTCTATAGAGATGGAAGAACAGGAACTCCAGAGACGACCTCACACCAGCTCAGCAAACCCCAAATGAAGCTATCTACCGCATAGTCAGAAGGGTGGGGTCACACTATAAAGGTTAGAAGTGATGACCACTGAGCAACAGCTGAGAAAAGGGATGTGGTCATTAACCCTATCAACACTGAATAAAGAGAAATCAAGGAGGCTGTCCTCCACGCTCAGCCAGTCTCTGTGATCTCCTGACACGAGTCACCTGAGGGACCGATTACAGACTGTTACAGCTTCATTTCATTCAAGGGAATGGGGTGAGCTTCAATACCAGGGAAACCTGGAGAACAGTGAAGGGGATACTGTTCTCAGTGGAGGATAATGATCGCTGGGGGTGCTGAGAGTTGGAACTCTACTGTTCAGATATTAATGGCCTCTCCTAAGGTAGGCAGCAGATTTTTGTAGAGCTGGAGAATGGACAGCATAGGGAGAGAGGGATGGGATTTTAGTACAGAATTATATTTCTAAAGTAAGAGAGCTTAATTAGAAGAAGTTTTATCCTGCAAACCCCTAAAATTGTTTTATCTACTGCTTTGTTCTGGATGTAATCTATTGTTTTCTGTTATCAGCCATTTTAGACTGGAGGGCGACTTTTGTGTTGTTCAGTGGCATTACTGACAGTCCAGAAAAATGTCCGCTACTTTAATTACTTTTTTTTTTTTTTTTTTCTTATTTCAGGGATCTGGGGATGTCGACCAAGAGAACGCTTCTGCAAACCGAGGCAAAATTCTGGTGCTAAGGAAACGAGTGGAAGAATTGGAGTCACAGCTAGCGCTTAAAAATAAAGAGCTCAAGAAAAAGGTACCATGAAATAATGTGAGGGAGGGTCACTGTGTATTATATGTGTTCATCCTGAGGGTAAATCCCGGCTTCTGAGGCTATAATGCTCCTTTGTTTGCATTGAATGGGAAAGACTTCCACAGAGCCTTAATAAAAGTTTGTTCATTTTGGGTGAAAAGTTCTGCAATTTTCTAATGTTTTCTTACATCTGTTTATCTACAGTCCAGTATCTCTACCTGCTATTAAACAGGTGGCATATTGCTAGGATAGGTGTGGGTCACACCTCTGGGACCCGCTCCTATCTCCAGAACGTGGGCCCCCGAAGTGAACAAAGAGCATAACATGCAAGCGCAGGCATCCTCCATTCATTTCTGAGACTGCTGAAAAAAGGAGAGCGCTGGCTTGGCTACCTACGGCCGTCCCATAGAAGTGAATGGAGTCGTAGCCGCACTCACACTCTGCTATTTTCAGAATTTCCATAGAAGTGAATGGCGAGCACACCACACAATTTCAGGGGTTCGTTCTGGAGATAGGTAAGGGTCCCTTCTCTGAGACCCATACCTATCTGACTTTGATAGCATATCCTAGTATATGTCATTAAAGTTCCAGATAACACAACTCCTTTCATGAATAAAATCATTTTTCTCTACATCCGGATATGACTGCCAATATTATGACGGTCATTATTGAGCCTTATTCTAAAGTGTCATCCTCGAATAATGGCTGCACGAGAGATTGTACAGCCATGGATCGTATGAGAGCTATGTAGCCAGCCGAGCTGTCATTGCCTCCATTGGTCCCAGCGGTCACGTGATCACTGAGGGACAGGTCACATGACCAGTACAGCCCTGGCAGATGTCAAGACTGTTATGGCAGCTCCTGTTATAGGGAAAATAAGTAATATAAAAAAAAAAGTAAATCAAAATCTATAAAGCAATCATGTCCATAAAAGGTCTTTTCTGGCCTTTTGGGGGAAAGCATCATGAAAAATAAAATGAAAGTAAGAAAGAAATAATAACTGAATGCACACCAATGATATACAAGGCCTGCCCCAACACAGGGAAAAATAAACACAATTAAGAAAAAATATTAGTAATTGTGTTTAACCTATAGATGCAAAAAATAAAAATTCTACTGGTCAGTGTGAATATTAAGGCTCTGATCACATCTGTGTTGTGGCTTCCATTTATAACGGAGGCCACAATACTGTGACGGATCTGTATCATTGCAGACACAAGCATGGCATGTGTCGGTTCCTTCATAGTTCCTCGTGTGAATGAGGCTCCATTGCAAATGTAAATGTTGGCCTAAAAACCTGCTCCTGATCTCCTCCTGCACACAGTCTGTTAGACTGTATCAGTCTGGACAATCCCTCTGAACCCCTACACGGATGCAGTACATGCACACGTTGTCACAAACTGCAACGCTTTGAAAGTAGGACTTAGTTCTAATCCTTTGAAAAAAAAACCGGAGGTTTCCATTACCTGACAGCAAGCAGGGAAAATCAAAATGGTTCATGATTATGTTCACACAGGGCAAATTTGTTCCATACATTTTGGCTAAAAATCCTTTGCATACATATTAATAGGGTTGTTCATACATGGATTTTTACAAAGCCCCATTGAGATATATGGGCCAGGGAACATACCCCAGAGCAGTGGGTGTCACTCTGTGCACTAAAATATCTATAACTTGTCCTATCAGTTACTCTCTGATTCCATCTCTGCCTGCTGAAAAGTCGTCCATAATGATGACCCTTTAGGTGACGGTGACAGCCTCTTAGACCTTGTCCTTGTGTTAACCGCAGCTACTATTTGCTATATAGCAGTACTAGCTGAACCTGAGCTGGGCTACCTCTATGCGCTTTAAACATGTGGCCAGTATATTATAGATGTAATATTTGCGGACCACTGCTGCTGACGTGTTTTCTAGCAGTACTGTGGTATGTTCATGATGGCTGCTTCATTTCTGAACTCTCTTGGCTGTTTTGCTTCCCAGGAGGAGGACCTGGAGGCTCAGAGGCTGCGCGGCTCTGAACTGGATGTCATGCTTGCAGCAAAAGAGGAGAAATTGGCTAAAAAAGAGGCTTATATTAGAGATCTGCAAATGTCTGCTGCATCAAACGCCCCAGTAGAGACGACAAGTGCTGGACCGGATGCTAAGGTATCGCTACGATCTGGTATTGTTATTAGCGGTCTCAGTTTCTGCAGCTACCGAACCGCGGTGGCTGTCACATTGCTTGAATATAAATTATCATCCACATCAACTAAGTCTGTCAAATGATATTCCAAATCTTGGCAAAATGATGGCATACAGCTAGGTGGGTCAGACCTCTAGTACACATACAATCCTGAGAATGATGGAGCTGCAGCGCATGTTATGGTCTGCATCATCCTGGACCTGCCCTGCACAGAGCTTCTCCTGGCTGCGCAGGGAACAACAGTGAAGAGAATGCAGGTCCTAAAATAGCCCTGAAACCCGTTCCTTCTCAGTAACGAAGACCCCTGCCAGTCACAAAGTGATGGCACATCCTAGTTATTTACCATTGGTGTGTGTGATTGGAATTATCCTTTAAAGGCTATGTACACCTTTGGGGGCAATTTATTTTTTATTATTGCATTGTACTTATTTTGAGCTAAAAATCATTTTTTCAATTTATTAAAAATATGAAATCCTTTTTCTTGTACATAGCTGAGATGATGTAGTAGCAGCCTCTGGATTTTCTGTCTTTTCCGTCAACTGGGGAGCAGACAGGCTCCTTATCTCTGCTCGCTAACATTATAAACACTCATTATAACTCAATCCTTATCTTACTGATAAGAATGTGGCTTAAATAAGTGTTTATGACCTCTTAGTAGTTTAGAGATAAGGGTTATTAGATGGCTGGCACAAAGTAAAAGTATCAGTTAAACAGTTAGAAAAACATTTAACCCTTTGTGATAGAATGGCGCAATATTTTTAATAAAGGCCAATTGAAAATATGATTTTTAGGCAAAAATGAGTAAAATGCAATCATAAACCAAAATTGCCTCTGAAGGTGTACATGGCCTTTAACCTATGAAAATTTATGTGAATTGTGATTTGAAATTTTTTGTTGACCTAGATAACGGCAAATGAATCAACCCAGGAGCTTCAGGTTTTAATCCAGAATCTGACTAGGAAAGTAGAGCAGAGCGAGGAGAAGTATAGTCTACTTCAAGAGCAGACAGAAAGCCTGAAAGCCTTTCTGAACAAAGAGAAGAGCGTTTTCCAGGAGAAAGAAGCCATGTATATGGAAAATGTGAGTTGTTCCAGGCCTGTGCTTCTATACAACTCTGGTGGGTCATAATATGCGCTTATGTCTTTGTGTGTCTCCTCCTTTCCTTACCAATCACTTCTTGTTAGAGGGTTCTTTCAAGAATAATCTGATCACAAGGTGTGTGGCTGCTGGAACCCTCTGCAATCATCTGTGATCGGCATGAAAATCGTTCGACTAGTGTTGGCTCATCATTAGGATAACCCATCAATGTCAGCTCTGGGACCCACCCTTATCTCCAGTGCCCCTGAAGTGAAGGAGAGCACGCCTCACATGTGTGGCCACCCTTCGTTCACCACTGTGGGAGTTCTAAAAAAATAGCTGTGCACTAGCTAAGCTATTTCTGGCAGTCCCACAGCGGTGAATGGAGCAGTGGTCTCGTCTACATGGTGCGCTCTACTTTCCACACTATGGGACTTTCAAAGACAGCCAAGCACGCACGCTCGCTCGCTCGGTTATTTTTGCAACTTCCATAGAGATGAATAGAGAGCACGCCATGCATTCGTGGTGTGCTCTCCTTCACTTTGCGGGCTGAGATGAGCCAGCCCCTTTAATTATCCTGTAGCGCCACCACAGGAGAAATGAAACATTACATGATGCCCATTGAAATCATTGGGCTGTATGTGAAATGTAAGGATGTGTCAGGGCCAGCAGACAGAGCGTGAGATGCTCTTAGTAGCTGATCTCCAATTCTGATAATTTAAAGGGGGATTGTAAGAAACTTGCGAATGGGCATGAAATGGTACAAAATAAATAATATAGCTAGTACTTGCCTGTTAAATTACGGGCTGTACAATGTCATGGGCACCATGCCTATGCACGTTGTAGGGTATTTTGACGCAAAAACTGATGTAATTGAATAGGAATGCAGCACATCTGTGCTCATGTATTTCTACCGCCATACGTATGCTTTCAACTATTTACAAACCGTGTATTGCAGTCTTTCTGTTAAGTTATTGTCCTGTTTCCAGATACGAGTTTATCAGAATATAATTTTGGAAAAAGACAAGGAAATGAAACTGCTGTCAGAGAAACATGACCAGGAGCTTTTTAAGATTGCAGCCAAATCCGATTCCACTGCTGAGCTCCATCAGGTAGGTTCAACCAAGCGCAAACATTTACTTGTTGACAATGGTATTGCAGGGAAGGTGAGGGCTTGACCTCCGCTTTTTCACTGCTGCCACTCTGTGGCTGCACCCCCCTGCTCCCATCATCTGTTAGAGGGGTGCTGCCACCTCATAAATTTTTCCTCAAACTGTGTACCATGGTCTAAAATATCAAAATGCTTCCCTGTTCCCCCTTTCTGTTCACCTGGCTACAGTGATGAAGTTTTGAAATGACATTTGACCGCTGCAGCCAATCAATGGCCACAGTGGTGACCTAAATGATTAGCCGCAGCAGTCGCATATCGATACGCTGCTTCATTGCTAGAGCCTGGTAAACAGAGATTGGCAGGGAACGAGGAAGCATCAGCACGGGAGCGGCAGGGGATTGTAAAGTGAGTATTTACTCCTTTTGTTATTTTAAACCGTTATAAACTGTAAAAAAAATATAAAGTGGTTAGACAAACTTTTAAAAGTGTGTCTATTACATAAAAATAATTACAGTCACTCCTAAGGCATCTCTAGATGTACATTTGGTGAATTGTAGACAGTCTAACGGTATCTGTACACATTAGGCTACTTTTAGACTGGGATCAGCAAAAACACTTCCGTTACTGATAACACAACCGTCTGCATCTGTTATGAACGGATCCGGTTGTATTATCTTTAACATAGCAAGGACGGATCCGTCATGAACACCATTGAAAGTCAATGGGGGACGGATCCGTTTTCTGTTGAGTCAGAGAAAACGGATCCGTCCCCATTGACTTGCATTGTGCTCCGCATCCCATGATGGAAAGAAAGTTTGCTACGGTTTGCTCTCCAGTATGGGAACGCAACGGAATACATTTTGGAGCATTCCGCTCTGTTCAGTTCCATTTTGTCCCCATTGACAATGAATAGGGCCAAAATGAAACTTGAAAAGAGCAATGCGAATGTGAAAGTAGCCTTAGATGAATGTAGGCCGAACCCAGTGGCCATGTAATGTGTATGGGGCTTTACAGACTCTCTTCTGATGGAAGAAGTCTGGGAAGGAAAAGAAACAGGTGTTTGGATTTTAACATGCCGAATCTTTGTGTTCTAAGGGATGATAAGGCAGACCCCTCTGGCATTAGCTCTCTCTCCATTCATAGCACACGCACGCTCAACAGAGCCACACTAACCCACCTTTCCCTCTGCTGGTTTCTGGAAATACACATTTTTTCCATGCTTGCTGAGTGGGTGGTGTAATGTCAGATCTCTGCCGTGTGCTCTGACCTCGTGCTTCTTTCATTCCGTCTTCCCCTTGTTCTCTTTCACTACAACTTTGAGGCATACAAACTGTAGCTGTATGGAAGGCAGGGAGAGGGGAACTACAGGCTGCAGGATGGTGGGGAAAATGAAAAATGTGAAGAATAATGAATTATTCACAAAAAAACATAATCTTGACCTGCAACATTTACAGCTGCTCAAGGCCCTGAAGCAGAAACTTCACGAGGATGAAGAGGTCTTATCAGGAAAGAACCAAGTGATTGATGTTTTACAGAAGGAGCTGGATAATAAAGATCTGCAGATTTCTGTAAGTAATTAAGTACAAATTATTTACTGTTATCTGGTTACGAGCATATTCATAGATTTACCTTTTGAGTAAGGCTATTTTCACACTTGTGGCAGTGTGATCCGGCGGGCAGTTCCGTTGTGGGAACTGCCCGCCAGATCCGCCGATCTGGATGTGACTGAAAGCATTTGTGGATTTATGGATGCGGATCTGTCTCACAAATGCATTGCAAGAACGGATCCGTCTTTCCGCTTGTCATGCGAACAGACGGATCCGTCTTGTATCTTTTTTCACATTTTACGTAAGGACGGATCCGGCATTCAGGCAAGTCTTTAGTTTTTTTCGCCGGAGATAAAACCGTAGTATGCTATGGTTTTCTCTTTTGCCTGATCAGTCAAAATGACTGAACTGAAGACATCCTGATGCATCCTGAACGGATTTCTCTCCATTCAGAATGCATGGGGATATGCCTGATCAGTTCTTTTCCGGTATAGAGCCCCTGTGACGGAACTCTATGCCGGAAAAGAAAAACGCTAGTGTGAAAGTACCCTAAATAGCTCTAGGAGTATGACAACTTGGAGGTGTTGCCCACACAATTCTCAAGAGCGTAGATGCAACACACAACATACATATCCTGCCATTGTGTACATACAGCTTCTATGCAGACCTATGAGTCTCCATGGTTACAGACTACAAAAACCCAGTGTAGTCTGATCCTGCAGACAAGAAAGAGCAGAGGGAAGGGAGTAACACAGTTGCTGACTAAGCACAGGGTTTCCTGGCTTAAGCTATTGACATCTTTATAGCAGCTGTAACGGTAGGAGATTTTTAAGACTATTTGTAAAAGTTACTTAAAGTGCCAAGATAGAAATGTATTCCTTTTCGCACTGTCCAGTCAGTGGGGGGTCCAACTGCTGGAACTCACACCCTTTATAAAAGCTGGGGTCCTGTGCCCCTATGCAAATGAAGTGGGAAGTCAAGCATGTGTATTTCCAGCTGCCACTGAGCATGAATGGGGTAGCAGCAGACATGCTCGATTTGACGCTTCATACAGGGGACATGGGACCTCCGTTTTCAAGATCGATGGAGGTAGGGGAGAAACTTCTATCTTGGCACAACCCCTTTGAGTACCATTTTTCACCGGCTGATGATCAGAGGACCGATTACACTTTGAACCTGGTCATTGTCATCAATCAATGAACAATCAAGCAAGCAAACCCTCATGTAGTTTAAGTAGGCGTTAAAATCATTACTATAAAGCTATGCAAAGAAACCACAATTTTCCCTATGCAGCACGATCATTGTTCCATGTAAATGGAGCTAAACGAGAGCTGATCAGCATATTGTCAATCAGCGTGCTTTACCAGCAGAAAATCTGGCCGTGTGAATGGCCTCTAAGACCTAGTTCACATGTCAGTGTTTTGGACATTGATTTCTATCAGGGATTGTGAGCCAAAGCTAAGAGTTTAAAGGGGTTGTGTCACTTCAGCAAGTGGTAATTATCATGTAGAGAAAGTTAATAATAAGGCACTTCCTTATGTATTATAATTGTCCATATTGCCTCCTTTCCTGGCTGGATTCATTTTCTCCATCACATTTCATGCTGCTTGTTTCCATGGTTACGACCGCCCTGTAATCCTTTAGTGGTGGTCGTGCTTGCACACTATATAGGAAAAAGTGCCAGCTTCTCTGGTGGCCTGGACCATGGGAGCTCACTGGTGCTTTTTTTTCTATAGTGTGCAAGCACGGCCACCGCTGCTGAATTGCAAGGTGGTCGTAACCCCTGTAAACAAGCCGTGTATAATGTGCTGAAAAAATGAATCCAGCCAGCAAAGGAGGCAATATGGAGAATCACAATACATTAGTAAGTGCCTTGTACTAATTTTCTCTACATAATAAATACCACTTGCTAAAGTTAGACAACCCCTGTAAGGCATAATGGAAAGCTCTGCTTCTGTTCTGTGTTTTTGACCCTGGTTTTGGCTCACAATCACTGATGGAAATCACTGATTAAACACTGACAAAACGCTATGTGAGCTAGGCCTGATTTTATTTATTTTTTTCTTCTTTTAATTATACAGTAGACAAATAAAAATGCAAATGTAGAAGGACTTATAGTTACTTATGGGTATGTAGTTTTCTGTGTAGAGTTTTTTTTTGAGGGGTCATTCACCCACCCCCAGTTCCCCTAAATGTCCTAAAAGCAGCAAATAGCTCCTACACTCACCAGGTAATGCTCTGCGCTTTTCAGCTTTGCAGATCCAGTTCTCCCCACTGTTAGCAGGACTGCAGTGATGACATGATATCCACCCCACAAGACCGCTGCAGCCAGTCATTGTCCTCCATGGTATATAGCACAAGACTGCTGAGGCCAGTAATTTGACAGCAGCGATAATGTTGGGTAGACAGCTACGTCGACAATGCTCCCATCTAAATACAGATTAATGGTGAGGGCCAGAGCGGCTGCACTGGAAACAGAGGGGGGTTAAGTGATGCTTTTGGGATCTTCTTAATTTTAGCATATTTAATGGCATTGGGGAACTTTTTGAATAAGTCAGACAACCCACTTAACTCTTATTGCAGGAAATGGCAGAGAAATGCAGGCTTCTCCAGTCTGAGAAACAGAATTTGCATTCTAAGCTGGATGCGGAGAAGCATGTAATGAGAGCACAGCTTAAAGACATGATGGAGAAACATGAGACCGAAATGCGATCGCTCTCTCTCCGGCATAGCGCAGCCATGCAGGAAACGAAAGAGAAACACAAGGGGGAGATGCAGGAGAAATTTCAGACTATACAACAGCTTCAGAGCCAGCTTCAAGGCCTGGCGAGCCCAGGAGACGTCAGGGACACATCTGCCACAACTACAGACTCTGCGGTTATGAAATTACAAGGTAACAGAGTAAACTTAGTGTTACGCTTTGTCATCCTTCTGAAATACTGTGAAATTCCTCCAATCTGGCCCCCGATGGTCCTGAAATCCAGGTAATATTGAATGTGACAAGACTAGTAACGTGTTGGAAAATGACCTGATTGTCTGGTGTGAGTCATTGTCCTCTGTGGTTCTCGGGGCTCAATACCTTGTGCTTTAATGCATATTTATGTTCCAAGGGGTTCCACAGGATAGAAGGAGAAGCAGAGCATTGACAGCAGAAAAAGACCGCATGGTCCACCTAGTCTGCCCTTATAGGGGATAACTGTTAGATTGGAGCGGCTGGTTGGGCATGCGTGCGGTCACTCCATTCATTTCTTTGGGAGTTGCGGAGATAGCCGTGTGCTGTAATCGGCTATTTCCATAAATCTCATAGAAAAAAATGGAGAGTGTATGCCCAACCAGCCATTCCATTCATTGTGGGGGGTCTCGACAGGATACAGGGTCCCCGTTCTCGTCATCAGTGTGGGTCCCAGCAGTAGAACTCCCACCAATCTAATATGTATTCCCTATAAAGGCAGACTAGTTGGACCATGTGGTCTTTTTCTGCTGTCAAGCCTCTATATTTTTTTTTTCCTTCTATCCCGTGTTACCTAGGTACAGCTTTCTAGGCAGAATTTTACAGCAAGTCTATTTCACCTACCGTATTACTTTTTATATGGTGCTTAGGGCCTATAGAGCCATTACCCAGCTGCCATCTTATATTCAAGTAAAATACAACTCTACTGGGTTTTCCCATAAAAAAAACCATTTATCACCGGTCCCAGCACGCAGACCCTCAGCAATCCCGAGAACTGGGGTCCCACCAGTGTGAACAGTGCAGTAGTGCCCCTGGATGACCACTGCTCCATTCACTGCCTATGAGCCTGCAGAGTACAGTGCTCCACTATCTCCGGCGACCTCATAGAAGCGAATGGAGCGGGGGGTCAGACATACACATTACCCATCCATGGTGCTAAATGTTCTGTATGGGAAAGCCTTTATTGCTTGCACATACTGTTCACATTATTGCTTATAATGCAATTTTTTTCCCCCCTTTAGATGAAGTGAAGTTGAAAACCGAAGAGGCAAGTAAATCCGAAGCCAAATTCCTTAAAATGAAGGCATGGTCAAAATCTAAAATCAGGCAGCTGGAAGAAGAACTAAAAATTGTACAAGTACCGCTATCTTATGGCCTGTCTACATTTCTTCTCTCACTTGTGCCTGGTTCTGTACATAACGACTGTCCTCTAATCTCCATCCTCCGTCTCACATTACTTCCTGGAGATCAGCGCATCCGCTTACATCTTCTTTCCTTGTTTTGCATTGTTTTCTTTCATAGTCTGAAACAAAGAACCAGGAGCTGTCTGCCTTAACCGTGCGCGTCTATGCCCTGGAAGAGGAGAAGAAGGCTCTGGAGATGAAGCTGGAATCTGTCGCAGATTTGCAGTCATTTAATGGTAAAAGTCATTGTGACAATGTCATGTATTTGTCTTAGGTTTGCTGAAGGTTTATGTGGCCTCTTGTATCAAAACCACCTCTGAAGAAAGTCACCTTGTTGTCCACAGCAACCCATTCATCCTTGTAATGCAGTTTAGGAAAATGGAAACAACTCTGATTACTTTTGGCTGCTTCTTTGTAATAGATTTGATACGGGAACGCCATTGTGTAATCAGTACAGCATGCATCCCCTAGTCATGTCCAATCCTCTCATATACCCCTCTAGAGTTGTCAGGATACTGAATCAAAGGAGTTGATGAATTGTGGCTGAAGCTAAAACATCATTCTCTGATGTCATCCAGCAAGAGATATTGTAATTCTGCAGAACCCACAGACCTGCTGCACACATTCCCCTCCCCAAAAACTTTTTGGATGGGGCTATGTTTCCCCATTCCTTGCGAAAAGGCAGTGCTTATAGGGGTTGTCCAGTTTTCAGAAGGAAACCGGGCAACCCTCAGGATCCGCCTGCACTAATGAAGTGGTGCCTGAAAGATCCTGCTCCACCGCTTCAGTTCTCAATCTGCTTAGTGACGTCACATTGGCAAAATTTGACCGCTGCAGCCAATCACTCGCTTCAGCGGTGCACCCGACTATGCCAGCGATTGGCTGAAGCGGTCGCGTGTTGTTGATGTGACATCACCACTGCACCCGAGTAAACAGAGTCCGGCCGGATGAAACCCTTTCAAGTTTTTACTTTTAACAAACATAAATAATACCCTAAACAGGTCCAGAATAAAAGTATAGTAAGACAAAATACAAATATATAAAAATCTGTATTGCTGACAAATATTAGAGAGAAACAAATATTTTAAAGCAATACTGATTTATTTTATATATTTGTATTTTGTGTTACTATGGATTAATCAATGATGTCATACTTTTATTCTGGACCTGTCTGTTCTGTTGTTGACTATATATTTATGAATAAGGGTCCATACTGTAATTATTGTGGGCATATGTAGGTGATAATATAAATAAAACCCTATCCTATTATAGCTCCATACCCATATATTTTCTGAAAGTAGTCACCTGGCCCATCCTCAATATGGCGCCCAGCACTTTACAATCCTGGGCTTATTCCTGCAACATTGCATCAGAGAGTAAGGTTTTGTAGGGGGAAAAAAATAAAATAAAGAAAATGAACAGTTCATATTTGTGGCTACAAGTTTGACCCAAAGAGACACTTGTGATACAAAGTGCGTATTAGAGTAATTTTAGGGGAGTGTAACTGCTTATCATGTCACTGTCAATCAGAGAGCACATATCCTCGTTGAAGGGGTTTTTCTAAGGTATAGATACTGGTGGCTTATCCTAAGGATAGGTCATCAATATCAGATCGATGGTAACCGCTGACAGCCGTCACAGATAAGCTGATTGCAGAGGCCGCCCCACTGGAACTACCACAGAGAAGGGAGCCGGAAGCACAGCTCCATTCTCTGTGTAGTGTCCGTGCCGGGTTTCTGCAGTTTAGCTCCCCTACATGTGAATAAAAACTCCACGCACCACTACACAGAGAACAGAGCTGTGCTTCTGCCTCTGTTCTCTGTTTTAGTTTGGGGTCAGTGGAAGCCGTGAACAGCTGATCAGTGGTGTGCTGGGTGTTGGACCTCCACTGATCTGATACCTATAAACTCTGAACTTGATGGACTTATGTCTTTTTTTAATCGTATAACTATGTAACTCGGAAAACCCCTTTAATTAGTGACCCCCACTGAACTGATATCTAAAAACCCGGAAAACCCCTTTAATTTCCAAATATTGAACCTAGAATGTTGATGTCATTTGAAAGTTCAGATTCTTAGTTAGAATTAGATACCTTCTCTCTAGCCCTTAGATTCTAGGTGCTGCAGGCATTTAAGGTAATTTTGCATATGACCTTGGCAGTGAAGGGGTTAATTATCTTGAAAGTGTATCTTCACTTTGTCTAAGCTTGGCAAATTTATTTTATAATTTTTTTTTTTTTTTTGTTAGAACAACTGCTGACCAAGCTTGTCGTGTATGAAGAGCAGCAAAGGATACTGCAGGCGGATCTGGAACAGGTTGCTAAGAGAGCAGACTCGCAGGTGAGCTGCACACACACTCCTCTCCACTATTTCTGCACTGTGTTATGTGCTGATACCATCGAGTTAGATGTGAAGCTCTACACCAGGGCTGGGTAGCGAGCTCTGTTTGGGAGTCACAGTAAATGGTTAAAAGCGTAAGCTGCAAAAATTATTAGATCAGCCAAAGCATTGCAAATACCGATGGAACACTCACAGCATTATTAGGCCAATACACATTAGATGAACGCTGGCCGAACCTGCTAATTCTGGCAGGACCAGCTATGTATCTGATGTGTATGGGGGTGTCCTCAATATCAGGGAAAAGACTTGGACGGTTGGATTGTAACTTGCCTGATCTTATTTTCAAGGGAGATATGCCTCCACCGGAGATGTCCGGCAGTGGGCCATTCTCCTCTCCTTATTTAAAATACATGCATGCCACTTGCGGGAATCGCGGTCCGTGTGAGAGAGGGATCATGCGGTCTAGAATCCAGATGCGCATGGCAATATCATGATTGATAATGCTGTGTGCCTCTGCGTGACCTTTCTGTAACGGAATCATACTGACAGCTTTATGTCAGTATGATTGCACTACAGAAAGGTCAGACCGAGGCACACAGCATTATCAGTCATGATGTTGCCATGCGCTTCTGTATTCTAGACCGCACGATCCCTCTTTCACACGGACCGTGATTCCCGCAAGTGGCACGCTTGTGTGAAAGAGGCCTTGGAGTCGGAGCACCTCCTTCATCAGGCTAGTCCTGCATGTTTGCATGTAAAACAGAGTGGACTGCAGACATACTTCATGGATTCAGTTAGAGGTTCCTGGCGAGTTCAAGGATGCAGGATACAGGGAGCATCTGTCTAACAAACCATTACTGAACAGTTCATGTCATGATTTTATGATGCCTTGTCGATTGCTCTCTACACATGACCTTTGTGCAATGGTTTCAGACCAGTGAGTCCGGAAGCATGGACGAGCTGCAGAACCCTCTCCTGGAATGGAATGAGATGAGCCAGGAGATGGACATGACCCCGGATCAGGAGAGAGAAGACACATCGGTTATGGTCTTGAGGATGGCGCAAATAGAAGAGGAGAGAGAAGGTAATTTCTCCTATTACCATCACCAGATAAACTGTCATTGTCTAGGTGCAGTGTCTGGCACAGTGCCCCCGACTGTCTATTATCTAGGGTTAGCTTGGTGTTGGGTATCAAGTTTAAAATGAGTCAGCCATCCACAAGTAGCTGTGAAGGATTAACTTGCTGATGTACAAAGTGAGTGAGCGCCCTTGAATATCAATTTGCCTTTAAATCTAAATACGTCTAAAATTAAGTGCTGATTAATTGCATAGTGTTAAATGAAAGCTAGGGGGCGCTTATCAGCTTCCAGCATACAATACATATGTTGAGCTTGATACTAATAAACCTGTATGCATTAAGCTCCCCCTAGTGGTGGCTGCAGGCAAAAACAATCCTGTCATTTAACAGGTCTGTGCAGGTGATTTGGAGCTCTGTATCAGAACGGTGGAGCTCCAACCCCTCTAAAGATGTATTATAAATTGAATCAACATTTTGAGCCTAAAAACAACATGGTGGATACAAGTGTTTGGGCAGCTGTGGTCTCCAAATTGATCCAGGTTTCACCAAGTTCTATTTGGCTTGGTATGCTTTTCAGGGACACGTTTTCTTCTGTGTCTCTTAAAGGTACTCATTGCAATGAGATGCCCTGGTTGCCCACCACGCCTCCTCCTGAAACTATTAAAGGGGTTATCCAGAAGGAAAATATAACAGCCAAGGTGTCTAAAATGTAAAAAGATTAGACTTTATATACTTTATTGCTTAATGGTCCACCAGTCTTCCACGGTCAGCTTCGACACCTCTGCTTCTAGCTTGGTCTCGACACAGGAGAGCGCCTTCTAACTCCCTCCTGTGTCAGGGATATCCTTGTGGGGGGGCTCATTTCAGAAGCTTAGCCAGGCCCTATTTTTCCGTCTGTGCATCGGCCATGATGGAGAAGATTGAAATGATCCAAGGAGCCAGCCCCCCGCACACACAGCACCAGTGAATGGAAACGCTCTCCGGTGCCGAGACTAAGCTGGACGTGGAAGCGCCAAGACCGGGGACCTGGACCTTTGAACAAAGTCCATTAGTATCTCCAGTGGTTTAACACCATGGAAATGATTACCGTATTTTTTTCCTGCTGGACAACCCGACTCTTCTCTAATCTTGTTACTATGAGAGTGTGAGTGACAATCACTTTTTGCTCTTGTACCAACCGCTTTATTTTGATCATTTCCATGTTTGCTGCTGCAAAATGGGATTTGGCTTTGATTTTTCCTGAAAATTTTGTCCAATTTTAACGCACCAATTATTATCATAATTCTTTGGTGGTCGGGACTGCACATTAAAGGTCTAATCGGTGGGCGGTATTCACTATTCACAGTAACATCCACCAAACCGGTTATATGGGGATTATTACACCCTCCTTGGTAATTCGTAATCTCTCGCTTAAGAAAATCTTCAGTGGCGATAGGAGGAGAATTTTACACTTGGGAGCCACTAGAAAGAGCGACACTAGTGAATCCTTATTTTCAGTGAGTGCCATGTAATGGGATTGTGTCAGGAAGGCAACCCCATCTCTAAAAGTATCTGCAATAGGACCTATGAGTGTTGTAAAGGGTTTTTCATACGGGACCCCTATGAGCTAGAGCTGAAGGCCACTGAGAAGGGGGCAGGTTTAGTCACCCATTAATACGTTTTCTAGTGGCTGTGCATGATATTGCATCTTGGTCCCATAAACAGGACTGGGCTGCATTTACTAAGCACAGCCCATGTAATAAGGGTCCATTCACACGTCCGTAGAATGGGCCCGGATCTGCGGAACAAATCGGATCCGCAATACACTACTGACGTGTGAATGGACCCTAAGAGAGAGGACACACTGGAGTCCCGATCACCCCCTGCAACCCCACTCATAAGGGGTTGTAAGGGCTGGGAATGGATGCAGCACCACTCATATCACTAATATAGGCAACATCCGTCCACCGGGGGAAAGATGGCTTCTCCCACCCCTTACAACCTTTTCATCAGCTGTTCGGTGGGAGCGCCTTGAGTTACAACCCCATTGCACTGGTATTAATGGTCTATCTTAAAGGAGTAGTCCACTCTCTTACAGTTGATGGCCTACTCTAAGGATAAACCATCACTATCTGATTGGCGGGGGTCCGACACCCCACAGCTCTTCCTTTCTGCAGTAGCTCTGGCTTGCACTTCGGTGGAAGCAGCGCTGCAGTAGCACGAGCTATGTATGTAAAGCTGCTGCAGAACAGCTGATAGGGCAGGGGTTTATGGGGTCAGACCCCTACCAGTCAGATAGTAAGCGATCACTTGTAAAGGAGTGAATAACCCCTTTAAGGATAGGCCGTCCTGGACCCATTTAGATCACATTTCGGTTGTGTAATAATGCCTTAAAGGGGTTGGCCCATCTGGGACATATCGCTAGGGTATGCCATCAATGTCAGGTGTGGATCCCACCTCCTATCTAGATAACAGGGGGCTGAAAAAAAAGGAGAGCACACCGCACATGCACAATGTACTCTCCAGTCATCGCTATGCGAGTTCAAAAAATTACTTGTCCTTTTTAGTAATTCCCATAGTGGTGAATGGAGAGCACACTGTGCAAGTGCAGCCACCTCTCCATTCACCGCTATGGGACTGCCAGCTCTTTTTGGATCTCCCATAACAGTGAACAGAGGGTGGCCGTGCATGCACAGTGGGCTCTCTGTTTATTTTTGGGGTCCTGTTCTGCAGATGGAAGCAGGTCCCAGAGGTGGGACTTGCACCTATTTGACATTAATGGCATATACTAGCCATACGCTATCAGTGTATCCCTTTTAATTTTTCCCACTTGGGGTCCACGTCGTCAGCTCTCCCCAAACTGAATCTAGCTGAGGACTGTCTAATAAACCCCCTCACTATGATACCCCTTGTCTGTAGAGAGAGCTCAGTGCAGGCTTGTTGCTTTTCCAGTGTGGGCTGAGCATCACTCCATGTTCTTTCTTTGTTTTTTCTCCACCGTACAATGAGCTCCAGCGCTCAGCACTCCTTCCCTTCACTCCTCCACCTCACACTGTGATTTGATCAGCCACCAAGAACATAGTTTCCCATCAGTTTTGTGCATGCAGGTTCCTCTGTGTCGGTTAGAGCCGTACTGCTGTCTCGTTCCACCCTGAGCCTTATCTGGTGGTGGAAACAGTCAGCAGTATGGCGCTAGCTGTGTTTAGTTTTCAGTCTGGTTTCCATATTTATTTCTTTTTTTTAACATCATAACCAGTTTTATACTTTTTGATTTCATTTTTTTTGCCTTAGTTCTGATTTAACCAACTCACCCTCCTTGTCTGTGCTTGATTGTCTGCTAATCTTATGAAAGTGCAGGCTGGCTTTTCATGGAATGAGCAAATTTCGGATAATATTCCCAATGATGTCACCATACCTTAGAGCAGGGATCAGCACCCCCTGACACTCCAGCTGTCCTGAAACTACAACTCCCAGAATCCTCCTTTCACTTCTGTAGGAGTTACAAGAACAGTCAAGAATATGTGCATGCTGGGAGTTGTAGTTTCACAGAAGCTGGAGTGCCGAAGGTTGCTGATCCCTGCCTTAGAGCAAGGATGCCTTGGCTTTCAGCTGATGCAAAACTACAAGTCCCTGCATGCCCTGACAGCCTACAGCTATTGGCCTACAGCAGGGCATGATGAGAGTTGTAGCTTCACAGCAGCTGGAGTACCAACGGTTGCCGATCCCTGCCTTAGAGCAAGGATGCCTAACCTGCGGTCCTTTAGCTGATGCAAAACTACAAGTCCCAGCTTGCCCGGACAGCCTACAGCAGGGCATGTTGAGAGTTGTAGTTTTACAACAGCTGAAGGGCCGCTGGTTGAGCATCCCAGGAAATCTGTCCAGACCCCGCACCCTCCTCACAGTATATCAAGCACAGCTCCGTGCATTGTATAGTGGCTGTGCTTGGTATTGCAGCTCAGTCCCATTCACTTGAATGGAAATGAGATGCAGAAATGTCACGTGACATCACAGGAGGAGGAATAGGCTGCTTCGCTCTCCTCGCGGCCCCTTCCAACAGCCTATCGGCAGTTCCGAGGAGGACAGATTTAAAGTGATTTTCCGGATCCACCTTAATTAATCCTAACTTGCCTGCAGCACGTTTCCAATATACTTACTGTCTCAAAGCGGGATGGATTGGCCTCTCTGGAATTCAAACACATGAAGCGTCTTTCTTCGGAAATTCGTCATCCGTTGACGTCACATCCATCAGTCATAATGCCAGGTTTCCTGTCTGGTCTATGGACGGGCAAGTCACTTCCACAGCCCAGGAATGGGGGAGGTCCTTTGGTTGGGACCAGAATTAGTCGTCTCCCTGGCGCATGCGTAAACTTCTGAAGGCTCCTCATCTGTGCATGTGCCAAGGAGGCGAATAGATCAGGTCCTGTCCACAGCACCTCCCCCACCCTGGACTATGGAAGTGAAGTGTCCGTCCGAAGACCAGACTGGAAGCCTGGTGTTCAGACGTGTCTCGGCAGGTGTAGGGTTTCCAAAGAGAGCGGTGTCATCTACTGGTTTCCAGAGCCAATACACATAACTTCGAGTCGGATTGTATATTGGAACCTTTCTTCTGTAGCCAAGTAAAGGTGGGTTAATGGGCACCTCTGGGATTTGAAAAAAAATACTCTTTAACGTTAATTTTATTATCCACCTTTCATTATCGTGTCATTTTCAGGTCCAAAATTCTGTGCTGATAATTTAATATATCTTTATAGGGGGTTAAAACTTAGTTTTTCGGATACAGAGCTCCAAATCCTGTGCAGAGATAGTGTTGAAATGCTGAATTCAGAAGTCGCCACTGGGGGGAGCTGAAGAGCTTTTTTTTTTTTTTATATATATATATATATATATATATATATATATATATATATATATATATATATATTTATAGTTTATATTTTTTTTTAACCTATGTACAAGTATATGCAGTGAACTCCAAAGCTCCCCCTAGTGGCTGCTGCAGGCGGACAGAGTTTTATCATTTAACTCTGACTGTGTTGGGGATTTTGAGCTCTGTTCACTATAAAAGATATATTAAGACACTGATTCTTGCACAATTTCAGGTCCATCCTGATTTAAAGGGTGTGTCCAATGTCAGACTATAGCACACAAATCTCTTGGTGACCTCATTGGTTCCCATTTAATTAATGGGCTGGATTTTTTTTGCGTTCAGCCTCCAAGACGGCTTTTCTGTGCTGCATATAGGTGACATGCGCACTTAAACATGTGCTGATATGAGAGTCAGTAATTGGCAGTGAATCTCCAGTATCATCTGTGACTAGTTTCAGAATTGATCAAACCAAACTCTGGAGCTTGTGGACTAAATTAGACTTTTTATAGAGATTGAAAAGCCGACTGATTCTTTCTTCTGGTTAAAGCAAATGTGAGACTTTTCTGATAACTGAGTTCAGCGGGGGTTTAATACACCGGAGCTGCACTCCCTATTCTGCTGGTGCAGTCACTGTGTACATACATTACATTACTTATCCTGTACTGATCCTGAGTTACATCCTGTATTATACTCCAGAGCTGCACTCACTATTCTGCTGGTGCAGTCACTGTGTACATACATTACATTACTTATCCTGTACTGATCCTGACTAACATCCTGTATTATACTCCAGAGCTGCACTCACTATTCTGCTGGTGGAGGGAATGACTGTGTACATACGTTACTTATCCTATACTGATCCTGAGTTACATCGTGTATTATACTCCAGAGCTGCACTCACCATTCTGCTGGTGCAGTCACTGTGTACATACATTACAATACTTATCCTGTACTGATCCTGAGTTACAGCCTGTATTATACTTCAGAGCTGCACTCACTATTCTGCTGGTGGAGTCACTGTGTACATACATTATTTATCCTGTACTGATCCTGAGTTACATCCTGTATTATACTCCAGAGCTGCACTCACTATTCTGCTGGTGGAGTCACTGTGTACATACATTACATCCTTTATTACACTCCAGCTTTGTAAGCATCAAATGCTGAGAGATTTCAACTCTAAAACTGCCAATCTGCACTGCGCCTCTGGACTATAATACAGTACAGGATAAGTAATGTATGTACACAGTGACTCCACCAGCAGAATAGTGAGTGCAGCTCTGGAGTATAATACAGGATGTAAGATAAGTAATGCACGTAGAAAGGACGCTTTTCCTATAGATTGTTTAACCTGTTCAGAAGTGGACAAAGCCTTTATTGGCACTGCTTTGTGAACTGATTTGTGCACACAGTGGAATTACAATGACCAGGGACCAGACCCCCTCGTTCCTGATATCCGGACAGGCCCTTGTTGTCGGCAGCAGGATCCCTTCTGGACTCGGTCAGGCGGTCTCACTTCTGCTTCATCCGTTATCTTTCACTTCTCTTTGCATGATAACAATCACTGGATGAAATGAGCATTATGTCAGATGGCAAAACCGATGGGAATGTGCTGCTCACAAGTGTACAATTATCTGCTCTGAAGTTGTGTCTCATCTTCTGTGTGACTTTACGTGATCCATTTATAAACCGCTCACAATAGAATCCAATTGCTAATGAGTAATTTCCCTGGTTTGATGCATTGTGTCTCGTTTTTGTGACTTCCTCAGAATTAACAGATATTGTTTTCTGCACTAAACCGAGTTGCTTTCATTTATGTACTCCGCTGCATAATGATATGTATTGATTTTGCCTCCCTTTAAATTGACGGAGGCGGCTAACCTGCACGATGTAACACTTCATAACACAAACCCCATGCAGGTTTCGGGAACGGTTTGGTCAATCATAGTCTTTTGGCGTGTTTTTTTTTTTGTGTGTAGATGGGGGAGGGGGTGACAGGTTAAATGTGGTGGAGCTTTGATGTAAATTGCTTTCCTGTGGCACAAAACTGATTGAGGATGACTGGTTCTTTCCTGGCTGCTCCGATCCAGCCATGGACTCAGGGCAGGTGGAACTGGAGGAAGAGCTGAGCGCAGCTCGAGGACAGGGGAAACTGAGGACGGCGCGGAGGAAAGGCAGCAGCGGGTCCTCCAAAATACAGGTTAGTGGACGACTGACCAAACACGCTTATGTAGTCTTGTGTCTGCAGGCCGCCCTGGAGCCCTAAAGGGAAGTAGTTATGTATGAATACACTGAGCAGTGTCCATGTATATGTCAGTTACGTGATCACAGACCGTGGGGATGAGAGGAGGACACCCAAGAAAGGCAGCACTGATTGGATTAGGGTTGTCTCGATACCAAAATTTGGATTCGATTTCGATACCATAAAAAAGTATTGCGATAGTCGATACCATTCGATACCACGCAGAAATAAAATAAAACACAAAAAAGCCTTTTGATTAGATATTGATTTGATAAGATGGAGATACTGGGCTGCTCAGCCTAGTATCGAAAAAATTATAATCCTGGTAACGAATCAATACTGGTATCAAAGTATCGATTGGGTATTGAATTTTCGATACTCAAGACAACCCTAGATTGGATAGAGTGAGACTGTGCAGGTACACCCCCCCCAATAGCAATTCATTCATAACTTCTAGTAGAAATAATAAAGGAACGGCACAACATAGAGCCGTAAGGAATAGATGCTTCCAGAATTGCTATTACATGGGGGATGCATGGAGCTATTAAAACAGGCATGTCAGGAGCGGTGAGAGGTCTTCTTTAAAGTCCTACATTACCTGATGGCCTCTGGTCCCACTCTCTGCACTTTTGGGGAAGTAGCATTTCCTTTACCTTGGCCGCTGGAGGGAAAACGTAGTATTACGTGGTGGCCATTGAAAAAGGTGGCCGACCTTGTAATAAAAGGATGGCCCGAGTGCACCAGAATGGGAGCTGCCCGTACATTCTGGCTTATAGAAGTGGTTCCCGAATGGCCATCCATATGCCTTAATGGGGAGCTTGTGTCATCATGACATTGCAGGAAATTTACTGGTATACACCAGGCACAATCCCTTGCAGGGCTAGGTCAGCTGAATACCCTTCACTTAGTGATTCATTTATTTCACCATAGAGAAAAAGTAATCTATATACAAATGAGCAGTTAAGTGCACTAAGGGCGGACCCAAGCTCCTGTGAGCACCTTGGCTCCTCATGCTTCTTCTGCCAGCCCTTCCTTTTCCTTTTTGATTGACAGGTCCATGATCCTGCATTTTAATCTTGCCTGGACCTGTCAATCAAGAAGACAAGGGAGGGGCAGGCAGAGGAAGCAGGAGGAGCAAGGGGGCACAGAGTGGCTTGGGCCCGCCCTCAGTGCACTTAACTGCTCATTTGCATATAGAGTAAACATGCTTTTATCCAGTTATGCCCAAATATAACCGTTTGAACCATCGTTAAGCCTTAGGCTAGTTTCACACTAGCGCTAAAATTATCCCTCAGGCTGTTTCAGTACCTTTCCCTGTCAGAGCCCATTGACGATACGGGGTTTCGGCATCATTGACGAGATTTGGCCGGACAAAAACTGCAGCGCCGGGTCCCATTATAGTCAGTGGGGCCTGGAGGTCCTCTGGCCCCCTTCCCCCAGGTTATGCTGGGCGCGATGAGCTTTGGCAGGCTGTTCCTCTACCAGAACAGCGTGCCTGAACAGATCAGCGCTTGTGTGAAACCAGGCTTATTCCATTTTCTACTGGTTTATACTGGGACAAACAACCGTTATATTTACACAAGCCTGATCTACCAATTTACATTTCGATCAGGATGAATTCAGCTTTGGAAGCAGGAGCTTTGAAGACCAAAACCTCACTACGGAAAGCGGTGAAATAGTCGAGGGCGAGAACATGGGAGGTTGGTGGCCTGAATACGGTTCTTCAGACTCAGGTGTGACCCCACTAGACAGTTTATTAACCCCTTCTCTGACCCGCCTGGCAGACAAGGGGTGGAGCATGCACTGCATCACATTTTATTTAAATTTTTTGTGCCACAGTTTTTATTTTTGTGTGCGCTGACTTGTTGGTTCCTAACACGTTAAACGTTTTTTTTTTTTTTGTGATTATTTTAATCATTTATTTGTTTCTTTTTCATTTTGAGGCATGTGCAAGCTGGATGAACTGCCTAGTTTGGCGCTTGGGTTTTGTGCCACGTTTGGTATTATGCCGTCTTTGTATGTTTGTTGAAGCTTTTATGTTTTACGCTACTTTAAATTGGACCAGACACGTCTGTTGTAGTTCCCTGCTACTTGCATTCCCCATGTAATAACAATTCTGGAGCATCTATTGTTATGACTTTATGATGTGGCATTCCTCTATTATTCCTGCTGGAAGTTATCAATGAATTACTAGCAGTCTTTCTGAGTGTTAGCAGTTGGCGGGGGGGGGGGGGGGGGGTCCCCCTGCACAGTCTGCCCCTGCACAGTCTGCCCCTGCACAGTCTGCCCCTGCACAGTCTGCCCCTGCACAGTCTGCCCCTGCACAGTCTGCCATCAGCAGCACTGATTGGATAGTATCAGACTGTGCCATGACACACCCTCCACTGGTGACACCCGTCTGGACCCTCACTGCAAACTGCTAGTAATTCATTTATAACTTTAGCAGGAATGATAAAGGAATGGTTTAACAGAGTCATAAAAATAGATGCTCCAGAATTGTTATTACATAGGGGAAAGCAAGTATTTACTAAAACATACATGTCAGGAGAGGGGACGGTTCCTCTTTAAGGGGTTGTGTCATCATGACAGCCCTGGTCTATATGCACTATAGACATATGGCAGTCATGGGGAGCCGTCCTATTCAGAGCAGAATGTTGGTGCAGATGGGGGGGCTTTTGCTCGGACAGGACTTGGCCCATCCATGTATTACATGGATGTTCAATCCTGTAAATTGCCAGCATGTATGTAACGGTACGTTGTATGGCCAGCAGGAGCTACCCAGTTTTGCATTGCACATAACTGCGCTCACTGGCT
The DNA here is from genome assembly GCF_014858855.1 of Bufo gargarizans. Classification (NCBI taxonomy): domain Eukaryota; kingdom Metazoa; phylum Chordata; class Amphibia; order Anura; family Bufonidae; genus Bufo; species Bufo gargarizans. The sequence continues at coordinate 16,903,010 of NC_058089.1, forward strand.
CATTGCAGTCTCCCCATTGCTGTCACTCGTCAGAAGTTAGCCTCACAGCCCAATTACACCTAGTCTATAGTCGGCCTCCCCCCAGCCAGCTTCCATGTACCCATAGTCACCTCTTTATACAAGGGGTTTGAATTGTAAAGGCCTTGAAACCGACAACCCCTGGAGTCCTAAACTGTGCCCCTGAAAATAAAAAGACCCCAAAACACTCAACAGTCCTCAGTCCAGCCTGCCAATTCAGGACCAGAAAGCGTATCGGTCCCATGACCATTGCAGCAAATCGCAGGCCTCTGTGGTCACAGCAGCTTGAATGTCAGAGCCACGGTGTAACATTTAACCCGCTGTGAATGCTGAGGCTTGCGATTGGCCGCTGGGGTCACGGGACTAAGCCGTGCCATGGTCCTGCAGGTACCAGAAGAGGCCGGAAAGGCGCAGCAGCAGGACTGCAGACAGGTGAGTGTTTATTTGTTAGTTTTTTTGTTCAGGGGCGCAGATTAGAACCCCTGGAGGGTTGTCGGTTCCAAGGCCAGACAAACCCTTTAAGATATATTTTGTGTCCCTTTTAAGAAAGCTTGACAATTTAAAATAAATTGCTGCAAATTTTCATTTATAAAAAAAAAAAAACAATATAAATTGGTTTATATTTATTTCTCAAAGCTTGTCTCCGTGTTGGCTTGCAACGCAAAATAGAAAATGCAGGAAATTTCTTTGATCTGGTAACCAGTAGTTTAGAAATTCGGCATCCAGTGCCCCACCTTCATCCAGGACCTGGAAGATACTGTCCTGTTAGATTACATTGGTTTATTATCTTCTCTTTCACACTATTCACCTCCGTCTAATACTTGCACATTCTTTCATGAGCCCACTAATGCTGGTTTAAAGGAATTTTTTCTGCAAAAGCTCTTGCTGTCTGCCATAACGTTCAATATAATCCAATAAATATGATTACAATAGTGTTTTATGCATTTTGGCTATCTGTCTGATATCTTGTGTAACATACAGGGTTGGGATTACGAGCGGTTGTGCAAGAGCTGGAGATGGAAAGAAATCAGCTGCAGGAGCAGATAATGACCCTCGAAGAGCGATGTCAGGAGCTGGAAGACCGGTTACAGCTCCAGCTTCGCATTGAATCCTTACAGGTTGGTCTTTCCTATCCTCCAAGTTCCACCGAGCACATGGGTGTTTGCAGGACACAATGGGCATGTTGCATATTCATGATAGCCTGGCGTATTAATCGGCCTGCTCCACATCACTGCGTACTGAGCACCGAATGAATGTCATTGTCCATGTCTCTTAGAAGATGTGATTATGTAGCACTAGATGACGATTCTGCATCTGCTTCGTTATATGGCTCTTGTAACCAAGCCTTTTAACACAGGTAACATTTGATGTAGATGAAGAGACGCCGTCCTTTCCCCAGGTGTGTGGTGCTTGTTGCAGGTCACTTGCGTGTGAGGTGTGAACCCGAGGATCTTAACACTGCTTTGGTGTGGCTGCGTCACTTATCATGTTTGCGTTGCTCCCTTTTACCTTTGCGTTTGAGGTGCCGCTAACCAGTAACACATTAGAATACAACCTAGCAGCAAATTACAGTACAATACATGTGGATGGGGGCTCGAAAACTCCACCTACATGTAGCAGGAAATATTCTGTGCCAAAAATGAGCATGCCACGGATTTGCAAATCCACTGCATGCTCATTATGTTGCAAAAATGCAGATTTTCACAATTTTAACCCCTTTAGTGTATAGGGCTGAAATTTATGCATCAAAATCTGCAGCTGGAAAATTCCACCAGTTACGTGAAAGTGGGGCACAGGCAGAGGATGACGTAAAATAGCAAAATAAGCATTACTTACCTTTTGATTAGCTGCTGCTGCTCCATCGCTGGTCTTTAATAATTTAGCGCTCAGGAGACTTTGACAACGTTTGGCAGCTGCTGCCAATCACTGGCCTCAACAGCTTACGGGCTCGTTCACAGAAAAGGTTTTTTGCGTTCCGTATACGGGCCGTTTTTTGCGTTCCGTGTACGGAACCATTCATTTCAATGGTTCCGCCAAAAAAACTAAATGTACTCCGTATGCATTCAGTTTCCGTTTTTTCCGTTCCGTTCAAAGATAGAACATGTCCTATTATTGCCCGCAAATCACATTCCGTGGCTCCATTCAAGTCAATGGGTCCGCAAAAAAAACGGAACACGTACGGAATGTACTCCCTATGTCTTCCATATCCGTTCCGTTTTTGCGGACCCATCTATTGAAAATGTTATGCCCAGCCCAATTTTTTTCTATGAAATTACTGTATACTGTATATGCCATACGGAAAAACGGAACGAAACCGGAAACGCTACTGAAACAAAAAAATACGGATATGTTAAAAACGTCCCGCAAAACACTGAAAAAGCCATACGGTTGTGTGAACGAGCCCTACCTCTGAGACAAGTGATTGGCTGCAGTGGTCACGCGTTGGGAATGTGGAGTCAGCACTGCAGCCGTGTCCTGCTGAAAACTTGAAATGGCGACGGTGGAGCAGTGGACAATTCAACGGGTAAATACTGCTTATTGTTAGTTTATGCCAACCGCTGCCTGCACCCCACTATTTCCTAATCCAAAACAGCCCCTTTAATAGAAGTTAAGAAGTTTGCTCAGGCTTCATGGCATTTTCCATGCAAGAGGCCACAACTTGGCATTTATGTGTTGCCAGTATTATCCCAATGGATCTGTCTGCAAAACAGAATGCAAGATGGCGGCATGATTTATATGGCCTTTCCCCAGGAGGAGGCATATGCTAAATGGCAATGTTATGCAATAGACTTTAAAAAGGTCCTAATAGATTCTTATTAAAGGGCCATAAACTGCTTACTGCTAGGATATGCCATCTCTTTCAGATACTGGGAATGAAGGGGCTGAATGCTCCTTTAGAGACTTGACCCCATCAAAGTTTGGCTGTGTGGCCCCATTCCCTTGAATGGTGTTGTGCTTAGTCCTGTGTCTGATCTGTGATCTGCTGTTTGAGAAGGCACCAATCAGATACTGATTACCTATCCTCAGGCTAGGACTCAGTATCTGATCTGTGGGGTCCAGGGCCCCGATGATCTGCTGTTTGCGAAGGCACCGCGCTCTGAGTAGCGCTGTAGCCTTCAGTCACATGGCTTAGGAGCTGCTCAGCCCCGTTGAAGTGAATGGGGTTGAGCTTCGATCCCAAACACAGCGCTATCAAATGGACGGTGCTATGCTTGGTAATCTGCGAGAAGTCCATGGCGCTATTGTGAGCACCAGTGCCTTCTCAAACAGCTGATCGGTGGGAGTCCCGGGTGTCGGACCCCCACCGATCAGATACCGAGGACCAGGTCACCAGTTCAACAATCCCAGAAAACCCCTTTAAGTAAGTGGATGAATCAGGTATAATCTTGCATTAGTCCCATTACACTAAAGTGAGACATGTGATTGGAGTTCTTAATTCTTCTTTATCACGCGAGTTCACAGCTCTGTATGGTTTTGTCTCACAGAGGTGACAGGTTTATGGGATGTTGGGACATATTTTTATTGTGGATTCTCACAGTTCCACAGATATGCCATCCCTTCATTTCTGTTTCATGGAGAAAACTCCCACTATCCTTTATTGCAGAGTGACAACGAGCGCTTCCAGACCCAGTTGGCCCAGATTCGCCAGCAGCAGAGTCAGGAGGCTGAAAAAAACCATGACCTCGTTTCCACCTTGAATGATCAACTAAAAGGGTATTGTGTCCTCCTACTTTTAAGGTGGTAGTAGATGTTTTAATACAGCAGTATAACAATCAATTGCATTTTGTATGACATTTTTGTATGTGTGCCACTAACTTGCAATATATATTTTATAGCCTGACGAACAGGAACGCATTTCTTGAAAATGCTATTGTGGAAAAGGAGCAAACTATTGTGGAAGTAACCGGGAAGCTGGAGAAGCTGAACAGAGTCTCCAAAACGCTGCAGGAAAAGGAGGCCCTGGTCAAAGAGCTGCATGAAAAACTGGATCAGTATGAACATCAGGTCAGCGAGTCATTCACTTCAGCTCGGTTCTCTGCTCAGTATGGCCACTGCTTACATTACCCGCATGCTATATGCTGTGGAACGCTGCTTTTTCATTTTTACTGTGCTTAGGGTACTTGCGTTTTTCTTTTTCGGCATTGAATTCCGTCCTAGGGGCTCAATATCGGAAAAGAACTGATCAGTTATATCCTTATGCATTTTGATGGAGAGCAATCCGTTCAGGATGTCTTCAGTTCAGTCATTTTGACTGATCAGGCAAAAGATAAAACCGCAGCATGCTACGGTTTTATCTCCAGCCAAAAAACCTGAAGAATTGCCTGAAAGCCGGATCCGGCATTTTTTTCCATAGGGATGTATTAGTGCTGGATCCGGCATTCAAAATACTGGAATGCCGGATCCGTCCTTCTGGTCTGCGCATGTGCAGACTGAAAAAAAAGGTGAAAAAAATAAATGCCGGATCCGTTTTGCCGGATGACACCGGAAAGACGGATCTGGCATTTCAATGCATTTTTCTGAATGATCAGGCATTTTTCAGACTGATCAGGATCCTGATCAGTCTTACAAATGCCATCAGTTGGCATACGTTTTGCTGGATCACTCTGCCGCAAGTGTGAAAGTAGCCTTAGCATAAGGCTTCATTCACACCTGGTCTATCAGACTGACATAATAGTGGCCCCACACACCACATTGAGTGCGTCATTTTACTAAATGATGCATTTTTGATGGAATCTGCGCCTGGACTGTGACACATACATGTGAACGTTGCCTTAAAATGCTACATCTTTCAAGCCCTTTGCCTTTACCCTCATTTGGACATCCACTGTGCATGATTAAGAGTGCAAGGGAAATGTGGCGGAGGCTCAGGAGCTGAACTGGTGCCAGGTGTGTCACACAGCCAACAACTGTTGACCACGATAGAAGAGAACCCAGATGCCGGTTATTTAATCCCTCCAATGCTGCGGTCAATGGCGGCGCCTGAGCGGTTAGAGAGAGGGATATGCTCCCTCTGTCCTCTGATTGCCCTCCTCCCCGCAACTAGATTTTGGGGTGCCTGCCATGTGGGTATAACTATTACACCCCAGGGCTCCAGATGGCGACCAAAATGGTCGCCAATGCGACTTAGAACTGCTAAATGGCGACAAGACTTTGTAGTCTTGTCGCCATTTGCGCCTAGACCCTCCGCTCGCTGCTCTGCCTCTAAGAAAAAAAAGGCTTTCATCCAGCAGACAGACGCACGCTGCAGACGTCTGCTGGGTGAAGCTCCGCCCCTCAGATTACCCGGCATAGAGGGTGGGCGTGGCTTGTGCTCCCGCTTCCAGCAGTCCGGCAAGTTTTGAAGTTGAGTCTGTGCTGTGACGCTGAGCTGCTGGAGACATTTCAACTAGGGCCGCACAGTCCACGGCTGATAACACGAGGCGAGTCACCCGTATGCAGATTTATTAGTGTGTTTTATAGGACTGGGTCCTTATGGGGTCACAAGGAGAAGGCAGAGATCCGTAAGAACAAGTATAAGCACCGGCTGTGCTGCTTTAACACTCGCTGTCCTGGTCTGCATAGCACTGCCGGGGTTGCATAGCATTATATTGATTTATGATGCTATGTAACCCTTAGAGGTCTGGAATGTACTGGATAACACTGACCTAATGCGGTCAGTGTTATCCAATACATTCCAGAACTGTAAGGGTTACATAGCATTATATTGATTTATGATGCTATGCGACCCCGGCAGTACAGAGCTCCTGCAGACAGACTCCGGTGTGAAACCAGCGCAATCCTATCAATGCACAGACTAGTAACCATTTCTGATCATAAATCATATAATCTATTCCCCTTATTTCACAAGACCAATATTCACTTCCACATAGGGAATAGCAATCGGATGTCAACCTTCCCGTCAGTCCGTGTTACTGCTGGCAGAATGATAAAACGGTGGGACTCCCCGGCCTAGGGGTTCGCTCAGCAGTCCCAAGGCACGCAGATTGACAAGGAGAGATTCCCGCCTATACTGCGCACGTTCTAGAAAAGGAGGGCGATGTCCGTGCACGGCTCCTTACTGACACGGGAATGATGGGCAGAGAGCCCTTAACTGCTCCTTTCTGTGCCAAAGGAGGGAAAATGGCACTGAAGCAGCCTATAAGGGGTTAAGCGCAGGCTAGTTCAGCTGCCAGAGGAGGTCCCCTAGCTTTCCTACATCTCTCCTTGCTGGCAGTGAATGGAAACCTTTAAGGTTGACATTCACAGACTGAATGTCCATGTCCAGCCACAGTTACACAGTGAGCAGCACTAGAATATGGCAATCTTTCCTCAAGAAACAGCAAACAAGAGGTTTTCATTCACTGACCGGCAAGCAGAGGGGTTGAGAATAAAGAGTAAAGCTCGTGAAGTATTATATTTTTATCTGTTATATTTTTTCTTAATGTAAAAAAAAAAAAAGCTGCCCTCCCCCCACCGTCATACTGGTCCCGTCAACACGTGATGCCCGCTGATGTGGTCACTGGTTGCAGTGGCGACTCTCAAGTGATTGGCCTTTTAAGGAGTGCAGTGGGGATAGTTTATTTGAACCCATTCTGTGTCACATATAGAAAAATACTGTTTTAAAACCCCTTAAAGAAAAATATTAAAATTACTCCTTAAAAGGTTTGGATACACTAATTTCTGGACCTCTGAGACTGGCAGGACCTTTGTTGGTGACCATACTTGCCTGATGCCCAGTGCGGGGTCCCGGCTCATCTGCTCCCCAGCCTTTGTTGCTTGTCTTGAGTCCCTTCATGAAAACCTCCTATTTGACGGCGTTACAGCCAATGACTGACCACTGCTTCCCGTGCATTATGTTAAATGGTCATGTGATGCAAGGGGAGCAGATCTCCACCATGGCCAGAGATTGTCTTGATGCCACTGCAGCCAAACATTTTCATGGGGAAACCCAAGACAAGAAGCGGAGGCCGGGAAGCGAATTAGCCGGGACCCAGCACCTAGGGATTACCAACATGAATCTGGCTAGTCTGACAGGTCATGGAAATGAGTGTACAACTCCTTAAACTGCGTGGGCTGTAGCTTAGAAAACCCCATGCTCCTAAGCATCCCAGCTATATTATATGTATTTTAAATTTGGCGACTAAAAATTTCATTTGGCTCCTAAATTTTTCAGGTTAGGAGCCAATGGCTCCTTGATATTTTTTTTTAGTCTGGAGCACTGCACCCTGTCAGAGGCAAGGTGTAATAGGATAATGGTAAAATCACTATACGCTGTGATACAGAAGTTTAAATGATCACAGGTTCAAGTTCTCTAAGCTAAGAAAGACCAATTATAAACCTTTATCCCATTTATTATATAAAAACCCTAAACATCAAAAAATTAGATATAATTGGTTTCACCACATTTTATTACAATAAGCACCGTAGGAAAAAAGAAATGTCCAAGGCAAGTATTGCTATTTTTTGGTCACCTCATCTCCCAGAAAAATTCAGGTGACTTAAGCGTGCAAGGGATTGCATATAGGGAGCAAATGTAATCTAATATTAATGTTCAGCTTTAGTCTGGCCGGCTCTAGGGGCCGAGCGGCAAGACTTTCTTCAGTTTTAGGTACTGCGGCAGTTTTGTGTCTTTGAGTGATAGGATTTCTCTTTGTATGGTCAAGGTCTATAGACATGATTCTCCAAATTTCACTTAGATGGTTGGAACGAGGACTGCTTGCGGTCTGGCTTTATAATATGTTGAGATTTATGGCAACTGAAGAACCACTTATTGAAATATTTTGAAAATGGATTTTCATGTTCTACCTTTCATGCTTCATTCCTAGCTCGAAGAAGTCACAAGGAGACAGCAGGCATCCGAGTCTGAGAACTCGGCCTTAAAAATGACCAACACTGAGCTCACTGAGAAGGTGTCTGCATTTAAAGACCGGGTAAGGAAGACTTGTCCATAGAGAAACTGCTGATTTGCGCTGATCGTGTGTGGTCCAACGTTCATCAGGCCACAGATAGAAGATCATGTGTAAAATTTGTGTTTGAATGTAATCCTTCTCCTCTGCTCATGGAAGAGGTGGATGGTATTTGCTGTTCATATGCCTGCATGATAATCTAGAACAGAGGTTATCACCCTGTGGTACATGTGCCGTAGTGGATACACACCTTTTCTCTTGTGGGCTCTCACCTAGAACATGGATATGTAGATATTTGAATTTGAGACCAAGTGGAAGGATTCAGCTCTGTATGGTCAACCTCTGTACAGGTCCTTCTCAAAGAATTAGCATATTGTGATAAAGTTCATTATTTTCTGTAATGTACTGATAAACATTAGACTTTCATTTATTTTAGATTCATTACACACCAACTGAAGTAGTTCAAGCCTTTTATTGTTTTAATATTGATGATTTTGGCATACAGCTCATGAAAACCCAAATTTCCTATCTAAAAAAATTAGCATATTTCATCCGACCAATAAAAGAAAAGTGTTTTTAATACAAAAAAAGTCAACCTTCAAATAATGATGTTCAGTTCTGCACTCAATACTTGGTCGGGAATCCTTTTGCAGAAATGACTGCTTCAATGCGGCGTGGCATGGAGGCAATCAGCCTGTGGCACTGCTGAGGTGTTATGGCGGCCCAGGAGGCTTCGATAGCGGCCTTAAGCTCACCCAGAGTGTTGGGTCTTGCGTCTCTCAACTTTCTCTTCCCAATATCCCACAGATTCTCTATGGGGTTCAGGTCAGGAGAGTTGGCAGGCCAATTGAGCACAGTAATACCATGGTCAGTAAACCATTTACCAGTGGTTTTGGCACTGTGAGCAGGTGCCAGGTCGTGCTGAAAAATTACATCTTCATCTCCATAAAGCTTTTCAGCAGATGGAAGCATGAAGTGCTCCAAAATCTCCTGATAGCGGCTGCATTGACCCTGCCCTTGATAAAACACAGTGGACCAACACCAGCAGCTGACATGGCACCCCAGACCATCACTGACTGTGGGTACTTGACACTGGACTTCAGGCATTTTGGCATTTCCCTCTCCCCAGTCTTCCTCCAGACTTTGGCACCTTGATTTCCGAATGACATGCAAAATTTGCTTTCATCCGAAAAAAGTACTTTGGACCACTGAGCAACAGTCCAGTGCTGCTTCTCTGTAGCCCAGGTCAGGCGCTTCTGCCGCTGTTTCTGGGGAATGCGGCACCTGTAGCCCATTTCCTGCACACGCCTGTACACGGTGGCTCTGGATGTTTCTACTCCAGACTCGGTCCACTGCTTCCGCAGGTCCCCCAAGGTCTGGAATCGGTCCTTCTCCACAATCTTCCTCAGGCTCCGGTCACCTCTTCTCGTTGTGCAGCGTTTTCTGCCACACTTTTTCCTTCCCACAGACTTCCCACTGAGGTGCCTTGATACAGCGCTCTGGGAACAGCCTATTCTGTCAGACATTTCTTTGTGTCTTACCCTCTTGCTTGAGGGGGTCAATGATGGCCTTCTGGACAGCAGTCAGGTCGGCAGTCTTACCCATGATTGCGGTTTTGAGTAATGAACCAGGCTGGGAGTTTTTAAAAGCCTCAGGATTCTTTTGCAGGTGTTTAGAGTTAATTAGTTGATTCAGATGATTAGGTTAATAGCTCGTTTAGAGAACCTTTTCATGATATGCTAAAAAAATTTAGATAGGAAATTTGGGTTTTCATGAGCTGTATGCCAAAATCATCAATATTAAAACAATAAAAGGCTTGAACTACTTCAGTTGTGTGTAATGAATCTAAAATATATGAAAGTCTAATGTTTATCAGTACATTACAGAAAATAATGAACTTTATCACAATATGCTAATTTTTTTAGAAGGACCTGTAGATCTCATGATTGAGGTTACTCATGGTATGGGCTGATGGAAGTATAAATGGTTGAATGTTATGGACTTAAAGGGGTTGTCTCACTTCAGCAACTAGCATTTATCATGTAGAGAAAGTTAATACAAGGCACTTACTAATGTATTGTGATTCTCCATATTGCTTCCTATGCTGGCTTGACTCATTTTTCCATCACTGCTCGTTTCCATGGTTGCGACCACCCTGTAATCCAGCAGCGGTGGTCGTGCTTGCACCCTATAGAAAAAAAGCACTTGCCTATGTGCGCTTCCCAGAGAGGCCGGTGCTTATTCCTATACTGTGTAAGCATGACCACCACTGATGGATTGCAGGGTGGTCATAGCTCCTGGATATGAGTAGTGTATAATGTGATGGAAAAATAAATTCAGCCAGCAAAGGAGGCAATATGGATAATAACAATACATTAGTAAGTGCCTTGTGATAACTTTCTCTATATGATAAATGCAACTTTCTGAAGTGACACAACCCCTTTAAGTCATTTTGCGGGTTTGTAATATTGATAGTATTCTGTTTCTGATGGTGTTTTTAGTTACTGCACTATCCTTCCCTATACCACTCTGTGTATTCCATCACCTCTAAGGACAAGCAGCCTGTCATGTATTTAATCTGGGCATATCATTCATCTGGGATGATACTTTATTACGTAGCAGTGATGACTGCTGTGCAGATTGTAAATACAATTATATCTAAAGCCATTAAACCATTACAAAGTTAAGTGTAGGTGTTACCATCTGAAATATCTGTATTGGGCTTCCAAGGTGACCTTAATCCATAGTGGATTCAATATAATATAGTTACTATAAGACTATTTCTAGTCTGGAGCAGTACAGATACTATAGCAATTTGATTATCATTTTTACTGACATGTCGATGACTTTGTGGCCTTAAAGGCCTTAAAATCTGAGACTGTTAGCCAATACATTTTGATCAAAACACATCTGTGCCCACCTACCCCCGCCAAGGTGGTCTCAGTTCAGGCGGATCTTACACTAAACCTGCCTATGCCGTTATGCATTTATGTTCAGGAGCGCAGACCCCGCACATATGGTGTGCTGCTCCTAGTTACCTCCATGTGCAGAAGCAACCAATGATAATCATTGTTATAGGAAGCCCAGGCAGCATGCTGAAGGTAGGGCTGGCTTGGTGCTGTGGCCACATCTCGCCACCTAAGCCCCCTGCCCCCATATCCATATTAGAGACAATTGCGGGAGGATAGAACATGGCAGATATTGATGGCCACCACAGAGGGATAGCTTGTGGGTAGGTATTTTGTGCTGCCTGTGATATTTGGTTCTGTGAGATGGTATTCTGTGCTGCACTATGGTATTGCTGACCCTGCCAACATATATTGGCCCCATCTACTTGTGTTGCCCCACCTTATGTCAATTAGGACCCACCTACAGAATTGGGGCCACTTTTAGTTTTTGTTTTTTTTCCAGGGCCTCTCTTTTTCCAGTCCTCCTGCTGTGTATCTTCATGGACGTTAGATTAGATTTAGATAAGAGAACAAATAATTTCATGCTCCCTTTAATTTTACTACGTTTGTCCTTTTTATCCTCTGCAGATATCAGCAGCAAGATTCGTTTTTGGAAAAACTCCAAGTTGACTTTGATCAGACAAATGACGAACTGGATCGACTAAACACGAGTCACCTAGAAAAGCAATCGCAGCTTCTTCATGACTTGCAGAGATCTGAGAGGGAGCTGGATGCTCTTAAGGAACTCTTAGAAGAAAAGGACAAAGAAATGTCCTCGCTCTCAGCAAGTCTGACAGAATATTCTGAGCAAGTTACCATTCTAAAAGAGACAATTGACTTTAAAGAGGAGCAGATGAGTGAAATGTCTAATGCACTTATAAAAATGGAGAGAGAGCTTCACCATTTGAAAGAGGCGCAAACCTTTGGATGTCCAGGAAAGTATCACCAAGATATCGTCTCTTTCTGAGCAGCTAAGCGAAATGGAGTCCGAGCTAAATAAAGCAAAACATCTCAATGAGAGTAAAATTAAAGAAGCGGAAGAGCTAATTAGCCAGATAAATGAGAATGACATAATAATCAAAAACCTTCGTTTGGAGATGCAAGCGCAGGCAGTAACTCACAATAATCACCTTACCGAATGTTCTGCACAGATTGCGTCGCTGAAAGAACAGATGAACGCATCTGTTGCAAAAGTTGATGAGACGGAAATGAAGTTAAGAAAGGAAGTTGAGAGCTTAAAATTACAGACTGAGGCAGATCACTCCAAAAAGGAGAAGCTTGCTTTATTGTTGGAAGAAAAGAGCATCCAGGAACAACATTTTCATAACGAGCTGAAGACCGCAAAAGAGCAATACAACAAATTAGTTTCTGAGTTGTCAAAAAAAGACGAGGAAATAAAGGAACTGTCAAATCAGCTCTCGGAGCACAAAGACCGATCCAGTACACTGGACAAAGAATTGAGTGGCAAGCAGGACGAATTGTCATCTTTGCAGCAAAATCTTGCAGCTCTAGCACAGAGTAAGGAGGAACTGGTGAAACATCTGCAAGAAAAGACAGAAGAATTTCAGACGCAAATAGATGTAAAAACAGAAATCATAAATAAGCTACATTCAGAAACGGAAGCACTTTCTGTGCAAATCAAAGACCTGGAAACCTCACTTGCAGATAAAGAGACTTCTCTGAAGTCTGTGACAAATTCCGTTGAGGAACTTGAAAGAAAAGTTAACGGCTTGGAGGACCAATATCGACACATTTCCAATGAAAAGGAGAATTTACTAACTCAACTTAGCCAAAAGGAATCAGAAATACATACTATGAGCCAGACCCTGCAAGAGATCCAGAAAAAGTTCTCAGAGAAAGAACAGGAGCTTTCAGATCTCCAGGAAGCAAAATCCAATCTCTTACGTGAGAAGGAGGACCTTTGTAAGGAAATTGACTTCATTTCAGCCCAGAGTGCACAGGATACCAATGCTACTACTGCTCGGCTAGAAGAAAAGACTAAGGAGTGTCTGAACCTAGAAAACCTTTTACGCAGAGAGCAAGAAGCCGTTCTTAATTTGCAGTCTCAGATTCAGTCTTTAGAGCAGGATTTGAAGGAGTCCAGGATGGTTGAGCAACAGAAAGAAGAGGCGCTAAAAGTTAGGACCTCCGACTATGACGGTACATGTGAACAGTTAAAACAAAAAGAGGCGAAAAATAAGGCATTGCAAAAACAAGTGGAAAAGTTGAGCCAAATAGTAAAGGGTAAAAAGAAGGTATTAGAAGATAAAGAAGCACTCCTTACTACACAGTCCGCTCAGATTGAGGAGATGAAAAGGAACTTGGATAAGCTACATGGTGAAGAACAAGCACTTACAGAGGTCAACCTAAAAGTCACAGAGAATTTAGAAAAATTAAATTCAGCTCTCAGCAAATTACAGCAGGATTATGACAATATTGTTGAGGAAAACACGAAAATGAGGGAGAAAGTAGATGTTGGTAGTAAGGAAATTGAAAGGTTAACCCACGAAAGAGAGTCCTTCGTGTTGTCTATATCAAATTTTGAAACTCGGCGAGATGCACTCCAGTCACAAGTAATGCAAAGTCAGTCAGTGGTAGACTCCTTAAATCAGCAGTTGAACATGTTAATGACGGAAAAGGAAAAGCTGAATTCTGATATTGAATTGCTTAAAACCACCTTGTCCAACAAGTCAGAAGAAGTCGGCCTTCTAAGCTCTCATTCATCGCAACAGGGCCATACTATCATGTCTTTGAAGGATCAGATTGATTTACTTCAAGTAGAGAAACGGGATCTGCTACGTAACGTTGAAGAAAAGGAAGCTCTTCTTCTCCAGAAGGAGGAACTTATCCAACAAACCGAAAAGAAGTTAGAAGGTGAAGGATACTATCTACAGACTATATCCACCCTTCAAAATGAACTGCAAAGTTCAGTTTCAGATTGTACTCAGCAGCAGCAAAGAATTGAGGAGCAGGAACAAAAACTGCAGAAGTTGCATCAACAGGTGCAGCTACTGAACAATAAAAACGAGGAAGCAGAGTTATTGAAAACTCAATTAGCAGAACATGTAGTGATCATTTCTGATCTCTATTCCCAGCTCAAAAACCTAAAGGATAATGTAGAAGAACTGAATGGGGCTTTAGCCAAAAAAGACGAATGTCTGAAAGAGAAGGTTGACTGCTACGCAAATCTGAAGGCTCAATTGTCTGAACTTCAAGACTCTTTAGACGAGCAGAGGAGGACCATCGAGACATTGCAGCATGAGAATGCTCAATATAAGACTGCTGTATCAGAAAAGGATTTGACCCTTAAAAATTCTTTATTGGAAGTTGAGGAATTAAAAGGAAAATGTCAAAGTAAGGACGAGCAGTGCAATGTGTTGATTAAACAGGTGACCACTTTGGAGGAAACTACTACAAAGCAGCTCTCTGACATTAACAAACTGACTGCTTCCTTGGAAGACAAGGAAACTTTACATTGTAGAAAGGAGGAATCCCTAAATGTTGAATTGGAGCAAAAGAGAAATTTAAATTCTGATCTTCAGAAAACTGTGGATGAGCTTAGTAATAAAGTTAAAGATCTTGAGCAAGCTCGCTTTGAAAAAGAAAACACTGTGCAAAATCTGCAGGAGAAATATGCTTCTCTGTATGAGCAAAATCAGGAGCTGGCAGAGTCTAACCGTCATAAGGAAGCCGAGATTTCTAAACTTCTGACTTCTGCCAGTGAAAAAGATGCTAAACTTCAGATGATGGAAAGCAATGTTCTAGCTTTTGCCAGTGAGGTTAATCTACTACGCAAAGAACTAGACAAAGGTAGTTCTAATGTCAAAAACATATCTGAGACATTGAAGCTAAAAGATGATATCATATCTCAGCATCAGAAAGCAGAAGAAGTTTTAAGGAATGATCTGCAATCCATAAAGTTAGAGTCCAAGGAGATTAGTACTCAGCTGCAAGCATTGACAGGAGAAAGAGAAGAGAATAGGGCACTCATTGAAACCCTACAGGATAGATGTACTTCGCAAAATCTATATATTGAAAATCTGAAGCAAGATGTGGACAATTTAAGATTATTGCAAGACCAGCATACTTCTGCACTTGACAAGCAACAGATATCCCAACAATTAGAATCTGCAGTTCAAGAAAAATTGCATCTCGAAAAAATTGTACAAACATTGCAGGTAGACCGAGACACCTCCCTGGTCACATTGCAGAATGAATTGATTCACAGAAACGCAGTTATAGAAAATCTTGAGCATCGAGTACAGGAAGCAAATTCACGTATTTCGTTGGACGCAGAAAGCCTGAACGTGTTGAAAGCCGGGAACATTGATCTTCAGAAGCAGGTTAGTGCTCAAGCTGAGGAAAATTATGCTTTGAAAGTACATATAGAAAATCTAAAGATCAATCTTAGTGAACTGCAGCAACAATCAGAAAAAGAGGTTGCACATGTAAATGAGGAAAATGGGAAGCTTAGAGAGCAGAATGAAAGTTTAGGCAATGACGTTAAAGTAAAGCAGGAGGCACTGCAAAGTTTGCTTAAAGATTTTCAGTTTGTCGATAACCAGCTATGTGCTTTGTGTGATGAAAATGTCTCAGAATGTGCTGAATTTGACCAACAGTATGGTTACAGAAGCAAGTTAGAGAAGTTATCTTCAATGCTATGTACAGCAATGGACTACAAGTCAAAAGTAGCAGAGTTAAAGGAAGTTCTTCAGGGAAAAGAGAGAGAAGTTGCGCAGAAGACTCAGTCTGTTTGCTTGTTTGAGAAAGAGAGAGACCTTTTGCTTAACGAGTTGCAGAAGGTTAAAGAACAAAAGCTTGATAATGAGTCATTAATGGAAGAACTTAAAACCGCTAAAGATACCTCTTCTCATGACCAAGGCATGTTACAAGAAAAAGAAAATGTTATTATAGAGTTGAACTCCCATATCTCAGTCTTGCAGGAAGAAATAAAGTTATCTAAAGAAGATCTGCAAAAAACCCATACGTTGCTGAGTGAAGAAAGAACGAAGATTATAGAGCTGATAGAAGATGTTAATAAGAAGGATTCTCTTGCCCGAGAACTTAATGTACAGCTGGGTCAGCAGAAAGAGTTAATAGCTACACTCAGTGGTCAAATAAAAGATAAAGATGCTTCTCTGATGCAGGTTATGGACTCTATGTCAAGCAAAATGGCGAAAGTTTCTGATGTAAAAAATAGCTTAAGTCTGGAACTTAACAGCTTGCAGTCTGAGAAAAGTTCTTGTCATTTGCAGATCTCCGAACTATCTGAAAAACTCGAGGCTTGTGAGAAAAAGTTACAGCTGTCGGAACAGATACTGGCTGATAAGGAGATTTATCTAAGTAAGTTGACCAGTGAGAAGGATCTCCAATCGGAAAAATTCTGTAAAGAAAGGGAGAACTTAAAGAGGAAACTTCAGGCAGCTTTAGTGATACGGAAAGATTTAATGCAAAAAATTGAGAAACTTGAACTAAGCAAACAAGATGAGGTAAGAGAAGAGCAGCTGAAGAACTCAGAACTTGGAAGAACTGTGGAGGATTTGAATGGCAAATTAGAATCTATAAGGATGGAGAACAAAGATCTGCAGTCATATGTGAAGATCGCTAAGCAAGAATTACTGGAGAAGGATACAAAAATAAGCAATCTTTGCAGTGCCCTAACCGAAAAGGAACAACACCTAGTACAGCTCCAGGATAATATCGCTGAATTGCAGCAAAGCTTCTCTGAGAAAGACAACACGTGCCAGGAATACTTAAGAATCTTTCAGGAAAAAGAACAAAATCTGCAGCAAACAAAAAATGCTCTCAAAGATAAATTGAAGGGTCTAGAAGAAGAAAATATACACTTGTTGGAAAATCTTGAAAACCTGAAAATATGTCTTGAAAATATACAAGGCCAGACAAGCTTTTCTATGTTACCTCTAGAATCATCCAATGTTGACCTAGAGTCGACTTCTGCCGAAGCTTCATTTTCACATGCTGAAAATACGATAGTTCATAATAATGTCCATGCATCCCTTTTGTGTAGCCAAGGAAGTTCTGGGAGTAAAGAGAAACATGGTGGGCTTTTACAAAGTCTCAGTAAAAGCATTAAAGAATTTGAGCTTCTACAGAAGGCACATTTAGACTTAAAACATTCCTATGACGCTCAATGCACAGAGTGTGAACAACATAAAGATCAAGTGCATAAACTGCAAGAACAAGTTCAGGCACAACAGGAACTGCTGTTCCAGAAGGAGTCTGATCTGACTAATAAAGAGCTGGAAGTAGAAGACCATAAAAAGCAGATTGAAGATATTTCACACCAGCTACAAGAACTAAAGGAGCATGAAAAGTTTTCTAAGGAGTTGACCACCAGTAACCAGGAGAAGGACGCAGCATTGCTGAGAGTAAACTCTGAACACGGGCAGTTGTTGAGCGAAATAGAGTTACTGAAGGCAGAGACACAAAAATTGTCCAACGATATTCAAAAATATCAAGAGCAAATGCACTCTCTGGAAAGTGTAGTGGCTTCTAAGTCGGTACAGTTAGAACATTGTGAAAATGAGATTACTTTGCTACAGAAAGAAGTAGAGGTAGCTCGAATGAAGATTGAAAATAACCAAGCAACCATTCAGCATTTAACCAATGAAAGGGATTCATACTTTGAAACTTGCCAAGTCAGTCAGTCAGAAGTGTCCAAACTGAAGCATAATCTTGAGCAAAAAGTTATTGAATTATTAGAAAAAGAAAAAGAGATAGCTGCATCTAAAGATACCCTTCAGTTAAACCTAAAGAGCTATGAAGAAGACATGGAAAGGATGCAAAGCCAATTGAAACAATATGAAAAAGAATCGGATAACCTGAAGGATGATTATAAACAGATTAAAAGAGAGCTTGAAGAATCAATGTCTAAACTGGAAAAAGCAGAAACCGAATTATCAGATTTTAGGGCAAAGTTAAGAGACTCGAAAAAAGATGAAATATTGATGGTACAATCAAGTACGCAACCTTTGCACAGCCATGGTCTAAACCAAGAGGTTCCTGAAACAAAACCAGCTTTTGATAGTCTTCAAGGAGAAAGTTGTGATCGTCCATTAACATGTAAACCTTGCTTTAAGAAACAGACCATAATTGAAGATCTTGAGAAGCAGATTATGAGCTCCAACAAGGTAATTGAGCAGCTTCATCAGGACCACGAGAAGAAAGTTTCAGAAGAAAGCAGCTCTAAAGAACAACTTCAGAGAAAGCTTCAGGCAGCTTTGGTATCACGTAAAGATTTGCTTAAGGAAAACAAAATGCTTAAACAAAATATTGAATCATTGACTCTGGAGACAGAAGAGCTAAAACGTTCAGTTACTGAAATTCGGGAAAATCAGCTGGCTGAGATTTCATTACTCACAGAGAAGAATAACGATCTTCTGTCTGAGAAAGAACGCCTTTTACTGGTCAACGAAAATCTTTCGGCAGCTTGTGAAAGCCTGAAATCTACAATGGAATCTATTGTTCAAGAAAAAGAAGCATTTTCTTTCCAGTTGAATTCTTTGAAGGATTCTCAGACTGTTGAATTGACCGGATGGAAAGCCAAGCATGGCGAATTGAATAAAGAGTATGAGTCCCTTCTTCAAGCGTATGAAAACATTAGTGATGAAATTGATAAGATGCGACATGTCATAGAAATAACAAAGAAAGAAAAAAACGATGTCCTATTAAAACATTATGACATTCAAGCTGAAAATCAAGACCTGGTAAAACAAATTGAGCACAGTGTTGCAGAGATGGACAGGCTTAGAACAACATTAGAGTCTAAAGAGATTGAAATACAAAAATTTAAATTAGAAACCGAGAAGCTTATGGATACGGTGAAGAAAGAGTCTCTCTCCGATGAAGTATCCAATGAAAACAGGAAACTTATTGAAGAAAATAGACATTTAAGAGAAGTATGTGAGAACCTGAAGACCACTCTAGATAGCAAAGAAAAGGAAAATAATAGTATATCTGTCATTAAACGGGCACTGGATAAGTTGCAAATGGACATGAGTATGTATAGATCTAACGTGGAAGTTAAAATATCCAATCTAAGTTTGGAAAACGAGACACTCTCTAGAACTGTTACAGAATTGGAAACAAAGGTTCAAGAGACAGAGCAGAGCTTAGAGAAGAATGAAATAGAAAGATTGAATATCCTAGAGAAACTGAACAGCTCTGACCAACAGCTTCAACAGGAAAAGACCATAGTTTTGAAATTAGAAGCTGATGTAAGTAGCATGGAACTAGACCGGATGAACTTGAATGAAAAAGTGAAAATTTTGGAAGATGACAAGGCCCTTCTTCTAGAGGAGATTGAAAATATACAGGAGCAATTTTGTAAAGTGAAAAATGAGAGGGAACAATTAGAGACAGAATTACTTAGAGTTGGAAAAAACAACAGCTTACTCTCCGACAAATTTAAGTCACTCCAGGCACAGACCCATATTCTAAGCCAGCAGGTAGAGTTTCTCAGGGCAGAGAAAAACACTATTGTCCGTGAAAAGGAAGAACACCAGTTGCATGTTCTACGGGATCTAGAAGAAAGGATTAAATATGCTCAAAATGATAGCCGAGGAACCAAGACCAAATCGAAAGAGTTACAAGAACTTCTGAAAGAGAAGCAACAGGAGATTAATCAGCTCCATCGTGATTCTATAAGATTTCAAGAGCTTATATTAGATCTTGACGGTGCTGTGAAGGAATCAAATAGCCAGAATGAAAATCTTAAAAAAGAACTTGACCATACATCTGCTCTGCTAAGCCAAGCAAGAAACGACATATTCATTCTGAAAAAGGAACTTGCAGACCTAAAGTGTAAGAACAGAGTGGAAAAAAATCACTTGCTGTCCTCCAATAACCTAGTTAATGAAGAGTCAAACAGGAAGTTCTCTTCACGTGTAAATGAAAGAAATGGTATTGAAGAAAATGAACCGATTTATCACTCCAAAGAAGTAGCTCTACAGAATATGAGTTCCGAAAAGGAGGTCTCTGAACACCCTACAGTTGTTGAATTCAAGGCACTAAAGGACATAATAACAGAAAATGAGCAGGAGATCCAACAACTTAAATTAGAGAGTGAAAAAGTTAGAATCGATATACAGAAACAGGTCACCATGTCCCAGCATATGAAACAAATCATCGACAACAAAGATAAGGAGATCTCGGTGTTAATCTCCTCCAAAGATGGAGAAATATCCAGCTACTTAGAACAAATACAGAGTGAGTATCGGAAACAAGCAGAAAATTATGAGCATCGTTTGTCCTCTGTTGAAGCTGAAAAGGCGAAAGTGAATTTGGAATATGAAAGGGTAGAAAAAAAGTATCAGAGTCTTAAATTGAAGTATGAAAAAGCAGTAAGTGACAAGGCTTTGATATCTGGTGAAATTGAGGCCTTTAGGAAATCAATGTCTTCATTGCAAACTGATCGAGATCAACTTAGTTCAGAATTACAAACTATCCATCAGCGCAATGAACGGGTCCTAAGTGAAAAAGACAACATCATCACCTCTGCTGTCAATGAAAATGGTAGCCTCAAAGAAGAACTTAGGAATGCTCTCAATAAAATGGATGACCTTAATGCAGAAAATGCCATGTTGGGAGCACAACTCATTCGCTATAGGGAAGATCTAAACCAGGTGCTGTCACTAAAAGATGAACAATTGAAGGAATTGCTAAAACAGAAGCTGGAGCTGATTAAAAACCTCGAGCAACAAAAATGTGATCTTGAGAAGCACTGTAGGGAAATACAAAGCATCAATGAGGCCTTACAAAATTCAGGTAAGGCAGTAGCACTGGAGAATCAAAAATTAATGTCAAAGGTTAAAGATCAAGAAGATCTTATTGCTGCCATCAATAAAGAAAAGATACTTTATGAATCCAGGAAGAGAAAGTATAAGGATGTTCAGGCGAAAACTGATGAGGATCTGATCAGTTTTGACCAAAATGATGGTGAGCTGGGTAGTCAAAATAATAGCGCAGAAGAAAGTGCCGAGGAAGCCTATTGGGGCCTTTTCCTTGAAAATAAACAGCTTAAATCTGAAAACGAGTCTTTTGGGAAAGCAATGGGCGCTCTACAGAATAACCGAGATTCCTTGATCGATGATTTCAAAGAGCTGCAATGGCGGTACGCATCAGAGCTAAAAGCTGAGAAGATCAGAGGAGATGATCTCGACAGACAAATAGATGGCTTTAAATCCCAGATTTATGGTATCCTCAAACACAATACCCTCCTTAATGAACATCTCACCATGGAAGACCAGATTACCGTGGACCAGCTCATTGCTGCAGTAGACTCTTTGTGCACTTCCTTAACAAACAAAAGTTTGGAGGTCACTGGCCTCTCTTCGGAGTGTGCCGCTTATGCTCAGCAGATCGATGCTTTCTCCAAAGCTATGGCAAGCTTACAGCATGATCGTGAGAGATTATTCCAGATGCTTAAGGAAGGAACCGCAGTAGAAAAGGCTAAAGAAGAAGGTGCTTCTGATAAAGAGGTCATCACTGAGCGTGAACCAAGCATGAATTTCTCGCAGCCAGACAGATTAACACAGGTATGTTTTATTGCTGGCCGTATGCATGCTCGTTTTATGTATTAATGGCTTATGTAACAGCCCGCATGAAATGTTGCATAATGATAAGGCAAAGGTAAAGCTGGTCACACATTAGATTAGTATAAGCCACCAACATGTGAATGATATGGGCATCAACGTGCCGGGTTGAACTATCAAATCAGGACAAAACGCTTTAAAAAAAAAAAAAAAAGCAGAAGAGTGGAAATCTACCATATTCAGTGACAGCTCCATACATGCATAGTTTCTACTGTTCTACTCAAAAAATCCAGGATGACCCAAGATCTTTTCAACATACTTTGGTTAAAGTGAAGAGGGGCGAAATAGTCAAACTGGCCGTTTCATGTAATGTATGGGCAGCTTTAGGCATTGCACTCAGAAGTGTGAAACTAGAAGTACATTTTCTAAAATGCTAATAAAACCAATTGTGGACCAATCATGATAGCAGATAATAGTTTCCAACATGTTGCAAAATCACTTTGTCACACATTTTTTGGTGGCCAATGATATCGCTACATGGATGCACCCTTACAGAGTCCATTATGAAGAGCGGACATGTAGGTGTTTGGAACCTTCCAATAGCTTCAGTGGCCTGCATCTTGTAGTTTTCCAGCTGCTGGGAAAACAATGCAAGAAGATCCTCTGTTTAAGGACCACTGTTAAAAGTTCTTGGAAAAGTCAAATCCCATATGGGTAGTATTCCTGTATGAACAGCATAATCATTTGGTCACAAGACTTTTACATACCTTAAACCTGTATAGAGAAATTATGGTGTTTTCTCATGTTTCAGCTTCAGACCTAGATCACACTTCAGAGATTTCCATTGGTGATTGTGAGCCAAAACCAGGTGCGGGTCAAAAACACAGAACAGTGGCCGATCTTTACAGTTATACCTTATGTCTGTGTAGCCTCCAGTTCATGTTTGGCTCGCCATCAGTGACCAACTCATAGAAGTGTGAACTAGGCCTCAGGCATAGTAATCACAGTTTGCATATTTTATGTGGCGGGACTTTCTTTGTACTCATTGAGACTTTGTGCCTGTTTTTGTAGGTGACAGAACTGATCAACAGTTCAGCATCAGAATCCCTCAAACTAAGGCAAAGGATTCAGGAGTTGGAGAAGTTATTGCTTGAAGCAAAATCTGTGCAGGACAAACTGGAGAAAGAGATCACTGGCTACCAGTATGAGCTGTCCGAGCTGAGGTACGTATCGGTTGTCTTTTTGTCCTGACCTTCTGCAGATAGTCACAAAGATATATCCCACTCCGATATCTTGTATGATTTTTCATAAAAGTGTGAAGTTGCTAGGTGCTCGTATGCCAGCGCTTGACAGCCTATAAACCATAACATTTTGAGGTTGTTTTCTGGAGCTTGCTGAAGGTAGCAGCCTTGGGTCTTCGGTCTCCCCAGGAACCTGTCTGACTGGCAAATATCCTACATTTTGGATGCCCGATGAACCTAGTGTATAAACCATAGACTGATGTACAAGTCCTGCCCTAAGGTGTGTACTGTTGATTAGGCGCAAGATGCACCCCGCTTGGTTCTCTTTCCTTGGGAGGTACCTCTTTGCATATTATTTTCCCATGAAGCATTGCTCCATAGTCTCCATACACAGCTGGTCTCCCTAAATGGGCTCTGCAGTTTGTTTAAACTGATGATCTATCCTCTGGATAGATCATCTGACCGGCGGGGTTTCTGACACCCGGGACCCCCGCCGATCAGCTGTTTGAGAAGGCAGCGGCGCTCCAGGAGTGCTGCAGCCTTCTCACTGTTTACCGCTGGCCCAGTGACGTCACGACTAGTATCAATTGGCCTGGGCGCGGCTAAGCTCCGTTCACTTGAATGGAGCTCAGCCCCACCTAGGCCAGTTGATACAAGTCGTGACGTCACTGGGCCAGCGGTAAACAGTGAGAAGGCTGCAGCACTCCTGGAGCGCCGCTGCCTTCTCAAACAGCTGATTGGCGGGGGTCCCGGGTGTCAGAAACCCCGCCGGTCAGATGCTGATGATCTATCCAGAGGATAGATCATAAGTTTAAACAAACTGCAGAGCCCATTTAGGGAGACCAGCTGTGTATGGAGACTTCTAGGCAATGCTTCATGGGAAAATAATATGCAAAGAGGTACCTCCCAAGGAAAGAGAACCAAGCGGGGTGCATCTTGCGCCTAATCAACAGTACACACCTTAGGGCGGGACTTGTACATCATTCTATGGTTTATACACTAGGTTCATCTGGTGTTGGACCCCTGCCGGTCAGATGCTGATGATCTATCCAGAGGATAGATCATCAGTTTAAACAAACTGCAGAACCCCTTTAAGGAAACCTGTACACTACCTAAGCTGCATCCAAGGCATCGTACTCGGCCAGCCATAATCCTACTCCGTACTGACATGGGGAAGGCACCCCTAATCAGCTGTCTGCTGATGGATATTTGGTTTGTCATGTCCCAAGGCTTGTTAAAAACTCAGATTTTGGCTTATAGGGAGACACTTTCACAAGGTGGCGCTAGCAAGATTGTTTTCTTTCCTTGGGAGATACCGCTTTGCGTATTATTTTACCATGGAGAATTGCCAATACGTCTCCATAACATGGACCTCTTCCAATAAGTCTCCATACACAGCTGGTCTCTTTAAGGAGACCTGGCACAATGCCTAAGCTGCACCCCCTTCCCCCACCCCCTGGGAAAACTTTGACTATAGGAATCCACTTTGAGGAACATTGTGGTATAATGAATGCACTGTTTGTTCACACAGTATACCTTTTAACTACCATCTCTTGTAATGGCCTCATTGACTTAATCGGAGCACCAAACTTTCTCTCTTTATTTTGCTGTATTTTACCTTCGCACTTTCTATCCCAAGATCTGAAAAAAATGTTCTTGTGGCTGAATCGCAAGCTCTTCGTCATCAGTTAAGCATAATCATAACCGAGAAAGAGCGACAGATTGGAGTACCTGCAGAAAATCCAGGAAACTGTAAAGCAGAGTGGAGAGAAGGTAAGGTTATATAAAGTGCTCTTTATGAAGTAACATTCTGGGAAAAACTGATATTGGGCAAAGCCTAACGTTGCGGCCACACAAAATCAGAGTGGGTCATAAAAGGAGAGAAAGTATAAAGGACAGATACCGCTCTACTTCTTTGTATTCACTCCTAGTTTGGGCTCCCAAAACTGCATGCAGAAACTTGACCGTGTGCTCATACCCTAAGGGGAGCAAGATATGACCAAGGAATTCTCTTTGATGTTCTTTAAAATCTGTGGACACTTTTTATTTATTTAATCTAAATGCATGTATTTTCGGCTGAAAAGCATTTTTGCACTAGGGTTTTATAAGACTTTTCACCTGTTACCTTCTGCAGGTTCTGTGTATCACGGTGCATATCAGGCTGCAGAATGCCATTCACTAGCAAATACATTAAAGGGGCTGCCTGACCGCTCAGTCTCTAGTCCCTCTCTGTCCTCTCTTGAACAATCTTCTAAGCTATTTCATGAACAAATCAGAGTTTTGTTTGGTCATAATAGAAGCTGCAGAAGTCGAACAGTGCAAAATTTGTAATTAAATGCTATTGCAAAAATGCTTTTCAGCCCAAAATACATGCATTTAAAGGGGTATTCACAGGATAGGTGATAACTATTAGATTAGTGGGGGTCCTATCACTGGGATTCCACCAATCATAAGAGCGGTAGCTCAAGCATTGTCACTGCCGCTCCATTCATCTCTACGGGAGTCCTGGAGACGGCCTAGTACAGTGCTTTACTATTTACAGCCTGCCCATTAGTGCCGGTGACAGACTCACTGCTGGGCGGGAGCTTCCACCTAGCAGTCCTTATGGAGAGCCCAGTATGTCACCGAAACTCCATTTAATTCCTTTGCCCTGTGCGATCCAGCGCAGGGCAAAGGAGAACTTCGGAGCATGTTAACTGGGGGCTGCCTGGGTGAAATTGTGGATATGTCTGGCTGAACCTGTTTAAGCAAAGAAAATGTCTCCCAGAAGTGTACTTACCTTTAAATCTTGGTGTTGTGATCTGTCCCCATCAGGCTCCGAACTAGCCATAACATGAGTGTTTCTTTTAATGTACACAATCTATAAGTAATACAAGGGCTCTGTTAAGTTCTGCTGCATCACTTAGGATGTGTTGGTTTCCATCTGTTACGTCGTCAGTCCTTAGAGCGGTATACTGGAGATTGATTTATTTACAAAGCCATGTCAATCATACTAAAGGGGAACCGTCGCTTTAAATAGACCACCTCTGGCCGGTCTGTGGCTAGCATTGAGGTTTTCCTCATTTTGGGACCATAATACTTACCAGAGAGCAATACATTGAACATATGGAGTATGGTGCCATTGGTCATTCAGTTTCAGCATCAATTAAAGGGATTGTCTCACCACAGACAACCCCTTTAATATCACCACTGGCCTCTAGACTCCCAGGGGTTATCCTTAGACTCAAATAATATTTTAGGCTTGCCAAGAGGAAAACTGTTCTGACTCCTGAATTATTTGTTCAGGGTGTGGAGAGAATGGCTCTGGTGGGGAGTCCTGTTGCTGCAGAGAAAGGAAATCTGGCTTTTGAAGATAAAGAACAGACAAAGCCTGAAATGCAGAGATACCTCCATGAAATACGACAGAGGGACCTGATAATACAAGCAGTTGAATACTAAGGTAAAAGTCTTTTTTTTTTTTTTTGCTCAAAGGCTGTAACTTTCCCGCCGCTTGGCAGTATGGCCCTAGTGGACGGCATGACTCATGCCCTACATGTATCATATATACTGCCCGGCCTCCTCACGGAACAGTGACAACCATGAGCGGCGGCTAGCTTCTTTGACTTGAACATGAGAAGAATAGCGCAGCAGTTGCAAGCAGTGTCATTCTTCTCCCTTATCGGTAGGTGCCTGCCTTCACAATAGGACGTGCCACACTGTTAAGTGACATTGATCCCGTTTTCTTTTTAGGCAATGGAATCTGCAGAGATGAATGCGGTTTTGTCT
Organism: Bufo gargarizans; assembly: GCF_014858855.1. Classification (NCBI taxonomy): domain Eukaryota; kingdom Metazoa; phylum Chordata; class Amphibia; order Anura; family Bufonidae; genus Bufo; species Bufo gargarizans. The sequence continues at coordinate 16,929,421 of NC_058089.1, forward strand.
ACTCAGCTCAAGACTGTATCGCATGGACTGAAAGATACTCAGCTCAGATACACTGAATTGCAAAATCAGTATTACAAGCTCCAGAGAGACCTACAGGTCACCAGCCAGGTGAGATCTTATTAAATAGTGTCTTCTAAACCCAAGTGCACACTCTCATCGGAAACCAAAAAAACAGGAATGAACATTTATTCATGCACTCTAGATCGCTTTGTCTTTGAATCTGGATCCTGATTTGGCAACGATGGGGAAGAAAAGCAAAAACTGCACCGTCTGGGCAAGTGCCACGTGCATTACATGGACATCCCATTAAAGGAGTTATCCGAGTAAAGATAATGATGACCTATTCTCAGGATAGATCATCATTATCACATCGGTGAGAGTCTAAATGCCAGGACACTGCCGATCAACTCTTTCATGGAGCCCTGCTGATTGATACGGGCTCCCAGCAGCTTTTTAGGCTCAGCGCCATACATCGTATAGCGGCTGTGCTTGGTTTGGCAGCTCAGCCCCATTGACTTGAATGGGGCTGAGCTGGAATTAGGCCATGTGACTGATGTATGGTGACATCACATGGCCTAGGGAATGGCGGCGGCTCTCACAGCCTCATCTGACAGCTGATCGGTGGGGGTCACAGGAGTCCAGAGGATAGGTCACCCGTAATATTTTCTGGATAACCCCTTTAAATTTGCAGGGCATGGTGAAATATCTGATTGTTGGGGTATCCCCTACAAATTAGTCATCAGCATTTTATCTGAAGATCTTTTTAACAAAAAGGGATTGTCCAAAGTGGACAACAGAAGCAGGATCCATTGCACGGAGCCTCAGCCACAGATTACATCACACCGGAAAAATAGCTATGGACACCTGACGGAACTGGAAGGACCCCATTATGTCAGCAAAGTCCGTCAGTTTCCAATAAGGTTTCTGTTGTTTTGATGGGGAAAAATGCTATTTTAACAATCAACTATGACCGAATCCACAATGGAGACTCCGACACAGATGTGAACGGTGCCCATGGGTGTTCTATTCTTGTGGGGCTTCTTTTTGTGTCAGTTGTAACTTTGCTCTTGAGCATGACGTAGGAATCGCTGTGTCCATATTCTATGGTGAGTTACAAGCTCTTTTCTATAGCGCTATAGATAAATGTACAAGAAATGTCTATTGACTTCCATCCGTCTCGGCCCCTTTTATCTCCTGCATTGCTAACTCCTACCCGTTTCTTGCAGACTGACATCTTGACTGAGGTTCCCCCCGGAGCTCCCCAGGAGAGAGCAAACGTTCTGGTGGAAATGGACAATGCCGAACTGGCTGACCTGAGAAGAAGGTTGGTTAATGTTCTCGTCTGCTCTCCGGAGACCCTTTCTGTTATGTATAGAGCTATAGCAATCTGTTCGCTGTCCTTGAGAAGAATGATATTCTGTCAGAAGACTCTTGATTTTTATACCTTTAGTGCAGGAGAAACGTGTTCAGATGCTGGGAGCGATCATCCTGCTCTCGGGAGATTCCGGCAGAAGAAATATTTTTCATTTAGACATGCTGTAACGCCGGAATAAACCAGGGGATGCATCAGATAATAGCCATGTCCTGTGGGTTGACGAATGATGACATTTGTTAGACAATCATCTCGGATTTCTGAACAAGATAGTATTGAACGGGGGACATGTCAGTCCTGTGGATTGCGTAACAATGGCAGCCGTTTAGTCTTGTGCTTTGGTTTCCCTTCTATTTAGGCTGGCAGAGGCTGAACTCCGTCACGATGCTACACAACAAGAACTCTCCGTGGTGTCTGACAGGCTGGCAGAGGAGAAGGCACAGAGGGAGGCTGCGGAGGAGGCACTGCATCTCACAGAGCAACAGAATAAGAGGTTTGGGTTTTTCAGTCTGATTTCTACCTGGAGTACAGGACACGCTTTTGCAATCCATTTTTTGTTGTTGCTCTGGAGCATCTAAAAAGGAGAAAGAAGCAACTCTTGCACATCGCCCTGGTTAAAAATATACTGCCGTTATGTGTATACAGCTCCTGCGCAGATGTGTGGCTTCATGGTTACAAGCAGCAAACAAACTGGTGACATCTGATCCGGTAGTCAGATGTGACTACACACAAGATTTGCTTGTGGTCTGTAATCATGGAGACTTGTAGGGCTGCATACATAAACCATTAGGATTTTACTCAATACTGTTTGCAAAGTAGATTTTGATTTTTATTTTATTTTTTTTATGCATTGGAGCAATACAAAATTGGTGGTGGCAAGTATACATCCCCTTTACATTGTAGGTGGCTTTTCACCTACATATCGGTGAACTGTGAAGACTGCTATACCTTTATATATAGAGGGGGTGGGCGGGTTATTCCCACCTTAGACATTTATGGCATTATCCTGTAGACTTGCCTTAAATATCTGTCTGATAGATGCCAGTCCCTCTTTTGCGACCCACACATCTACACAATGGGGTCCCCTCTCCTGTTTGTTGAAGCAGCTGCCTTGGAGGGGGGGCGTTGGTGGCCTGCATGCATGCCTGTGACTATCACCATTCTCCTCTATGGGAGTGACAGAAACAGCCGAGGAGGCTATACATGTAGATATGTGGTCTCTGAATGATGGAAATTACTACGGGTGGCTCAGGGTCAGTATAGAGCAAGGATGCCCAACATCCAGCCCTCCAGGTGTTGCAAAACTACAACTACAACATGGCTGGACATCCTACAGCTAGTAGGGCATGCTGGGAGTTGTAGTTTTGCAACAGCTGGAGGGCTGCAGGTTGAGCATCCCTGGTATAGAGAATCTAAGCATTATTTCTGATGGAAATCCTCTATAAAAGGGGTTGCATGAGATTAGAAAAACATCTACTTTCTTTCAGAAACGCTGCCTCTTTGACCTATAGGCCGTGTCTGAAAATACAACCTAGTCAGAAGAAAAAAGCAGCCATGGTTTTCTAATATCACACAACCCCTTTATTCTGTAGTTCTACGGCTATTTGAGTCATAGGTTTGCAGGTAAATTTTTCTCGTTTTCATGACTCCATCGTAGGATTGTTTGTTAGATCACATAGAGATCATGGACGTAATTGTGTCACAGCCTACGTCAGCCGATGGAGTATAATGTCCTACATCTTGGGGGGGGGGGGGATTTTTTTTTCCCTTAAAGTGATTGTCAGACAGTTGAAGAAATTATTTTTGCTGCAGAAAATGTTCTAAAAAAGAAAAAAATGACTCGCCTATTAAATCCTTTGCCGCTCAAGTGCTGATGCTCCACTGATCCCAGTTGGTCTTTGTTCATTTGGAGCAACAACCTACCTCTAATCACATGACTGAGACAGCCAATCACCTGCCTCAGCAGTCACGTGTCGTACATGCTAACATCACCGCTGAGTGGCTGCAGCAGGCACATAGGTGTACGCTAGTTCAAAGCTCCATGAAAATAAAGAGTGGCGAGGCCATTGGAGCATCATTTCTGGAGAGGCAGGGATTTACCATTTATTTATATTATTTCATGACAATTCTTTAATCTACTTTTAATTTCTTGACCTTTTCCTTACCACTATATGCATCAGCGGTAGGGTCTTTAAAGATGATGCCTGTGCCGGGTATCTGCTCTTTTGCAGACAGTTAACCCCTCATAGGATCTAAGGCAGCGTTTACCGGGAACACTGCACTCCCAGGACCCAAATGGCTTCCCTGCACGGAGATCTGGGAAGCTGGATCTTCTTTGTAATAGGCTAGGTCTCTCTGAAGCTTTAAAGACTATTATAGCTGTAGTTCTTATGGAGGCCTGCAGGTGGCAGGGCTCCATAGAAACATAGCAAACCTCCCATACACTGCGATGATAATTCATTGAAGTGAATAGAAGAAGCAATCGCATATTCAGGACCCCTAAGGGGACTTAAAAAAAGGTGAAAAAAAAGTAGTAAAAAAGTTTTTACAAATATTTTAAAACATTCAAATGATCCCTTTCTCCGGCAAAAAACGAGCTCCTGCACAAGATGATCGGCGGAAAAATAAAATAAATATGGCGTTCATAAAATTACCAATGTCCGTAATGTGCTGATCTACCCTGTCAGATGAATGTTGTAAAAAAACAAAAACGGTGCCATTTTTTGGTTACCTTTCCTCACAAAAAACTTAAACAAACACAGAGCGACTGAAAATCATACGTACCCCAAAATAGTACCCATAAAACTGTCACCTTATCCCATAAGTTTCCAAAATGGGGTCACTTTTGGGAGTTTCTACTCTAGGGGTGCATCAGGGGGGCTTCAAATGGAACATGGTGTCTAAAAACCAGTCCAGCAAAATTTGCCTGGCAAAAACCATACGGCGTGGTTTACAACCACGTATGGGGCGTTTCTGTAAACCGCAGGATCAGGGTAATAAATATTGAGTTTTGTTTGGCTGTTAACCCTTGATGTGTTAAAGAAAAAAATGGATTAAAATGGAAAATTTGCCAAAAAAGTTAAATTTTCCTTTAATTCTTGTGGAACACCTAAAGGGTTAACAAAGTTTGTAAAATCAGTTTTGAGTAACTTGAGGGGTGTAGTTTCTACATTGGGGTCATTTATGGGGGGTTTCTACTATGTAAGCCCCACAAAGTGACTTCAGAACTGAACTGGTCCTTAAAAAGTGGGTTTTTTTAAATGTTATTAAAAATTTTAAGAATTGATTCTAAGCCTTCTAACGTCCTAAAAAAATAAAATGACATTTACAAAATTATGCAAACATAAAGTAGACATATGGGGAATGTTAAGTAATAAATATTTTATGAGGTATCACTTTGTTTTAAAAGCAGAGAATTAGAAATTTAGAAAATTGCTAAGTTTTCAAAATTTAGGGTAAATTTGGGATTTCTCGTTAATGTCATTGGGGGACAGCACCATAGGTATATGCCCAGCTACCACTAGATGTCAAAAGGTTGGCTCCGCCCAGGTGGGCTATACCCTCTCCACAGCCACTAGGCTAATCAGTTTTTAGTCTAGTGCCGTAGGAGGCAGACATGACCTGCTCTGTTTGCAGGTCTTGCTGCTTTTCATTTTTATTTTATTCTTATTTCCTTTCTTCTGCAGGTCTCGGCCTGCTGCAGGATGGAGCTCCATAGTGGATTTCCACTTTAGTTGCACCCCCTGCGGGCGCGTACTTGTAGTGCCTACGCCGGTCACCCAGTCCCCCATTACTGCATCCGCAGTGGCATGCCGGCAATCCCAAGTAAGTGTTGATTTTGCCGAAGGGGTGACCCTACAGCGCCTGAAGACGCCAGACGGTAAGTATTCTCCCCTGCGACCCTGCCCCAGGGGGTCCCCCGGGTTAACCCCCCTTTTCTGGCCAGGGGATGGGATTCATTTTACTTGGGGGCCTGCTTAGGTCCCTCCTTCCCCCCTTGGTTATCCTTCTCCTCCATGGCCACCCATGCCTCTCCCGGCTTTTCCCTCTAATTTAGTCCCCGGCTTCTGCCGGGACTAGGCCGCATCTTCCCCGGCCTGTCCTCGGGCCCCTGGTGCTCCTTTTGCCCCTTTTTTCCCCTCCCTGAGCGTCACTCCTCCTCAGGAGCCCCCATCACCAGTTTTTTTTTTTCCGTTCCGGAGGGCCCCTCGGCTTATGGGAGGAGTTCTCTTCCCCTCCTATCCCAGCCAAGCGCGGGCTTTAACCCTGTGGGGGGAGGTGTTCAATTAACCTCTTTTTCAAGAAGAAAGAGCATCCATCTTCACAGCAATCCTCCTTGCACGCTGCTGCAGCACCTCTTCGGGGACATAGTACCTGGAGTCCGGTAGGACAGCCTCTGGCTGGCTGTTTTTCTTTTTTTCAGACTCCCTATCAGCCCCCATGTCCTCTTCCAGAGAGGAGACTCATTCCCAGCCCCCGCTTCTGGTCGCCATGTATTTTAAGTGCGCCCGTTGCGATAAAAAGTTGCCATGCGGTCAGCTCTCTCTGTTTTTGCGCAGTAGGCCCTTCATGTCTCTCATGCTGAATGGGCCTCTTCCCTGTCCCACGTCATAGGGAACTTTGTACCACTCTCACAATCCATAGTGGAGTCGCTGGACCGTTTGCCTGTCCAAATTGCGGCCGCCTCTGCCCCTCCCAGGGACTCCTCAGCGGACGGGGCACGCTCACATTCAGACACCAGGTCCCACAAACGAACTTGGGTTGTCACAACTATGTCCCGCTCCTTGGGTCACCCCAGGACAGGTCTGAGGCTGGTGACGTATTCTCCCCTGCCGCATCTTCCACCTTCCCGGGGGACACCTCTGCACCGATTCTGACTCTGAACAGAGCATCAGGCGGTCTTCCACCATACAGAATCTCTCTGGGTGGTCAAAGACAAATGTCCACTGAGGAACCTCTACTCTTCAGGGTTGGTACCCACTTTAGTGGATGTTCAGATGGTTGTAGTATGTACCTGGTAACCATATGTCCCCCCCCCCCCCCTTCTTGGGCGGAGTAGAGTTGCAATTGTTAGATCCAGTATATGGCTGGCTTGTTCAGATCTGACACCCGGTGCAATACCTCCTGAACCAAGCCCTCTGCGTGCACCAGGTCTCCTCATTGCCCCTGTACTTGGCATGATTTTTACTTTATTAGTTCCTCCTTAGGCTGTTTGGAGTCCTCTCCCTTCTACTCCAATATCTCCCAGACGTATGTCTCCGCTTGTATTATCAGGGCCTGCGACCGTTTCCCTTTTCCCTGAGACTTCATTTGGCCAGCGATATCTCTGGTCTTACATTTCACATCGATTTTTTTAGTTCGTTTTTCGGAGACTCTATCCTATCCTGGCCATTACCCAAGTCCCCCTCCTCCCCCAGGGGTTAGCTGCTTTCTCTAGCAGGATGGGGTTTCCATCGGGTGTTTCTCTTTGCCCACCTGCCTTGCTGCGGAAGGAGGCTTGCTCCCTTCCCATGGTTTCCCCTCTACCCTGGCCTTTACAGGAGGTTGGCCACAGACAGGCCATGTTTTTGATCTGAGACAAGTTAGTTTTTTTTTTTTCCTTGCTGGGTCCTCTTTCTGGTTGGGTTCCTTTGCTTCCAGGCCTTATAGAAGCTCCTTCCTTTTGACAAGGGGCGGTCCCCACAGTGTCTTTTAGCTTGTTTCCAGGAAGTTTTCTTCTTGGTTAAGGACTGCTCCGTCCTTTTTCAAGGCATTTTTTCTCCTGCCAGGTACTGGTACCCTCATAGTCTAATTTTCTTGTTGGGTCTGTCCTCTTATGGATTCTCCTCCTGGAGCATCCTTCCATATGCAGAGCGCTAGGTCATTGCCAACAGACGTTGCTGGGCTACTCTCCTGTTTCTTTAGGAGGGGCTCTGTTTTGTTTTTCCAGATCCTTCCTCGTGCTCCTTAGTGCGCACTTGTTCAACTCTTGGTTCTTGCGCAGGACATCTGCCTTGCTCCCTATCCCACCTCGGGAGGAGCCGGGTGTTTCCCTTGTTTTTTCTTGGCCTTTTTCCCCAGGCACTTGTCCTTGGGATCCTGACAGTCTCCTATATTTTTTTCCTTTGGAACCATTTCATGCTATTGCCTCTCCTGGTTCGGTTGGGTCACAGGGTTTTCCAGAACCTGTGCATCCAACTTTCTGCATGAGATTTCCTTCCCACCCTCGGGGACTGCTTTGGGACGTCCCATGGTGCTGTGTCCCCCAATTACATTAACTGAGAAAATTGGATTTTTGTACTTACCATAAACTCACTTTCTCGTTCAATTCATTGGGGGACACAGATCCCACCCTTTGTTTTCACTTCTTTTCCTGTCACCGGGCTGCTGTTCTCGTTTCCTTTCCCGGTCCAGGACATGTTGGTTCTTTGCTTTTGTTTCTCTCTCCTACTGCTATTGGTACAAACTGATTATCCTAGTGTCTGTGGAGAGGGTATAGACCACCTGGGCGGAGACAACCTAGTGGTAGCTGGGCATATACCCATGGTGCTGTGTCCCCAATGAATTGAACGAGAAAGGGATTTTACGGTAAGTACAAAAATCCCAATTTTTTTTTTCATAAATAAAAGGGGAAATATATTGACTCAAATTCATGAAGTACAATATGTCATGAGAAAACAATCTCAGAATGGCCTGGATAAATAAGTGTTCTAAAGTTATCACCACATAAAGTGACATGTGTCAGATTTGTAAAAACTGGCCTGGGCAGGAGGGTGAAAACTGGCCCAGGTTAAAGGGGTTGTCCACTTTTTCCTGTCCCACCAGAACTGCAAGCTATTCGGTTTTATGAGAATTCAGGCTGCCATTTACTCCGGCCTGTACGGTGCTGTAGCTACAGACTGTCCTAAAACAGTGGGATGGAGGAAAAGCCACCATTTGAAGTCCCAATTTCTTCCTTGTTCTATCCCTGACGTGTAAAGATGAAGTGGCCCCTATAGCGATATTACAATATGGAGGTCACATTTATGAAATGGTCTACCAACATAACCTTTTACTGTTCTTCTCTCTTTTTTTTTTTTTTCCTCTGTTTTATCTGTACTAAACATTCTGCATTTCATAAATTGTTTGCAATCGCCTTCTAATTATCCAGAACTGGCACAGCCGTCGTCATTTACAAATATGTTGTGTCTGCCGGTTTTAGGCTCGAAGCAAAGTCCTCTTCCAGAGACTATGAGTTCTCTCTCCAGATGGATTCAGACGACGAACGGGAAGCCTTAATTATTGATCCTACTCAGAATCTAGCTGTTAGAACAGTAAGTGTCTATCCAGTGACATACACAAAAGAGGGGGGCCCTTGCCAAGCTCATACTGGGGCCCACCTTCCGGTGCTGGGTTTTGCTACCCTCAAATTTGTTGCTTTCTTCACGGTTCCATGACCTGTGGACCAGTTCTCAACTCCCTTGCTTTCTAATATTGCAGTCCTTAATATCTCACCACCCATTTGCCAAGTGATGGGCCCCATCAGTTTAAGGAACCATCCACTTACTTTTCTTGCAGATCAAGAGCTGTAACGTGGCTGTCCGGAGATGGCTGCACGGTCGAAGTCTTTACTGCTCGAAGCTGCTGACCTCCAAATCGAAATCTCGCTACTTGCTCTTCGCCTACCTGTTAGGACTGCACGTCCTCATCTTAATGTGCCTGACCGGGGCGCTATAGCCGAGGAGATATCTCTGAGCAACGTACTTTTCCGTTAACTCTTTCTTTGGAGAGGACAAGTCAGGAGCATCACCAAGCAGCAGATAGACGTGAATATTCCACCTTGGCTGGAACCATGGGTGACATGAAAGTGGTGTGTGGAGGAGCGAGTGAGAGGTGGAAGATGCTAGATATACTGTACATGGGGTTATTGTGCAGTAGACATAACATGAGGTCCCCAGGGATCTTGCAAATCGAACCAGGCCCTAAAAATCTGATTATTTTGTCCAGACCAGTCCATGCATAAGACTATGTACCTCTGAGAATCCTACTACTGACAGAGCCCCAGAAGTAACCAGGCCGACTGAGACTTGAAAGATAACTGTGACACTAAATGCAAAATATGGGACTAGTATAGTCCTGCATCCATTAGGAGATTTGGGGGCAGGTAACAGTCCCCATGTCATCTGCAGCTGCTTGCGCTCATCACTAGGCCAACGTTAATATCTGTGGACTCATATGTGAAAATAAGAACCACCTGACACTAACATGGATTTGGGCAGAAATCCAGGAAACCTGATCATGGGCTGCATTATACAAGCTAATGGGGCGGTAAGAGGTCTGCTGTTTTTGCTCCTGAAACAGCACCACTGGCTTTGTCTGATAGTGTAGTCCTATTCCCGATCTATACCTAATACTGGACTACGTACCAGGATGGTGCTGCATCTGGAGGAAAAAAAGACCACTTTTTTTTTTTTTTTTTTAAGGAACTCCTTTAAAGGAATGTCCGAATAGACTGCAATGCTTAGTGCAGGGCCAGCGGGGGTGGAGCATGACTCAGGTAGGTTCTGTGCTCCTCCCCATCAGGCCCTGCACTAGGCATAACAGTACTTGTTTTGCTTGCAGTGTTCCTTTAAGATACTTTCCGCACATAAGGACACGGCTGAGTAGATCGCACTACTGACTAGTATATACAGGGTGAGGCCCCCCCCCCTCTCATTACATTGCTGCTGATAAATCTGCACTGGCCGCTGTTGTGTACATATACGTAGACCTGCCACTGCTGTGTGTAACCTATACTGTATATTTTGGTTGTCATGTAATATAAGTATATAAGATATATTTGCTAAAAAGAAGAGAAAAGTAAGTTCTTACTGTATATAAGGTGCTGCTCCCAGATGATCTATTGAGATTCAAGACTTGAATTGCTGTACATTGGGGTTCTTTTCTATAGAGATGTTATTTTATCAGTTTGGGCTGTTTAGGATTGTTCTCCGCTTCTTGGTGTGTGGAAGGGAAGCTCAAGTGCAATAAATGAATGCAATACAAAAGGTTTGCGTCTTATAAGTGGTGTTGGACTGGGGCACCGAGGGTCCACCAGTAGAGAAGACTCGAGGGCCACTCGGGTACAAAAGTTACCAGTTAATTTATCCATCCACCTTCTTCTCCACCCCCACCCACCCCCGGTAGATTCGGGCCCCAGCTAATATTTTTACCTTTCCAGCAGCGTGTGTGGCTGGCTGATTGAGTCCGCAGGAGACAGGCCACGTCTTCTTCCCAGCATGCACTGGGAGGGACCTGACGGGGGACACACAGCATCAGCCAGCGCGCTGATGATGTGTGCACGCAAGGCCCTAGCCAGTACAGCGCGGTGCAGAGTCTGGAGGCCACGGAGCAGTGAGTGAGAAGCTTCTTAAATTCACTACTGCTCCGTGGTCATCTATCGTAATATAGCTAAAATCTATATCGTTGCCCGAATTTATGACGATAATATCATATATCATTTATATCATCCACCCCTACTGCGAACTAGTGTTAAGGTAATAGAGTTTCGGATCATAGATCCAAAGTCAATTTGTTCAAACACCTTTTAATGCTGTACAGAAATCTGTCTCCGTACAGCATTAAAATGAAGTGTTTGAACGAATTGACTTCGGATCTATGATCCAAAGCTTGATTCGTTCAAGCCTACTCCTAACCCATCCAGAGGATAGGTCATTAGTATAAAAATCTCGGAGAACCCTTTTAAATGCAACTACACTTCAAATGAAGGTTAATAATATGACTTTATTAAATATAACAAAAGTCTGTACATTTAGCAGTAGAATGTCCTTTTGCAAATTAAGTATGTACAAAGGATAAAGAAAGCGACGCATCAGCTGGGAAGCCCTTTCGGGAAAGCACCAGTTCCTATGCATGGCGTCCCCTCGTAGGAGAGTTTCAAACCACCCTCTGAAAGGGTGCAACTTTTATACGCACATGAGCTCCATCATTGTCAATGTGTACGTGTTATCTGCTATCACCCCAGACCTTGGAGCAGCCAATTCTCAGATCCACAATGAATCGGAGTCCAAAACAACCTTGACAAAGTAGGCAGATAAGGCTACATTCTCACGGCCCTAGTGTTTTGCAGATACGCAATACACGGATACCGGCCCATGTGTATTCCACAATTTGCAGACCGCACACGGCCGCTGCTACCATAGACAATTTCTATTCTTGTCAGCAATTGTGGACAAGAATAGGACATGTTCGGACCTACAAAATGGCAGAACGGATGCGGACTCCTTCCTACAGTCGTGTGAATGTAGCCTAAAGCCTCACTCCCTTCCACAAGCAATTCCAAACAAATCTTCAGTGCGTTCACAGGTCATGATGGTTCAAATACAAAATGGAGTCCACATGATTAATCGTCACACTTTAAACCCTCATTAATCACAGGAACAGGGGTCACCGGTGTGAATTCAGAGTTCATGCACAGCTCAGAGCCCTCTGTTCCTGTGATTGCACAGCTCAGAGCCCTCTGTTCCTGTGATTGGTCCCAGTAATTATAATGGTAAGGATTTGCTCTGGATTTTCTTCTGCAGATTACCCACCAAAATTGAAGTAAAATATAATGCATATGTAAGGACGTTAACATCCCTGTTCACCTGCTGCAGAAAAACTCCAGCCTGGAGGAGAAGGATGCTAAGTATTTTAAAATCTGCAGCATGCTCTTTCATCGTCCGGACCGCCACAGGTTTCTTTTTGGGTCAGAAACCGGAAACACTTATTAGTAAGTGAATAGTTTTAGATCATTGCACAACCCCCTTAACTGGGAATGTCCAGAACACTTGGATGGCGCATTCTTTTCACGTCTTAAAGCCACGGATCCACTAATCCTGGGTCCCAATATGGCCGTGCTGCTTCTCAGTTGTGTATCCATAGTCCAGGACACTGCCTGCTTGTCCAGCACTGGTCATTCTAAGAGCAGCATTAAGTGTTTTGGAGCATCAATATACAGTGTGTACCAGGTAGCCTGAGAAACGTCACTCCCATCTTGGCTGGCAGAAGAGGGGCCCAGGAATCGGCGGATCCACTGCTCTAAAGAAGAAAAGGTCGCCTTCTAAGGCCTCTTTCAGACAGACGTTGCGGGAAAATGTGCGGGTGCGTTGCGGGAACACCCGCGACTTTTCCGCGCGAGTGCAAAACATTGTAATGCGTTTTGCACTCGCGTGAGAAAAATCGCGCATGTTTGGTACCCGAACTTCTTCACAGAAGTTCGGGCTTGGGTTAGGTGTTCTGTAGATTGTATTATTTTCCCTTATAACATGATTATAAGGTAAAATAATAGCATTCTGGATACAGAATGCATAGTAAAATAGCGCTGGAGGGGTTAAAAAAATAATAATTGAACTCACCTTAGTCCGCAGGCCCCATAGAAATGAATGGGGTTGTGTGAAAATCGCAAGCAAGTGCGGATGCGGTGCGATTTTCATGCACGGTTGCTAGGAGACGATCGGGATGGAGACCCGATCATTATTATTTTCCCTTATAACATGATTATAAGGGAAAATAATAGCATTCTGAATACATAAAAATAATAATAATTTAACTCACCTTAATCCACTTGCTCACGTAGCCGGCATCTCTTCTGTCTGCAGCAACAGGACCTGTGGTGACGTCACTCCGGTCATCACATGGTCCATCACATGATCTTTTACCATGGTGATGGATCATGTGATGACTGGAGTGACGTCACTACAGGTCCTGTTGCTGCACAGAAGACAGACAGAAGAGATGCCGGCTACGCGAGCAAGTGGATTAAGGCGAGTTAAATAATATTTTTTTTTTTTTTTTTTTTAACCCCTCCAGCGCTATTTTACTATGCATTCTGTATTCAGAATGCTATTATTTTCCCTTATAATCTACAGAACAACGATCCCAAACATGCGCGATTTTTCCTCATGCGCGTGCAAAACGCATTACAATGTTTTGCACTTGCGCTGAAAAATCGCGCGTGTTCCCGCAACGCCCGTCTGAAAGAGGCCTTAGTGTTCTGTCCAGTCCCTAGCTAATTAATAATATGCATTGTCCATAGGTGCACACAAGTGTAATACATGCTTCCCACAATTGTCCTGCAGCCCATGTAATGGCATCAAGACTGCAGAAGTGGATGTCGCCTGTAACAGTCGCCGTTCCCAAGTCCTAGCTATGAATCCTGGTACTCCTAAAACCCCAGGGCTTGAATAAAGCAGAATTATGTAACAACGGGATGATGGGGGGAAGGTACACAACAATTACAGAATATTAAAGGGAGTCTTTCACTTAGATTCACCCTATTAACCTAATAACAGTGTTATGTCCACGGCATCCCCCCTATTAAAACTGTGCTTACCGTTTGTTCCTTGCTATCATCGTTCTGCAGAAAAACACTTTTAATCCACATGCAAATGAGTCTGTGAAGCTGGGTCATTTTCATACGAAGCGCAGATGAACGCGATATCGGCGCGTGCGCATTGAATGAGCACAGTCGGGCCAGGGCATCACAGTTTACCGTGTGCATGCGCGTGATTACAGACGGGAGGAGGGAGGTTAGAGCAGAGACTAAGGGCGGGCAGACGTGGCGGAGGGGGAGTGGTTTCGTATGAAAATGACCCAGGGGCCTGGGCATCGGCCGTTGTAACGCCGCCCCTGGGCACCTTCACAGACTCATTTGCATGTGGATTAAAAGTCTTATTCTGCAGAACGATGATGGCAAGGAACTAACGGTAAGCACAGTTTTAATAGGGGGGATGCCGTGGACATAACACTGTTATTAGGGTGAATCTGCGTGACAGACTCCCTTTAAATTCACTGATGACAGAAAGGTGGATGAGCGATGAATGCAACCTAGCAGAAACTGACCCTGAACTGCTAATTCTAACACGACAGTAAGAAAATCAAAACCGCAGGAAGCTGAACTCGCAACAAACACAGCGATACAGAGAACAATAAGAACCAAAAACCCAGGATGCACTTGCGCAAAGTCAGTGGTCAACAATTCATGACTTCTGAGCTTACCCCCAACGAGGAGTTATTTTAAGCTGGCAGTTCAGGCGGCGTGTCCTTTTTTGCTGCAGCTCTCCATCACAGCTCAGGGGATGTGTCCTTTCTGCTGCAGCTCTCTCCCTGTAAAGGCACATAAACCTATTTTTTTCCGTGTCCATTCCGGATGTTTTTGGAACCATTCACTTCAATGGGGCCGCAAAGAACGGAAATGACGCCTTGTGCAGTCCGTGTCAACATGGCCGTTCCACAAAAAAAAAAAATAGAACATCTCCTATTTTTTTCTGCGTTACGGACAAGGATAAGTTTGTTCTATTAGGGGCCAGCTGTTCCGCAAAATGCACAATGCACCCGGCTGGTATCCGTGTTTTGTGGATCTGCAATTTGTGGACCACAAAGCATCCAAAGCTCGTGTGCATAGGCCCTAACTTTCACAGCTTCTAACAGTAGATCCAGCTGCTGGCAGTTTAAGGATTGAACTGAGCGTGTGTGACCACCACAGTGATCATGTTGAGGTGGACAGAGAAAATGAGGAAAAGAGCAAACAGCAGGTGGCGCTATACAGATGCATTTTATGAAATAACTCGACGGCTATTCAGCATTTTTTTTTGCAGCTACAAAAGTATTCAGATCCAGGCGCTGTTTTGAATAATGTAAAATATTTTTCATGGGACAAAGCCTTTAACCCAATTCACTGAACCTCCCCACATTTAATAGGAGGCCCTTGTTCATGGGACCACAGGGTCTGTACAGATGCAGCAGGGTGAACAGTCACAGTCATAACATGATAACTAGATGTGATAACTCACCAAGTGAACTCTGCTACATCTGGACTAGCTGGATGGTAACACATGCAAATCCATCTATTTGATGCCCGAGGAACAGGCGCCCTTTGTGCCATCAGGAGGACATCTCGCTGCCCCTTCTCTGCTCTATTGTACATCCGTGCTGCGGTCTAATTCCGGCATCTCTTTAGCTATAAAGTGACGATCCTGTCAGGAATTACGGAGCACACATTGTCCTGTCTCGACTCCATTTATTACCCCCCCCCCCCCGGCTGGCGGGACATTTTGGAGTGCATATATGCCGCCATATTGTCATGACGTGTAATGAGCGGAGCCTGGAGGGTTGTGACAGATGCAGAATAGAAGCCGCCACATGAAAAGTCCGACGAGGATTTTAACAACAGCTGAGGTGTTTTAACCCATTGAGGGCCACCTGGCCGCTCTCTACCGAAACAGGATTACAAAGCAGGGTACATTCACACTGGCGTTATTCTTTTCCGGCATAGAGTTCCGTCCTAGGGGCTCAACACCGGAAAAGAACTGATCAGTTTTATCCTAATGCATTTTGAATGGAGAGAAATCCGAACAGGATGTTTTCAGTTCAGTCTTTTTGCCTTTTCAGGATGGAGATAATACCGCAGCACGCTACGATTTTATCTCCGTCCACAATTCCAGAACACTTGTTAGAATTTTTTCCTATTGACATGCATTAAATGCCAGATCCGGCCCAAAAAGTGTTCCAGCAAAACCGATCAGTTTTTGCGATCTGCGCATGCTCAGACCGCAAAAAATGTGAAAAAAATAAACGCTGAATCCGTTTTTTCCAGATGACACCGGAGAGACGGATCCGGCATTTCGATGCATTTGTCAGACAGATCAGGATCAGTTTGCATTTGATTTGACGGATCTGGCAGGCAGTTCCTTAAAGGGGGTATTCAAGTTATTCCCTATCCTGTGGACAGGGGATAACTATCATATCGGTGGGGGTCCTACATGAAGCGTGGTCCCATACCCTATGGAGCCCCCCTGAAATGTCAGCTGTACTCAGCAACCTCCAGAACTCCCATAGAAATGAATGGAGCAGCGTCGCACATTTCCGACCAGTCGCTCCGTCCATTTTAGGGGGTCTCCATGGAGAATGGAGACCCCGTTCTCGTGTTCAGTGTGGGTCGCAGTGGTAGAACCCCCACTGAGATGATAGTGATCCCTTATCCTATGGATAGGGGAGAACTTGTTATAACCGGGATACCCCTAGGCCACGTCCACCTTCACACATTTTTTCTCAATGCATATGAAAAATGGAGAAACTTTGCAAAAAGTGCCTATTAAAACATTCCTACGCTTTACTTTCTTCAGCTCCTATGCAAACCGATGCGTCTCCATGGTAACAGGCAACCAACAAACCCTGTATAGTCTGATCCTGCAGCCTTCTTCCTTTCCTCCGTCCTCTCCGTATTCTACTAACTCTACGTAAAAAAAGAAAGAAGGTACGAGACCGCACGAACGCCGGGCTGCCATACACTGAATTGCATTGCCGTCTGTTACCATGGAGACATATAGCTTGCATTGGAGCTGCATGAACAAGACGCTAGGGAATGTTTTATTCAGTAGTTGTGCCCTGTCGCGCGACATGTCGTCGTGTAGACCTAGCCTAAGTGTGCATAGAGAGATGGCCGTCAGTCACTGGTAGCATCTCCTCCCTGTACCTTCACAGGAGGTGGAAAAAGCAAAAAGATATAAATGTATAAATTACAGGTTTTACTCAATCTTTATATCAATCTGCTCGGCTCCTGTATAACATGGTGCTGTCAGATTGCATTGCAGTTCAAGGTCCTAGGCTACTTTCACACTTGCGGCAGAGTGATCCGGCAAGCAGTTCCGTCGGCAAAACGTATGCCAACTGATGGCATTTGTAATGAGGCTACTTTCACACTGGCGTTTTGCATTCCGTTTCAGGGATCTCACAAACCATTCAAAACGGATCAGTTCAGCCCCAATGCATTCTGGAGGGATCGGTTTGCCTCCATTCCGCTCTGGATGCGGACACCAAAACAAAGCTTGCAGCGTTTTGGTGTCCGCATAGCGATGCGGAGCCAAACGGATCCGTCCTGACTTACAATGCAAGTCAATGGGGACGGATCTGTTTTCAATGACAATATGGTGCAGTTGAAAACCGATCCGTCCCCCCCATTGACTTTCAACGTAAGTCAGGACGGATCCGTTTTGACTTAGACTTTTATTTAAAAGAATAATGCAAACGGATCTGTCATGAACGGATACAAGCGTTTGCATTATAGGTGCGGATCCGTCTGCGCAGATACCAGACGGATCCGCACCCAACGCAGGTGTGAAAGTAGCCTAAGACTGATCAGGATCCTGACCAGTCTGAAAAATGCATTGAAATGGCGGATCCGTCTTTCCAGTTCCATACGGAAAAATTGATCCAGCATTTATTTTTTTGAATACCGGATCTGGCACTAATACATTCCTATGGGAAAAAAATGCCGGATCCGGCATTCAGGCAAGTTTTCAGTTTTTTGGCCCGGAGATAAAACCGTAGCATGCTGCGGTTTTATCTTTTCTGATCAGTAAAAAAGACTGAACTGAA
The DNA here is from genome assembly GCF_014858855.1 of Bufo gargarizans. NCBI lineage: Eukaryota > Metazoa > Chordata > Amphibia > Anura > Bufonidae > Bufo > Bufo gargarizans. The sequence goes on from NC_058089.1 coordinate 16,947,167, forward strand.
GATATCCTGATGCATCCTGAACGGACTGCTCTCCATTCAGAATGCATTGGGTTAAAATTGATCAGTTCTTTTCCGGTACAGAGCCCCTAGGACAGATAAACGCAAGTGTGAAAGTGCCAAGTGGTAAATAGGTTGAAAGGGGGACATGCAGGGAGGGGTGCCATTTGAGTACCCCTGCTCTGGCATATGGTCAGCGTAAGGGGCCACAGTCATCAGGAACAGCACTGCTCATCCTTAAAGGGGCTGTCCAAAATTATAAAATCATGTCCACTTTCTTAAAAAAAAAAAACACAGCTCCACATCTGCCTACAGGCTGTGTGCGGTATTGCAGCTATGCTTTAGGTCAGTGAATGCAGGATCAGCATGGTGCTGTCTTTAGTTTTAGCAGCCATGTTTCAGAGAGCCCATTTAACCCCTTCATTTCTAGGTTGCCCGTTCTCCAGTGCATTTTCTCATTAGACTACGCAAAGCTTCATTGCTATGCACAAGGTGGCGTTCCACGAGGAAGACATAAGCCGCGCTGTGACCTATTCATTTGTCAGCCACTGACATGAAACCAATTGCCTAAATGCAAAATATCGGATTTCTCCATTTGGAAAATGTCAACCGGTGAAACGATCAACGAGAAACTGTTTCCATGTTCACAGGGTCTGGGGCAGGCAATTACAGGGCGGAGCGGCCCCTTCTCTCTGGTTGGTTTTCGTCCAGACAGTTCTGTGCATTAGGCTACTTTCACACTTGCGGCAGAGGATTCCGGCAACGGAACTGCCTGCGGATCCGGCAATCTGGACGCAAACGGATGCATTTGTCAGACGGATCCATCTCATAAATGCATTTGCAATACCGGATCAGTCTTTCCTGTTGTCATCTGGAAAAACAGAGCCAGTATTTATTTATTTTCACAGATTTAATGGTCTGCGCATGCGCGGACGGAAAGAACGGATCCGTTTTGCCGGAACACTTAATGCCGGATCGGGCACTAATACACTACAATGGAAATTAATGCCGGATCCGGCATTCCGGCAAGTGTTCAGGATTTTTGGCCAGAAAATGCTGTGGTATTTTCTCCGGCCAAAAAACGTAAGAGGGACTGAACTGATGCATCCTGAGCGGATTGCTCTCCATTCAGTTTTTTTCCCGGTATTGAGCCCCTAGGACGGAACTCCATCCCGGAAAACAAAAACAATAGTGTGAGAGTACCCTTAACTATATGCTACTACTGACCATGCTCAAAATGACAGTCATATTGGAAAAACGTTGTACAATGAACCCACCCTGTCCTTTTGTGGAAAGGATCAGACCCCCCCGATGAAGCAGCAATACAATCGGAGTCTAAAAATAAAAATAACTGTTTCAAGAAACAGCTCCACCCTTATCTAAAGGCTGTGTCTGGTATTGCAGCTCAGGCACATTTATTTGAAAATGACTGAGAAAGACTGAGCCGTCATACCAGAGACCACCCATCCGCAAGGGAGGAGCCGTTCATGAAATAAAGAAGACTTTGTTTTCTAATCTCACACTGTATAAAACTCTATTAAGGTGGAGCCCAGTCGTGCACCATGCATGGCGGGGTAATGTTTTCACCCCGGGCAGCACCCGTCCTCCTAATCCGTTGCACCAGGTAACCTACAGTCTAATACCAACACCAAAAGTGGCTCCAAATTACTATCAAATATATAAAAAGTGACAGATATATATAATAGAAATGACACCATATTTGTAACAAATGTAACTCATTTATCAACAGCAGAGAATTCTTAATTCTCCCCTCCAGGAAACTGTACCAGGTTTCAACTGTATTTAACCATTCCTTGCCCAGTCTGTGTGTGTGTCACCTGTTCTCTCCCCCACTTGGCACCTGTGATTCTTGGACTGAATGTACAGAATGAAGGTCGGATGAGCACTTGTATATTGCAGGTGGACAGTTAGGCTCCATTCACATTACATCTAGGGGCTGCATTTGCCATCTAGGCTTGGATTAAAAAAAATAAAAAAAAGGATCTAAGCAGATCCCGTGACGTATCTATTGATTTATATGAGACAATCAAGTTGCGGCAAAAATGGCTACACTGCAAAGACAGGAATACATTCTGGGAGGTTTCAGCTATGAAAAGAAGTATAATACAGGGTGTAACTCAGGATCAGTACAGGATAAGTAATGTATGTACACAGTGACTGCACCAGCAGAATAGTGAGTGCAGCTCTGGAGTATAATACAGGATGTAACTCAGGATCAGTACAGGATAAGTAATGTATGTACACAGTGACTGCACCAGCAGAATAGTGAGTGCAGCTCTGGAGTATAATACAGGATGTAACTCAGGATCAGTACAGGATAAGTAATGTATGTACACAGTGACTGCACCAGCAGAATAGTGAGTGCAGCTCTGGAGTATAATACAGGATGTAACTCAGGATCAGTACAGGATAAGTAATGTATGTACACAGTGACTGCACCAGCAGAATAGTGAGTGCAGCTCTGGAGTATAATACAGGATGTAACTCAGGATCAGTACAGGATAAGTAATGTATGTACACAGTGACTGCACCAGCAGAATAGTGAGTGCAGCTCTGGAGTATAATACAGGATGTAACTCAGGATCAGTACAGGATAAGTAATGTATGTACACAGTGACTGCACCAGCAGAATAGTGAGTGCAGCTCTGGAGTATAATACAGGATGTAACTCAGGATCAGTACAGGATAAGTAATGTATGTACACAGTGACTGCACCAGCAGAATAGTGAGTGCAGCTCTGGAGTATAATACAGGATGTAACTCAGGATCAGTACAGGATAAGTAATGTATGTACACAGTGACTGCACCAGCAGAATAGTGAGTGCAGCTCTGGAGTATAATACAGGATGTAACTCAGGATCAGTACAGGATAAGTAATGTAATGTACACAGTGACTGCACCAGCAGAATAGTGAGTGCAGCTCTGGAGTATAATACAGGATGTAACTCAGGATCAGTACAGGATAAGTAATGTATGTACACAGTGACTGCACCAGCAGAATAGTGAGTGCAGCTCTGGAGTATAATACAGGATGTAACTCAGGATCAGTACAGGATAAGTAATGTATGTACACAGTGACTGCACCAGCAGAATAGTGAGTGCAGCTCTGGAGTATAATACAGGATGTAACTCAGGATCAGTACAGGATAAGTAATGTATGTACACAGTGACTGCACCAGCAGAATAGTGAGTGCAGCTCTGGAGTATAATACAGGATGTAACTCAGGATCAGTACAGGATAAGTAATGTATGTACACAGTGACTGCACCAGCAGAATAGTGAGTGCAGCTCTGGAGTATAATACAGGATGTAACTCAGGATCAGTACAGGATAAGTAATGTATGTACACAGTGACTGCACCAGCAGAATAGTGAGTGCAGCTCTGGAGTATAATACAGGATGTAACTCAGGATCAGTACAGGATAAGTAATGTATGTACACAGTGACTGCACCAGCAGAATAGTGAGTGCAGCTCTGGAGTATAATACAGGATGTAACTCAGGATCAGTACAGGATAAGTAATGTATGTACACAGTGACTGCACCAGCAGAATAGTGAGTGCAGCTCTGGAGTATAATACAGGATGTAACTCAGGATCAGTACAGGATAAGTAATGTATGTACACAGTGACTGCACCAGCAGAATAGTGAGTGCAGCTCTGGAGTATAATACAGGATGTAACTCAGGATCAGTACAGGATAAGTAATGTATGTACACAGTGACTGCACCAGCAGAATAGTGAGTGCAGCTCTGGAGTATAATACAGGATGTAACTCAGGATCAGTACAGGATAAGTAATGTATGTACACAGTGACTGCACCAGCAGAATAGTGAGTGCAGCTCTGGAGTATAATACAGGATGTAACTCAGGATCAGTACAGGATAAGTAATGTATGTACACAGTGACTGCACCAGCAGAATAGTGAGTGCAGCTCTGGAGTATAATACAGGATGTAACTCAGGATCAGTACAGGATAAGTAATGTATGTACACAGTGACTGCACCAGCAGAATAGTGAGTGCAGCTCTGGAGTATAATACAGGATGTAACTCAGGATCAGTACAGGATAAGTAATGTATGTACACAGTGACTGCACCAGCAGAATAGTGAGTGCAGCTCTGGAGTATAATACAGGATGTAACTCAGGATCAGTACAGGATAAGTAATGTATGTACACAGTGACTGCACCAGCAGAATAGTGAGTGCAGCTCTGGAGTATAATACAGGATGTAACTCAGGATCAGTACAGGATAAGTAATGTATGTACACAGTGACTGCACCAGCAGAATAGTGAGTGCAGCTCTGGAGTATAATACAGGATGTAACTCAGGATCAGTACAGGATAAGTAATGTATGTACACAGTGACTGCACCAGCAGAATAGTGAGTGCAGCTCTGGAGTATAATACAGGATGTAACTCAGGATCAGTACAGGATAAGTAATGTATGTACACAGTGACTGCACCAGCAGAATAGTGAGTGCAGCTCTGGAGTATAATACAGGATGTAACTCAGGATCAGTACAGGATAAGTAATGTATGTACACAGTGACTGCACCAGCAGAATAGTGAGTGCAGCTCTGGAGTATAATACAGGATGTAACTCAGGATCAGTACAGGATAAGTAATGTATGTACACAGTGACTGCACCAGCAGAATAGTGAGTGCAGCTCTGGAGTATAATACAGGATGTAACTCAGGATCAGTACAGGATAAGTAATGTATGTACACAGTGACTGCACCAGCAGAATAGTGAGTGCAGCTCTGGAGTATAATACAGGATGTAACTCAGGATCAGTACAGGATAAGTAATGTATGTACACAGTGACTGCACCAGCAGAATAGTGAGTGCAGCTCTGGAGTATAATACAGGATGTAACTCAGGATCAGTACAGGATAAGTAATGTATGTACACAGTGACTGCACCAGCAGAATAGTGAGTGCAGCTCTGGAGTATAATACAGGATGTAACTCAGGATCAGTACAGGATAAGTAATGTATGTACACAGTGACTGCACCAGCAGAATAGTGAGTGCAGCTCTGGAGTATAATACAGGATGTAACTCAGGATCAGTACAGGATAAGTAATGTATGTACACAGTGACTGCACCAGCAGAATAGTGAGTGCAGCTCTGGAGTATAATACAGGATGTAACTCAGGATCAGTACAGGATAAGTAATGTATGTACACAGTGACTGCACCAGCAGAATAGTGAGTGCAGCTCTGGAGTATAATACAGGATGTAACTCAGGATCAGTACAGGATAAGTAATGTATGTACACAGTGACTGCACCAGCAGAATAGTGAGTGCAGCTCTGGAGTATAATACAGGATGTAACTCAGGATAAGTACAGGATAAGTAATGTATGTACACAGTGACTGCACCAGCAGAATAGTGAGTGCAGCTCTGGAGTATAATACAGGATGTAACTCAGGATAAGTAATCTATGTACACAGTGACTGCACCAGCAGAATAGTGAGTGCAGCTCTGGAGTATAATACAGGGTGTAACTCAGGATCAGTACAGGATAAGTAATGTATGTACACAGTGACTGCACCAGCAGAATAGTGAGTGCAGCTCTGGAGTATAATACAGGATGTAACTCAGGATAAGTAAATGTATGTACACAGTGACTGCAGCAGCAGAATAGTGAGTGCAGCTCTGGAGTATAATACAGGATGTAACTCAGGATAAGTAAATGTATGTACACACTGACTGCACCAGCAGAATGGTGAGTGCAGCTCTGGAGTATAATACAGGATGTAACTCAGGATAAGTAAATGTATGTACACAGTGACTGCAGCAGCAGAATAGTGAGTGCAGCTCTGGAGTATAATACAGGATGTAACTCAGGATAAGTAAATGTATGTACACACTGACTGCACCAGCAGAATGGTGAGTGCAGCTCTGGAGTATAATACAGGATGTAACTCAGGATAAGTAAATGTATGTACACAGTGACTGCAGCAGCAGAATAGTGAGTGCAGCTCTGGAGTATAATACAGGATGTAACTCAGGATAAGTAATGTATGTACACAGTGACTGCACCAGCAGAATAGTGAGTGCAGCTCTGGAGTATAATACAGGATGTAACTCCGGATAAGTAATGTATGTACACAGTGACTGCAGCAGCTCACTGTACAGATGTACTCCAATTGCAGTTCCAGCTTTCATCGTTGTGCACTGAATGTACTGCAGGGCAGAATATATGAGTATTATGGAAATAGCAGATAATAATGAACTGGTTCATACTGATTAGGTGTCACAGTGAATCTATCCATTCGTTACATACCGTACATTTATCCCTCTATTTGACTGGTATCTTATATACCGACGTCTGGTTCCTCACCTTAGCCACAACTTTAATTACACAAAACAAAAACCAAATTATCTTTATGCTCCAATATGAAATTTCTCAGTAGACGGATATGGGAATGATGTTCCACAATTGGCTCTGCTCCATGTTCCTACCCAGCGCTCTGCTTTTAACACCACAGGGGAAGCTCGAATATTGATCATGAAAGATTCAACAATTTCTTACTACAATTGCCAGCGTATGTTGCTCAACCCTTTCCACCCCCAAGTGCCTGAATTATTAAGCAAGTCCTTCTGAAGTGCAAGGCATTTTCATTAGAAAGCAGAGAATGAGAAAAGCCTTTACATAGTCTTTAATTTTTTAACCCTTAATTATGTGCAGATTTCCTCAGGTCGCTGGACGCATACCGGTCTTAAAGGGAAAGTGTTGAAGATAGACCATCTATATAAAAATCCTGCAAAACCCCTTTAAAATCTTTTAAAAAACGTTTAAAATCAAGTATCTATTTCTTAAGGTCCCCTGATACAAAAAGCTGATTGCCTCAAGTCACCACTAGAGGGAGCTTACGGCATGCTGTGTTATTATTGAGTTATGTGTATTAACAGTAGGGATATTAGCTCCCTCTGGTGGTGGCTGCAGGTAGTCAGCATGTTGTCTAGGCAGGGAGTTTGGGCTCTGCACAGAATTTAGAACATTGCAGAGTCAACTACATGGAAAGGGAGGAACTGTAGTGCCGGGTGGACGACATTCAGCTTCTGCGCCGTTGGATTAGTGCACGCATACTGTTGTCTTTTTGCAACCTCCTTGGTGATAGATTGCTGTTGAAACAAGTGACGAGAAGTCGTAGGAGGACGACCATCAGAAGCAATCCTTCTGCTGATGTTGTCAAGCCCTGACTGCTGGAGAGGGGGTGCGGATCTGTGGAGGCTGTAACACTAACTGAATAGCACGGTTTTCCCACGCCAATTTATGGTGACGCTCCATGTGTTGACGCAGCACCCTGGCCACACCTCACCTTCCTCGCATACATCCTGAATGCCGCCACAATAACGTCCCCCAGCGACTTAGTGAAAAATTACCACACTGGCGAGTATAGCATTTTCCCTTCACCTCTGCGTGAAGCCTGCCTGCCGCTGCTTTTATGAACCCGTGCACTGCCAGGTAGTCTCCCCGAGTAGCCGATGGCGTACCTCTCCCACATTTGGCTCTAGATTTCCCACTGCTTCCACCCTGCTGCTGTCTCACGGCCACACTACCACCCTCACCCCCTGATGATAACGATGCCCCCTCTTCATCCGGCTCCTACATGCGATTGGCTCCATCATCCTCTACATCTGTTTGGTTGTCACTTGACTCATCCTCACCTGTCTCTTGTGCATGTCCTTAACCTCTCGCAACATGTGCTCCCCGTCATTGGTAGTTGCACGCCTAAAGGAGTCCACAGTCTTGGATGGTCTGTAACTGCTGACTGTCCCCACAAAGGCCATCCTCACTGAAAAGCAGAGCCGGCAGCTATCATTACTTGCAGAAGGAGCAGCAAAAGCAGGAGGCAGGTTCAGGACAGGCGAGGGCGCAGAGGCAGTTCCTGGGCCATGCCAACTAATTGTGGTGTCAGAGGAACCCACTGATTCCTGGCTGTGTGTATCTGTTGGCACTTGAGCTGATGTTGAAAAGCGAGTCAACCATTCCAGTACAGCTGGATTGTTGCTGCGGCTGCCGTTACCACCACCCCTTCTCTTGCTTGTACTTCTGCCAGCTACAGCAACATTTTTTCCACTGCCCGTTCCTTTGGAGTAAGTCTATGTGTAAAATGACCGATTAACCAAGCATGTGGCAGCAGTTAAACCAGAAGCACGCGGCGATATATTAGACTACCTTTTAATACTGAGGGACAGTAAGTCTACATATAACCTGGGGCAGCATGGTGGCTCAGTGGTTAGCCTCTCCCAGTGTTTGTGTGGGTTTCCTCCAGATCTCCGGTTTCCTCAGACACACTACAAAGCACTGCGGAATATGTCAGCGCTATATAAGTGCATAAAATAAATAATACTAAAAAAAATTGTTTATCAAATTTTTCCTAAACTTCAAATCAAATTCCACTTCAGATGCTTCAATTCGCTCAACACTACTGAATATAGTCATAAAATGTGCTTTCTTCATTCCTCGTCACCGGCAGGACCTCACCGTTCATGGGTACCACCTGTTACTGAAGTCATCGCCCTGCACAACCCTCCCCAGTCTAAGTAATGGATATTGAACTCATGACATTCTAAGAAGCAGCCGCAGAGGAGGAATCAATCGCTCCTGCCTGGTACAATCCCATAAGCAGCGGGATGTGAGCTCTGGACGCTGAGGTGTAGGCTGCACCGCCGCCAGGTCACTGATTCCATTTATGGCGTCGCTTGTTTTTCTCAGCACTCTGCCACTTTCTGGGAAAAAGCTAATAATTTATCAAAACTTCTTTGATTTTTCAAGTCTTACATAACGCAGTGACCTGCATTCCAATTGGCCGTTAGCAATTAGTCATTAGTTGGCACATATGCTGTGAGCCAGAAATCCAAGTGGGCTCTCGAACTTGTGGACAGGAATCTCCCGCATGGCATCCATCCAGTTTGGGTTTGTTTTTCCAGGGTCACTGGGAAGTAAACTTACTGCAGAATGACAAACTTATACTTGGAGGTTTTGGAAAACTGATGCTTGACTTTCTAGAACATTAACTTGGAGGTTCCAGAATATTAGCAGTTGGTGTTCTAGAACACTGCTACTTTACTTTCTAGAATGTTGACTGTATTATCAGTTGAACTTCTAGAATACGGATACTTGGTGCTTTACAACATTGACACTTGAGGATTCTAGAACATAGACATGTGCTTTTACAATATTCACAGTTGGGCGTTCTAGAATGCTGATACTTGACTTTCTAGATCATCGAATATATTGTCGGTTGCTTTTCTAGAATATAGACACTTGAAGCTCTATAAACACAGACACTTGAGGATTCTAGAACACCAACATCTGCTTCTACAATATTTGCAGTTGGGCATTCCAGAACACAGCTATTTGACGTTCTAGAACACAGATCATTTGCATTGTACAATATTGACAGGTGGAGAGCGTTGATACTTGGAGCTCTAGTATAATGACATTTGCAGACTCTAGCAAGTTCTGGAACTGCTTGGGGGGGGATTCTAGAACATTGACACTAGGGATTCTAGAACATAGGCACATTGACACTGTGTGAACAAGGGCACAGTGAGATTTGGACTCTGGACAATGGATCACTGAAACCCACAATTCTAGACCAATGAGGCTACTTTCACATTTGCGTTCGGGGCTCCGCTTGTGAGTTCCGTTTGAAGGCTCTCACAAGCGGCCCTGAACGGATCCGTCCAGCCCTAATGCATTCTGAGTGGACGCGGATCCGCTCAGAATGAATCAGTCTGGCAGCGTTTGGGCTCCGCTCCGCTCAGCAGGCGGACACCTGAACGCTGCTTGCAGCGTTCGGGTGTCCGCCTGGCCGTGCGGAGACAAACGGATCCGTCCAGAGTTACAATGTAAGTCAATGGGGGCGGATCCGTTTAAAGTTGACACAGTATGGCTCAATTTTCAAACGGATCCGTCCCCCATTGACTTTCAATGTAAAGTCTGGACGGATCCGTCTGCGGCTACTTTCACACTTAGAATTTTTTTTACAATATAATGCAGACGGATCCGCTCTGAACGCAAGTGTGAAAGTAGCCTGAGATATTAAGGAAGGTATTGTCCATAGCATCCAATCATGGCACAGCTTTCATATTCAAGTTCAGGATATGGAATAATAGCAGTGCTGTGATTGGTTGATATGGGCAACAGCTTTCCTTTTAGACTGTCAATAGAAGGGTGCCCTCTAGTTATCACCCTAATATATTAGCCAGAGTAAAGAAAACACCTATGGAGAACCCAGTACTTCTTTATATTACAGACACAGTCCATTGTTTTCACTGTGTAATGCTACATTTCCAGAGACCTCCCAGACTGGCGCCGTAGAAGACCCTGGCAACGAAGTTTAAATGTCTATGGCAGGGCTGGCCAACCGGCGGCTCTCCAGCTGTTGCAAAACTACAACTCCCAGCATGCCCAGTCTGCCTACAGCTATCAGCCTACAGCAGGGAATGGTGGGAGTTGTAGTTTTACAACAGCTGGAGAGCCGCAGGTTGGCCAGCCCTGGTCTATGGTGTCGAGACCAGACTCAGCCTCAACATGATAATGCACACTGAGAGGGGGTCTGCATTCCACAAGGGGGACGTGACCACAAAACAAGCGTAGTCTACAAAAAGGGGCATGTCAATGTCTGGAAAAAATTTGGTGGCACACTTCCCGCTCTCACACCTTCTGGAAGCCAGTTTATAAAAGTTGGCAAACAGAAAAGGCTGACTGCATGAGGTCCCAACAGGATGACACCCTGCAATTAGCTTATAATAGGGCATACTTCTAACAAAAGCAGATTGCTTAAAGTAGAGGAGCCCTATTAGGGTCACCATTGTGTTGTAGGGCAGACCTGGACTTACAGCTCCATGCAATTCATTAAAGAGGTTCTGTCTCTCCATTGGTCGATAGGAATTACCCAAAAAGTCAAGTGCTGGGAGCTGGCGAGCGGAGGGCACCAGACCGCCATCCTTTTAACAGGCGAGGGTTTTATAGACTTGCACCTATCCTTTGGATATGCCAGAAAAGGCTTAAAGAGGTTGTCTCACCTAAAAGATTGGTTCACGTATGCCACCGATGTCAGATAGGTGCTGGTCCCAGAGGTGGGACCCGCACCCTTTCTCTAGAATGGAGCAAAATTCCTCTACGAGTGATACAAGCTAACGATATCGAATTATGCAGTTATCCAGCTCGGTGTCACAGGCGCGACGGTAAAACATACAAAGGAGCGGACACAGTTCAGGGGTCAGCGTAACCACAAGAGCCATGATGTAGCCGCAGTAAACTCATTTATAGGGCGCCTTTACTTCCAATCACAGATTCACTGCTAACAAATAGCGAGCGTTTCCTCATTTATAATTCACCACTTGTAAAAGCGCAAGTCCGCTGCACGTGTTACATGTAAGAAGTCTGAATAATGCATTTGCAGGCATTTTATTTTTCAGGTCTTAAGTGCTAATATTTATTCGCCTTACAGTTTGCAACGATTTCCTAATGGCCGGTGGTGGGGGGGGGGGGGGGTCAATAAGCCCCTCTGCAGTATAATAATTGACACCTGACTGACCGGCACAGGGACCTGGTATAGGTTTTATATGGCAGCCCAAGAGCTTTAAAGGGGCATTCCCACTATAGACATTAAAGGGGCCATCCCACCATAAGAGCTTCTCCTGTACATGCTATCATAGCTATATTCAGTGCCTTCCTTCTTGTATGATCACGCTAGTGGCTAAATGCTCGCTGTAGTGGTGACAGCTCACGTCGCTCTGACTTTCCAACTACCGCTTCCCTCCAATGGCAATATGGATATACAGTTGTGTTCAAAATAATAGCAGTCAGACATCACTAACCTGATCAATCACTGTTTTTGGTAGAAATTATATTTCTACATGGCAAATAATTTACTAGCAGGTGTAGTAGAGTCATAGAAATCCAACAGACCCAACAGTCATGACATGCATGCTGCTGATTCTGTGTAATTGAAATCACTAATTGAAAGGGGCATGTTCAAAATAATAGCAGTGTGAAGTTCAATGAGTGAGGTCATTCATTCTTTGAAAAACAGGTGGCAATTATTGCCCTTATTTAAGGAAGGAAGGCAGCACATGTTGTACATGCCGATTACAGTGCATTTATCTCTGAAATTCTGAGGAAAATGGGTCGTTCTAGACATTGTTCAGAAGAACAGCGTACCTTGATTAAAAAGTTGATTGGAGAGGGGAAAAGATATGAAGTGCAGAAAATGATAGGCTGCTCAGCTAAAAGGATCGCAAATGCTTTAAAATGGCAACCAAAACCTGAAAGACGTGGAAGAAAGCAAAATACTACCATTCAAATGGATAGAAGAATAGCCAAAATGGCAAGGACTCAGCCAACAATCAGCTCCAGGAAGATCAAAGAAGGTGTAAAGTTGCCTGTGAGGACTGTTACAATTAGAAGACGCCTCTGTGAAGCCGAGCTATCTGCAAGAAGCCCCCGCAAAGTCCCACTGTAGAAAAAAAGACATGTGCTGAAGAGGTTACAATTTGCCAAAGAGCACATTGACGGCCTAAAGAGACATTTTGTGGACTGATGAAAGTAAGATTGTTCTTTTTGGGTCTAGTGGCCGGAGACAGTTTGTCAGACGACCCCCAAACACTGAATTCAAGACACAGTGCACTGTGAAGACAGGGAAGCATGGTGCCTCTCACCCTAAGTTCACACCTGAGCGTTTTACAGCGCGTTCAAACGCGCTGTAAAACGCTCAACACATGAAAACCAATGCTTCCCTATGGGAATGGTTCTCACCTGGGCGTTTTACAGCGCGTACGATCGCGCTGTAAAACGCCCGACGCATAATCAAGTACTTGAGCTTCTTTGGGGCGTTTTGACGCGCGTTTGTGGCCATAGGACACTGCAGTCAATCACACAAACGCGCGTCAAACGTGCGTTTACTATTACAAAAAACGCACATAAAAACGCAAGGAGCAATAAAACAACAGCCATAATACCATTTGAACAATGGAGTCATCTATAACCTTGCCAAAATTATACCACCATACAGTGTCCCATTATAGAGCCATACAAAACATGTGATAGGATCACACAGGGACCAGATGACAGTGTCATACGGTAAATAAATAATACTGCCATTCATACAGTGCCACATAGCGAGCACACAGTAATGCCGTGCATGGTGCTGGATCCTGGGAAATTGCTCAATAACCCAGCTCTGTACAGATCATCATCTTGGTGAGAACAAGGTATCTTTTCACACTGCACTTTTTTTTATAATAATTTTTTGCAAATCTACATTGCGATAATAAATTTCTGTCTTATAAAGTGAGAGTATATGATAAATATATTTACAGGCGGCTGACTATGCGATGCTTCCCCAGATAAAAAAATAAAATAAGAAAAAGCTGACAATACGGACGTTGGCGTCTGCGTCTCTACGGAGTTCTGCTAATGGCCACACGCCGGGCGCAGGGTTTCCTCTGAGCAGCAAAAACTCTTAGAAATTAGGAGTAAATAACTCCTGGAGCAAAGTCTGTCAAGAAATGCAGGAAAGTTGGAGGATTTATCCTGCTGCACGTCTGCCCTCACACCTCCGGGCATTGATATTCATATATTCACTGTATGAAGCGAGCAATACTTCAGAGCGCTCCGCTTTTCAGGGCCGGTGCTACCATAGAGGCAACGGGGGCACTCCTTAGGGGCCCCCAGCGCCGGCCCGGTCACAACTACTACTATATTATTATCTATAATTCTATTGTGTGCCTCAGCCTGTGTGGTCTGGAGACGGCGCCGTAATGTAATTAAAACTGGGCTGGAGTGTCTGGAGTGGAGGGGCCCCCCCGCAGTGCGCCGGCGGCCGCTGTGCCTGCGCTGCGCTGCTCGTCTCTTTAAGAGATTGAGACTGGAGCAGCGGTATGCACGGCACAGGCAACCACGTCTAGCGTCTGGCTGACGTACGTTGCCACAGGCTCCCCACCCCCCCCCCCAGAGCAGAGAACTTTGATTGAACTTAGGAGCAAGCAAAGCAAGCGCCAGATTGGCAGCGCCAGCAGCGCCAGGGAAGGCCTGCCGCCCACAGTCAGAAGGCAGCCAGCCCCCAGCCAAGTTCCAAACTTCCACTGAAGTTCCAACTTGCTTCCAAGAAAGAATCCAAGTCTAGTGAGTCTACAGAAGTCAGTCATCACAGACCAGTTACAGTTACTGTCTCTGTCTGGTAGGTTCATTGGTTATACTGTTTTGTTGTTAATTAAACTGGATCGGATCCATGATCCATCCATCCATTCCCAGTTTCCCACTCACTGACTTAGTCCCAGGCACCATTTCACCCGTCCGGGCCGTCCCAGTGTACTACTAGCCCGCCCTGCGGCCCTGGTTCTGTTTGGAGTCAGTTGGACTGGAGAAATGTGCACTTGGGGGGGCAGTTACTGGTACTACCAGTAACTCCCCCCCCTTCCCCCCCAAATGCACATTTCTCCAGTTCAACTGTCCAAACAGAACCAGGGCGGGCTAGTATACTGGCACGGGGATGGGTGAGATGGTGCCTGGGATGGATCCGATCCAGTTTAATCAACCAACCAACCTACCAGTAACTGGTTGGTTGATTAAACTGGATCGGGATCCATCCCAGTCTGGTAGGTTGGTTGATTAAACTGGATCGGATCCATCCCAGGCACCATCTCACCCGTGCCAGTGTACTAGCCCGCCCTGGTTCTGTTTGGACAGTTGGACTGAAGAAATGTGCATTTGGGGGGTAGGCAGCCTTGCAGAAATTATGACAAAGTCAGCAAGTGTCATGTGTGGGGGGGGGGGGGGCCTTATTGTTTTCCGCCCCAGGGCCCCATTTCACCTAGAACCGGCCCTGCCGCTTTTATAGTCTCCCTAAGCAAAAAAGTTTCTTTACGGCCTCTTGCACACGACTGTGTTTTTTGTGGTCCGTTTTTCACAGATCCGTTGTTCCGGTTATTGTTTCCGTTTAGTTTCTGTTCCGTATGCTTTCCGTATGAGATCCGTTTTTTGCGGATCGCAAACGGAAAGATAAAATTTGTAATCATCACTGTAATGCACAGTAATGTTGGTAAACAGTAAACACATGGGCAAAGTGGGCATGCATTCTGTATTTTTTGCGGACCCATTGACGTGAATGGAGCCACGGATCGTTATTTGCGGGCAATAATAGGACAAATTCTATCTTTCAGCGGAACGGATATACGGAAATACTGAAACCGAATGCATACGGAGTACATTTTTTGCGGAACTATTGAAATGAATAGTTCCGCATACGGACCACAAACATAATCCGCAAAAACGGAACGGAAAAAAAACTAAACTTTTGTGTGCAAGAGGCCTAACATAAAGCAGTTTGGAGCATCAATTGCCAAACAGCCAATCAGCTGTTTCCAATGTAATTTGGAAATTGGAAGCTGGACTCTGATTGGCTACTACAGGCACAAAAAGGGTATTTGTTTTCCAATACATTTTCCTACATAAGACCCAAAAGGGGCAAACCTATCAATACAGTCCTAGTGACCCCAAGACAGAGGGCGGCCACAGTCCCGTGGTCAATTAGGGGACTCCTTAAAATGAATAATCTCCTTTTAGGCTACATTCACACGACCGTATGCGATTTGTGGTCTGCAAAACACTGATCCCAAAAAAATGCGGATTACGTCCTTTTGGCATCCGTTTTTTTTTTTTGCGGATCCATTGTAACAATACCTATACTTGTCCGCAAAATGGACAAAAATGGGACATTCTACGGAACAGACATAGTGTGCTGTCCGCATTTTTTGCCGACCCATTGAAATGAATGGGTCCTTATCTAATCAGCCAAAAAAAAAAAAGGAACGGACACAGAAACAAAATACGTTCGTGTGAATGTAGCCTTAACCACATGTTTTTTTTTCATAGGTACAACATTTTCTGCAGATAATTTTAAAATGTATCTGTATAGAGGTTGGAACGTCATTAGGGCTTATGCACACAATTTTCTTTTCATATCCGTTCCATTTTTTTTTTGCAGACCGTATGCAGAACCATTCATTTCAATGGGTCCGCAAAAAAAACCCCCAAAAAACGGAAGTTACTCTGTGTGCATTCCGTTACCGCATGTCCATTATGCAAAAAAATAGAACATGTCCTATTATTGTCCGTGTTTCAGACAAGGTTAGGACGGTTCTATAAGGGGCCGGACGTTCCGTTCCGCAAAATAAATACGGTCATGTGCATGAGCCCTTATTCAGATACAGAACTCCAAAAACCCTGCATGGTCATAGAGTTAATACTCTGGATAGGTCATCAGTATCTGATCGGTAGGGGTCCAACACCCGGGACCCCCGCTGATCAGTTGTCTGAGAAGGTGCTGGCACTCCCAGTTGCACCACGGCCTTCTCTCCGCTCACCAAGCTCAGTATCACAGTTCAGCCCCATTCACTTCAATGGGGCTGAGCAGTGCCCGAGTCATGTGACTGATGAACATGACATCACATGGCCTAGGGAAAGCCACCGATCAGATATTGGTGTCCTATCCAGAAGGGTAATCAGTTAAAAAAAATCTTGGAAAACCCTTTTAAATGATAAAATTGTGAATGTCTACAGCCACCACTAGAGGGAGCTTAGAAGCTTTCTGTATACTTTTTATGCAGTACAGTAAGTAGCAAGCTCCCTCTAGTGGTGGTTGCACGTACTCAGGAGTTTAGCATTTAATTCCATGACCATATAGAGGTTTTGGAGCCCTGTAACAGAATAATGTCGCTGTCCTAGTGACAAACGTCATTAGGTGCAAGTTCTACCTTCAAGTACTACATTAAGTACAGTGAAGAGATATTGCAGGAGACTGAAGAGATACTGCAAGAGATTGGCTTGGAGTTTGCAACTGGCTCATCTGTGTGTTCTTTTGCTAACCATTGCTTGAGAAGAGCTGCAAGTTCTACCTTCAAGTACTACATTAAGTACAGTGAAGAGATATTGCAGGAGATAGTCAGGAGGTAGGCTGGAAGGTGGAAACAATACAAAAAAAAAAAGGTAAGATTTGTTTGATTTAAATTGACAAAAAAAAAATTTTCTCCTCTTTAAAATGGCAGACTTGGTTCAGTGCAGGAATTGTTGTGCATTTATTTCATGTTCCACTCTTTGGAGATTCGGATGCTGTCAGATCTGTAGACAGTTCTCCTTACTGCAGCAGGAAATTGCATTTTTGAAATCTGAGATATTTAAATTATCTGTTAAACAAACTCCAGCTAGGACTGCTGCAATGCCACTGCCACAGAGGACCCCCAGAAATGGCAGATGGGTTACTGTAGGTTCTGGAAGACTTAGAGTGGTGGATAGAAGACATGTCCCACAGTCGGCGATTCTCCAAAATTCATTTGCAGCACTCTCAGAATGTAAGGACAACATGGATATGGACTCAGGCACAGAGGGTGAGAAACCATCGACTCCTATGTCTAATGTATGCAAGACTGCAGCCAAGGACAAAAAAGATAAAGTGAAGTCTCAAAGGAAGCAGCTGTTGCTGGGTGATTCAATCATAAGAAGTGTGGAGCTTAAAGAAAATGGTTTTGTGAGATGTCTCCCTGGGGCTACTGCTAGAAGAGATAGAAGACGTATTATTAATATTGTTAAGCAAGCAAAGCAGGAAGGGGACGTGGATGTTCTTGTCCATCTAGGGACAAATGACCTGGCTTGCAATGAAGTGTCAGAGGTGAAAAAATCTTTTATCACACTTGGTAATGACGTACAGGATTTTGCATCCACCATTTCATTTTCTGAAGTTCTGCCTGTGCATAATGTTCAGAATGATAGGCAGAGGCGCATAAAGGAGTTCAACATATGGCTTGGTAAATGGTGTCAAGAGCAAGGATTTGGCTTTGTTTCTCATAATAGCTCTACTTGGAATAGAAAGGAACTGTACAAAAAAGATGGTTTGCATCTTTCTCTCAAAGGAACAAATGTACTTAGTGAACAACTCCAAGAATTTGCGAAAGAGTATTTAAACTAGGAAGGGGGGGCAAAAGAGTGAAAATAAAAGAGTCCAATTGCCCCCCGAAACAAGGCCAGAACAGGTCAGAAGCACAGAGGTTAAGAAATAAGCTCCGAGTCCTCTCTACAAATGCTCGCAGTTTAGGTAAAAAAATCAATGAACTTGGGTCAATAATGGCATCTGAGAATGTAGATTTAGTGGCCGTTACGGAGACATGGTTTAATGAAAGAAATGACTGGGACATAACCATACCAGGGTACTCTTTATACAGAAGAGACAGAGAAGGCAAGAAAGGAGGAGGAGTGGCCCTGTATGTGAAAGATAGCATTAAATCTAACCTAATACAAGTTGGTGAGGCCAACATAGAGTCAGTTTGGGTTACGTTGCAGTTTGCTAATCATGCAGTAACTCGTGTAGGTGTGATATATAGACCACCTGATCAAGTTAAAGAACTAGATGATCTACTAGTTGAAGAAATAGCTAAAATGACAATGAAAGGAGAAGTTATCATTATGGGAGATTTCAATCTTCCAGATATAAACTGGAAAACCAAAATAGCAAGTTCTACCAGGAGTACAGATATTCTAAATTCCCTACTGGGGTTATCCCTACAATAAATGGTTGAGGAGCCAACCCGGAGGGAGGCCATTTTGGATTTGATATTCACAAATGGGGATTCGGTATATGATGTCATTGTCGGCGAAACCTTGGGATCTAGTGATCACCAGTCAGTGTGGTTTAATATAAGAACTGTGAAAGAGTCCCACCACACAAAAACAAAAAAGTTTTAGATGTTAGAAAAACAGACTTTTCAAAAATGAAATTAGTCATAAATGAGTCCTTATCAGACTGGAACGGATTACATGGAGTCCAGGAGAAATGGGACTACTTAAAAGGTGCATTATTGAAGGCAACAGAAAATTGCATTAGACTTGTTAGTAAAAGCAAAAAAAGGAAGAGACCACTGTGGTACTCAGCAGAAGTGGCCCAAATCATTAAAAATAAAAAGCTAGCATTTTGTAATTATAAAAAAAACCAGAGCAATGAAGATAAGGAAATCTACAAGATTAGGCAGAAAGAGGCCAAGCAAGTTATAAGAACTTCTAAAGCTCAGGCAGAAGAAAAACTAGCTCAGTCTATGAAAAAAGGGGATAAGACATTCTTCAGATATATAAATGAAAAAAGGAAATTAAAACAAGGAATAACTAAATTAAAAACAAAGGACGGAAGGTATGTAGAAGAGAATAAAGGGCTAGCCGACTGCCTGAATGAATACTTCTGTTCAGTTTTTACAAAAGAAAAAGAAGGAGAAGGACCTCCACTAGAAAGGATGACTATTAAATCGTTTGATGCATGTGTCTTTACAGAGGAAGATGTTCTAAGTTTGCTGTCTAAAGTGAAGACAAATAAGTCACAGGGGCCTGATGAGATACACCCAAAATTATTAAAAGAGCTTAGTGGTGAGCTGGCAAAACCGTTAACAGATTTATTTAACCAATCATTAGTAACAGGAGTCGTCCCGGAAGATTGGAAATTGGCAAATGTCGTGCCCATTCACAAGAAAGGTAGTAAGGAGGAATCGAGCAACTATAGACCAGTGAGTCTGACATCAATAGTAGGCAAATTAATGGAAACCCTATTAAAGGATAGGATTGTGGAACATCTAAAATCCCATGGATTGCAAGATGAAAAACAACATGGGTTTACTTCAGGGAGATCATGTCAAACAAATCTTATAGATTTTTTTGACTGGGTGACTAAAATAATAGACGGTGGAGGTGCAGTAGACATCGCATATCTAGATTTTAGTAAGGCTTTTGACACTGTCCCACATAGAAGACTTATCAATAAACTGCAGTCATTGAGCATGGACTCCCATATTGTTGAGTGGATTAGGCAGTGGCTGAGTGACAGACAACAGAGGGTTGTAGTCAATGGAGAACATTCAAAACAAGGTCATGTTACCAGTGGGATTCCACAGGGATCTGTACTGGGACCAATTTTGTTTAATATCTTCATAAGTGATATTGCAGAAGGCCTCGATGGTAAGGTTTGTCTTTTTGCTGATGACACAAAGATATGTAACAGGGTTGATGTTCCTGGAGGGAAACGCCAAATGGAAAAGGATTTAGGAAAACTAGAAGAATGGTCAGAACTCTGGCAACTGAAATTTAATGTGGATAAGTGCAAGATAATGCACCTGGGGCGTAAAAACCCAAGGGCAGAATATAGAATATTTGACACAGTCCTGACCTCAGTATCTGAGGAAAGGGATTTAGGAGTAATTATTTCAGAAGACTTAAAGGTGGGAAGACAATGTAATAGAGCAGCACGAAATGCCAGCAGAATGCTTGGGTGTATAGGGAGAGGTATAAGCAGTAGAAAGAGTGAAGTGCTTATGCCGCTCTACAGAGCACTGGTGAGACCTCACTTGGAGTATTGTGCGCAGTACTGGAGGCCATATCTCCAGAAGGATATAGATACTCTAGAGAGAGTTCAGAGAAGAGCTACTAAACTGGTACATGGATTGCAGGATAAAACTTACCAGGAAAGGTTAAAAGGACCTTAATATGTATAGCTTGGAAGAAAGAAGAGACAGAGGGGATATGATAGAAACTTTTAAATACATAAAGGGAATCAACTCGGTAAAGGAGGAGAGCATATTTAAAAGAAGAAAAACTACCACAAGAGGACACAGTTTTAAATTAGAGGGGCAAAGGTTTAAAAGTAATATAAGGAAGTATTACTTTACTGAGAGAGTAGTGGATGCGTGGAATAGCCTTCCTGCAGAAGTGGTAGCGGCAAATACAGTGAAGGAGTTTAAGCATGCATGGGATAGGCATAAGGCCATCCTTCATATAAGATAGGGCCAGGGGCTATCCATAGTATTCAGTATATTGGGCAGACTAGATGGGCCAAATGGTTCGTATCTGCCGACACATTCTATGTTTCTATGTTTCTATAAACCAGAAGAAGCCCAATTAGAATACTTCTTAAAATAAATGTCCACTTTGTAACACAATGTCATTTATAGGTACAAAAGTCTGTGCTGATAACTTTTTTTAAATGATATATCTTTATAGTGGTTAAAGCTCCAAAACTCCTGCATGGTCATAGAATTACAAGAAAATAAATTGTGACTACCTACAGCCACCACTGGAGGGAGCTTAAGAGCTTACTGCATACTATGTAGACATTCCAGTTTGCTCCCTCTAGTGGAGGATGCATGGGTGATAGATAGATGCTCCATAATATCCACCTGGATACAGCGGCTGCCTCACCTGCTGGAGTCATCCCTATTCTCACTAGAAGGCCTCTTTCACACGACCGTATGGCTATTTCAGTGTTTTGCGGTCCGTTTTTTCACGGATCCGTTGTTCCGTTTTTTTGCTTTTGTTGTGTTTCCGTTTGGCATATACAGTATACAGTAATTACATAGAAAAAAATAGGGCTGGGCATAACATTTTCAATAGATGGTTCAGAAAAAAATGGAACGGATACGGAAGACATACGGATGCATTTCCGTATGTGTTGCGTTTTTTTTTGCGGACCCATTGACTTGAATGGAGCCACAGAACGTGATTTGCGGGCACTAATAGGACATGTTCTATCTTTCAACGGAGCGGAAAAACGGAAATACGGAAACGGAATGCATACGGAGTACATTCCGTTTTTTTTTTGCGGAACCATTGAAATGAATGGTTCCGTATACGGAATGCAAAAAAAGGCCCGCAAAACGGAAACAAAAAACGGTAGTGTGAAAGAGGCCTAAGGAGGAGTCCCAAAGGTGGGGCCAGATTGTTACATCCTATGGGTTTGCCCAGGGGTGCACCTAGCCTTTCTGCTGCCTGAAGCGAAAACTGAAATGGCGCCCCCCCATGCCCATTTCTTAACCTAACCCCTTTACCACAATGAAACCGCTCATTCCTCATGGCCCTTCGGCTGCCCCCCTCTTGCCCCTACCTGGTGCTGCCAGAGGCGATCGCCTCACCTGGCCTCATTGGTGGTGCGCCCCTGGGTTTTCCATAAATGTAAAAATCTCTGTAATAGTTTTTTTCTACAAAACACATTTTCCGGTCGTTCCCCGTGTTGTGGAATATCAGAAGATTTCCTCTCTTACATCGCCGCCTTCTACACCTCATCATGGCGCGGAATTAATCGCTTTTGAGTCGACACTAACAAGCTGAGCCGCGAGGAGGACGGATCTCGGCGATAATCACCTTCCTCCTCGCCTGGGCTCGGACGTGGAGGGTACATGGGGAGCAGCGGCGCGGACAGGAATGATGAGACGTTTTGTGTTCTGCTGCTGAGGTCCCTGACAGTGAAATCTCATGTTTTATTCTCTCAGTTTAGACCTGATTGTTGATCCGCTATTCTGAGAACCACATGCACAAGTCTCCTCTCTCGGTTATGGATGGCAGGTCTCCTTCAAACAGGGACCCCAAAATTACCCGTGATTAAAGGAGGAGGGATACCGCTCGTTATCGCTCTCTTCCTGCCACCCACCGAGTCGATAGAAGGAAACTTCGCGTCGTGTCAATCATCTTCACTTGGAGCCGTCAAGATTTTTTTTTCCTTTTTTTTTTTTTTGAGCGGCTTTTTATAGGGTTGTATATCCAAATACAGAGAATTTTTAGGAGATTGATGAGATCCGGAGGATATAAAAAAAAAAAAAAAAAAAAGGAGTCTTAAAGGGGATTTCCAGGAGTTTTATACTGATGACTTATCCTCTGGATAGGTCATCAGTGTCTGGTGGGGGTCCGACACCCGGGACCCCCGCCGATCAGCTGTTTGAGAAGGCACCAGAGCTTGCAGTAGAGCTGCGGCCTTCTCTGCTCACCAAGCACAGCGCCGTACATTGTAAAGTGGTTGTGCTTGGTATTGTGGCTCAGCCTCCTTCACTTCAATGGGGCTGAGCTGCGCATAGGCCAAGTGACCGATGAACGTGTGGTCACTGGCCTTGGAAAAGCTGAAGGAAGGCCACACCGCTACTGCAAGTACCGGTGCCTTCTCAGATAACTAATCTGCGGGGGTCCCTAGTGTCGGACCCCCACTGATCAGATATGACCTATTCAGAGGATAAGTCAGTCATCAGCATAAAACTCCCTTACGTCAAATGATGCCTGCTCGGAATACACAACAAAAAAAAAACGTGATATATACAGCTATATATAAAATATTTTTTATATATCGTATTTTTCGTTCTATAAGACGCACCTAGGTTTTAGAGGAGGACAATAAAAAAATGTTTTTCATTAGACCTCAGATCAGACCAGCAATCAGACCCCAAATAAGACCTCAGATCAGACCCCAGTGGGAATGACCCCCAATCAGACCTCCGATAAGAGCCCCAATATAAATAAGACCCCCCATTCAGACCTCAGATCAGACCCCCAGGATCCAGCTTTCTTCCGCGGCTGTGCTGTGAACCGACGCGCACGGAGCATCTTTACACCGTGTGCAGTCACAGCACAGCCGACAGCAGAGGACCAGGAAGCGGTGAGTACAGAGTCCAGGGAGCGCTGCATTCACCGGTTCCCCGTCCTACAGTACTAATGAGCGCTTCCATAATGGAGGTGCTCATTAGTATTCGCCCCATAACATGCAGTGACATTTTCTAACACTTTGGGGGATGGGGGGGGGGGGGGGGAGAGAATACATCTTATGGGGCAAAAAATACAGGATTATTTTACCAAACTCACATCACATATAAAATTCACTTATACGTAGTGTACAACCCATGTACTTTTTCATAGGTCATACTGCACCATAAATATTACCTCATATTTCACCCTGTGTATTTTATAAGAGTAGACTTACTGGTGGTAGAGATCCATGTGAACTCCTGCGCTGCACTCATACCCTGAGTGCGTGCCAATGCCCGGCGTACTTCATATTCAACCGCGCATGCGCCGAATCCCTGTGCGCATAGGAGAGTCCGTGCAGCAGCCAATAAGAAAAAAGCTGAGCTAAGGGGGCGAGCCCAGAGAAAGCAGAGTCGCTCCTCCTCCTCCTCCTCCGCAGCTCATCACTTAAATACATCCAACAGCCAACGACAGACATGGGGTTTATTAGAGAACCAGAATAATGGCCTGAGTATATTAGAAAGGGGTGCTCAATAGGCTGGTGTCGTTGTTCAGGCGACCCCCAGTCATAACATGAACCCCCACATTGAGCAATGGCCCCTACAAGGACATGGTCAACATTTAGTTGACCATCAGTCCTTAAATGAGGGGTCCAGCCACCATTCACACCATTGAAAAAGTATGTTCAAAAGCCATATTAAAACAATTTTAGGATTTACATAATTATAAAAAATTTGCATTACAATGTAAAAAAGACAACATGTCCACATGGTCAGGGCTGAGGCTAGCTCTCTTCTTACACGCTATGTTACCTGTTGCAGAGAAGAAACGTTCCGACGGTGTGGATGTGGATGGCAATCATGGCGCATCTGTGGATGGCAGGCACTGTTATAGGGGGATCTGTGGATGACACATGTGTCATCCACATATCCCCCCCATAACAGTGTCCCTGTGTAGTGATTGTGTATGACCCCCAATACAGGGGTGGGGGCTGGCATTTCGGTTTTGTAATAGCAGCGGGGCCCGGTGCAGTCACCATGTTCTATTACACCGGGCCCCGCTCACCTAATCATATCTATCAAGTAGGGGATGTTAAACTACTTATAGTGCAAAAATCACTCCAGACCCTAACTTACTAGTATTGAACTATCGCAGGAGGCCTGGCAGTTGGACGGGCGGCGGCGGCAGCAGCGTAACTCACTACGTCATGCACCTTAATTCATAAAGTGGGAGGAGCAGGCGCGTGACGTAGTGAGTTACGCTGCCGCTGCCTGGCCTCCTGCCTGCTACGTAGTGTACTAGTAAGCTTTACACGCTGCCGCCCGCATAGCAACAAATCGGCCGATTATTCGATAACAGGAATCGTCGACAACAAATCCCGTTATCGAATATTATCGATAATGCCGATTAATCGTTGCAGCCCTAGTGTTTTGTGATTTCACTGCTTGAGAAAGAGCAAAGATGGTCGAAACGTCGCTGTCTGTTTGCTGCTGGTACAAATAAAGTACAGTAACCAGATTCTGTTCATTCAGCTGGCGAGTGCTGCGGATTTCTATATATTTGTTTTTAGACGGGACCCCAAGCCAGGATCTCCACCCGCGAGCACCATCATCACTATTCTCATTACTGGTAACGTATGTTTTTCCCAAATTGGGGTCCGTAGTGCTGCTTACCCTACATTGAGGTTCCTCTAAAAGGGACAGATATGTAACATAGGTATAATTGGTAACAACCCTGTTAAATACTGATTGCATTTTGTTACTTTTTATACCAGTTGATTTAATCAGTCCCCGAACTAAAGCCTTTTCTGGAGCCCAAGTTCCACAGCCTTGAGGCAGGAGCCCGAGGTGAGAAGCAGCCCGCGGTGCTGTAGTGCCCCTTAGGAATCAGACAGAAGAAG
Organism: Bufo gargarizans; assembly: GCF_014858855.1. NCBI lineage: Eukaryota > Metazoa > Chordata > Amphibia > Anura > Bufonidae > Bufo > Bufo gargarizans. The sequence goes on from NC_058089.1 coordinate 16,972,642, forward strand.
GTCAAGACGTATAAAAAATTTAAAACTGTGCAGAAATGGAGTATAATATCCAAAGCTGTCACCTCCATCCTGGAGACCGACTAATATATATACACACACACACACACACAGTGAGTTACAGAAGTATTTGAACACCCTGCGATTTTGCAAGTTCTCCCACTTAATCATGGAGGGGTCTGAAATTCATATTGCAGGTGCATTCCCACTCAGAGACAGTATCAAAAAATATAATAAAAATTCAGGAAATCACATTGTATGATTTTTTTGAGAATTTATTTGTCTTGCACTGCTAAACATAAGTATTTGAACACCTGAGAAACAGCAAGAATTCTGGCTCTCAAAGACCTGTTACTGTGCCTTTAAAAAGTCCACCTCTACTCCACTCATTAATCTAACTTAGTCGCACCTGTCTGAGCTCTTTAAAGACACCTGTCCACCCCACAGTCAGTCAGACGCCAACTACTACCATGGGCAAGACCAAAGAGCTGTCAAAAGACACCAGAGACAAAATTGTGGACCTCCATCCACAAGGCTGGAAAGGGCTACGGGGCAATTGCCAAGCAGCTTGGTGAAAATAGATCAACTGTTGGAGCAATGGAAGAGGCTAAAGACGACTGTCCGTCTCCCTCGGACTGGGGCTCCATACAAGATCTCACCTCGTGGGATATCACTGATAAGAAAGGTGAGGAATCAGCCCAGAACTACAAGGGAGGAGCTGGTCAATGACATGAGGAGAGCTCGGACCACAGTTTCAAAAGTCACTGTCAGTAGAACACTGCGCCATCATGGTTTCAAATCATGCATTGCACGGAAGGTTCTCCTGCTCAAGTCATCACATGTCCAGGCCCGTCTGAAGTTTGCCAATGACCATCTGGATGATCCAGAGGAGGCATGGGAGAAAGTCATGTGGTCAGATGAGACCAAAGTAGAACTTTTTGGTGTAAACATCACTCGTAGTATTTGGAGGAAAAAGAAGGATGTGTTGCATCCCAAGAACACCATCCCTACTGTGGAGCATGGGGGGTAGGGGGGTAACATCATGCTTTGGGGGTGCTTTTCTGCGAAGGGGACAGGACGACTGCACTGTATTAAGGAAAGGAGGAATGGGGCCATTTATTGTGAGATTTTGAGCAACAACCTCCTTCCCTCAGTCAGAGCATTGAAGATGGGTCGTGGCTGGGTCTTCCAAGATGACAACGACCTGAAGCACACAGCCAGGATAACCAAGGAGCGGCTCCGTAAGAAGCATATCAAGGTTCTGGAGTGGCCTAGCCAGTCTCCAGACCTAAATCCAATAGAACATCTTTGGAGGGAGCTGAAACTCTGTGTTGCTCGGCGACAGCCCCGAAACCTGACAGATGTAGATGAGATCTGTGTGGAGGAGTCGGCCAAAATCCCTGCTGCAGTGTGTGCAAACCTGGTCGACAACTACAGGAAACGTCTGACCTCTGGAACTGCAAACAAAGGCTTCTGGACCAAATATTAATACTGATTTTCTCAGGTGTTCAAATACTTCTGTTCATCAGTGCAAGACATTTTTTTTTTAAAGCATACAATCCGATTTCCTGATTTTTTGTATTTTTATTCTGTCTTTCACAGTAGGAATGCACCTACAATGTGAATTTCAGACCCCCTATGATTTCTAAGTGGGAGAACTTGCAAAATCGCAGGGGGTTCAAACACTTCTGTTCCTTACTAATATTATATATTTATGTTTCTATTTTTTATCCGCTGGAGTGCTGCCCGTTTTTACATATTTTTGTATTTATTTGGATTAGCTTATATCCATATTGGGCTGGTGCACCCTTTATCCATTTGCATTTAAGACGGTGCTGCAAATCTCTTTATATATATATACACATACACACACACACACACGTCTATCTCACCTCATGGACTATGAGTGGACGCTTCAACATTTGGCCATTGATCCACTGAAGCCCAAGTCAGACTGGTCCACCAAAGGACAGGACGATCTCAGGGCCCATGACTCCTGCTACAACGGGGTCCATGAGGCCCAGCAGAGGTAATGTCATTGTCCAAGTAATTTCTTTTTTAAAGCAGAGATGCTATTAGAATAATTAACTGATATTCACCATCCTGAGCACCCTCCGACCCAGCGCTGCCTTTCCTATCCTCCCCGCCCGCCGCTGCAGCAGCCATGACATGTTTTGGCTGCAGTGGTGACATACCCATATATTGTGCACGTTACTGCTGCAATCGCTGGCCTCACCGGTATAAGATATGAGACTGCTGACGCAAGTGGGTGGCTCCAGTGGTCATGTGCAGGATATGGGCACCCTGGCGGGGAGAACGGAGCAACAGCAGACAGAGGCACATTTCAAATTTGCAGTTAATTCAACTCTTACTATAAAATATGTAGTCTTTAGTACTTTATAGGCGGCAGTTGTTTAAAACCTTTTTACCTGGTCCCATGCTTGATAGTTGCAATCTCTGTGTGAGGGCATATCACTTATCGTGGTAACAGTCTCTGGAAGGAATGGTCCTTAGAACGATATACAGTCTCTGAAAAATCTCAGCAGTCAATGCCTGCACCCGCAGCGCAGGAAGGGGGCGAAGGATTGAGAGACCACAACTCCAGTCTCAGACGTGATGGAGCAAACTGTCTTTTACGAGACCAATCCTATTGTACCCTGAGCTACCACTTGGCATTTCCCGTCAAGGGGGTGACATGCAAGCCACATGGCCACTAGCATCATTAGGGGAGGCTGGCACCCTCTCTACGTCTCCTGTCGGTGTGGCAGCTCTGACCTCCCATTACACATGTCACCCCTGATCTGGTGAACTCTGCATAATCCAGTCCACTGGAAGGCGATACAAGTAGGTTGAGGGTTCACTCAGTCGTATAACCAGTCGTAGCTCACTGTACATGCACGGAATAGAGCCATTTTCAGTATATACCTGTAATGGCTCCAGCTGTGGTAAAACTACAACTCCCAAGATGCCCCCTTGCTTGGCTGTTCTGTCACGCTGGGAGTCTTAGTTTTACCACAGCTGGAGTGCCGGAGGTTAGCCATCACTGGTATATACCTTATACAGCTACATCCAGGGCCGGCCTTTGGGGTGTGCAGTAACACAGGGCACATCAGCCACCCCGCTGAAGGGTATGCCACAGAAGGCCTGGCACCCAAGGATTAGGACCACCATGAATCTTATATAGGACCTGCCCCCTCTCCTGATGCCCGTTTAGTAACTACTTGCATTTTCCATGTCATAACAGTTCTGAAGCATCTGCTTTTATGAGTCTTTGTCGTGCTGTTCTTCTATTATTCCTTGTAGAAGTTTATGAACAAATTGGCAGCAGTCTGCAGTTAAAGGGGTCCTCTCACTTTAGCAAATAGCATTTATCATGTGGAGAAAGTTAATACAAGGCACTTACTAATGTATTATAATTGCCCATATTGCCTCCTTTGCTGGCTGGATCCATTTTCCCCATCACATTATACACGGCTCGTATCCGTGGTTTTGACCAGCTTGCAGGTCAGCAGCGGTGGCCATGCACACTTTAGGAAAACGCACCAGCCTATGTACGGTCCCGGCCACCAGAGAGGTTGGCACTTTTTCCTATAGTGTACAAGCACGACGACTGCTGATGGATTGCAGGATGGACATAGCCATGGAAACGAGCAGTGTATAATGTGATGGAAAAATGAATCCAGCCAGCAAAGGAAGCAATATGGGCAATCACAATACATTAGTAAGTGCAGTGGAATAACTTCCTCAACATAATAAATGCAATTTGCTGAAGTGACAACCCCTTTAAGGCCAGATGGTTGATACAATTTGGGGGGGGGGGGGCCTCTGCACAAGCTTTCTAATCAGTGCTGCCACTGTCAGACTGAGCAGGGACACACCCCAAACTGGTAGCACCCCCCTGGACCATTAATGCAAACTGATACCGATTAATTTAAATCTATAAGAACAGATGCTCCAGAATTGTTATGACATGGGGAATGCAACCAGTTACTAAAACAGACGTCAGGGGAGGTGACATCATTATTATTATTAAAGCACCATTCATTCCATAGCGCTGTACATACGATAAGGGGTCACATACATAATACTAAACAAATGCAATAAGCATGAACAAGACAGGTTACAGACTGGTACAGAAGGCGGTGGGCTTACAATCTACAGGGTATGGGGGGGGGGGGAGAACACAGAAGGTGAGGGTAGAACGTGCTCATATGACGGTATAGTGGCGGCAGGGTCACTATAGGTGGTAGACTTATCGGAAGAGGTGGATTTTCAGGTTTCTGAGACGAGAGTCTGATATGTTGGGGTAGACAGCTCCAGAGTATGGGGGATGCACGGGAGAAATCTTGGAGGGCAGTGATACTAAATCGTATTATAGCAGTATTCTTTACACATTGTACAGCGCTGTTATTTGATCTAACGTAGGTTGGTATCATTTAGGCACAATATGTCAGTGTATATTGGTGACAATACTGTATAGTGGCGATGATTGTATGATTTTATGGGCAATGCGTATCACTATTATTTGGGTACAACATTGAATAATGCCTATAATTGTGCACCATATGGCATAATTATTTATACCCTGCACGATATAAATATTACACACACACAATCACCGGTATAGACACATTCGCATTATATGGGCTGCAACATAACTGATATAGCATAGAATAATCTGGGACCATCCGTTGTGAATGGCGAAGGCCTGCAGTGCTAAAGGCGCGTGCGCTGTGGACACTGTTTGCTCATGTAGAACTCCATAAAGTGTTAAAATTCTGTCTGCCTTTAGCCACCACTAGGGAGCGCTTAGACATCCACAGAGCTCCCCTAGTATGGCTGACTGTTAGCACTTTAAGCATTTATTCCTCGGCTGTGCCATATATCTTACGGGGTCACAAACTGCAGCCGATCCGTAGCACACAGCGCCCGTCATCTATTTCCACCGGATGATCAGTGGTATAACAGCATATTCCTCTCTAATAGGCCCCGGGGGGATTGTGTGACCCCCGACACCTGCTTTTATGTGAATCTCCAGACTTTCACAGCAAGTGGGCGGCTTAGAGGAAAGCAGGCGTAGGAAGAGCATGCATCTTTGTGGACTCACAGGTAATGCATGCACTTTAATGGACGCCGAGATTAATATTCCCATTAGTAAGACACTTTGGGGGTCATTTATTATAAGATGTATGGCAATTTTTGGCGTTTATCTGTCGCAGGTTCGGTTGCAAAAGGGGATTGGTGGATGAATCTGGGACTTCTCCCCGCTCATGCCAGGTCTAAAAAAGGGGGTGGGATGTGGGCCCTTCTCATTTATCATTTTCCACGCCTTTTTCAACATGGCAGCTGGTGTACATTCAGACCGGCGCCTCTACATAACTTAGGCGCATCATTTGCCAGCGCAAGGGGTATTACAAGTGTTATCCAACCCCTATAATGCCCCCCCTGGGCACACCCTGGCACCCACATCGCTCCTGATGCCCGCACTCCGCTGCATCTCCCTGTTGCGCGTATCAATACATCCGGTGATGGGGGTGGGGGGACGCCAATAGCAGGCCATGACGCTAGGAAGGCTCGTCCCCATCGCGGCCTGCTATTGGCTGTCACCCGCCTATCCCCCCCCCACCCCGTTTCCGGATGTTTTGATCCACGCGACGGAGAGATGCAGCGGCGTGTGACCATCAGGAGCGACGCGGGTGGCGGGAAGTGGGGTAAGTATAACTGTATGAGGGGCCCGGGCATTTTGGACGTTTGATAACCCCTTTTAAGTCTGGCATCTAAAATGCCAATCTAAATAAATGACCCCATTTATGCAGATTGTAATTTACCCTTTTAAACTTTATATTAATATAAAAATCAAAATTGAGGAAAAATAACATTAACCCCTTCCTCCTGTATGCATTTTAGGGCTTAGCAACCAAGAAACTGTTTTTGTTTTTTGATTGTCGCTTTCCAAGAGCTATAGGTTTTTTATTTTTACGGTGATGCAGCTGTAGGACGGCTTGATTTGTGCAGGACAAGTTGTAGTTTTTAATGGCATCATTTTCGGGTTCAAAATGACCGTATCATATCCGTTATACAGTCTGAAAATCCTGGATCCACAAAATACGGATGTGGTCTGTGTTGCAACCACAGAATGGACATATGGATGCAGAAAGCACATGGATGATCCGCGTGCTTTCCCCATTCATATGCCCGTTCCGCAAAGAGAATATATCCACAAAATGTGGAACATGGACCCATGGAAGTCAACGGGTCTGCAAAAAATGCAGAAGCGACACGGGTATCATCTGTATTTTGCGGATCTGCGAACCACAAAATACATACAGTGATGTGCATGAGGGGGCAATACTGCCTGTGACATTCGCTTTGCAGCAAAAATAACATAACTATACTCTCTCGGTCAGTACAATTACAGTGGTACCAAATACAGGTTTTTTTTAGGTTTTACAACTTTTACACAATAAAAATCCTTTAAAAAAAATTGGTTTTTGCCTCGTCGCATCCCAAAACACAACTTTTATATTTTTCTTTCTATGGAGCTGTGAGAGACCTTGATTTTTGTGGGTCAACTTGTAGTTTTCATTGATATCATTTTGGGGTATAAAACACTTTTTTGATAGCTTTTTATTCCATTTTGTGTGGTGAATAAGAAAAAAACAGCAATTATGGATTTTTTTTTTTTTTTTACAGCATTCACCGTACTGGATGAATTACAGAATAATTGGGTAGTGCAGGTCGTTACGGATGCGGCGATACCAAATATGTGAAGGGGTTTTCCCCATTTTCTATGGAACAATGCTGTATTTTTTTTTTTTATTTGGAGATTTTTGTTTTACCTGACCGTGTGGCCGTACCCTTAGATTTATTGACAAATCATCTAATCTGCACAAACCAGATTCTCGTTAGTCAGTGACAGTGGCATTCAGTTAATGGTCTGATCTCCTTCAGGTATATACACTGGAGACTCTCGCCCCACAAACAGATTTTTTTTTTTTACGCTGCAAGATGGGAGATTTAATGAAGCTTGAAATTAAGATAATCGATCCTTGCGCTAAAGAGAAACCTGTCACAGATGGAAAAACAACTTATCTAAGAAAATGCACTAAGGACAAGACGAGGATAAGCCGCAGTATAAAGGGACCAATATTACAGTCGTTCCATTATATTGTCCGATAAGTTACATGGGGACGACCACTAGAAATAACATTATATTCTCTCTTTACAATGATAGATAGAGATCATTCAGAGCCCATCTACATAGCAGCAGTCCCAGCTCCTACCATCACAAAGCCTTGCTACACCAAGAAGCCCCAGAAAAACACCCTGCAACAAGTCACCCAAACCCAGCCTGCCCAAGCCACCAACCAATATAGCCTGACAAAGGGCGAAATCCAGAGGACGATACATAAGTACAAAGAGGAGTATATCAGCGTCTGGAGGAACGACATAAGAACATCCCAGAAGCTGACAGTATACCAGAGCCTGCAGAGGGAGTACAAACTGGCCCCATATCTGCAGAAACTCCCCAATCCAAAAGACCGACAGATCCTGAGCCGGTACAGACTGAGCGCCCACAGCCTGCTCATTGAATCCGGGCGTCACCGACAGAGGTACATGCCCAGAGAGAGCATTCTGTGCCAGCAGTGCGACCAGGAGGCCGTGGAGGATGAGGCTCATTTCCTGCTGCGGTGCCCCAAATACTCAGCAGTGAGAGAGACTCACCTCAGGAGACTGTCTGATATCTGCCCAGACGTCACCTCCATGGAGGAGGAGGAGAGACTCTCCATACTGCTGGGGGGAGAGGAGAACACAACGGCCATAGCAGCACAATATATTACTGCCTGCCATAGACTGAGAGGAGCCTGATATACCATGGACTCCTATACCCCGACCCTGTATATGTCCCCATACCCCAACCCTACCCAATTATTTCCCACTTGCTTTGGCAATGCTAAAATGTATTTAGTCCTGCCAATAAAGCGGATTTGATTTGATTTGATTGGATAGGAGATAGATAGATAATTTTAGGTCCAAAATTTAGTACTCATTGGGGGTCATTTATAAAGGGATTGCAACTTTTTTCTGACTAAATCGGCAGTGTAATAATATTTCGTCGTATGGCCAGTTTTATGCCATGTTCAACAGTTGGGCAGGATTGGGGTGCGTCAGAGGCCGTGCTAGGATTCCAGCCCTGGAAAATGTAGGCTACATTCCCATCTCAGGTAAACGTTTAGGGCAGGATGTTTCGGCAACCTGTTGACATTCACTGTATCCAGCATTACCAGATTCAACAGATCACCACCACCAGATCATTATTGACTATAATGGGATCCAGTAGTGAGCTGGCTGCTTTCCAGCATAAATGCCAGGTTTCGGCTGGACAAATACCGCTGCACGCAGAGGTTTTTGTCTGGACGGCAGCCGGCATTTATGTCGGATCATCTCTAATAGGGGTGTGAACGCAGCCTTACATTTACTGCTAGAAAGTAGTATATACACTAGACGCACGGACTGCCAGAGACGCGCCTAATTTATTTTGAGGGACAGGCCATATATTAGCCGAATCTTATTGCAGAGTAGGGGGAATCCAAGACAGACGTAATAAGTGTGTCCTAGTAAATGACCCCCATTAAAGAGATTTTCCAGGAGTTAGGCTACTTTCACACTTGTGGCAGTGTGATCCGGCGGGCAGTTCCGTCGTCGCAACTGCCCGCCGGATCCGCCGCTGACAAAGCATTTGTGAGACGGATTCGGATACAGATCCGTCTCACAAATGCATTGCAAGGATGGATCCGTCTCTCCGCTTGTCATGCGGACAGACGGATCTGTCTTGTGAATTTTTCCACATTTTTACCGGTCTGCGCATGCGCAGGCCGGAAGGACGGATCCGGCATTCCGGTATTTTGAATGCCGGATCCGGCACTAATACATTCCTATGGGGAAAAAATGCCAGCAGGCATGTCTTCAGTTTTTTTCGCCGGAGATAAAACCGTAGCATGCTACGGTTTTCTCTTTTGCCTGATCAGTCAAAACTACTGAACTGAAGACATCCTGATGCAAACTGAACGGATTACTCTCCATTCAGAATGCATGGGGATAAAACTGATCAGTTCTTTTCCAGTATTGGGCCCCTGTGACGGAACTCTATGCCGGAAAAAAACGCTAGTGTGAAAGTACCCTTAGATATTGATGATCTGTCCTCAGGAAAGGTGTGATTGGTGTTTTTTTTTCCCTAAAGAGACAATGAAAAAGCATCTAAAAAACAAACAAACAAAAAACTCCACTGCTTCAACATGGCAAGAGACAAAACAAAAGCCACTAAACAAAAACCGTATGCGTGTCCTGCTTTTCATGGGTGTAAAAAAGCACCACTAAAACTGTACACAAAAAGTCACAAAATATCTATGTGTGAACTCATCCTTAATATACTAAGGCCCCTTTCACACGAGCGAGTATTCAGCGCGGGTGCAATGCTTTATTGCGAACGTAGAGTGCCCGCAGGGAATCCGGACTCATTCATTTCACTGGGTCTGTGTACATGAGTGATGTTTTTCACACATCACTTGTGCGTTGCATGAAAATCGCAGCATGTTCTATGTTTAGCGATTTTCACGCAACGCAGGCCCCATAGAAGTGAATGGAGCTGCGTGAAAATCGCATCGCATCTGCAAGGAAGTGCGGATGCGAAGCATTTTTCACGCATGGTTGCTAAGAGATGTTGTTTGTAAACACTCAGTTTTTTTTCACGCATGTGCAAAACGCATTGCACCCGCGTGATAAAAACTGAACGCGATCGCAGGCAAAACTGAATGAACGTTTTCACTCTACGCATCTGGACCTAATCCGGACACGCTCGTCTGCAAGGGGCCTAACACCTGCAATTCTCCTTAACGTCCAAATCCCCTTAGCTGCTTAGCAAAATAGGCTATTTAGCGATGGGGGCCGTTAGGGCAGCAGTACCGCTCTTTCTGCTCCTGATCTGGTAATACCGCTCCATCAGCACAGCCGCTATAGCAGACATAAAAATCACTAACAGCACAGTAGATGATATGGACACTACTAGATAATAAATGGCAGCAGCTGGAATCGACCACACACTCACACAGCTAGTACTACTCTGTATTACTCATGGAGACGCTCACCGCTCCTGCAGGCCCTGAGCAGTCCTTACAGCAGGATTGTTCCATAAGGGCTCATGCACAAATTGTGGAGATCTGCAAAACATGGATACCGGCTGTGTGCATTCCGCATTTTGCGGAACGGAAGGGCCGATCCCTAATAGAACAGTCCGGATAATAATAGGACATGTTCTATTTTTTTTTGCGGAAAGGTCATGTGAACATACGGACACGGAATGCACACTGAGTCATTTCTAGAGGTGAGCGAATTTCACGTTATGAAATTCGTTCACGCTTCGCTTGGTGGTAAAAGCAGAATTGCGTTATGGATTCCGTTACCACGGACCATAACACAATTCAAGGACGGAATGCGTAACGGAAAGGGGACAGATACGTTTTGCAGCCCATAGACTCCTATTATGATGGAATGAATAACGGAATGCCTCTAAAAGGCATTGCGGCCACATTGAAGTGAATGGTTCCGCATACGGGCCGCAAAAATAACAGGACAAAGAAGAAAAAATATAGGTTTGTGTGAATGAGGTCTTACTTGTGGTTCTTCTGTCTCCGGGATTACAGATCGTTATGGTGCTGGCAGGAGATGTGAGGCTCAGGTCTTCTGATGCAGCTTTGGAGGCCAAACCCGGGTGTGGATCATAAAGGGAGAGTAGAGCCTGTTCACACCTGAGTGAATCACAGACATGTGCTCTCCTCCTTCTCCATGGTGGTCATTCATAAAGACTGGCTTTTTACGTCAGTCTTTTACTCCCCTTTTATGCTGGCAGAAGATGCGCCTAATTTATGATGAGGCGTGTTGGGCAGACGTCCGGTTTTAGGCCGGACAGTCCGGTTTTCTGGTTCCCTGTCCTCCGTCCGGCGCAGGGCCTGGACGGACACAGGGATGTCCACCCTGTGAGCTGCAGCAACTGACTGGGGCTTCTCTCACCCCCCCGTCAGTCACTAGAGGGGGAGAGAAGCACCCCGGCTGCCCGCAGCTCACCTTCCCCTCAGAAACTACTTCCCTGCCCCCGGCGATGGGAGCGTGGCTTCACAGAGGCGTGGTTTCGGGGGGGTTTGGGGGCGTGGCCGTTGAGGTCCGGCTTTCTTGGGTGAAGCCAGTGGCCACCCTAGGTTCGAAAAGTCACACGAAGGGGCTCATGTCATATTTGTATGCCAAAAACTGCCATAAAAATGTTCATAAATGAGGCCTCATGCACATAACCGTATCCGTTTCTACCGGTCCACAGATCATGGACCTGCAAAATATAAATGTAGTCCACGTATTGCCCGTTTTTTTTTTTTGTTCATTTTGAGGACATATTGGGAGAGATTTATCAAAACTGGTGTAAAGTAGAACTGGCTGAGTTGCCCATAGCAACCAATCAGATTTCACCTTTCATTTTCCAAAGGAGCTGTGAAAAATGAAAGGTGGAAGCTGGTTGTTATGGGCAACTAAGGCCGAGTTCACACTTGAGTTATTTGATCATCTATTTCTATCAGTTGGGGCTCATGCACACAAACGTATTTTTGCTCCGCATCCAATCTGCATTTTTTGCGGGTCGGATGCGTACCCATTCACTTCAATGGGACTACAAAAGATGCAGACAGCTCACCGCGTTCTGTCCGCATCTGTATGTCCGTTTCATGGCTTCGCAAAAATTAATATGTGCAGAGTGCGCACCGTTTCACGGGTCCGCAATCTGGAACATATGATGCAGAGGCACAGAGCGGAAGGCCACGGAAGCACTCCGGCATTTCAGTCCGTGCCTCCGCACTGCAAAAAAATAGAACATGCTGTATATTTTTTTTTGCGGTGCGGATGGATCGCGGACCCAATCTAGTTGAATGGGTCCTTCATCCGTTAGTGCCGGCCCCATGGACGGTGCACGTGCTATAGGGAGTGAAAACTGTGGGCCCCAATGCACGGCACGGGTTGCACATGTTTGTCTGCATGAGCCCTTAGGCTGAGGTCACATCACCCTTTATTTTTCCGTTCTTCTGATCCGTCAGAAGAACAGAAAAAAAAAAACCTGATCCTGTAAAACAAAACAAAAAAAAAACGGATCCTGAGCATCAGTTATGCACATTTGGCATCTGTTTTAGGGCTCATGCACACAAGCGTATTTTCTTTCCGTGTCCGTTCCGTGTTTTTTTACGGACCGTATGCGAACCATTCATTTCAATGGGTCCAAAAAAAACGGAAGTTACTCCGTGTGCATTCCGTTTCCGTATGTCCGTATTTCCATTTCCCCCAAAAATAGAACATGTCCTATTATTGTCCGCATTACGAACAAGGATAGTGCTGTTCTATTAGGGGCCAGCTGTTCCTTTCCGCAAAATAAAGAATGCACACGGACGTCATCCGTATTTTTTCCATCTGAGATCCGTTATTTTAGACAGAAAAAACAGTCCTGCATGCATTTGTATAAGGCCCCATTCACACATCTGCAATTCCGTTCCGCATTTTGCAGAACGGAACTGCGGACCCATTAATTTTTTATGGGGCAGCACGATGTGCGGCCTGGCTCCGGAAATGCAGACCCGCACTTCCGGGTCCGCATTTCCATTCCCGAAAAAATTGCGGACAAGAATAGGCATATTCTATTAGTGCCAGCTAAGTGCGGTCCGCAAAATACGGAACGCACATTGCCGTGTCCGTGTTTTGCGGATCCGTAGATCCACAAAACACGTTACGGACGTGTGAATGGAGCCTTAGATGCGGACCAAAACCACGGTTGTGTGCATGAGCCTTTCATGTGTTTGTTCACACATGAGTGGAAAAACCAAGGAGACATGCACTACTTTGGCCTGTGATGCAGACCAAACACTCCCTTTGAAGTCTTTGGGTCCGTGAATAACCACTGACACAACACGGACGGCATCTTTGACTTTCACTGACCATTTGTTGGGAGATAATTTGAAAATTAATTTTCAGCCTAGCGTTGTCCATGGACTACGGATGATACATGGAGGGCAGAAAATGGACACGGACCAAACATGGATCTTTCATAGACTCTTCCTTCCCTTTGGGGCACACTCTGGTTCTGGGGTTCTCCTGCCTGATGGCGTTTGAGGTGCCCTTGATGTTGCTGTTTTACGTTGCGAGGCAGGGTCCCGTTTGTCGTGATGCCAGAAACTTGCAGTGGTATAACGATGAGACCGGTGTAGGTATAACAGATCCACAGCACTTTACTGAAACCGGTCAGCAGGTGATCCACACAATCTCTATTCACATGAAATGCAGGCTGTACGGTCGATTCAAGTAGTTTCCAAAGGTTGTAGTATATGAAGGCTAGCTTCTCTCTCTCTCAATCCGACTGGTCAATCTCTTCTTTTCCCGGCCTAAAGGGATGCACTTTCTCTATCATCAGCTATAGTGTATAAGATATCCACAGTATCCTCAGAGGAATACAGTCTCTGAACAGAAGGCCCTCCTGTTCTTTGGTTATGGTGGGCAGCTTGTAGCTTACAGTGATTCCACTACATGCAGAGGAGGCTGTAGCCAGATTAGCAGCGATTACCTTCTTTGCCAAAGTCCGCAATCCCAAACCTTCGGTAGATCTTTTCCTTCTGAGGGCTGGCACATAACCTGCTTGTGGGCAATAGGGGAAAGGAATCTCCCTACAGGAGTTGCTCCTCACTGCTCTGAGGTGTTCTCTCCTCACCATTAAGCCATTAACTCCAGAATCTTCCTCCTAGAGAGAAATGGTGGAGCCAGCTCTGACTAGCATCATGGGACCTCCCACTCCCTATACAACCTTATGAGATAGCAGTACATGTACACAATACATGAAATACAGTGATATTAATACTTTCAATGCTTTGTAGTGTATTTCAGGACACTGCAAATATTCATGTGTCCATTTGATGTCACAGACACACTGACCATTTGACTGTCTGATTTAGCTCTGTTGTTTATGTCTGAAGACATATGTCTGGGGAAAAAATGCTTAGTCATTCCCATAGACTTGCATTGAAACACTATACAGTCAGACTGAAATTGCAGCACTGTTTCTGTTTAGGCTGTGATTTTCCACCCCTCCCACTAAAAGGTTCTAGTTCATTTAGAAACTGTATATAGGTAAAGCAGTCAGAGTCCCTAGTTGTCTGCAGATATGGACTAGTGTTTAGTAGGAGAGACTCTGCCAGACTGAACAACTGACCATAAGATGATGTTGAGATGGAGATACTCTGCTGTTTGACCACAGGGCGAGCCGGACGACTGAGCCAAAGAGCCTGGGCCACCAGCCCTTTGGCCAGGGTACCAGCCTTATGAGAGGGACAGCTAGCTCAGGCCTTTCCTCAGCACCAAACCTTCTTCTGCCAGGGAGGAGACTGGAGAAGCCAGCTCAGTGCATTGCCTCTATTGTTTTGCACTTGTGTTCCTCCAGGAAAGAAGCACACTGGTTAACTGCAAACTCTGACTCTCTGAATTTATTTCCTATTGGGATGCATCATGCCTTGTCACCCCCTCCAGGGAGCAGCAACACATGGTGACAGCATAGCACTGGGACCACGCCAAACCCTTCCACTGCACTCCTTGTAGCAGTGGAACCGTAGAACAGTATCAAATCATGCTAGTGAGCAGCTTTCCTCACTTGCTTACTTTTGTAACATGGGCATAAGATGCCGTCTGTGCAGGGTCACCAATGTCCTGCAGATGCTACGGTTAATTAACCAAGGAGGAGAAGATATTATTGATAGAGCTACAGACGCGCAAAAGATTTCCTCAGTTGTGAAACGCCTGCATCCATTATTGGATTCCAAATATTGAGTATATATTAATTAGTTCTGTTTGCTCTCATGGAAGAAAAGACACAGTCAATTCACTGACAGATGCATCGCTGGAAAACTTATGGAAGAATCCCTGAAGGTATGAAATGCTGGTGCTACTTGTCATCCATGTTAGTTGTGAATAGAGAGGAGCGAGGTCCATAAGGGAATTTTTAAAGCCAGTTTTGCAGACATGTTCTATCTTTTTTGCTCCATTGAAATTAATGGTTCTTCATCTGTTCCGCAAAATTGCGTAAGGGAAACGGACACAAACATACGGTCATCTGTACAAGCCCTTGTCAACATTTAAAAACAAAAAATTCAAGACCTTTAAACCCATCCCAGGAATGCCCTTACTGTTGAGTGGGATTTGCATAGGCCCTTCTTGCGGCAAAGTACTTGAAGTTGTCCTGACAAAATCTGAACTGTTGGCAAATATGCAAAGAGAGCATATGTTGACGGGAACTGCTTCCCAATCACACAGTCATTGCATGTGGCCACTAGGGGGAGCTCACTACATACAGATTTTCACCACTGATTCGAGATCACTATTAGCTCCCCCTAGTGGTGGCTATTTTTATTTTGTTTGCATGTATTACAGTGTGCTGCCATACGTATTCTGTTTGCTACAATTATAGATAGCTGCCCCTGCAATGTGCCGCCCCCCAGGGATGATTGTGTCCCAGATTTTTATAAATGCAGAGTGGTGATGCAGTCTTATTAGTTTTGTGTGTGTCACGGCGCTCCTACCTGGAAACCGGCGCTCCCCAGGGTTAGGCTCCATAGGGATAAACGGGAGAGTCGTAGCTGGTGCAGGATAATCAGAGTCCAGACTTTATAAAGTCCAACAACTTTACTTGAATAAACTTGCTTCCAGACAATATAAGATCTTTCTCTGGCTCCAGCAGATTTTGGGGTATACTGGCAGGCAAACTTGGATACCTTGCTTTTTCATTTTTCTGCTAGGCTAAACTCTGGTGTCACGGATCAGCGGATGTGAACGCACTGTGCCACTGACTAGCAATACTCTGGAGCGGAGTAACTAGGCAACTACCCGGATGGTGAGGATAGGCTTGACCGTCGGTAATTGCCAGGGGCTACTCCAGAGCGTAAACCAGTCAGTGGCAGCTGGTCCAGGCAGACCAGGAGGTACCTGTGAAGGTACCAACAGTACAGACGTGGTCAGACAGGCAGGGTCGTTACTATGAGCAACAAGACAGGAACAGGAGGAAGAGGCAGAGACGTAGTCAGAACAAGCAGTGTGTCAGGGCAGGTGGCACAGGAACAAGGTCAAACAATCCGGGTCGGCAACGGGAGAGGCAATGCAAGCAGGCAGGGATCAGACGAAAAACGAAATCCAGGAATGAAGTATGGAGTCAGGAACACAAGTGGTAAGCAAGCTCTTTAGCACAAGAATAGGACCTTGACTCTGAGGCATCTGAGTAAAGGGCTGAGCCACTTAAATACCCGCAGGAGGGCCAGGGTAGGTTAACTAGATCACATGACATGACTCAGCCCCGCCCAGGGAGTGATGCGTACTGCCACATCAGCAGCCGAGTACAAGCAGTGTCCAGGTTAAATGGAAGTTGTGGAGCAGAATCCACATAGGTAATCCCAACCGCACAGGCAGAGTCCAGAGCTGCAACAGAGGCTGGAAGTAGAGATCACAGATGAGCCCGGCGGCTGGGACCACGGTGATGAAAGGGGGAACAGCGCCGCACAGAGGTCGCTGTTACATCTGGCTTTGGTCTGGTTGCTGCACTTTCTGACAGTTCTGGTACCTTTGAAGGGGGTGCCTTTGGCTGTTGACCCCCTCATAATACCCTGTCTATAAACTGTAAAGAGTCATGGTGCTCCATGAGCTGCTTCCCTCGGAAGACTCCTTCTGCAGGAGGGGGGAGCTCCCCTAACTGCGCCATGTCTTGTCTCTTTCCAGTTCTCAACTCTAGCTTCATGCAACCCCTCCCTTGGTAGAAAGCAGGACTAACCCACGTCTGCCCAAAAGGGGGAAAATTGAATGGTAAATTCCATTCTACCTGAAGATCTCCCTCTGTTTGATACACTGCCATCTGCTGGACAACCAGGCACAGTGCATGAAATACAATACATAAATCACATAGCAATATTATTAAGGCACAATATTGAAGGACCTGGAATCAAATACACAGGGATATAAGAATGGTAGTGCCCGCTCTGGGGTACTACACCAGGGTTTTTCCCTAGATAGAACTGCAATCTGTGCTTTGTTCCTTTTATTGCATTATCTTTATGTTCTTCACCATTGTTCACCATTTCCCAAATAAATCTGCTGATCAGTTAACCCCTTCCTGGGGTGAGTGTGTACTGAGCTGGGCAGGGCTTTCCCAAGTCGGCCTCTGGCGGAAGAGGAAGACCCTCCTGCTATCCTATAGAGCTTCAAGCAGTATTTGGATGGAGGCACTGCGTCATAGTGAGGTGAGAACCACCATACACCCTGCCTACCGAGGGCTGCCCAAAGGGGTGCTACAATATTTTTTCTAACCTAATATTTAACTGAATCCATTCTGACAAATGATCCATGTGGCTACAGGATGGGGAGAATTCCAGTTTTGCAACCAAGGCTTTTTACCACTTAATGATTTCATTTACACTTCCAAAGACATCCCGGAGAGCGAGCCTTGGCCTATAATTTCAGTAAGATGTCTTCTAGGAACGCAAAAAATATGAAATTCTACGAATATCATCAAATCAAGTGAAGTGCTTGTGTTGGAGCAAGTCTGAACAGCCTCGTCCTCACTGCATTAATTTATTACATAAAGAACACTTGAGCAGGCAGCATACTAGGAAAAAATAGAAAATAAATTAAATGAATGGAAGTGGCCTTGACAAGCTTCACCAAATTCTCAATTATAGTGCATATGCGTAATAAAATATAATAAAAACATAATATGAAACCCTGTCTGCCCAGGAGGGGGCAGGTTTCTCCTGGGTACTTTCTACTGCCACGAGCAGGCTTCCCACACCTGCAGCAAGGGGGCACCTGATACTTGGAGGAGGTTATGCACTTGATTGTGATGATAGGCTCTCAATGTTTGATGGGTGGGATTGACCTCTGGGACCTGCACAGATCCCTAAATAAATTTTTCGCATTACGGACAAGGATAGGACTGTTCTATTAGGGACCAGCTGTTCCGTTCCGCAAAATACGGAATGCACCGAGCCGAGGTTAAATGCGAGAGATAGCGTAGGTACCAAGGGAGCAGGCAAAGCGAGGTCAAGTAGGAAGCAATAATAGTACACACAGCCCTAGAGACGAAAATCACAGGCAACCTGTAGCCAGCAGGCCGCCTGTATTTATAGTGGGGAGTGAGGGTCACGTGACGTGGCTAGCGTCACATGACCGACAGACAGACGAGTCGAGCACCGAGTGATATGCTCGGCGCTCAAGGCAGACCTAGGAGCAGGGAGCCTCCCAGCTAGCAAAGCCGCCCTGGGAACAAGGCCAAACACAGATCCTCGCTCCCGAAACTAAGCAGCAGGTCTGCGGCCAGGGGCGGACTGGGCCAGGGGGCAATTGCCCCCCGGGCCTCTGTTGCCTCACTGTCCCGGCCGGCCGGCCCCGAATCAGACTGTCACAGTCACTAAGGGCACTGCCCCCGCCGCCGCTGTTACTAATACTACTTACCTGCTGCTGCAGAGGGAGAAGGGGAGGTGTGCTGCCGGCAGCCTATCAGAGAGGCCGCCGGACCGGCGCAGGCGGCGCGATGACGTCATGCCTGACTAAGCCGCTGCGCTGCCGTAAAGACATCAGCAGCACTGGAGGCGGGACGGGGGTGATTCAGTGAAGGTGCGGTAAGTATAAGTCTGACTGAGACTCTATTTATTTTTATTTTTTTGTCATTTCTGTCACTGATAGGGGCCCTATCTGGCTACTGGCACATTATAGGGGGGGCCCTATCTGGCTACTGACACATTATAGGGGGGGTTCCTATCTGGCTACTGACACATTATAGGGGGGTTTCTATCTGGCTACTGGCACATTATAGGGGGGGTTCCTATCTGGCTACTGGCACATTATAGGGGGGGTTCCTATCTGGCTACTGGCACATTATAGGGGGGGGTTCCTATCTGGCTACTGACACATTATAGGGGGGGTTCCTATCTGGCTACTGACACATTATAGGGGGGGTTCCTACTATCTGGCTACTGACACATTATAGGGGGGGTTCCTATCTGGCTACTGGCACATTATAGGGTGGGCCTATGGCTACTGGCACATTATAGGGGGGGCCTATGGCTACTGGCACATTATAGGGGGGTTCCTATCTGGCTACTGGCACATTATAGGGGGGGGCCCTATCTGGCTACTGGCACATTATAGGGTGGGCCTATGGCTACTGGCACATTATAGGGTGGGCCTATGGCTACTGGCACATTATAGGGTGGGCCTATGGCTACTGGCACATTATAGGGGGGGCCTATGGCTACTGGCACATTATAGGGGGGGCTATGGCTACTGGCACATTATAGGGTGGGCCTATGGCTACTGGCACATTATAGGGGGGGCCTATGGCTACTGGCACATTATAGGGGGGGCTATGGCTACTGGCACATTATAGGGGGGGCTATGGCTACTGGCACATTATAGGGGGGGCTATGGCTACTGGCACATTATAGGGGGGCTATGGCTACTGGCACATTATAGGGGGGCCTATGGCTACTGGCACATTATAGGGGGGGCCTATGGCTACTGGCACATTATAGGGGGGGCCTATGGCTACTGGCACATTATAGCGGGGCCTATGGCTACTGGCACATTATAGGGGGGGCCTATGGCTACTGGCACATTATAGGGGGGCCTATGGCTACTGGCACATTATAGGGGGGGCTATGGCTACTGGCACATTATAGGGGGGGCTATGGCTACTGGCACATTATAGGGGGGCTATGGCTACTGGCACATTATAGGGGGGGCTATGGCTACTGGCACATTATAGGGGGGGGCCTATGGCTACTGGCACATTATAGGGGGGCCTATGGCTACTGGCACATTATAGGGGGGCCTATGGCTACTGGCACATTATAGGGGGGGCCTATGGCTACTGGCACATTATAGGGGGGGCCTATGGCTACTGGCACATTATAGGGGGGGCTATGGCTACTGGCACACTATAGGGGGGGCTATGGCTACTGGCACATTATAGGGGGGCTATGGCTACTGGCACATTATAGGGGGGCCTATGGCTACTGGCACATTATAGGGGGGCCTATGGCTACTGGCACATTATAGGGGGGGCCTATGGCTACTGGCACATTATAGGGGGGCCTATGGCTACTGGCACATTATAGGGGGGGCCTATGGCTACTGGCACATTATAGGGGGGCCTATGGCTACTAGCACATTATAGGGGGGCCTATGGGTCCTGGCACATTATAGGGGGCACTATGGGGACATTAGCTCAATTGGGGACATTACAAGGGGGTATTTTTTTGCACTATTATAAGGAGAATTATTTCTACTGGGGGGGGGGGCATTATGGTGGGCTTTATTACTCCCCCATGGTCTGAGCCCCCTAGTAGCAGCCTCTCCCTGCTCTGCTATCCCTTTGCCCCTTCTCCAAATCCTTATTATGAAATTTTTCTCATTAGGATAAAACACATCAGCTCCGCCGAACCCCCGGCCAAAGTGTGGAGGTGTCCGAGATCCCCAAGGGCCAAGCCAAGTAATTGTAAGTTTTCATATGAAATATGTTTGTTATACACATATAGCCTACACTGTGCCACACAATATACAGTTTCACCTGCAAAAGTCATCAAGTGTCATGGGGGGGGGGGACACAGAGCAGCGCCCAGCGGGGTGGAGAGAATACACGGATGCAACACTGTATCAGCCAGAAAATGACACTTTCGGCATTATACCAAAAATTCCATTTTCAGCTGATATGTTTCGGCGGCCGATATATCGGAGCATACCTAGTTTATTTTGTTTTCCTGTGTTGTAATTTACATGGCTGACGAAAGTGACAAAGGGGGGGGGGGGGGGTCAGGAGGAGGCAGGGGAAATGGGAAAGCAGGAGGGGGGCTCAGTGGGCCTCTGGGTGTTACTTGCCCCCTGGGCCAAAAGTTGCCAGTCAGCCCCTGTCTGCGGCTGATGGGAGACCGAGTGCGCCTTCGACGCCCCGTTACAGAATACCTGCACTTTGTTTTATAAAACAAAAAATACAGCACAACTGGCAAGGGGGACTTAGGAGCACAGTTGCAACTGTGACCCCTACTGGTAACACCCATCTGGACCTTCACTGCAAACTGTTAGTAATTCATTCCTGCTTGAAGTTATGAATGAATTTCTAGCAGTGAAGGTCCAGATGCAGGGGCAGCGTCATACCCGGGCAAGGGCTTTTATCGACAATTACATGACATTTATGCAAAGAGTCAGTATTTGCAGTGTTGGCCCTTCTTTTTCAGGACCTCTGCAATTCGACTGGGCATGCTCTCAATCAACTTCTGGGCCAATTCCTGACTGATAGCAACCCATTCTTTCATAATCACTTCTTGGAGTTTGTCAGAATTAGTGGGTTTTTGTTTGTCCACCCGCCTCTTGAGGATTGACCACACGTTCTCAATGGGATTAAGATCTGGGGAGTTTCCAGGCCATGGACCCAAAATGTCAACGTTTTGGTCCCCGAGCCACTTAGTTATCACTTTTGCCTTATGGCACGGTGCTCCATCGTGCTGGAAAATGCATTGTTCTTCACCAAACTGTTGTTGGATTGTTGGAAGAAGTTGCTGTTGGAGGGTGTTTTGGTGCCATTCTTTATTCATGGCTGTGTTTTTGGGCAAAATTGTGAGTGAGCCCACCCCCTTGGATGAGAAGCAACCGCACACATGAATGGTCTCAGGAAGCTTTACTGTTGGCATGACACAGGACTGATGGTAGCGCTCACCTTTTCTTCTCTGGACAAGCCTTTTTCCTGATGCCCCAAACAATCGGAAAGATGCTTCATCGGAGAATATGACTTTGCCCCAGTCCTCAGCAGTCCATTCACCATATTTTCTGCAGAAGATCAATCTGTTCCTGATGTTTTTTGGAGAGAAGTGGATTCTTTGCTGCCCTTCTTGACACCAGGCCATCTTCCAAAAGTCTTCGCCTCACTGTGTGTGCAGATGCGCTCACACCTGCCTGCTGCCATTCCTGAGCAAGCTCTGCACTGGTGGCACTCCGATCCCGCAGATGAATCCTCTTTAGGAGACGATCCTGGCGATTGCTGGACTTTCTTGGACGCCCTGAAGCCTTCTTAACAAGAATTGAACCTCTTTCCTTGAAGTTCTTGATGATCCTATAAATTGTTGATTGAGGTGTAATCTTAGTAGCCACAATATCCTTGCCTGTGAAGCCATTTTTATGCAACGCAATGATGGCTGCACGCGTTTCTTTGCAGGTCACCATGGTTAACAATGGAAGAACACTGATTTCAAGCATCACCCTCCTTTTAACAGGTCAAGTCTGCCATTTTAACCCAATCAGCCTGACATAATGATCTCTAGCCTTCTGCTCGTCAACATTCTCACCCGAGTTAACAAGACGATTACTGAAATGATCTCAGCAGGTCCTTTAATGACAGCAATGAAATGCAGTGGAAAGGTTTTTTTGGGATTAAGTTAATTTTCATGGCAAAGAAGGACTATGCAATTCATCTGATCACTCTTCATAACATTCTGGAGTATATGCAAATTGCTATTATAAAAACTTAAGCAGCAACTTTTCCAATTTCCAATATTTATGTAATTCTCAAAACCTTTGGCCACGACTGTATGTGTCATCTTCTAAATGAATGAAAACAGTTACACTACAATAACTGTACTTCCCCTTTAAGAGCAGGGATGTGGTGTGTTAATCAACACTTTTTACTACTAATGTCCTTTTGGGACTAATTACACCACTTTCACTGCACCTACCTACTTAACTAAGACTTAGCTTTTATTTCATATTATTAAATAATTATGGTGTAAATAACTAATGTTAAAATTCTCAGTGATCACTGGCCATTTATCTATCCCTTTAGATTACCCTGTCAGGACCGTCATCTGACTGGGTTTAACACACACTTTCACTACCAGGCTGCGCGCTTGCCTGTATTAGTTGTTTATTGAGTGCAATTCATTTTATTTCTCTATAATGGCCTAATGAACATCTGCCATAAAATTCAGAGCCTCACGCTGCCCCCCGACATGTTTCGCCGTATCACGGCGTCTTCAGGGGTTAGGGCAGAGTGTACGCGTGTCCTCCTTGCGGCCAACTTATAAAGCCTTTGTTTGTGACGTCATTATTGGGAGCCTCACTAGGGGGCGTGATGGAAGGTTTCTTCCCAAGTGCCGATTGGATGTACGCCGTAATTCGGCTTGCTTTCGTCATACCTACCACCCCTTGACCTCGGTTACTTCCCCTCAATTGGTCCTCGTCATTAGCAGGCGTCTGTTTACATCATAGCTCCGCCCGTCTGACGTCGGCTGCCTCCTTCCAATTGGTCCACGTCATCAGGTGCTGTCACGCATGCCCAGTTGATGTGACTGCTCTCCGATTTTGAGCTCTTGCGCATGCTCGCCGACTTAATCATCAGCCTTCCCAATACATTGAGCTCGACGCATCTCTGACGCGCATGTTCACGGACTTAGATTTCGGCTGTGATGGTACTTCCATTCTTGTTCTCTCTGGAGGTTCCCTTCAGGAGGTATTTCCTTATACCCATCCCTTAGTATTCTATCCCTCTTAGGTTTATCTCCCTACTATTAACTACTCCCACGTTATAATATTCGTGTATCACTTTATTTATCTAATATATATTCACACTACCTTCTCTGATGCCCTCATATTTCTTTATTCTTCCTATTATTTTTCTATATATTGAGGTTACTTACAGAAGAGGGTTAGGATAGGTGGGAATTATTAACTAGTTTGGGAAATATGGGGTGCTATCACGGGATATGGGGACAAGGGGAGGGGGGGGGGGGAGACAGATTAATCGCTCCACATCCTTCATCCCATATCTTTAAATTGATGAGTTATCTGTTAGGGACATCCCTACACTCCAACTTCATGAAATGTTGACTATATTTCATTATGTATCTTTTGTGGTTTTCTTCATCTATCTCCAACTTTCTCTCCCCTTTTTATCCCCTTAATATGATATTAATTTTTATTTATTTATATACCTTCCAATGTATATTCCCCACATTCCATTTCCATGAGGTTCCCAAGTATAGACTATTTTCTCATATTACGGTTCCATAGTTGAATTATTATTTTTATTATCTTTTTTAATTCTTTCACAAGGAGGTTGCTCTATTTTGGTTAAAATATTTTTATCTCATTTACTACTTCAGTTGGTAATTCTTTTAATTTATTTTATTTTCTTTTTTCTCTTAGATGAGGGTATTCGTAACCTACAGGAAGGACGAGTACGTGAACCCTTCATTTAGCCCTTTTGGGGCTAGACTATTTAGTAAGTATATCCATTTCGTTTCTTCTTGTTGGAGCTTTTTGTCTATATCTCCTTTGCGTGGTCCTGATTTGACTCTCATCAGTCCCCAGAATTTGAAATCGGTGTTATGGCCCCTGTGCTTTTCTCTCATATGTCTGGCCAGGCTGGTGTCCTCTCCAGTGTTGATGCTACTCAGATGCTTTGATATTCTTCTTCTCAACTCTTGAATTGTCTTCCCGACATATAACTTAGGGCATTCACAGCTAATAACATATACAACCCCCTTTGTCTTACAATTAATGTAGTCCCTGACTTCATAGCTTTTTCCATCTACTGGGTTTGTGAAGTTTTTTGTGATTTTCATCCGACTACAGAAGGTACAGTCTCCACAGGGGTATGATCCATTGTGAGACAGCCACGTACTTTTTTTAGTTATTTGGTGGGGTTGATAGTGACTGTGAACTAGCTTTTCTTTTAAATTTTGCCCTCTCCTAAATGTTATCGCTGGATATTTCGGTATTACTTGTTGTAGGTCCATGTCGGCCTGCAAGATGTGCCAATGTCGTTTCAAAATCCTTTGTATACCACTGTGTTCTGTATCATACGTGCCTATACACCGTATAATCTTCTCTCCCTCTTTTGTTTTTTTGTTTGTCAATAGGTCTACTCTTTCTGTTGTTCTAGCTTTATTATAAGCTTGATGCAGGCATTTTTTGGAGTATCCCCTCTCAATAAATCGTGAGTATAAATTCCTACATTCTTTTTGGAATGCTTCCTCGGTGGAACAATTCCGCCTGGCTCTAAGATATTGTCCCACCGGGATTCCTTTTTTTAGAGAGTCAGGGTGGAAGCTTTGCCAGTGTAGTAGGCCATTTGTCGATGTTACTTTCCGATATATTTCGGTTTGGATTCTGCCGTCAGGCTGCAGGTTTATTTTCAGATCCAGAAAATTCAAAGTGCTTTTGTGTATTTCAGCTGTAAACTTCATACCAATCTGATTATCATTCAGTTGGCTAACAAAGTCATAGAATTGTGCCTCAGTGTCATCCCAAAAAATCAAAATATCATCTATATAACGACCCCAAAATAAAACGTGTTGCGTGTATTTTTCCATAGTGTCCCTAAATACTATGCGGTCTTCCCACCACCCCAGAAATAAATTCGCGAAACTTGGTGCACAAATCGTGCCCATCGCGGTGCCAGTGACCTGCAAATAATATTTCCCATTAAACATAAAGTAATTGTGCTCTAACAAAAATGTCAATAGTGAAATAACAAAAGTATTGTGCTCATAATATTGTATTCCCTTTGTGTTCAGATAGTGTTGTGTTGCCTGTATACCAAGGTGATGCTGAATGCTGGTATACAGTGCCTCAACATCAAGGCTTGCTATGAGTGTATGTGAGTTCACCTGGATTTCCTGCAGCCTGACGACAGTATCCTTGGTGTCTCTAAGATATGAGGGTAGTGTTCTAACAAATGGAGAGATGACCTGCTCCACATACTCACTAATGCCTTCGCATAGGCTTTGATTGCCAGAGACGATAGGTCTCCCTGGAATTGGTTCCCTTTGTTTATGGACTTTCGGAATAGCGTAAAAGGTTGCTACTGTCGGTCGTGGTCTAAACATAACTTTATACTCCTCCTTAGTAATTAAATTACGATCTTTGGCATTTTTGAGAAGTTTTTTTACCTCTAGTACATATTTTTCAGTGGGGTCAGTTATTAACTCCCTATAGGTGTTATTTTCATTCAGGAGATCCATTATCATTTGTTCATAATCTTTTCTTTCCAATAGAACAATATTCCCTCCTTTGTCCGAAGGTTTTATGACTAAATTGTCATTATCCATTAGGTCTTTCATAGCTATTTGCTCTTCTATGGTTAAATTACTGTGCTTATTTCTCTTAGGGGCTCTGATTTTTTGCAGGTCCCTAGTAACAACGTCTACAAACGTTTGAATGTTTGCATATTTACCAAACGGGGGGGTAAATCTGGACTTGGGAGTTAGGGTGCTAAATGGTGGACTGGGGGCTACTATTTCCCCTTCTCCTTCTCTCTGTAGTACCTCAAGGGTTTCAACTGCTTCCCTCTCACGGTTCTGTGCATTAATTTCCGCTTGCTCACTTGAATTAAATTCCTTGTGCAGTGCTAGTTTCCTAGCGAATAGGTTAATATCTTTCACCCACAGAAAACAGTTGAAGTGTGGTGCTGGGGTAAATGAGAGGCCTTTTTGTATTAAACTGATATGTTCAGTTGTTAGATTTATCTTCGTTTTATTTATAATCTGCATTGCTCTCTCATCCCTTCCATTTAGTGCTACACTTGGGTCTATATTCTCCTCTATTGTCCGAGATGTTTCTGTTATCAGATTTTTTGATTGTAGCCCCATTTTACTCTGTCGCGTAACTGCACTCCCATTCCTAGCCCTAAAAAACCCTCCTGTGTTGCAGTTTGTGGTTGTTGAGCAGCATTTAATAAAGGTAAGGAGGATGATTGTGGATATTGTGGATATTGTGAGTACTGCGCTTGCAAATTTTGCCCTTGATCTTGGTTTGTTGTCCATATTTGATTTCCAGTTAGATTTGGATTACTATTGGAGGCAGCGTTCCTCTGGGAATTTTTCCTCTGTGAATAGGGTACTTTATTTTTAGGTTTTCGTTTTGTACTCCCCGTTGTTTGAGTGTTATTACTCTCTATCTCAGAAGTTTCTGATTCAGATATATCTGTATATTCTCTCCAATTTTCCTTTTGTCTAATAGGAAATCGCCCACCTTGTTTCTTGGGATATATATTACCAATCTCGAAATCTTTTTTGTCTCGATTATACTTCCTATGTTTACGTTCTTTTATTTCTCCCTGGAGGCTTTCTACGTTTCTTTGCAGTTTTTGTTCGTACTCCACAAATTCTGGTTTAGTTCTAAATGTTTGGATCTCCTGAATTTCTTTTTGTAATTGCGTCGTAATTTTTACCAGAGACTTTTGTTCGTAATCAAGCAAATACGCTTGCATCCGTAACGAGTTATCTGTAAGAAGTAATTCCCAACCTTTTATAAATTCACTGTCCTCCTGATGAGAATTCGGAGTTATGTTAATTCTCATACCTCTATATACAATTTTTTGTTGGATATAAGTTTCTAGGCTGGCTGTTTCCCAAACACCTCTAATATATCGTCTGTATGTTTTGTTGATTTCTTTAAAGGCCTGAGCAACATCTAAGCAGTCCACTGGTAGACTCTCAGTAGAGAACACTTTCCCTGCCTCTGCCAGAAATGCTTCTGTAGTTGTCGGATTTGAGAGAAAGCCTGCCATTAGTTTCCTCCACACCGATTTAGGGTGTACTGCTGTCCCTCCTGTAGGTTGTCACCCCCGGGTATTGGGAATTTAGTGGGATTTTGACCCTATTTTGAACTACAATAACTGTACTTCCCCTTTAAGAGCAGGGATGTGGTGTGTTAATCAACACTTTTTACTACTAATGTCCTTTTGGGACTAATTACACCACTTTCACTGCACCTACCTACTTAACTAAGACTTAGCTTTTATTTCATATTATTAAATAATTATGGTGTAAATAACTAATGTTAAAATTCTCAGTGATCACTGGCCATTTATCTATCCCTTTAGATTACCCTGTCAGGACCGTCATCTGACTGGGTTTGACACACACTTTCACTACCAGGCTGCGCGCTTGCCTGTATTAGTTGTTTATTGAGTGCAATTCATTTTATTTCTCTATAATGGCCTAATGAACATCTGCCATAAAATTCAGAGCCTCACGCTGCCCCCCGACATGTTTCGCCGTATCACGGCGTCTTCAGGGGTTAGGGCAGAGTGTACGCGTGTCCTCCTTGCGGCCAACTTATAAAGCCTTTGTTTGTGACGTCATTATTGGGAGCCTCACTAGGGGGCGTGATGGAAGGTTTCTTCCCAAGTGCCGATTGGATGTACGCCGTAATTCGGCTTGCTTTCGTCATACCTACCACCCCTTGACCTCGGTTACTTCCCCTCAATTGGTCCTCGTCATTAGCAGGCGTCTGTTTACATCATAGCTCCGCCCGTCTGACGTCGGCTGCCTCCTTCCAATTGGTCCACGTCATCAGGTGCTGTCACGCATGCCCAGTTGATGTGACTGCTCTCCGATTTTGAGCTATTGCGCATGCTCGCCGACTTAATCATCAGCCTTCCCAATACATTGAGCTCGACGCATCTCTGACGCGCATGTTCACGGACTTAGATTTCGGCTGTGATGGTACTTCCATTCTTGTTCTCTCTGGAGGTTCCCTTCAGGAGGTATTTCCTTATACCCATCCCTTAGTATTCTATCCCTCTTAGGTTTATCTCCCTACTATTAACTACTCCCACGTTATAATATTCGTGTATCACTTTATTTATCTAATATATATTCACACTACCTTCTCTGATGCCCTCATATTTCTTTATTCTTCCTATTATTTTTCTATATATTGAGGTTACTTACAGAAGAGGGTTAGGATAGGTGGGAATTATTAACTAGTTTGGGAAATATGGGGTGCTATCACGGGATATGGGGACAAGGGGAGGGGGGGGGGGGGAGACAGATTAATCGCTCCACATCCTTCATCCCATATCTTTAAATTGATGAGTTATCTGTTAGGGACATCCCTACACTCCAACTTCATGAAATGTTGACTATATTTCATTATGTATCTTTTGTGGTTTTCTTCATCTATCTCCAACTTTCTCTCCCCTTTTATCCCCTTAATATGATATTAATTTTTATTTATTTATATACCTTCCAATGTATATTCCCCACATTCCATTTCCATGAGGTTCCCAAGTATAGACTATTTTCTCATATTACGGTTCCATAGTTGAATTATTATTTTTATTATCTTTTTTAATTCTTTCACAAGGAGGTTGCTCTATTTTGGTTAAAATATTTTATCTCATTTACTACTTCAGTTGGTAATTCTTTTAATTTATTTTATTTTCTTTTTTCTCTTAGATGAGGGTATTCGTAACCTACAGGAAGGACGAGTACGTGAACCCTTCATTTAGCCCTTTTGGGGCTAGACTATTTAGTAAGTATATCCATTTCGTTTCTTCTTGTTGGAGCTTTTTGTCTATATCTCCTTTGCGTGGTCCTGATTTGACTCTCATCAGTCCCCAGAATTTGAAATCGGTGTTATGGCCCCTGTGCTTTTCTCTCATATGTCTGGCCAGGCTGGTGTCCTCTCCAGTGTATGATGTAAACAGACGCCTGCTAATGACGAGGACCAATTGAGGGGAAGTAACCGAGGTCAAGGGGTGGTAGGTATGACGAAAGCAAGCCGAATTACGGCGTACATCCAATCGGCACTTGGGAAGAAACCTTCCATCACGCCCCCTAGTGAGGCTCCCAATAATGACGTCACAAACAAAGGCTTTATAAGTTGGCCGCAAGGAGGACACGCGTACACTCTGCCCTAACCCCTGAAGACGCCGTGATACGGCGAAACATGTCGGGGGGCAGCGTGAGGCTCTGAATTTTATGGCAGATGTTCATTAGGCCATTATAGAGAAATAAAATGAATTGCACTCAATAAACAACTAATACAGGCAAGCGCGCAGCCTGGTAGTGAAAGTGTGTGTCAAACCCAGTCAGATGACGGTCCTGACAGGGTAATCTAAAGGGATAGATAAATGGCCAGTGATCACTGAGAATTTTAACATTAGTTATTTACACCATAATTATTTAATAATATGAAATAAAAGCTAAGTCTTAGTTAAGTAGGTAGGTGCAGTGAAAGTGGTGTAATTAGTCCCAAAAGGACATTAGTAGTAAAAGTGTTGATTAACACACCACATCCCTGCTCTCAAAGGGGAAGTACAGTTATTGTAGTTCAAAATAGGGTCAAAATCCCACTAAATTCCCAATACCCGGGGGTGACAACCTACAGGAGGGACAGCAGTACACCCTAAATCGGTGTGGAGGAAACTAATGGCAGGCTTTCTCTCAAATCCGACAACTACAGAAGCATTTCTGGCAGAGGCAGGGAAAGTGTTCTCTACTGAGAGTCTACCAGTGGACTGCTTAGATGTTGCTCAGGCCTTTAAAGAAATCAACAAAACATACAGACGATATATTAGAGGTGTTTGGGAAACAGCCAGCCTAGAAACTTATATCCAACAAAAAATTGTATATAGAGGTATGAGAATTAACATAACTCCGAATTCTCATCAGGAGGACAGTGAATTTATAAAAGGTTGGGAATTACTTCTTACAGATAACTCGTTACGGATGCAAGCGTATTTGCTTGATTACGAACAAAAGTCTCTGGTAAAAATTACGACGCAATTACAAAAAGAAATTCAGGAGATCCAAACATTTAGAACTAAACCAGAATTTGTGGAGTACGAACAAAAACTGCAAAGAAACGTAGAAAGCCTCCAGGGAGAAATAAAAGAACGTAAACATAGGAAGTATAATCGAGACAAAAAAGATTTCGAGATTGGTAATATATATCCCAAGAAACAAGGTGGGCGATTTCCTATTAGACAAAAGGAAAATTGGAGAGAATATACAGATATATCTGAATCAGAAACTTCTGAGATAGAGAGTAATAACACTCAAACAACGGGGAGTACAAAACGAAAACCTAAAAATAAAGTACCCTATTCACAGAGGAAAAATTCCCAGAGGAACGCTGCCTCCAATAGTAATCCAAATCTAACTGGAAATCAAATATGGACAACAAACCAAGATCAAGGGCAAAATTTGCAAGCGCAGTACTCACAATATCCACAATATCCACAATCATCCTCCTTACCTTTATTAAATGCTGCTCAACAACCACAAACTGCAACACAGGAGGGTTTTTTAGGGCTAGGAATGGGAGTGCAGTTACGCGACAGAGTAAAATGGGGCTACAATCAAAAAATCTGATAACAGAAACATCTCGGACAATAGAGGAGAATATAGACCCAAGTGTAGCACTAAATGGAAGGGATGAGAGAGCAATGCAGATTATAAATAAAACGAAGATAAATCTAACAACTGAACATATCAGTTTAATACAAAAAGGCCTCTCATTTACCCCAGCACCACACTTCAACTGTTTTCTGTGGGTGAAAGATATTAACCTATTCGCTAGGAAACTAGCACTGCACAAGGAATTTAATTCAAGTGAGCAAGCGGAAATTAATGCACAGAACCGTGAGAGGGAAGCAGTTGAAACCCTTGAGGTACTACAGAGAGAAGGAGAAGGGGAAATAGTAGCCCCCAGTCCACCATTTAGCACCCTAACTCCCAAGTCCAGATTTACCCCCCCGTTTGGTAAATATGCAAACATTCAAACGTTTGTAGACGTTGTTACTAGGGACCTGCAAAAAATCAGAGCCCCTAAGAGAAATAAGCACAGTAATTTAACCATAGAAGAGCAAATAGCTATGAAAGACCTAATGGATAATGACAATTTAGTCATAAAACCTTCGGACAAAGGAGGGAATATTGTTCTATTGGAAAGAAAAGATTATGAACAAATGATAATGGATCTCCTGAATGAAAATAACACCTATAGGGAGTTAATAACTGACCCCACTGAAAAATATGTACTAGAGGTAAAAAAACTTCTCAAAAATGCCAAAGATCGTAATTTAATTACTAAGGAGGAGTATAAAGTTATGTTTAGACCACGACCGACAGTAGCAACCTTTTACGCTATTCCGAAAGTCCATAAACAAAGGGAACCAATTCCAGGGAGACCTATCGTCTCTGGCAATCAAAGCCTATGCGAAGGCATTAGTGAGTATGTGGAGCAGGTCATCTCTCCATTTGTTAGAACACTACCCTCATATCTTAGAGACACCAAGGATACTGTCGTCAGGCTGCAGGAAATCCAGGTGAACTCACATACACTCATAGCAAGCCTTGATGTTGAGGCACTGTATACCAGCATTCAGCATCACCTTGGTATACAGGCAACACAACACTATCTGAACACAAAGGGAATACAATATTATGAGCACAATACTTTTGTTATTTCACTATTGACATTTTTGTTAGAGCACAATTACTTTATGTTTAATGGGAAATATTATTTGCAGGTCACTGGCACCGCGATGGGCACGATTTGTGCACCAAGTTTCGCGAATTTATTTCTAGGGGTGGTGGGAAGACCGCATAGTATTTAGGGACACTATGGAAAAATACACGCAACACGTTTTATTTTGGGGTCGTTATATAGATGATATTTTGATTTTTTGGGATGACACTGAGGCACAATTCTATGACTTTGTTAGCCAACTGAATGATAATCAGATTGGTATGAAGTTTACAGCTGAAATACACAAAAGCACTTTGAATTTTCTGGATCTGAAAATAAACCTGCAGCCTGACGGCAGAATCCAAACCGAAATATATCGGAAAGTAACATCGACAAATGGCCTACTACACTGGCAAAGCTTCCACCCTGACTCTCTAAAAAAAGGAATCCCGGTGGGACAATATCTTAGAGCCAGGCGGAATTGTTCCACCGAGGAAGCATTCCAAAAAGAATGTAGGAATTTATACTCACGATTTATTGAGAGGGGATACTCCAAAAAATGCCTGCATCGAGCTTATAATAAAGCTAGAACAACAGAAAGAGTAGACCTATTGACAAACAAAAAAACAAAAGAGGGAGAGAAGATTATACGGTGTATAGGCACGTATGATACAGAACACAGTGGTATACAAAGGATTTTGAAACGACATTGGCACATCTTGCAGGCCGACATGGACCTACAACAAGTAATACCGAAATATCCAGCGATAACATTTAGGAGAGGGCAAAATCTAAAAGAAAAGCTAGTTCACAGTCACTATCAACCCCACCAAATAACTAAAAAAAGTACGTGGCTGTCTCACAATGGATCATACCCCTGTGGAGACTGTACCTTCTGTAGTCGGATGAAAATCACTAAAAAACTTCACAAACCCAGTAGATGGAAAAAGCTATGAAGTCAGGGACTACATTAATTGTAAGACAAAGGGGGTTGTATATGTTATTAGCTGTGAATGCCCTAAGTTATATGTCGGGAAGACAATTCAAGAGTTGAGAAGAAGAATATCAAAGCATCTGAGTAGCATCAACACTGGAGAGGACACCAGCCTGGCCAGACATATGAGAGAAAAGCACAGGGGCCATAACACCGATTTCAAATTCTGGGGACTGATGAGAGTCAAATCAGGACCACGCAAAGGAGATATAGACAAAAAGCTCCAACAAGAAGAAACGAAATGGATATACTTACTAAATAGTCTAGCCCCAAAAGGGCTAAATGAAGGGTTCACGTACTCGTCCTTCCTGTAGGTTACGAATACCCTCATCTAAGAGAAAAAAGAAAATAAAATAAATTAAAAGAATTACCAACTGAAGTAGTAAATGAGATAAAAATATTTTAACCAAAATAGAGCAACCTCCTTGTGAAAGAATTAAAAAAGATAATAAAAATAATAATTCAACTATGGAACCGTAATATGAGAAAATAGTCTATACTTGGGAACCTCATGGAAATGGAATGTGGGGAATATACATTGGAAGGTATATAAATAAATAAAAATTAATATCATATTAAGGGGATAAAAAGGGGAGAGAAAGTTGGAGATAGATGAAGAAAACCACAAAAGATACATAATGAAATATAGTCAACATTTCATGAAGTTGGAGTGTAGGGATGTCCCTAACAGATAACTCATCAATTTAAAGATATGGGATGAAGGATGTGGAGCGATTAATCTGTCTCCCCCCCCCCCCTCCCCTTGTCCCCATATCCCGTGATAGCACCCCATATTTCCCAAACTAGTTAATAATTCCCACCTATCCTAACCCTCTTCTGTAAGTAACCTCAATATATAGAAAAATAATAGGAAGAATAAAGAAATATGAGGGCATCAGAGAAGGTAGTGTGAATATATATTAGATAAATAAAGTGATACACGAATATTATAACGTGGGAGTAGTTAATAGTAGGGAGATAAACCTAAGAGGGATAGAATACTAAGGGATGGGTATAAGGAAATACCTCCTGAAGGGAACCTCCAGAGAGAACAAGAATGGAAGTACCATCACAGCCGAAATCTAAGTCCGTGAACATGCGCGTCAGAGATGCGTCGAGCTCAATGTATTGGGAAGGCTGATGATTAAGTCGGCGAGCATGCGCAATAGCTCAAAATCGGAGAGCAGTCACATCAACTGGGCATGCGTGACAGCACCTGATGACGTGGACCAATTGGAAGGAGGCAGCCGACGTCAGACGGGCGGAGCTATGATGTAAACAGACGCCTGCTAATGACGAGGACCAATTGAGGGGAAGTAACCGAGGTCAAGGGGTGGTAGGTATGACGAAAGCAAGCCGAATTCACGGCGTACATCCAATCGGCACTTGGGAAGAAACCTTCCATCACGCCCCCTAGTGAGGCTCCCAATAATGACGTCACAAACAAAGGCTTTATAAGTTGGCCGCAAGGAGGACACGCGTACACTCTGCCCTAACCCCTGAAGACGCCGTGATACGGCGAAACATGTCGGGGGGCAGCGTGAGGCTCTGAATTTTATGGCAGATGTTCATTAGGCCATTACTAGAGAAATAAAATGAATTGCACTCAATAAACAACTAATACAGGCAAGCGCGCAGCCTGGTAGTGAAAGTGTGTGTCAAACCCAGTCAGATGACGGTCCTGACAGGGTAATCTAAAGGGATAGATAAATGGCCAGTGATCACTGAGAATTTTAACATTAGTTATTTACACCATAATTATTTAATAATATGAAATAAAAGCTAAGTCTTAGTTAAGTAGGTAGGTGCAGTGAAAGTGGTGTAATTAGTCCCAAAAGGACATTAGTAGTAAAAAGTGTTGATTAACACACCACATCCCTGCTCTTAAAGGGGAAGTACAGTTATTGTAGTTCAAAATAGGGTCAAAATCCCACTAAATTCCCAATACCCTGAGGGTGACAACCTACAGGAGGGACAGCAGTACACCCTAAATCGGTGTGGAGGAAACTAATGGCAGGCTTTCTCTCAAATCCGACAACTACAGAAGCATTTTCTGGCAGAGGCAGGGAAAGTGTTCTCTACTGAGAGTCTACCAGTGGACTGCTTAGATGTTGCTCAGGCCTTTAAAGAAATCAACAAAACATACAGACGATATATTAGAGGTGTTTGGGAAACAGCCAGCCTAGAAACTTATATCCAACAAAAAATTGTATATAGAGGTATGAGAATTAACATAACTCCGAATTCTCATCAGGAGGACAGTGAATTTATAAAAGGTTGGGAATTACTTCTTACAGATAACTCGTTACGGATGCAAGCGTATTTGCTTGATTACGAACAAAAGTCTCTGGTAAAAATTACGACGCAATTACAAAAAGAAATTCAGGAGATCCAAACATTTAGAACTAAACCAGAATTTGTGGAGTACGAACAAAAACTGCAAAGAAACGTAGAAAGCCTCCAGGGAGAAATAAAAGAACGTAAACATAGGAAGTATAATCGAGACAAAAAAGATTTCGAGATTGGTAATATATATCCCAAGAAACAAGGTGGGCGATTTCCTATTAGACAAAAGGAAAATTGGAGAGAATATACAGATATATCTGAATCAGAAACTTCTGAGATAGAGAGTAATAACACCCAAACAACGGGGAGTACAAAACGAAAACCTAAAAATAAAGTACCCTATTCACAGAGGAAAAATTCCCAGAGGAACGCTGCCTCCAATAGTAATCCAAATCTAACTGGAAATCCAATATGGACAACAAACCAAGATCAAGGGCAAAATTTGCAAGCGCAGTACTCACAATATCCACAATATCCACAATCATCCTCCTTACCTTTATTAAATGCTGCTCAACAACCACAAACTGCAACACAGGAGGGTTTTTTAGGGCTAGGAATGGGAGTGCAGTTACGCGACAGAGTAAAATGGGGCTACAATCAAAAAATCTGATAACAGAAACATCTCGGACAATAGAGGAGAATATAGACCCAAGTGTAGCACTAAATGGAAGGGATGAGAGAGCAATGCAGATTATAAATAAAACGAAGATAAATCTAACAACTGAACATATCAGTTTAATACAAAAAGGCCTCTCATTTACCCCAGCACCACATTTCAACTGTTTTCTGTGGGTGAAAGATATTAACCTATTCGCTAGGAAACTAGCACTGCACAAGGAATTTAATTCAAGTGAGCAAGCGGAAATTAATGCACAGAACCGTGAGAGGGAAGCAGTTGAAACCCTTGAGGTACTACAGAGAGAAGGAGAAGGGGAAATAGTAGCCCCCAGTCCACCATTTAGCACCCTAACTCCCAAGTCCAGATTTACCCCCCCGTTTGGTAAATATGCAAACATTCAAACGTTTGTAGACGTTGTTACTAGGGACCTGCAAAAAATCAGAGCCCCTAAGAGAAATAAGCACAGTAATTTAACCATAGAAGAGCAAATAGCTATGAAAGACCTAATGGATAATGACAATTTAGTCATAAAACCTTCGGACAAAGGAGGGAATATTGTTCCTATTGGAAAGAAAAGATTATGAACAAATGATAATGGATCTCCTGAATGAAAATAACACCTATAGGGAGTTAATAACTGACCCCACTGAAAAATATGTACTAGAGGTAAAAAAACTTCTCAAAAATGCCAAAGATCGTAATTTAATTACTAAGGAGGAGTATAAAGTTATGTTTAGACCACGACCGACAGTAGCAACCTTTTACGCTATTCCGAAAGTCCATAAACAAAGGGAACCAATTCCAGGGAGACCTATCGTCTCTGGCAATCAAAGCCTATGCGAAGGCATTAGTGAGTATGTGGAGCAGGTCATCTCTCCATTTGTTAGAACACTACCCTCATATCTTAGAGACACCAAGGATACTGTCGTCAGGCTGCAGGAAATCCAGGTGAACTCACATACACTCATAGCAAGCCTTGATGTTGAGGCACTGTATACCAGCATTCAGCATCACCTTGGTATACAGGCAACACAACACTATCTGAACACAAAGGGAATACAATATTATGAGCACAATACTTTTGTTATTTCACTATTGACATTTTTGTTAGAGCACAATTACTTTATGTTTAATGGGAAATATTATTTGCAGGTCACTGGCACCGCGATGGGCACGATTTGTGCACCAAGTTTCGCGAATTTATTTCTAGGGTGGTGGGAAGACCGCATAGTATTTAGGGACACTATGGAAAAATACACGCAACACGTTTTATTTTGGGGTCGTTATATAGATGATATTTTGATTTTTTGGGATGACACTGAGGCACAATTCTATGACTTTGTTAGCCAACTGAATGATAATCAGATTGGTATGAAGTTTACAGCTGAAATACACAAAAGCACTTTGAATTTTCTGGATCTGAAAATAAACCTGCAGCCTGACGGCAGAATCCAAACCGAAATATATCGGAAAGTAACATCGACAAATGGCCTACTACACTGGCAAAGCTTCCACCCTGACTCTCTAAAAAAAGGAATCCCGGTGGGACAATATCTTAGAGCCAGGCGGAATTGTTCCACCGAGGAAGCATTCCAAAAAGAATGTAGGAATTTATACTCACGATTTATTGAGAGGGGATACTCCAAAAAATGCCTGCATCGAGCTTATAATAAAGCTAGAACAACAGAAAGAGTAGACCTATTGACAAACAAAAAAACAAAAGAGGGAGAGAAGATTATACGGTGTATAGGCACGTATGATACAGAACACAGTGGTATACAAAGGATTTTGAAACGACATTGGCACATCTTGCAGGCCGACTATGGACCTACAACAAGTAATACCGAAATATCCAGCGATAACATTTAGGAGAGGGACAAAATCTAAAAGAAAAGCTAGTTCACAGTCACTATCAACCCCACCAAATAACTAAAAAAAGTACGTGGCTGTCTCACAATGGATCATACCCCTGTGGAGACTGTACCTTCTGTAGTCGGATGAAAATCACTAAAAACTTCACAAACCCAGTAGATGGAAAAAGCTATGAAGTCAGGGACTACATTAATTGTAAGACAAAGGGGGTTGTATATGTTATTAGCTGTGAATGCCCTAAGTTATATGTCGGGAAGACAATTCAAGAGTTGAGAAGAAGAATATCAAAGCATCTGAGTAGCATCAACACTGGAGAGGACACCAGCCTGGCCAGACATATGAGAGAAAAGCACAGGGGCCATAACACCGATTTCAAATTCTGGGGACTGATGAGAGTCAAATCAGGACCACGCAAAGGAGATATAGACAAAAAGCTCCAACAAGAAGAAACGAAATGGATATACTTACTAAATAGTCTAGCCCCAAAAGGGCTAAATGAAGGGTTCACGTACTCGTCCTTCCTGTAGGTTACGAATACCCTCATCTAAGAGAAAAAAGAAAATAAAATAAATTAAAAGAATTACCAACTGAAGTAGTAAATGAGATAAAAATATTTTAACCAAAATAGAGCAACCTCCTTGTGAAAGAATTAAAAAAGATAATAAAAATAATAATTCAACTATGGAACCGTAATATGAGAAAATAGTCTATACTTGGGAACCTCATGGAAATGGAATGTGGGGAATATACATTGGAAGGTATATAAATAAATAAAAATTAATATCATATTAAGGGGATAAAAAGGGGAGAGAAAGTTGGAGATAGATGAAGAAAACCACAAAAGATACATAATGAAATATAGTCAACATTTCATGAAGTTGGAGTGTAGGGATGTCCCTAACAGATAACTCATCAATTTAAAGATATGGGATGAAGGATGTGGAGCGATTAATCTGTCTCCCCCCCCCCCCTCCCCTTGTCCCCATATCCCGTGATAGCACCCCATATTTCCCAAACTAGTTAATAATTCCCACCTATCCTAACCCTCTTCTGTAAGTAACCTCAATATATAGAAAAATAATAGGAAGAATAAAGAAATATGAGGGCATCAGAGAAGGTAGTGTGAATATATATTAGATAAATAAAGTGATACACGAATATTATAACGTGGGAGTAGTTAATAGTAGGGAGATAAACCTAAGAGGGATAGAATACTAAGGGATGGGTATAAGGAAATACCTCCTGAAGGGAACCTCCAGAGAGAACAAGAATGGAAGTACCATCACAGCCGAAATCTAAGTCCGTGAACATGCGCGTCAGAGATGCGTCGAGCTCAATGTATTGGGAAGGCTGATGATTAAGTCGGCGAGCATGCGCAATAGCTCAAAATCGGAGAGCAGTCACATCAACTGGGCATGCGTGACAGCACCTGATGACGTGGACCAATTGGAAGGAGGCAGCCGACGTCAGACGGGCGGAGCTATGATGTAAACAGACGCCTGCTAATGACGAGGACCAATTGAGGGGAAGTAACCGAGGTCAAGGGGTGGTAGGTATGACGAAAGCAAGCCGAATTACGGCGTACATCCAATCGGCACTTGGGAAGAAACCTTCCATCACGCCCCCTAGTGAGGCTCCCAATAATGACGTCACAAACAAAGGCTTTATAAGTTGGCCGCAAGGAGGACACGCGTACACTCTGCCCTAACCCCTGAAGACGCCGTGATACGGCGAAACATGTCGGGGGGCAGCGTGAGGCTCTGAATTTTATGGCAGATGTTCATTAGGCCATTATAGAGAAATAAAATGAATTGCACTCAATAAACAACTAATACAGGCAAGCGCGCAGCCTGGTAGTGAAAGTGTGTGTTAAACCCAGTCAGATGACGGTCCTGACAGGGTAATCTAAAGGGATAGATAAATGGCCAGTGATCACTGAGAATTTTAACATTAGTTATTTACACCATAATTATTTAATAATATGAAATAAAAGCTAAGTCTTAGTTAAGTAGGTAGGTGCAGTGAAAGTGGTGTAATTAGTCCCAAAACAGTTACACCGCCTGCACAACCGGTGAATTACCAGAAACCGGATCCTTCCCAACTATTGTAATGATATTTACATGAGCAGAGAACGGAGGATTTTGCCGTTTCACCTGGGTCTATTGAAGCAAAGCACTTAATGACTACAGGTGTTGTGCTATAATTATACAAAGAGGACAATTCGGTCAGGGAGGAATACGTGGCGGTAACATTCTGGGAGGAGGATTGCGTTCTACATGCTGGGCTCATTATTACGGGGATATAAATAGCAGAGCTGCTGCGTGCCATTCACTGAGAAGATACTCAGTGTCGTTAATGCACCGTTCTGTTCTGCATTAGGCCTCATGCACATGGCCGTTGGGAGGCCGTATTGCGGCCCGCAAACGGCGGGTCGGCAATCCACTGCCGCCGGCCGTGTGCACCATTCATCACGTATACGGACACATTCACAATTCCGGAGATGCAGAACGGAGTCACGGAACGGAACACCGGAAGCACTACTGAGTGCTTCCATGCTGTTTCTTTCCGTTGTTCTGCACCACAAAAAAATATGACATGTCAAGTTAAATGGGTCCGGCCCGCTGCACGGATGTTGCCCGTGCATTGGGAACCACAATTGCGGTCCCCAATGCACGGAACGGCCGCACAACGTTGTTTGTTTCCATGTTTTTTTTTTGCTGTTAGGATGCGGACCTGTCCGCATCAGTATGTCCGTTCCGTAGCCTCGTTTTTTTTGGGCGGATCCTCCATTTGCGGACCGCAAAACACATACGGTCGTGTGCATGTAGCCTAAGGGTCCATTCACACATCCGTAGT
This sequence comes from Bufo gargarizans, assembly GCF_014858855.1. Classification (NCBI taxonomy): domain Eukaryota; kingdom Metazoa; phylum Chordata; class Amphibia; order Anura; family Bufonidae; genus Bufo; species Bufo gargarizans. The sequence goes on from NC_058089.1 coordinate 17,013,684, forward strand.
GTATTGCGGATCCATAAGGCACCCCCATAGAACTGCCTATTCTTGTCCGCAATTGTGGACAAGAATAGGACGTGTTATATTTTTTTCCGGAGCCGTGGACCGGAAGATCGGAGGCACGCTCCGGAAATGCGGATGCGGACAACACACTGTGTGCTGTCCGCATCCATTCCTGCCCTGCAGACAATAAATGGGTCCGCACCCGTTCCGCAATTTGCGGAACGGATGCGGACCCATTCTATGAACGTGTGAATGGACCCCTAAGCTGTGAAAACCATTAAAGGGAATGTGTCAGCAGAACATGACTTATTGTTTAGGGGCTCATTCACACAGGTGTATGGCTGTGGTGCCCTTATTGCAGTCTGCAATATACGGGCACTGGCCGTGCGCTCTCCGAGCTGCGGATGTGGACCCATTCAAGTTCGGGATCCGCAAGATACAGCAAAATAGAACGCGTCTTATCTTTTGCGGAGGTATGGATCGGAAACCCACGGATACACTCGGAAGCACTTCCGTGGGTTTTCGGGTCTGCAAAAGATAAGACATGTCCTATCTTTTGCCGTATGTTGCGGATCACAGATCCATTCAAAAATACGGGATTGACACGGCTGGTGCCGTGCATTACAGACCACTATTTGCAGTCCGCAGCACAGCATGGGTATGGCGACCATACGGTTGTGTGAATGAGTTATCCAATGAGTAATGTAAAAAATGAAAACCAGACATCATATAGTACATGACAATCTCTTTCTAACAAAGCTTAAAACCAGCCCTGTACCTCACATGGATCCAGAGATCTCCCCATTCATTGCTCCATCTGCTCGATTTATTTCAAGTTGACAGCTCAGGCGGTGTGTCCTTTCTGCTGCAGCGGGTGGCAGTTGAAGAATGGAACTGAGCACGTGTGTCCGCTTCAGTGAGCTGGACAGAGAATTTAGAAAAAGAGCAAACAGCAGGTGGCGCTATACGGGCAGATTTTAGTGAATAACTCTTTACTACATTTTTAACTACATGCAGTTACAAAAGTATTCAGATCCAGTTGCTGGCTTGAAATATGTAGACTTTTTTTGTGGGAAACATATTTTTAGAATTTTTGGTGAATTTTGTTTGTGTTTTTCCACGCCACTATCTATTAAACAAATGTATATGATCCTGCCACTAGGCCTAAAATATGTTAAGGCTTCCTGTCTTTTTTGGGCTATAGATACAATGGACAGGAGCTGACCCAATTGACTTCTTTGGGAGAGTTTTCTGGGTAAGCTCTGTGACCCGTTCAGAGGTCAGAAGGGAGCAGATAAGCTGTGATATCACCTAATTGGTGTGAATGGTGGATCCTGTTTTGTTTATATGGAGGTGTTACTTGTCATTGCAATTCTGCCTGTGATGATAATGATAACTACTGAAAAATTCAAATAGCAGGATTATATAAAAAAAAATTAAAACAAATATCTTTTTATTGAAAAAGCTAAGTATTTAACAATCACTGTTAAATCAGACAGTTTTAGGTTTTTACATTGTAAAGTCAAAAATAAAAGTGGATATGATACTGAGGACATCGCACCGCGACTCAGCAATGTTGGTATTAAACATAATGATTCTAACCTCATAGCATCATGACAAAGGTTGCAAATGGGTAACTTCTAGCTCTGATCGAGAGGCAAAGCATATCCCCATCAAATAGAAGGGAGAGGGGGAACATGAAGAGGATCATGGAACATGTAAAGGGACAAGAAGGTTCTCGGTTGTTTCTTTTAACATCACATGATAGTCAGCCATATGGATGCTGGGTATGTGTGTGTACCCTGCCTCGAATGCCCAGCCACAGATGCCCACTCCGTCCACGCACCCGAGCTATGCAACTCAGTGTAGAAAACACTGAAGTGCCTTTTTCTAACCAAGGATCGGTTGTTTCTCTCTGAATTTTTTCCAGGGAGACCACAATCTAAGGAATCTACAATGCGATCTGGTGGCCCAGCTCGCCAGTTCCTCCATCAAATATATCTGATCTAATTTGACATACCATTCGTCCAGGGTTGGAGGCAGTGATTGAAGCCAGAGCTTCGGAATAACTAATCTTGCCGCCTGTACCAGCTGTGTCGGCAGGTCAGCTAAGCCCGGGCGCCAGGTGCTCGATGGCAGCCAAAGCAGCACTGTAGCGGGCAATAACTGGATCGATGTATTACATATTATATTTATCTGACGCTCGACTAGCTCCCAAAATGGACGGATGATCGGGCAGAGCCATAGTATATGTCCTAATGCAGTGGTCCTCAACTCCAGTCCTCAGGGCCCACCTACCAGTCATGTTTTCAGGATTTCCTTAGTATTGAGCAGGTGATATAATCAGTGTCCATCCATCAGGATTTACCACAGGTATTCATTCTGTGGGATACTCCTAAATCCTGACCGGCAAGTGGGCCCTGAGGACTGGAGTTGGGGAACCCTGTCCTAAGGTACCTTTTCCCACTCTACATCGCCAACATCGGTCATCAGGAGAAAAGCCCATTTTGAACAGCTTAACCGGATCGTTATACCATCGGGTCATAGTTTTGAAGGAATGTTCTTGTATTTTAATACATTTCGAGAAACCATGGGACCTTTGGTAGATCAGGGTTAGTTCCGCTGGGGTGAAAGAGCACTCTATGTCAGACTCCCAAGCTTTTATAAAAAGTCGGGGTTCTCATGGGTCTCTTGGACAATAACCATTTGTACAACAGTGAGATGGTCTGTTTCGGCAGTTTATCATGAGATGCAAGCTGTTCAAACCAAGTGGGAGCATTGGGTTTATCATACTTAGCTAATAGGTCCGGTACAGGTGTTTTTTAGTTCATTATATGCTAGAAAGTTTTCCTCACTCACAATCGTAGAGCAAAAGGAGGCTATGTCTCCTTCTGTCTTTAGTTTAAGAAGAAGGGATGACAACGAAGTATTCTTGAGCAAATTCCAAAATTGTGGAATGGATGGCATGTCCCCGTTCAACAGGAAAGGGGTGGCTATGGCTGGAAGGAGATGAGGTGGTGTTGAGAAGAGAGGCATATGCCCTTTAAGTTGTTTAATTGTCTTATAAAGACCTACTGAAAGTCCTGGCGGAGAGTCGTCTGGGAGATCGAGTCCTCAAAGACTAGCCAATTGTTTTTCGGTTAGCATTGCAATCTCAATGTCCGCCCCCAAAGGTCTGTATGTCTGTATGCAAAGCAGCAGCCATCTCTTTTAGTTGAATAGCTCTATAATACAAAGCTAAATCAGGGAGGCCGAATCCTCCTTGTATACGAGCATTAGTTAGTCTGTCATAGGCTATCCTGGGTTTTTTACCTTTCCATAGGAAGAGTGAGAACATTTGTCGCACCCGTCTGAAGAAGGAGAGCGGAACATTGATTGGTACCATCTGTAGCAGATATAGTAACTTTGGGACTATATATGCCTGTAAAACATTTTTACGACCCAACCATGATACCCACGACAGTGTCAAGGACCTCAGCTGGATTTGTATTTTCTTTAACAGTGATATATAGTTGACATCATATCGTTTAGAGGGGTCACTAGTCAGTTTAACTCCCAGGTACGTAATGGAGGTGTCGTTCCACTTAAATGGGTAAGTCGCTTTAAGCATTCTCAGCAAAGAGGCGGGTAACGACACTCCCATTGCTACTGACTTAGAATAGTTTATTCTGAAGTTGGATAATTTTCCAAAGGCAGAGAATGATTCCAGAATTAATGGGAAAGCCTGCTTCGGATTCGTTATTAAGAGCATTAAATCGTCGGCAAATGGCGCACATTTGTGTTCCACAGACCCTATTGTTAAGCCCTTAATGAGTGGGTTGTCTCGGGACGCCTGCAACAGCGTCTCCATGACCATTATAAATAATGATGGGGACAAGGGACACCCCTGTCGTGTACCACTGGAGATAGGAAAGGGGTTTGATAGTGTCAGGGCCGGCGTCAGAACCCGGCAAACCCGGGCAAGTGCCGGGGCCCACTGTAAGTTAGGGGGCCCACTCGTCTCCGCGGCGGCCCCTTTAAAATGTTTGTCAGAAATATCAGCGCAGCGCAGCGCCTGCTCGCCGTCCGAGCCATAATTATTCATGTTGCGCAGCGCAGCGCCCGCCCCCTCTCTCACGTGATCCTCTTCTCTTCTGATTCCGAGTCCAGGCACCGCACGCCGCACAGATCAACGAATCCAGCGATGATCCTCATTTGAGTCTGACTCACTGTAAGCCCGCCCCCAGCCAGCAGCAGGCCTGATAGCCGAGCCCAGAGGAAACCTGGCGCCCAGCCCAGAGGAAACCTGGAGGAGCTGAATGCTGCTGCTGGACTCGTTTTACATTTAGAATTAAGGTGAACTAGTAACAGTCACATACCAAGACCAGTTCATGAATTTTTGCCAATAAACTGTATAATTGATTTCATGTGTTCTGGTATTTTCTTATAGGAGTTTATATTGTGTTTTAGGCCGAATGCACACGTCCGCATTCCACGGCTGTGAGCGGTCCGTGGTATCCCGGCCTGGCATCCTGCTGAGAGCAGGAGCGCATGGCGTCATTGGTTTCTGCTATGACGCAGTGCGCTTCATGCCGCCGCTGCACTACAGTAATACACTCATATAGATCATACGAGTGTATTACTGTAGTGCAGCGGTGGCATGAAGCGCACGGCGTCATAGCAGAAACCAATGACGCCGTGCGCTCCTGCTCTCAGCAGGATGCCAGGCCGGGATACCACGGACCGCTCACAGCCGTGGAACGCGGACGTGTGCATTCGGCCTAAAACACAATATAAACTCCTATAAGAAAATACCAGAACACATGAAATCAATTATACAGTTTATTGGCAAAACTTCATAAGAGGAAATTTTCCTCTTATGAATTTTTGACAATAAAGTGTATTATTGATTATCATTTTCTTATAGGAGTTTGTTTTAAGCCTCATTCACACGGCCGTTGTGTGCCCATGGCTGTATTGCGGCCCGCATACAGCAGGTCCGCAACGCAATACACGGGCACCGGCCCATGTGCACTCCGCATCACAGATGCGGACCCATTCACTTGAATGGGTCCGCAATCACAGAGATGCAGAACTAACGCATGGATTGGAACCCCATGGAAGCACTATGGAGTGCTTCCGTGGTATTTCTGGCCGTGCCTCCGCACCCCAATAAAATAGAACTTATTCAATTTTTTTGCGGGGGGCGGACGGTTAACGGACCCATTCAAGTTGAATGGGTCCGGATTCGTCCCGGCCACTGCATGGACGTTGCCCGTGCATTGGGGACCGCAACGGATGCACAACGGCCGTGTGCATGAGGCCTAAGGGCTCTTTCATACGAGCGGATGCCGTGCGGGTAATCCGCTGCGTGAAAGAGTGCCAAGCCTCGTCCAGGACAGCAGAGACACGGAGCAGTAACATGATTGATAATGCTCTTTGCCTCTCTCTGACATTTTTACTACAAAATGACAGTGAGATACAGTTGTCACTGTGATTTTGTAGTAAAATTATCACAGAGAGGCAAAGAGCATTATCAATTATGTTACTGCTCCGTGTCTCTGCTGTCCAGAGCGGGGCTTGGCACTCTTTCACGCAGCGGATTACCCGCACGGCATCCGCTCGTATGAAAGAGCCCTTATGCCCCTTGCAGACTAGCGTTCCTCCCGCAGCAAGTCCACATCGCAGCACCCGGCCCAACCTCCCAGCGCTGCCGGAGGTCACATAGCATTATATTGATTGATCTAACCCTTAAAGTTCTGGAATGTATTGGATAACTGGCATAATGCTGTTAGTGTCATCTAATACATTCCAGGACTATAAGGGTTACATAGCATCATAAATCAATATAATGCTATGTGAATCCCATCAGTGCTGGGAGGTCAGGCCGGGTGCTGCGATGCGGACTCGCTGCGGGAGGAACGCTTGTCTGCAAGGGGCCTTAGCACAGGGGGGCCCACTGAGGCTTTATCGCCCAAGGGCCCACATGAACCTGGAGCCGGCCCTGGATAGTGTGCCATTAACTCGTACCCTGGCGCTAGGGGAGCTATATAGAGACATTATAGCCTGCATGAACATTGAGGGGATTCCAAACCTGAGGAGGGTACGCTGCATGTATAACCAGTCGACCCGATTAAAGGCCTTCTGGGCGTCTGTACTCAACAGCACCATAGGCTGGGTTTTGAGCTTCGACCATGTGATCGCGTTTAAGAGTCTACAGGATTGGAAGTGCCCCTCCGAGCCCAGTACAAACCCTGCCTGTTCTCTGTTGATAATCTTTGACATCAGGGAGTTTAATCTAGAAGCCAATAGTTTGGCCCAAATCTTTATGTCTAGGTTCAGCAGTGAGATAAGGATTATATACATTTTAAAAAATATATAAAGATTGTGACATGGAAACATTTAAAAAAATCACCAAATATAAAAAAAAAAAATATGTTTAACAACAAGTCAATTTCAGTTGACACATTTACTGGAGAATCTCCCTAACAACATGTTATTTTTAAATCCCAAATTTCTCACAATATCTTAGTTTAGAAATATCTTAGCTTATTTTAGAAATCGCTTTCAGACCAGTTTTTTTTCCAGACACAGCACTCCAAATCCCCTGTATGAAAGGGGTTGTCTCATCATGGACAACGGGGACATATCGCTAGGATATACCCCCATTGTCTTATAGGTCCGGGTCCCACCGCTGGGACCAGCACCTATATCGAGAACGGAGCCCCGCAAGTGAAGGAGGGCACACTGCGCATGCGCAGCCACCCTCCATAGCCGAGCGCTGGCTCGGCTATTTCCGTCGGCCCCATAGAAATGAATGGGAGCGGGGGCCATACATGCGCGGTACGCCCCTATTCACTTCTATGGGGATCCGGCTTGGTGGTGGCCGGACCGGAGTCCTCCAGCCACCACCTTGCCGGGCTCCGTTCTCGATATAGGTACGGGTCCCAGCGGTGAGACCTGCACCTATAAGACAATGGGGGCATATCCTAGTGATATGCTCCCCTTGTCCATGATGAGACAACCCCTTTAAATTATACAATTCTTTTTGCCTTCAGCCGCCACTAGAGGGAGCTCAGAAGCTGACTGCATACCATTGAGTTCAATGTATAAATAGTATGCAGTTAGCTCCTAAGCGTGAGCGTAACTATAGCCATAGCACTTGTTATGGGGCCCAGAGGTTGGTGATGCCCAATTAGGTGCATTGTAATTTTTTGTGGGGAATAATAATATGGTGACTTTCTGCTATAGTGTGCTGCCGCTGCTGTTTTAATGTTCACCTACGTGTTGGGGGCCTCATCTTATTTTGCTGTGGGGCCTTATTAATTATACATACGCCCCTGCTCCTAAGCTCCCTCTAGTGGTGGCTGCAGGGGATATTAAACTGGCAATGGCATTTAAAATGGACCTGTACCCTTTCTATGTCTATTTTATCAACTACCTGCATTCCCCATAAGTGTCAAACTATGGTTCCTGGGGCCCACCACAGGAGATTATTCTCAGGGCCCACCGACCTATACCATCAATAAAGGCTAATCGGTTTTGAATCAAAGAAATCGACTGTGATTGGCTCCAAAGGCAGCTCTTAATCTGGTGGATGTTTGGGGCCCACTGCTTCAGAGACTGGGCTCACTGGCAGACCCTCTGGTACTCTGATGGGCCAGTTCAAACCAGTTGCCCATGTAATAACAATTCTGGGGCATCTATGCTTATGACTTTTTTTGTGCCATGACTTTATTATTCCTACTAGAAGTTATAAACAAATTACTAGCAGTTTGTAATGAAGGTCCAGCTAGATGTTACCAGCTGGGGGTGTGTCCCTGCACAGTCTGACACTATCCAATCAGTGCTGCTGGTATCAGACTGTGCAGGGACACACCCCCAACTGGTAACGACCATCTGGACCTTCATTACAAACTGCTAGAAATGTATTTATAACTTTTAGCAGAGTCATAGGAATAGATGCTCCAGAATTGATATTACACGGGAAGTGCAGGTAGTTACTAAAACAGGCATGGCAGGAGAGTTGAGAGGTCCTCTTTAAAAGTGGACATTCAATTTAAGGGCTCATGCAAATTGCGGTCCACAATGCACGGGCACCGACCGTGGGGCAGCCGCATGCGGATCTCAGACCCATTCACTTGAATAAGATCCACGATCTGCATCTGACGGTCCCACCGCAAAAAAGTAGTGCATGCACTACTTTTTTGCGGAGCGCAGGCACAGAAAGAAAACCCACGAAGGCACTCTGTAGTGCTTCCGCGGGCTTCGGATCCGTGCCTCCGTTCCGCTCCGCATCTCCCATATTGCAGACCCATTCAAGTGAATAGGTCTGCATCCTTGATGCGGGGTGCAGACGGGGTGCACGCGGCCGGTGCCCGTGTATTGCGGGTGTGTGCATGAGCTCTTAGTCTGAACATCCACATTTTTTTTTAGTACTGTGCCTTTAAAAAAAAAAACATGTCACCGACACATTGTAGATTACGTGCAGCGATGTGTGTCGTTCAGAAATGGTCTAGAGACATTTTTTTTGTAATGTTATAATATTTGCCAGTCACATTATTCATTTGGTCAGTGGAGCATTCACTAGAAAAAAATCACTTTATGCTATAATTTCCCTGATTTAAAATACAATCAGCGATAGATTGCTTTTTTTCCCATTATAAAGAATAGGCAGAAGAAATTACCGCTATCTGCTTCGACGAGATCAGTGCGAGGCATTGAGCTAATCAAGACCTATACAGCTATTAAATAAAAAGGGTTGTATGAGAGTAGAAAAATTATAGATACACAAAATAGAAAAATCCAAGGCAGCACAAACCGTAACCAGAGTAAGGCCTCATGCACACGACCGTTGTTCTGGGTGTGTGTTTTTGCGGCTCGGCTGCGGACCCATTCACTTCAATGGGGCCGCAAAAAGATGCGGACGGCACTCTCCGTGTGCTGTCCGCATCCATTGCTCCGTTCCGTGGCCCCGCAAAAAAAATACAACCTGTCCTATTCTTGTCCGTTTTGCGGACAAGAATAGGCATTTCCACAATGGGCGGATTGCGGAAGGCCCACGGGCGGCTTCCGTGTTTTGCGGATCCGCAACTCCCAGCATGGCCGAACAGCTTACAGCTATCAGCCTACAGCAGGGCATTGTGGGAGTTGTAGTTTTAAAACAGCTGGAGGGCCGCAGGTTGAGCATCCCTGGATTTAGTCAGTTCTAAACCTTTCGTTTTTTCTGTCTCTTATAGCGTCTGTATATAATTGTTGTTAAGGTTTATAACACAATATTTTTTTTTATCATTTTAGGGTCGTTCCAGAGGGTGAACATATGACTGTCTCGCCAAACAGAAAGAAACACAGTCGGCTGCATTTATTTTATTTAATTTTCTGCCTGTATTTTTTTATTATAGTTTTTTCTATACTATTAGGCATGACATGTATGAGAGATTCCGATAATTTTTAAGATTTCGCTGAGAGACCTAGTGGACGCCGCCTTGTGGGACTATACTTTGCGACGTCCTTTGTACTCTTCAGCGAACACATAAGGTGTCTGTGGCTAGGACATTATACCTTGTAATTTGTCATCCTATGTGGGAGGCGGGTAGGATCGTTTGGCCTGCATGTGCGGGGTAACGGCCAGTTATCCGACACATGTGCCTCTCGACACGGGATCGGGTTAAGTGCGCTTAATCGCAGCACCTCCCGCCCCCTCTGCATTTTCCCTATGGTGTCATTCTACTCTTTGACATATTATATTACTACCTGGTTACTAGGATACGTTGCTATGCTTTCACTGATTATGTGAAGAATCACGTGACAGTGATGCGCGGACATGCGCATAGGAATCTTATACAAGTCATGCGATGTTTTGCCTGATTATGTGATTTATCACGTGACTGTGATGCGTGGATATGCGCACTGGAATTTTCTGCACACTATGCAATTATGCCGGCCGATCGTGTTCTGTAGGTGAGCGGTCGGTGCTCCCCATAGGTTACCCCCCCCCCCACACCTGATCATTATGTACACGAATTATTAATTATGGATTATGTTGGGTTTTACATACAGTACAGACCAAAAGTTTGGACACACCTTCTCATTCAAAGAGTTTTCTTTATTTTCATGACTATGACAATTGTAGATTCACACTGAAGGCATCAAAACTATGAATTAACACACGTGGAATTATATACATAACAAAAAAGTGTGAAACAACTGAAAATATGTCATATTCTAGGTTCTTCAAAGTAGCCACCTTTAGCTTTGATTACTGCTTTGATTACAGGTTCAATTTTAGGGGACAGGGCACTGTGGGGTTGGGGTCAGTGTTAAGGGGTGGGGGGCTGTGGAGGTCACTGTTAGGCCTCTTGCACACTGCCGTGTTTCACGGCCGTATGCGGGCCGTGGAACCGCGGCCTGGATCCCTCCTGAGAGCAGGAGCGCACGGCGTCACTGGTTGCTATGACGCCGTGCGCTCCCTGCTGCCGGCACAGTACAGTAATACACTGGTATAGATCATACCAGTGTATTACTGTATTGCGGCGGCAGCAGGGAGCGCACGGCGTCATAGCAACCAGTGACGCCGTGCGCTCCTGCTCTCAGTAGGGATCCAGGCCGCGGTTCCACGGCCCGCATACGGCCGTGAAACACGGCAGTGTGCAAGAGGCCTTATAGTGAATAGTGTTGATATCTTTTAACGACACACACAAACATTAAATGAAATAGATTAAGGCCCCTTTCACACGGGCGAGTATTCCGCGCGGATGCGATGCGGGAGGTGAACGCATTGCACCCGCACTGAATCCCGACCCAGTCATTTCTATGGGGCTGTGCACATGAGTGTTGTTTTTCACGCATCACTTGTGCGTTGCGTGAAAATCGCAGCATGCTCCTCTTTGTGCGTTTTCCACGCAACGCAGGCCCCATAGAAATGAATGGGGTTGCGTGAAAATCGCAAGCATCCGCAAGCAAGTGCGGATGCTAGGAGACGATCGGGATGGAGACCCGATCATTATTATTTTCCCTTATAACATGGTTATAAGGGAAAATAATAGCATTCTGAATACAGAATGCATAGTACAATAGCGCTGGAGGGGTTTAAAAAAAATGTAAAAAAATTTAACTCACCCTAATCCACTTGATCGCGCAGCCGGCATCTCCTTCTGTCTTCATCTTTGCTGTGTGCAGTAACAGGACCTGTGGTGACGTCACTCCGGTCATCACATGGTCCATCACATGATCCATCACCATGGTAAAAGATCATGTGATGGATCATGTGATGAACGGGGTGACGTCACCACAGGTCCTGTTACTGCACACAGCTAAGATGAAGACAGAAGGAGATGCCGGCTGCGCGATCAAGTGGATTAAGGTGAGTTAAAGTATTTTTATTTTATTTTTTTAACCCCTCCAGTGCTATTTTACTATGCATTCTGTATTCACAATGCTATTATTTTCCCTTATAACCATGTTATAAGGGAAAATAATACAATCTACAGAACACCGATCCCAAGCCCGAACTTCTGTGAAGAAGTTCGGGTTTGGGTACCAAACATGCAGATTTTTCTCACGCGAGTGCAAAACGCATTACAATGTTTTACACTCGCGCGGAAAAATTGCGCGTGTTCCCGCAACGCACCCGCACATTTTCCCGCAACGCCCGTGTGAAAGAGGCCTAAAGCTACTGTGAGCACCACTCCCTTCTTCCAGCTTACCAAACACAGGTTGTACATTGTATAGTGGCCGTGCTTGGTATCGCTCTCAGCCCCATCCACTTTAATGTCGTCACTGGCCTAGGAAAAGCTGAGAGACGGCTGCAGTGCTCACAGGAGCGCCGGTGCCTTCTTGAACAGCTGATTGGCGGGGATCCCAGTTATCGGACCCCCACCGATCAGATATATAAAAATATCGTAAAACCTCTTTAATCTAATACAGTTTAGCTTTGCTATTACTTAGTTTGAAAACCAACATCTTAAAGGGGTTCTCCGCTGTGGGCAATCCCTACTTGTTATAAAGGTGCCCTGACAATAAGCTGATCACAAGGTGTCCCTGTGATGACATCAGCTGTAATAAGCAGGGAATCTGACAGTAAGGCCTCTTTCACACGGGCGTCATGTTTTTGGCCCGGATAAGATGCAGGTGCGTCGCGGGAAAATGCGCGATTTTTCCACGTGAGTGCAAAACATTGTAATGCGTTCTTCACAGAAGTTCGGGTTTGGGTTAGGTGTTGTGTAGATTTTATTATTTTCCCTTATAACATGGTTATAAGGGAAAATAATAGCATTCTTAATACAGAATCCTAAGTAAATTAGCTATGGAGGGGTTAAAAATAATAATAATAATAATAATTTAACTCACCTTAATCCACTTGTTCACTCAGCCCAGCTTCTCTTCTGTCTTCTTCTTTGAGTCTTCTTCTTTGAGTAATAGGACCTTTGATGACGTCACTGCGCTCATCACATGGTCCATCACACGAACCATCACCATGGTGATGGATCATGTGACGGACCCTGTGATGAGTGTAGTGATGTCACGACAGGTCCTTTTCCTGTGCACAGCAAAGATGAAGACAGAAGAGAAGCCGGGCTGCGCGAACAAGTGTATTAAGGTGAGTTAAATTTTTTTTTTTTTTTTTTAACCCCTCCAGCCCTATTGTACTAAGCATTCTGTATTAAGAATGCTATTATTTTACCTTATAACCATGTTATAAGGGAAAGTAATAAAGATCGGGTGCCCATCCCGATCGTTTCCTAACAACCGTGTGTGAAAATCGCACCGCATCCGCACTTGCTTGCGGATGCTTGCGATTTTTACGCAGCCCCATTCACTTCTATGGGGCCTGCGTTGCGTGAAAAACACACAATATAGAACATACTGCGATTTTCACGCAACACACAAGTGATGCGTGAAAATCGCTGCTCATGTGCACAGCCCCATAAAAATGAATGGGTCCGGATTCAGTGCAGGTGCAATGTGTTCACCTCACGCATTGCACCCGCACGGAAATCTCGCCCGTGTGAAAGGGGCCTAAGTGTTGAATTTCCCTGCAGCACCACCGCAGGGGAAATGAGGAATTACACAGTGTCCATTCATATCAATAGGTTCATGCAGGACAGGACAGGTCCTGAAATTATCTTTGCAATGACTCTGAATCCTAGACTGGGATCCCCCCCCCCTCCTCCTCTATTAACCCCATTACTTGAAATGTATACCATAAACTGGGCGTCAGTAGATGCAGCATTGCATGCGTGGCCCTGTGTTACATTAGAGCATAGATCTGACTGTGCCTGGGTCTGTGTTTTCTGGAGTAGCTGGGCCGCTCCGATGGGAATATTTTCTCCGCTTGTATTTTCAGTGCATAAAAGGATTAGGTGAATGAAAATCCATTGCACAATGGATCCTGAATTATTCATCCCCCGCCATTGTGTGTAAATGTGATGTGACGCACTAAAGGGACTTATAGCACAGGATATACTGTACCTTATAACCTGACTGGGAAGCACAGGGAATCATTATTATTTTTACCCCCCTCCCCCCCCAATTCCTCATAGATTGTAAGCTCTTGCGAGCAGGGCCCTCACGCCTAGTGTTTCAGTTGTATATTAGCCAGTTACGTTGCGATGTCTTTTGTTTTGTACATGAACCCTCTGAATTTGTAAACCGCTGCAGAATATGGTGGCACTATATAAAGATTATTATTATCATCCATACAAAAATACACACGCATACACACATGTACGTACATACACATGCATACATAACACATACACACACACATATATACACACATACATAACACACATACATACATATATACACATACATAGCACACACATACTATACATAAATACACACATATACACATACTTGAATACACACATATGCATACATACATAAATTGTGTTGCTGTACATTAAATATATGTATGTAACACTACTGTGTTATGTGCTACTTATGCAGGGAGTATAAAACTAGGGGCCCACCTTGCTCAGGGGCCCACCAGGAGATTCACCTGTACCCCGGTGGGCCAGTCCGAGCCTGGTTCTAGGTATGTAGCGTCACTGCTCCCTGCAGGGGGCTATCATACCAGTATCTCAGTAACGGTCCATTCACACGCCCGCACTTTGGGTCCAGATTCTGGAAGACAATTTCTGCTCCAGATTTAAACTTTTGCAATGCAAAAGGAGACCCTCTGTGATTCCTTCAGCCATTCCGCTGCAAAAAATCAGCTCATTTCAGAGGTCTTTTTGTGGTGGCAGATTTCGGCCAAATCCCATTAGAATTTTCCGCAGCGGAAAAATATATCAATAAAGAATCTATGGGACCGCCTCCCCCGTACAATATGGTTGAAGAGCTAACAATTCACCAGGTCACTTGGACGAGGGGGTTAACCATGAGTTTCTTCATCCCATGCCCACAAATGACTTCTTCTGCATTGTGCTGGTTCTAGGAATCTGTGCAAACATTTCACAGAAAGACAAATGAAGGTCGCCCCATCGGAGGTGTTGATTAATTGCTGCGCTCCGTCTGCCCCAGAACTGCAGCCTGAAATTGGGACACTTTTCTTCCCAGAGCTACGTGCAGGCAAACATCTGGGCTCCCAGAACAGGTTTGTGCCACAGTACATCTGCCCATCACAGTACCAGTAACCAGAAGTGACCTTGTGCCCAGGTTGTGTTTATGTTGGTGCCATTCAGATCCTGGCGCTGGTAGCTGCAGACACGGTGCAGCGCGAGGTCGTCTTAAAGGAAAATGTACATTTTCTTAAAGTAAGTGTAAAGTAAATGTTATATAATCCAAGAAATATTGATGACTTCTATTGGGCTAACAGGGGTAGTGCATCATCGAGCACCGCCACATAGTGCCCAATGAATGTACTGTTGAGCAGCGTTGGACTGAAGTTCCTTGGGCCCACCATAGAAAATAATTCTGAGGGCCCACCCCGCAGGATCCGCTGGAACTCTACTGGGCCAGTCCGACCCTGCTGTTGAGGACACATCCTGTATGCGTCTGGCACCTATCAGTATGTCACACCTGCAGGAATGCCCCATTATCGAAAACAAGACCAAATTAACCAGGAACGGGCATGTCCACATAATACTATGCCCATACTGCCATCCACCACCCAAATACTACCGCCATGCAGTGGCAAATAACAACCCCAAACAGTGGTCACATCATGGTGCCCAAATAAATCAAGTAGACAATGCAAACATGATACCAGCACGTGTTCAAATAATATAGCAGGGTCAACTCTATTAAACCATGTCCCCTGTCAGCAGGATTGACCCTATTAAACCATGCATACTTCCTGGTAGAATGGATCCTGTTGATTAAAACAATACATGTCTTGTTAAAATCACTTGCGGGGCTCCCGAGAGAAATGTAAAAAAATTTTTTTATTCTTTAAGCAAATGAGGGGATCAGTGCACTAAAAAGCTGAAGAACTAGCCTCACCGCCCTCAGTGCACTGAAACCAATTATTGGGAACACCACAGCTAATTTTCAGAAGACATGTATCATTTTAATCAGCAGGATCAACCCTACTAAGAGTATGTCTGGTTTAATAGGGTTGATCCTGCTGCCAGGAGCTGGGACTCCGGCGCTTGGTCTTCTTTCATTTTGCTGATGTAGACCACATGATTTAGTTGTAAATGCTTTGTACATATACACTAGAACTGTATAGGAAGAGAGCGGCATCCTTACAGGTACATAGCCGGAGCTCCTGGGAGATCTTGGCTCAGTTCCTGGAATGGCTTATTATGAGCAGCTTCAATACGTTTTAAGGGCCAACTGAAGAGCCCTTGGAGGAGATAAAGTATTAGGGGGAGAGTCACGCATGAAAGGAATTTTACACAATGGTGAGCTTAGAGACATCATCTCTGATGGCAATCGATGATGCTGAAGACTTCAAGAACTGTTCTGGACGTGGCTGTTTGCATTAGTTAAATGAAGAAAAAAAAATTATGTTGTAAAACATGTTATTTTTTGATGCAATATTCTATGCAGAGATGTCTTTCTTCTTTTTGCTGATACAGAGCTTTAAATCCCGTCTATAGACTTAAATAACCTTGTCAGCCTGCAGTCACCACTAGAGGGAGCTCAGGAGCTGACTGCATACACAATATGCAGTCAGCTCTTGAGCTCCCCCTGCAGGCTGCCAGTATTATATTCTTTAACTTTATGCAGGTGATTTGGAGTTTCGATTCCTATAAAGAATTAAAAAAATACCTATCCTTCCTGAAGTTCCCCGGCAATGCTCTGCAGATTGTTACCATTACAACATCAGACCGCAAGGCTTCTCCCTCCTGCCTGGGAATCCTGATTAAAAGAGAATGCTGATATCCGAGGGCAGGGCAGCTCTGCGGCTATATACTACTATGGGATGTAGCTATAAGGGGTGCAGAGGTAGCAGATACCCCCAGACCCTGGTGCAGGGGTGTTCACATACTCTACCAAATAACATATTACTGAATGTCTCAGCCATTGTCCTTGGCTTCCTGGAACATCTATCCATACTAGGGGGTCATACATTTTATAAGTCACTCAGAATAGAATCGGCGGCTTCTTCTACATTCCTTTCATCCATTTTCCATAAGAGTAATATATGAGGAGCAGTCATCAATCACTGCACAAGGTCACTCGTACCTTGTATATATATTATACTGTCTGTAATAGGTCACATTCAGTAGATGCAAAGGGATTCTACAACCCGTGCCCCTCTTATAACTGTTAGACATTATAATGCAGTGCATGTGCATGTTGTCTGTAAATTACCAAGGAGGAGTCAGAAGAAGAAATGCAGCCAAGGCCAGTACACCTTGCCAGATGGCATCACTAATATAACAACATGCTGTGGGTTTAGTGTCCTAATATCTGGTGATAGGGTCACAACTGCACTAATTGTCTATCCCAAGCCTGAAATGTCCATGTGTCTTCATAGCTTATAGGGGTGGTCAATAAAGGTCTCCTTTTCCAGAAACAGTGCCACACTTGTACTTAGGATGCGACTGGTACTGCAGTTTATCCTCATTCGAGTGAATGGGCTAAACTGCATAACTAGTACCAGCCTGTAACATAGTTACATAGTTGATACGGTTGAAAAAAGACATAAGTCCATCAAGTTCAACCAAGGGATGGGTGTTGACGCGAATCCCAGAAGGAAGTAAGACTCAGATTGCTACACATTTTCATAAGCATTAATGTTGTTTACTTTTAAGAACTCATCTAAACCCTTTTTAAAACCGTCCACTGCTCCTGCTGTGACCACGTCCTGAGGAAGTCTATTACACAGATTCACAAATCTTACAGTAAAGAAGTTTTGACGCTTCTGGCGACTTTTTATTCTCCAGTCAGAGGCGGTGCACGTTGTCTTTTGAGGGCATTTGACATGGAACAGTTTTTCACTGTATTTTTTGTATGGCCCATTTATATATTTGTATAGGTTAATCATGTCCCCCCTTAGACGTCTCTTCTTAAAACTAAATACATTTAATTATTTTAATCTTTCTTCATAACTAAGACCCTCCATGCCCCTTATCAGTTTAGTCGCTCTCCTCTGTACTTTTTCCAGCTCCAGGGCGTCCTTTCTATGTACTGGTGCCCAGAACTGAACTGCATATTCCAGATGAGGCCGCACCAACACTTTGTAAAGTGGTAATATTACATCCCTGCCCCGCGAGTCCATGCCTCGTTTAATACAGACAATATCCTGGTGGCCTTAGAAGCAGCTGATTGACATTGTATGCTGTTATTCAATATACCATCCACAAGGACACTCAAATCCTTCTCTATAAGTGACTCTCCCAGTGTTACATCCCCCTAGTCTTATACAGTGTCCTAAATGTTCACAACCTAAGGCAGATCTGCACGGATTATGGAGCTGTCCACACATAAAACCCCTTTGGGAGGAGATCATTCACTATATTAATGAGGTTTGGGATGTCGAGATCTTGGCTGAACCACAACAATGTATATTTCAATACATACCTAGTAGGTCAGGATGATTCCCAGGGAAGGGGAGTAGCGGAACCTGTGATACATATTGTTCTTATGTCAGTTAAAAAATGTCTACTACGCCACTGGTTGACTGGAATAATGGCAACAAAAGATGAGGTATTAGGACCAGTCAAACAGTTGCTATATCTAGAAAGATTAGAGGCTGGCAAAAGCAAAGAAAAAGCCATAGCTAAATTCATAAAAAAATGGAGAAGATTTATTGAACACTCACTATCAAGAGATGAAATTAGCGAACTAAATAGTACTTGGAGACAAAAATAAAGGGTACACTAGGAAAGTTGGAAATTTAATGGAGACAATAAAAATGGAAGTTTGTTTATATATAAACATTAACTATGTTACAATTTCAGCATGAGCAAGATGTTGGGGATTCAAAGGGGTAGGGAGGAGGGCGAACTGTTATATGTGCTTGAAATTTCTATCCGCATCAAAAATGAAAAAGAAAATTGGATAAAATAGATGTATTGTATAAGGAAAATTGTTATGAGACTTGTGTTTCATGGATTGTGATCATACTGATGTAACATCCAAATAAAGAAAGTTTATATAAAAAAAATATATACCTTGTATGTAGTGAGTTCCCCCAAGAGGTGGCTGTAGGCAACCAGAATTTTATAATTTATTAAATTACCTATATGCAGGGGCTTTGGCGCTTTGTATTAGAAAAACTGAGCCCTGACTACTATATGTATATACAGAGACATTAGTCCGCAAGGGTTCATATAAAAAAGAGTGGATATTTCATTTAAAGGGGTTTTCCTAGATTTTTATACTGAGGACCTATTCTCAGGATAGGACATCAGTATCTGATCCGTGGGGGTCTAACACCCGGGACCCCTGCCGATCAGCTGTTTGAGAAGACAGCGGCGCTACTGTGAGAGCTGCGGCCTTCGCTCTGCTTTTCCTAGGCTGAGTGACGACCCGTTCATGTGTCACGTGGCCCAGGAGCAGATCAGCCGCATAGAAGTGAATGGGGCTGAGCCGCAATACCAACTCCTGGAAAACCCTTTTAAGGCCAATGTAATAGTTTTATGTGCCTTATTATACAGACGGATAAGGGATCCACCTGCAGGATATGTCATCCAATGGACAAATCAAATATCCGTTCTGAAGAACCAGTTTCCTTATGCTGCCGCCTATGAGTACAAGTCATGGGGAAGTTCAGGGTAATAGTGATGCAGCTCACTGACTATTAATGCTTTGTGGCATTGGTCTGGTATTGTGCTCCAGATCTTAACTATAATCTCTTTTTTACGTTGCACTTTTGCATATTTTCCCACACTCTTGTCCTATGAGATCACAACGCAGAGCATGCACCACTAGAGATAATAGCTCCCGGGGTAATCCTATACAACACTGATTTTATTCTAGTCTGATTAATCCACAATGGAAGGATACGTCAGGCCATTACCTAACTGAAATACGAGCGCACATCTCTTCCTGAGCTTGGCAAACTGCACCGTTCACCTAGATCTGCCCTAATTTTATAATGTACTATGGTTAAATCCATGAGCATTGATATTGGGGGTCACCAGGGGAGGGGTGCTGTATTCCCTTATGTATACTTACCCATGGACATGGACATGGAGCTTAGATAGTGGAACAGGTATTGGAGTTGCAGGGGTAGCAATCAGGGTTGCCAACCTGAATTTTAATTTTTTCTGGACAACTTATGCCAAAATCATGGATAGCCAACATTTTTCAAGGACAAAATGGAAAACCATAATGGATGATAAAATATTATAGGTAATGCATGTCTATAACTCAATATACTGGGAAGAACTCATTACCAGCATTTACTGTGAGCTGTAAAATGATGATAATTACCACCAAAATAATCCAGTCAAGTACCACCACGACACGTCTATTTTTTTTCTCGGATGCAGGAAAAAAGACACCTATTTTTACGAATTGTCCAGAAATTTCTGGACACTTGGCAACCCTGGTTGCAATCGTGTTTTGGTGATTGTGACTTGAATGGCAGCCCATTGTTTGGGCTGTTACAAATTTTGCATTTACAAGAGGATGTCTAGAGAGAACTAAGTTACTTAGATGCATTTAAAGTGCATCTTTTAGATTTATACCTATGACACTGGCTGACCTGTTACATGTGCGCTTGGCAGCTGAAGGCATCTGTGTTGGTCCCATGTTCATATGTGCTCGCATTGCTGAGAAAAAAAATATGTTTTAATTTATGCATATGAGCCTCTAGGAGCAACGGGGGCGTTACCATTACACCTAGAGGCTCAGCTCTGTCTGTAACTGCCGCACCCTCTTCACTTTAATTGACAGGACTAGGCAGTGAAAACATTATCACGCCTGTGCAGAGGGCACTACCTTTACAGAGAGGTGTAATGGCAACGCCCCCATTGCTCCTAGAAAGTTTCTCGCACCCAGCCACTGTACTGCCTCTCACCCTGCTGTGCAACGGGCACAGACGCCCTTAACACCGCTTACTTCATAATATGGAAGAGTACAATTATTGCTGAGTGCAATACTAGCGGCTACCTTATCCAATCATCGAAAAAAGACTCATTAAAGAGGTCCTACAACCCCAAAACGCGTTGTCTGGTCACTCAGCAATAAAGGTCCTTATATTCATCTACTGGTTGTCCCCTGCGCCTGTCTCAACCAGTTGAGTTGGGCAGAACCAACAGGTTTGCAAACACATGGCTGCTTTCTTCCAAATACAGCGCCACACCTGTCAACAGTTTATATGTGGTATTGCAAGTTATCTGTAATGGTGTCGAGCTGCAGTACCAGCTACAACCAGGTGTGACACTGTTTCTGGAAAGGGGCAGCCATGTTTTTCTAATCCTGGGCAAATATTTTTGGACAGAAACCGTTTCCACCTCCTCGGCCACGATATACTCAAAGTCCAATATAAGAGAGCTGCAGGTAGTGTTGAAGTCTACCCCCATCCTCTTCCTAGGTGCACACCAAGAAAATTTTAACAGACTTCCTAACAAATCATTACGACGGGATTTCCCTGGAATTTCCGATTCTTGGACTGGATCCAAGAATGATCTCATCTTGTATTAACAGACCTCGTTAAGGCCTCTTTCACACTTGCGTTGTCCGGATCCGTCGTGTACTCCACTTGCCGGAATTACACGCCGGATCAGGAAAAACGCAAGTGTACTGAAAGCATTTGAAGACGGATCCGTCTTCAAAATGCTTTCAGTGTTACTATGGCAGCCAGGACGCTATTAAAGTCCTGGTTGCCATAGTAGGAGCGGGGAGCGGGGGAGCGGTATACTTACAGCCCGCGTGGCTCCCGGGGCGCTCCAGAATGACGTCAGAGCGTCCCCATGCGCATGGATGATGTGCCATGCGATCACGTGATCCATGCGCTTGGGGCGCCCTGACGTCACTCTGGAGCGCCCCGGGAGCCGCACGGACGGTAAGTATACTGCCCCCCCGCTCCCCACTACACTTTACCATGGCTGCCAGGAATTTAGCGTCCTGGCAGCCATGGTAACCATTGAGAAAAAGCTAAACGTCGGATCCGGTTCAATGCCTTTCAATGGGCATTAATTCCGGATCCGGCCTTGCGGCAAGTCTTCAGGATTTTTGGCCGGAGCAAAAAGCGCAGCATGCTGCGGTATTTTCTCCGGCCAAAAAACGTTCCGTTCCGGAACTGAAGACATCCTGATGCATCCTGAACGGATTTCTCTCCATTCAGAATGCATTAGGATAAAACTGATCAGGATTCTTCCGGCATAGAGCCCCGACGACGGAACTCTATGCCGGAAGAAAAGAACGCAGGTGTGAAAGAGCCCTAAAAAGGTATCAAGACCTGAAAGGCAAATTGTAGCAAAATGTTGCAGATGTTTTATAAATACAAATCTTGAGTTACAAAAGCTGTGGGGCTGGTTCCTGCATTACCTGGATTATCAAGATTTCGGGCATTTCAGATGTCGGATTAAAGGATTTACGGGTGCTCAGGACGCGCTCTCATGGCTCCGTCTGATGTTTTGACTCCATGTAAAATCAGAATTTAGTGACTTTTGCCGCGTTAATTCATTAAACTATAATGTGATGGATCCCAGAGAATGTATTTGACGTCTCCATTTGTGTATTTTTCGACCAGTTCAGAGTAGATACACTGGGGATCCGTTGAGAATCATGGGGGGAAAGGGGGGGGTGTTATAGTTCACCGTGGGTGGTGTGCAGAACATATATTACATCCTATAGATATATAGGATCAAAGAAAAGAAACCTCCCTTGTGTGCAGGGCGGGTTAGGGGAACGTCCCACCTCCATGATAGTGACCCTGAATACAAACTATACAACAGGGCAGACCACAGGCTCCCCCCCCCCCCCAACCCATCCCATTATTCCTGTTGGTTACCGTCGTTTCTGTTGCCTTGGTTACCATGTGAATGTATGTATGTAGGGAGATGGTTAATTAGTGAAGGACTGAAGACGACCCCCTTCGGGAAAAAAAAAAAAAAGTACAGAGAAGCAAAGAAAAATAATGCCCTTCATCAGTCTTGGGAGATGGGCAAGACTTCACATGAAAGGGTTAAAAAGAGAAGAACCAATCAGAATCCTCAATTCTGCCCAGTCCATGGAGAGAATAAATGATATTATTAACATAGTAAACCCCGCAGAGCTGGCATTCTTGTAGAAGGAAATCCCAGTCATCTTGCTGGAGCCTTGGACTCCTTCGTGGCAATGCAGATAAATTCTATGATCTAGCCATGGCTAAAAATAACAAAATCACAAAGTAAAGCAGACCTGGTAGCTCTTCTGACATGTCCATATTAATAAAAACTTGCATTGCCCTTCATTTTGTTATTCTTCTGTTATTCCTCCTAGAAATGCATTACTAAGATAACTACAGTAGGTGTTACTGTTCCCTTTGTGAATGTGTATGTCCCTGTGTAGGGACATACGAGGGGAATGGTAGCACCCAATTCAGTCATAGGTTTCCAGGAGGAATAACAGAGGAACAGCAAAAAAGGGAAGAGAATGTGCAGGGAAACATGGGTAGCAACCCCTTGGTATAGGTATGTGTATGCCTCGGGTCATTTAAAGTATTTTTCTGGTAAAGTACTAGAACGAAGGGGAAGCAAAGAAACCCCGTTATAGAACGCGGTAGTACTGGCGCTGATGTCATCTCAATAAAGTGATGTCCCCGGCAGCGGCAGAGCCATCAGAAGATGAATCTCATTGTAGTTATGACTCATGTGTCGCCATCTCCCAAGCCTGTTTACTTCTATGATGTTATAAGAACACCCGTAAAGGTTATACAGCGACAGGATGCAATATGGCGAGCTCTGATAAGGTCAGATATTTAACACGCCGAGGTTGGAAAGGAAGATGAAGTGGAAGTGTCCAGCAGAAAATTGGTTACAAAAATAAAAAAATCAGTCGAGACATAAGGGTAGAGAGCAGGATTCAGGTGCTAGAACAAGGCAGGAGCAAATCCAAATTCTATGCGTCGCCTTAACTATACCATCAGTAGAGTATATGTCCGGTTTATGGTTGGCTGTACTCTTTAAATCAGTGATACCCAATCTGTGGCTCTCCAGCTGTGGCAAAACTACAACCCTGATGGACACAGACATGGGAATGATAATATAGCAGGGAATTGGAGTGGACCTGTAAAGTGGACGCCTGACAGCAGTTGTGGACCACTTCCAGTGTTTTGACTCCGAGGGGGGTTATCTACTACGGTGGGTGGTAGCTGTGCCTCCGCAGCCTCAGACGGTGAGCAGAGACAAGGCACAGCCAGGCCACGGAGGCTTTGCATGGACTTGTACTATGAGTGAGTTGTTCAGGGAGAGTAACTAAACCTCTATGCCAGACTGTAGCCAGTGCCCACTAGAGACTGTAACTGCCAAGCTGTGTGTCCAATAGAGACTGTAACCGTCAAGCTGTGTGTTTAATAGAGACTGTAACTACCAAGCTGTATGTTCAGCAGAGACTGCAACTGCCAAGCTGTGTGTTCAGTAGAGACCGCAACTACCAAGCTGTATGCCAATACTTATAATTAACAAGCTGAGTGCCCATCAGAAACTGCAACTGCAGAGATGTGTGTCCAATAGAGACTGTAACTACCAATGTGTGTAGCAATACTTATAACCACCAAGCTGCATGCCTATCAGAGACTGCAAATGCCAAGCTGTCTGTCCAATAGAGACTGTAACTACCAAGTTGTGTGCTCATCAGAGACTGTAACCGTCAAGCTGTGTGTTTAATAGAGACTGTAACTGCCAAGCTGTGTGTCCAATAGAGACTGTAACTGCCAAGCTGTGTGTCCCATAGAGACTGTAACCGTCAAGCTGTGTGTTTAATAGAGACTGTAACTACCAAGCTGTATGTTCAGCAGAGACTGCAACTGCCAAGCTGTGTCTTCAGTAGAGACAGCAATTACCAAGCTGTATGCCAATACTTATAATTAACAAGCTGAGTGCCCATCAGAGACTGCAACTGCAGAGATGTGTGTCTAATAGAGAGTGTAACTACCAATGTGTGTAGCAATACTTATAACCACCAAGCTGCATACCTATCAGAGACTGCAAATGCCAAGCTGTCTGTCCAATAGAGACTGTAACTACCAAGTTGTGTGCTCATCAGAGACTGTAACCGTCAAGCTGTGTGTTTAATAGAGACTGTAACTGCCAAGCTGTGTGTCCAATAGAGACTGTAACTGCCAAGCTGTGTGTCCCATAGAGACTGTAACCGTCAAGCTGTGTTTAATAGAGACTGTAACTACCAAGCTGTATGCTCAGCAGAGACTGCAACTGCCAAGCTGTGTCTTCAGTAGAGACAGCAACTACCAAGCTGTATGCCAATACTTATAATTAACAAGCTGAGTGCCCATCAGAGACTGCAACTGCAGAGATGTGTGTCCAATAGAGACTGTAACTACCAATGTGTGTAGCAATACTTATAACCACCAAGCTGCATGCCTATCAGAGACTGCAAATGCCAAGCTGTCTGTCCAATAGAGACTGTAACTACCAAGTTGTGTGCTCATCAGAGACTGTAATCGTCAAGCTGTGTGTTTAATAGAGACTGTAACTGCCAAGCTGTGTGTCCAATAGAGACTGTAACTGCCAAGCTGTGTGTCCCATAGAGACTGTAACTGTCAAGCTGTGTGTTTAATAGAGACTGTAACTACCAAGCTGTATGTTCAGCAGAGACTGCAACTGCCAAGCTGTGTCTTCAGTAGAGACAGCAACTACCAAGCTGTATGCCAATACTTATAATTAACAAGCTGAGTGCCCATCAGAGACTGCAACTGCAGAGATGTGTGTCCAATAGAGACTGTAACTACCAATGTGTGTAGCAATACTTATAACCACCAAGCTGCATGCCTATCAGAGACTGCAAATGCCAAGCTGTCTGTCCAATGGAGACTGTAACTACCAAGTTGTGTGCTCATCAGAGACTGCAACTGCCAAGCTGCATGTTCGGTAGCGACTGTAACTACCAAGCTGTGTGCCAATACTTAGAACCAGTAAACTGTGTGCCCATCAGAGACTGCAAACGCCAAGCTGTGTTCGAAAGACTAGAACTGCCAAGTTTTGTGCCAATACTTATAATCACCTAGATGAAAACCCATCACAGACTGCAACTGCCAAGCAGTTTTTTCAGTAGAGACTGTAACTACCAAGCTGTGTGTAAATATTTGTAGTCAGGAAACAGGTCTAGGTCAGGGTAGGTAGAATTTGTGCATAACCGAGAGACTAGCCCAAGATCAGGGCAGGAGGCAATGAGTCGGTAACGCAGGGGGAGGTACGATACACAGGCAGACGGTCAGAATAGCACACCTTCACTGGTAACATGCAAACTAGGAAACCTAAAGCTCAGGCCTCCGCTTGGTCAAGGTGCCTTAAATACCTCAGGATAGCCATCCTTAGGCTGGAAAAGAATTAGGACATGCATATGCAGGGGCAAAGAGCGAGCTAAGGAACAGCTCTGGAGGCCTTCACACTGGCAAGCAGGTTGCAGCCTGCGGGAGTCATTTTGGACACCGGTCACTGGGACCACTGGAGTTGGAGGACACGCGGGACTGGACAGCATGGAGTCCGGTGGGTAAGTAGTGCAGCAGCTGTGCTTGCATAGAGAAGGGGGCAGCGGCGGGGATGCCAGCACAACATCGGGTGCCATAACATTAAAAAAGGGTCTCCGACCATATAGGAAAAGTCTGTTCTGAAGGGCTCATTAAACCTCGGCACCTACAGAGGTGTCTGGCGCTCAGATACTTTGTTTTACTTGACCGTACAAAGACTTTTAAAGGGAGAGCGTTGGGTTTTGTATCTACAACTTGCACACCATCCCTCAGTGGTGCCTTAGACCTCCATGGTTCGGGCCCTGGAAGCTACAAAAGGCCCTTTATTTGCAGGGGACTCTGACACCTGGATCCCTTTTGTATAGCAATGACCTAGAAGGAATCATCCTCATTTCATGACAGCCATGAATAATATGTGTTTCTGAGTATTCAAGGTTATATCTCTGCTTGAGAAACGCCTGCGGTCAGCCTGACAAGCCTGATGAAAAGCTTCAGGAGCTTCATCCTGATGAACAGCAATGTATTCTGCAGCAGGGAGGCGACTAGATTTATAAACCCTTCCCGAGCTCCATGCAAAATCTGTAACTGTGTATCTGGGTGTATTGTAAGATCTATCGAAGTCTGCAAGATGTGTAACCCCCATACTGAGACTCATTACCCCGCACAGATCCTGCATTATATGAGTGTGCCACGAGGGAGCCAACACACCTCCTCCATATGGCATGGAAATTCATGAAGCTTACGCTTAAAAGCGTAGAAATGGACAAAGTGAAAAAACCGAAGTAAATAAAAATAGTTACAATGTACAAATATATGAATAGTCAGTCCAGAGATGTTGCTGTCCGATGCATGCTGCGGCATCTAAATAATCAATACAAGAAAGGAAATAAAAAGTGGAACACAGAAATGCCTAATCACATACGTTACCCTTTCTTATAGCACCACATACCATGATAAAGGCCAAAATACTTCCGCAGCAGCATTCGATACCACCATGCAGTACAAAATACTTCTCCAACAGCATCCGAAATCACCAGGGGCGGACTGTTCATAGACCCTACAGGGAATTTTCCTGGTGGGCCGATGCCCCACAGGGCCACCCGAGCCTTCCTCATTGCCGCTGGCTAGGTACGTACTACTGGGGGCACTATAGGGGTCATTATTAGAGGAAATCTAGTGTCACGGTGCGGTTCACTGTTGACAGTTGTGGCCGTGTAGGCTGGCTGCATGCTCCCTCGCGTACTGGCTACAGGCTGACACCTGTGCATGCTGGTTGCTTGGGGCTGCTTGCTGGCTGCGGTGTTTTGTGTGAACTGCTGCCTGTGAATGTTTGCACTTCCCGTGTCTGCTTCTCTGTGCAGTTCCTGTCTCTGGTGCCGTGAAGGCTGGCTGCAGGCTGCCTCACGTACTGGCTGCAGGGTGACTCCTGTGTATGCTGGTTGCTTGGGACTGCGGTGGTGTGTGTGAACTGTGTCCTGTGTTTGTGACTTCGATGTCTGCATCTGTGGTTCCTGTCACCGGTACCGTGCAGGCTGGCTACATGCGTTTTGTGTACTGGCTGTGGGTGTTGCCATGTATGCTGGTACTGTGATGCGTGCTGGCTGCGGCCTTGTGTGTGAACTGTGGCCTGTATCGTTTGTTCTATGGTTCTGGTTATCCTGGTTATCATTTCCTTATCTGTTCCTGAGTGTGGCTTATCAGGTGCCCTTGTTATCGCAGCTATATCCATCTGTGAGTTGTGGGGTTTGGGGTCAGTCTCTTGTGTCTTGCACCTTTCTGCTCACCCAGGGGGGGTCAGTCTATCTTCTGTCCTGTGCCTTACTGGGTGTAGCCCCTTACTGCTGACCCAGGGGGGTTTGCCCAACTGCCCTTGTATGTGGTGTCGCCTGGTAATGCATTGTTGGTGTTGCTTTGTCTGTTCTTTTGTACCTGTCCTGGGATTATGTTGATGTTGTTATCCTTGTCCATGCCTTGCCTGTCCATCTGTACCTGTTCTGTGTCTGGTTCCACTCTGTTCTATGTCTATCCTAGCAGTGCTCTAACTGCATCTGATAGCCTGGTGTCACGGAAGGTGTACAGGAAACTAGAAGACACAAAATGAATATCCGACTGACTGGATCCAAAACTAAGGAACCAATAGGGAGAGCCCTGCATCAGACCTGGCTCTCTCCCTGACTGCTCAGCCTATGCGAAAATCCCAATGGTAGATGATCGCATATCCTCGTACCTCGACTGTATAACACCTGAACACCCTATAATAGTGAGGGGACACGGCCACCGGCTCCCTACACTTGATACGGAGGGAGTCAGGGTCACCTGGGATCCAGCAAACAGAAAAACACAAATGAATGAACAAAACGTATCTGTAGAAGACTCAGAAGTAGGATCAGCATGCACACACTCCAGGAAGGAATATAAACCGCAAAGTGAAGCAGTCTGGGAAGGGATTTAAAGGGATGCAATCAGTGCAACTACATGACAGCTGAGAGAGGCTAACGAGATGAGAAAATGAAAGCAAAACAAAAGGAAGCTCAAGGGGGAGGTTCTGAAAGACATCTGTCAGAGCTTCTCAGATGTCTGGTGGTGACACCTGGCAGTGCTAAACTGCTTCTGATCCTGTCCTATGTCCAGCCTGGCAGTGCCTACTGCTTCTGATCCTTGTCTTTTCCTTGTCTGTCCTGCAGTGCCTTACTGCTTCTGTTCCTGTGTTTGTCCTGCCTTCGTGAGAGGGCCCCTGGGTTCTCCAGAGGGAGGATCTCTAGTCTGTGTGCAGCTCTGCCTGAGACCGCCATGCTTCCGTTCCGCTTGGGTTCCAGGCGCCTGCTTCTGTGCTTGTTCCTGTTTGTCTTGTTGTCTGATCCATGTTCTGTGTTCTTATGGGTTCCAGTTCTGTTGTCTGTTCCACTGGTGCTTGCACCTGCATGGTTCCTTGCAGGTAGGGGCCAAGTGTAGCGGGACCTTCCTGGAGGTTTGACCAGTGAGCTCTCGGCCCAGTTCATCCCCACTACCAGGGGCTCTGTGAAGAACGGGGCTCCCTGGCTCTTCGCCCTCCTGGGTTTTGCCTCCTGTCTGCCGGTGCACTTGGTTCTGTGATAGTGCTACCACTATTGCCTAACCTGCTCTACTGTCATGTGCTTTTATTACATGTGTAATAAAGTACTCTGTTTGTCCCTGGTCTGTTTCTGTATGGGTCCTGTTTGCATGACGTCCCAGAGGTCTGCCTTGGGTCTCCAGCACGTGACATCTAGGCAGCATGTAAAAGTAGGTCTGGCTTGGTGCTGTGGCCCACATCTCACATCACAAGGCCCCTGTCTAGATCTTAATTGGAGGAGGAAGAGGACAAAATGTGTCAGCTATTAATGGCCATCACAGAGGGACAAGCTTGTAGGGAGGTATTTTGAGCTTCACTGTGATATTTGGTTCTGTGGGATGGTAATTTGTGCTGCATTATGGTATTGCTGACCGTGACTGTTCTGCCTCCAGCAGAGGGAGATTCATTTCAGTTCACGTCTATTTCATTTCTAATTCATTCTGCTGCAATTTCTGTATTTCTGTAGTTATTAGTTAGGTAACAGCACCATCTAGCGGTGGTAAAAATGTATTACACCTTGTTTTCTTGTTAATAAAGATTACTGCTTTGTGGGAGGTGCTAGGCATTGTGTGTGGCAGGTGCAGCACTATGAAGTGCCTTTTGCTCTGTGGCATTAGAAGAATTTTGAGATCTCTGACTTTTAGTCTAACCAGACTGTCTATTACTCTGTAATTCCTCTAGCGCCTTTCTATGGAAGCAGTAGGTTTAAAGAGCACACCAAATGCTTCAAATAACTTCTTTATTAACTTCAACTTTTCTTCATATATAACACTGCCACCTCCGCAGCAGATAGTCCATGTACAAAACACGTGTGGAAAAGATATCACAAGATGGCGGTATGCATAAGATGGTGGTTCAACTGTTCAATCTTGTCATTCAACATAAAATGGTGTATATATTTCTCTCTTCAGTATCTGTACTCTCACTTTAAGTTATTTAAGCACTTGATGATCTCTTTGAGAGGTATATCTGAGGTCTAACTAACTACTTGCTGAATTTGGTTGCAATTTGCAGTATGCAGTTAGCATTAACTATTTGCAGATTGGTTGAGTATGATCTGGTATGGTTGTATGCAATTTGGATTGCAATATGGAATTTGAATTTTTTTGTTTGCAATTGTTTGTATGGTATTTGTAGTTTGCAATTGGTGGAACTGTAAGTAAACACACATATAACTGGTTCAGTATACAGTTATCATCACTATATTAACATTATATAACTGTTTTAAATACCTATTTTGGCCTCTCTGTTTCCATTAAACACAGCTCTAAGTGGAGTGAATGTCTGTTCAGCTTCTCTCTCTGGTAAATAATGATTTCTAACAGCTCCTGCTAGGAGAATTTCCCACACAGGCTGTGTGTGAGGCTGGCCGTGATTGTTAAAAACTCCTGCTGTGTGTGAGGCTGGCTAGGATTGGTCAAGACTCCTGCCCAGCAACAACAGTTTAACTCTCTGCTTTCTGTTGTTTTTGCTGTGTCATTGAGCTTACCTTACATTATATAATGAATCTTAAAGGCATATTATCTTTTCTG
This sequence comes from Bufo gargarizans, assembly GCF_014858855.1. NCBI lineage: Eukaryota > Metazoa > Chordata > Amphibia > Anura > Bufonidae > Bufo > Bufo gargarizans. Next base: position 17,044,321 of record NC_058089.1, read on the forward strand.
CTCAGGAGAATTTCCCACACAGGCTGTGTGTGAGGCTGGCTGTGATTGTTAAAAACTCCTGCTGTGTGTAAGGCTGGCTGTGATTGGTCAAGACTCCTGCCCAGCAACAACAGTTTAACTCTCTGCTTTCTGTTGTTTTTGCTGTGTCATTGAGCTTACCTTACATTATATAATGAATCTTAAAGGCATATTATATTTTCTGCTCCTGTGAACACAATATATATATAACAGTTATATTACATCCAAACATGAAGTCACTGTAAATAACTCTGCTTTTGTCTTTAACACACAAACATAGGAACTGTATTAAGGTTATTGGCAGGTTTAGCTGTATAAACATGTAAGCTATATTAGCAACCTAGGACAGGTCTTAGCTGGCCAGCTACATTGTGGATAGTGCAAGGCATTCTGGGAAGGAGAAGCCAGTCTCCAGTCTACAGGACATCAGCAGAGCTGTTCCATACAGTTCTCCTTCTTAAACTCCACCATCTTTGTGCAGGTATATCTGGTGAGTGACATCTACCTTTGTTTCAGGGACAGTATGTTATGCAGAGCAGTTCAAGTAGTTGCAGTGTCACTCAGGGAGTTATTTCTGTTAGCTAGCCATGCAATCTATGTATAGGCAGCCATTGTGTACATTTGCTCACTGTTATGTAAATGTTATAATACATGCTGTTCTATGCTTTCTGCTGATATATGTTATGCCTTATACTTATACAAGCCATTTGTATTCTTGTAGTTTTACCAATTCACAATCCTGTTGACCAATAAACAAGTTAGACTACAGAAAACAGTCCTCTTATTTGGAAGACAGGAATGGTTTATGCTGAATGTCAGACTGCAAACTGTGTGAACGTGTATGAAGACAGAACACTGACAACTTGTATTCGCCCCATCTACTTGTGTTTCCCGGGCTTCTGTAAGTTTGGACCCACCTACAACATAGGGTCACTTTAGTTTTTTTTTTCCGGGGCTACTTTAAGTTCCCAGTCCGCCCCTGGATATCACTACGCAGCACAAAATATCTCCCCAACAGCATCCTATATTACAATGCAGCACAAAATACCTCTCCAACAGCATCTGATATCAACATGCAGCTCAACATCGTCATCCGTTGACCACCACTCCCCCACAAGCAGGAGTCTTGTCACCTGACTAACTCTCCCCTACTGGTAGTAGTATTGTCCCCTGACCACCCCTCCCCCACTGGTAGTTTTATTGTCCCCTGACCATCCTTTTCCCCCTGGCAGAAGCATTGTCCCTGGTTTCTGACAACAACATCCCCAATGGCAGAAAAACTGCCCCCCCTTTCCCGACCACCCCTTCCACTCTGGCAGCAACACTGTCCCCATTTACATTTCTGACGTGACTTGCAAGGTAGGACACAAGTAATGAGTCTGGTGCTGGTGGGAGATGCTTTTTTGCAGTTCCTCTCCATACTTTCAGAGGGTCAAGGACCTGTGATGGCGTCACTGGTTACTAGATTTGGAGTCAGAAGGGATTTGGAGTAATTAGTATCTGCCTCGTGGGTGGTTTTGACTTTTTGTGGATCAACATAGTAGGTTATAGCTTGCACAACATGGATCAGTGCCTTTTTTTTTGCAACTTTTTTGACTATGTAAGTGCATGTTCCTGAAAAAACAAAACAAAATTACTAGGAAATATAAAACCTCGGTTGGTTATCTTGTGTTTTAAGCCCTTAGTGACCACCCATACATGTTTTTACGGCAGTCACTAAGGGGCCTTGGGCTGGAGGGCCGCCTTTTTACGCTGTAGCTCCGTGCCCGCAGCTACCGGAGGTCTCTGATCACGGTCTCTGATCACCGTGATCGCCGTGATACACTTTATCACGGCGATCAGAGAAAATGCCGGCAGCGGAGCTGCCCACACTAAACTTTCTCCCTCCTCTCATGTAAGCGATCGGGTCCCCCAGCGCTTCTGGGCCTAAGCTGGGTCCCGATCCTCATCCCCCACCCCTTCTTACCCTCAAGAAAGATGGCGGCAGCCCGGCGCATGCGCAGACTGAAAGCCGGCCGCCGCTGCTCTGAGTAAGGTCTCTCTTCTCAGGAGAGGAGAGAGAAGTTCAAATTATGCTCCGATCAGGTCCCCCAGCACCCCGATCAATATGGCCCCCAGATATGTTAAAATAAAGTTATTAGGGCGCCCCCTCCCACATCTAACAAAAAAATATATATAAATGGCGCAGACATGCGCACTGGTTACTGTGCTGAAGATCTGCCTTCAGCACAGTAACCATCAGGGACTAATAATAATGGTACCTGATCATGTGGTCTCCATGATAAACCTATCATGGAGATCACATCCATTATATTTACAAAACAGAGCCAGGACAGGGGCCGCGCTTCTCTCTCCCCTCAGCGCAGTTGTTCTGTGAGGAGAGAGATCAGACTTCTGTCCTGGCTCTGTGATTACATACTGTGAAAAAATAAAAAAAATAAAAAATAAACTGTCCGTCAGTAACTGGCGGTCAGTGGGTGTCCGTGATTAGGTGTCCGTCATTAGACGTCTATTAGTGACGGTCAATTATCGTTATTAGGGACCCTGTGTCCGTCTGTTACTGCCGGTCAGTGGGTGTCAGTGAGTTGGTGGGTGTCAGTCAGTCGGCTGAATTTTTTTTTTCTTTCATCTTCTTAGCATTCTTTAGTGGGTCAAAAAACTCATTACACCCATAGATAAATATGTTGAGGGGCCTAGTTTTTAAAACGGGTTCACTATTGGGGGTTTCTATTATTCTGACACTTATAAGCCTCTGCAAACTTGGCTTGTTGCAGGAAAAAATATGTACTTCAAAATTTTTAAAATTTATGTTAAAATGTTAAGTCTCCTAAATAAAATAAAAAAAAGTAAAACATTTTTTTTAAGTGCAGCCAAAATAAAGTAAAGATGTGGAAATATATTTCTGATAAAAATATTGAATAGTATTTATGTATGTATGTGAAATATTGTAGTTGAAAATAGGAAAATGTGCCAATTTTTTAAAATTTTCATTAATTTTCACTTTTTTAATAAAGATACGCATACGTAGAATTTTACCACCTAAGTAAAGTACAATATGTGACGAGAAAACAATGTCAGAATTACTTTGATGTGCAAAACCGTTACAAAGTTATTCTAAGCTAAAATGACACGTGTCAGATTTCCAAAATTTGGCTTGGTCATTAAGGCCCAAACAGGCTTGGTCACTAAGGGGTTAAAATCCTATCCAATTTTTTTAAATCCACAATTAGGCTGGGGCTACATGGTGACAACAAGTCTCAGGAAAGCCACAGCTATTTTACAGCTGTTAAAGGGGTTGTCCGGGTTCAGAGCTGAACCCGGACATACCCTTATTTTCACCCCGGCAGCCCTCCTGAGCCTGGCATCGGAGCATCTCATGCTCCGATGCGCTCCCGTGCCCTGCGCTAGATCGCGCAGGGCACAGGCTCTTGTGTTTTCAATAACACACTGCCGGGCGGTAACTTCCGCCCAGCAGTGTGTTCGGTGACGTCACCGGCTCTGAGGGGCGGGCTTTAGCTCTGCCCTAGCCGTTTTACTGGCTAGGGCAGAGCCAAATCCCGCCCATCAGTGCCGGTGACGTCACCGGGCTGCCTGTCAGCCCCATAGAGAGCCCGGTACGTCACCGGAACTCAGAAAAATGCCTTTGCCCTGCGTGATTTAGCGCAGGGCAAAGGAGAGCATCGGAGCATGAACTGCTCCGATGCTCATGTCAGGGGGGCTGCCGGGGTGAAAATGGAGGGATGTCCAGGTTCAGCTCTGAACCTGGACAACCCCTTTAACCCTTAGGATACTGGAGTGTTTTTTTTTTTTTTGTTTTTTTTTTCATTTTTGTGTTTTCTTTTTTGTTCCCTATGGTCTTTGTGTTTTCTTTTTTGTTCCCCATTTTCCTTGAGCCATAACCTTTTTATTTTTCAGTTCACATATCCATATGAGGGCTTATTTTTTGCAGGACAAGTTGTAATTTCTAATGCCGCCATTAATATGGCATACAATGTAGTGGGAAGCGGGGGAAAAAAATTCCAAATGCGGTGGAATTGGAAACAAAATGCAATTCCTCCACCGTTGTACGGGTTTTGTTCCTACGGCGTTCCCTTTGTGGCAAAACTGACCTGTGCCCTTCCTTCTCTGGGTCAGTATAATTAGAACGATACCACATATGTATAGGTTTTTTATGTCTAAATAAAGTAAAAATAGATTAAAACTTTGAAAAAAGTTTTTTAGCTCACCATATTCTGATCCCATAACTTTTTTATAGTTCTATCTACTGAGCTGTGTTGGGGCTCATTTCTTGAAGGAACATCTGTAGTTTTTGATACCATTTTGGAGTGTGTGTGACTTTTTCAAATTTTTTGAGTAAGAGAAGCGATGAAAAAATGGCGAATTGGCCATTTTGACCCTTTTTTCCATTACGCCATTCGCTGTATTGGAAAAATATTTTTAGATTTTAATAGTACGGGCATTTTCAAACGCAGGAGATGTTTATATTTTTTGTTGTTTATGTATTTTTTTATTCTACGGAAAGGGGGTGATTTAAACTTTTTATATATTTTTTAAGGTTTTTTTTCACTTTTTTAGGGTTTTGTAGCTCGTGTTAGAAGCTAAAAAGCTCTCTCTATTTTTTTTTTTATTATTCTATACCAATATGTTTATTATATATCCATATTGGTACTAGAATTGCTCATTTCTTATGTTGGCCTTCCACCTACTGTCCAAAATAAGAATTGCAGCTTCAATGCTCTGGGTCTGTTCAGAGAGACCCAGTGTATTGAAATCAATTACCGGCATCCTCATTGGCTGCAGAGGATGCCGGTAAGAAACCCAGAAGCGCGAGCTTCTGGGTTTTTCACCCTCAAGTGTGATCACGGCAGCTAAAGGCTTTAATGACCACGATTGGCATTACTGCCGGTTGTGGTCATTAGCCGTGGGTCTCTGGTGTTTGAAACAGCGGAGACTCGGAGGCCATGGGGCCCGCTGCATGTTTGCCGTACATGTACGGCGCTGGTAGCGAAGGGGTTAAAACACGGGCAAATTACAGAAAAGTGGCAGGCAAGTCACATGTGACTTACATTGCGGTCTATGATGGCAAACTCTTGTGGGACTTGCCACCTTTGACCAAAAATCCAATGCATCGTTGCCAACAGCCTGGAATTTGCAGGGACTGTTTCTAACTTTCAGAGATAGTTCCAGCCAATTTGAGCTCTCCTGGGCTGAAAACAAGTGGGATTTATCTAAGCTCCACTCACAAATGGGAGGTCTTTGATGGGTATGGGGGCATTTACATGCTGCACGTTTGCCAGCTGATGAGATTTTGTGCGACAGTCATGTCAGATGGCGACCCCATTGACCTGTATCATGGTATCTTCATGTCGCCGTGTAGCTCCAGCCTTATAGGGGTTGTACAGGATTAGCAGCAGCGCCACACCTGTCTATGGGTTGTGTCTGGTATTGCAGCTCAGCTACATTAAATGAATGGATCTCTGTAAAGTACCTGGAAGCCGTCTCTTCTTCTCACATTGAAATGGGTGGGGGGAAACTGGCCAATGTTTTCTATCCTCCAGCTGCTGCAAAATGATAGCTCCCATCATGCTCTCATACAATGCAACTGCATGATAGGGGTTGTAGTTTTGCAGCATTTAATAATCTGGTGTCCTTGTAGTCTTCCTGGCCTCACTGTCTCAGAGCTTCTCGCAGACTTCTACATGTGGAGGCTCGGTGACAGCTAGCTTCGGCGAATCCTTTAAAGCGCTCCATTAGCATGTAAGCCATAACAGCCCCTTGTATAAAGTTTCCTTCTCCCCATGACAGAATAATAATGAAGCGCCCCAGTTACCTTTGGTGACTGCATATTTTATCCTACCACTGGATTGCTGCCGTATCTGAGAAATGAAGGCAACGCCAGCAACCATTACCTGCCCAGAAAATAAATCAGACACTGGCACACAAGTACCTGAGGTGCCTCATATAAGAAGATACCAGTATTATAAATGGCACATGCTCGGCAGGGGTCTGTGTCTCAGATCTTACAATGAGACCCAGGAAAGTTATGTTTAGGGCCCCCCCTCTCACACCTCTAAACGCCCTGTCTGCCCACTAAGCACCACTCTCAGCATTCTGCAGCTGAAAAGGGATCCCCCCCCCATAACTGGGTCTCTGTGCAACTAAACTGGTTGCAGAGGCGGTGTGTCGGCCCGTTTTTTTTCCTTCAGCCAATCGATCGGGCTCAGCTGCGGGCCACCTGATCCCTGGGGCCCTAAGCATGTGCTTGGAGTGGAGAGCGGTTATAAGAAGCGTCTCGCACTCTGGAGGACCTTACCTGTCCTCTATTACACAGCCCTATTGATGGGGATGTTCTGTTTGGTTTCATATTGTTTCCTTTTTTTTTTTATGTGTGTTGTAGCACTCTATAAAAATCCACTGAATAAAAAAAACGAACAAAAAAAAATAATTATAATGATTTTAGTTTTAAAATTCTCCGTTGGTTAATTTCAGTCTATTTTTATTGTGATCTTCATGAGTTCATATTTTTGAATTTAGTGTTTAAAACAATGTTTTCATAAATAAATAAATAAAATGAATTAAATTCTTCTTGGCGTGCTTCTTTAATGCAATCATAAGACCAATCAGCTCCCCCTAGTGGTGGCATCAGACAGCCACAATTGTATTATTTAAATGGGTTGTCCAGGGTGTTTTTTTCTTTTTTATTAATGACTGAACGTATATGTTTATTGTTTATATATATATATACACACACACTGAACAAAAATATAAATGCAACACTTTCGGTTTTGCTCCCATTTTGCATGAGCTGAACTCAAAGATTTGAAACCTTTTCTACATACACAATAGACCCATTACTCTCAAATATTGTTCACAAATCTGTCTAAAATCTGTGTTAATGAGCACTTCTCCTTTGCCGAGATACTCCATCCCATCTCACAGGTGTGGCATATCAAGGTGCTGATTAGACAGCATGAATATTGCACAGGTGTGCCTTAGACTGCCCACAATAAAAGGCCACTCTGAAATGTGCAATTTGATCACACAGCACAATGCCACAGATGTCGCAACGTTTGAGGGAGCGTGCAATTGGCATGCTGACTGCAGAATGTTCATTTCTCTACCATAATCCGTCTCCAAAGGCGTTTCAGAGAATTTGTCAGTACATTCAACCGGCCTCACAACCGCAGACCACGTGTAACCACACCAGCCCAGGACCTCCACATCCAGCATGTTCACCTCCATGATCGTCTGAGACCAGCCACCCGGACAGCTGCAGCAATAATCGGTTTGCCTAACCAAGGAAATTCTGCACAAACTGTCAGAAACCGTCTCAGGGAAGCTCCTCTGCATGCTCGTCGTCCTCATCGTGGTCTGGACCTGACTGCAATTCGTCGTCGTAACCGACTTGAGTGGGCAAATGTTCACATTCGATGGCGTCTGGCACGTTGGAGAGGTGTTCTGTTCACGGATGTGTCCCGGTTTTTACTTTTCAGGGCAGATGGCAGACAGCGCGTGTTGCGTCGTGTGGGTGAGCAGTTTGCTGACGTCAACGTTGTGGATCGAGTGGCCCATGGTGGTGGTGGGGTTATGGTATGGGCAGGCGTATGTTATGGACAATGAACACAGGTGCATTTTTTTAAATGCATTTTTAATGCACAGAGATACCGTGAGGAGATCCTGAGGCCCATTGTTGTGCCGTTCATCCACGACCATCACCTCATGTTGCAGCGTGCACAATTCCTGGAGACTGAAAACATCCCAGTTCTTGCATGGCCAGCATACTCACCGGACATATGTGAAATGATTTATCTTTGTCTAATTTTTTTGCAGCACAGAAACCTGACATTTTAACAGGGGTGTGTAGACATTTTATATCCACTGTATATATATATATATATATATATATATTATTATTATTATTATTTATTCACCTGGGTAATTCCCTGCCAATTCAGCGCCACCTACAGTTTTTCCCATCTTTGTTTACTTTGCTGTGGCAATGACTAGCATCAGCAGTGAAGCCTGCATACATGGCACAAGATCGTGTGACGTCATCACTGCAGGACAAGCCTGGTGAGGAACACTTGGTGGTGGAGCTGGAGCAGTGAGGGATTTTTTAGGTGTGTACCAGTTGTTTTTTATTTTATTAAATTGAGTTCTTTTGGATGATAGTTTCGAAATCCCAGAAAAGCCCTGTGGCCATGTGAAGGAAAGCAGGGGACAGGCTCTGGATTATAAAAAAAAAAACAGAGCTCAGGCCCCTATAGAGGTAGATTATTTTTTTGTTTTTTTTTTGGATCTTGAAAAAATGAAATGATGTGTATTGTTGAAGGGACTCTTTCATTCTTACCACTGTTTTATCTGAAACATTCAGAATAACCGCTGTTTCAGTTTTCCTATAGCTATTAATAGAGAACACACACAATACACTGGGAACAACTGAATAAAAGCGGAAGAAATCAGGCTAGTGGGGGGCTTAGCAATTCACATCTGAAGAAGGGATGGAAATCTAATGATATCTTATTTTTATCCGGTCGTCTGATGATTATTCAGCTTGCGGATATTAATGTTGTTGGGTCTTATGATTTTCTGAGGTTTAAAGGGGTTGTCCATTACTTGCCTATTATATATACATACACACACATACACACAGTACAGACCAAAAGTTTGGACACACCTTCTCATTCAAAGAGTTTTCTTTATTTTCATGACTATGAAAATTGTAGATTCACACTGAAGGCATCAAAACTATGAATTAACACATGTGGAGTTATATACATAACAAAAAAGTGTGAAACGACTGAAAATAGGTTCGTATCGTATTCTAGGTTCTTCAAAGTAGCCACCTTTTGCTTTGATTACTGCTTTGCACACTCTTGGCATTCTCTTGATGAGCTTCAAGAGGTAGTCACCTGAAATGGTCTTCCAACAGTCTTGAAGGAGTTCCCAGAGATGCTTAGCACTTGTTGGCCCTTTTGCCTTCACTCTGCGGTCCAGCTCACCCCAAACCATCTCGATTGGGTTCAGGTCCGGTGACACTGGAGGCCAGGTCATCTGGCGCAGCACCCCATCACTCTCCTTCATGGTCAAATAGCCCTTACACAGCCTGGAGGTGTGTTTGGGGTCATTGTCCTGTTGAAAAATAAATGATGGTCCAACTAAACGCAAACCGGATGGAATAGCATGCCGCTGCAAGATGCTGTGGTAGCCATGCTGGTTCAGTATGCCTTCAATTTTGAATAAATCCCCAACAGTGTCACCAGCAAAGCACCCCCACACCATCACACCTCCTCCTCCATGCTTCACGGTGGGAACCAGGCATGTAGAGTCCATCCGTTCACCTTTTCTGCGTCGCACAAAGACACGGTGGTTGGAACCAAAGATCTCAAATTTGGACTCATCAGACCAAAGCACAAATTTCCACTGGTCTAATGTCCATTCCTTGTGTTCTTTAGCCCAAACAAGTCTCTTCTGCTTGTTGCCTGTCCTTAGCAGTGGTTTCCTAGCAGATAGTCTACCATGAAGGCCTGATTCACACAGTCTCCTCTTAACAGTTGTTCTAGAGATGTGTCTGCTGCTAGAACTCTGTGTGGCATTGACCTGGTCTCTAATCTGAGCTGCTGTTAACCTGCGATTTCTGAGGCTGGTGACTCGGGTGAACTTATCCTCCGCAGCAGAGGTCACTCTTGGTCTTCCTTTCCTGGGCGGTCCGCATGTGAGCCAGTTTCTTTGTAGCGCTTGATGGTTTTTGTGACTGCACTTGGGGACACTTTCAAAGTTTTCCCAATTTTTCAGACTGACTGACCTTCATTTCTTAAAGTAATGATGGCCACTCGTTTTTCTTTACTTAGCTGCTTTTTTTCTTGCCATAATACAAATTCTAACAGTCTATTCAGTAGGACTATCAGCTGTGTATCCACCTGACTTCTCCACAACGCAACTGATGGTCCCAACCCCATTTATAAGGCAAGAAATCCCACTTATTAAACCTGACAGGGCACACCTGTGAAGTGACAACCATTTCAGGTGACTACCTCTTGAAGCTCATCAAGAGAATGCCAAGAGTGTGCAAAGCAGTAATCAAAGCAAAAGGTGGCTACTTTGAAGAAACTAGAATAGGACATATTTTCAGTTGTTTCACACTTTTTTGTTATGTATATAATTCCACATGTGTTAATTCATAGTTTTGATGCCTTCAGTGTGAATCTACAATTTTCATAGTCATGAAAATAAAGAAAACTCTTTGAATGAGAAGGTGTGTCCAAACTATTGGTCGGTACTGTATATATATAATATAAAACAAGTACAATAAGCATGTACAAGACGAGTTACAAACTGGTACAGAAGGAGAGGGAGCCCTGCCCGCGAAGGCTTACAATCTACAAGGTATGGGGGGAAGGATACATTAGTTGAGGGTAGAATGTGCACATATGGCGGTATAGTGGAGGCAGGGTTACTGTAGGTAGTAGACTTGTCTGAAGAGGTGGGTTTTAAGGTTTCTTTTGAAGGTTTTACACTGTAGGTAAGTGTCTGATATGTTGGGGTACAGAGTTCTAGAGTACGGGGATACACAGGAGAAATCTTGGAGGCAATTGTGGGAAGATCAGATAAGAGAAGAGTAGAGAAGGAGAACGCAGAACTGATGCATGAAAAAAATGCTCATGTACACAGACCCAATGAAATGAATGTGTCAGGGTTCAGTGCGGTTGCTATGCGTTCACATCACGCATTGCATCCACGGGGAAAACTCACTTGTGTGAGAGGGGCCTTATACAGGATGTAACTCAGGATCAGTACAGGATAAGTAATGTATGTGCACAGTGACTGCACCAGCAGAATAGTGAGTGCAGCTCTGGAGTATAATACAGGATGTAACTTAATGATTTTCCTATTTCATGACGTAAAGTCATAGTTTTATTAAAGACACGGAGGCGAGTATTTCTTTCTTCTTCTTTACTGAACCACCAATAGCAGCAAAGAGAAAAAATTAACATACAGGGAACCATAGCAACCAATGTCCCTCCCCTATGGCCCCTATAATAGGCCGCTCCTCCTATGGCTCTTCCTCTTTCTTTGGGATCCTGGTGCCAACATCCCGAACAATCCAACGAACTCAGAACCTCAACCGGAACGAAGAACTCCACTCTGTACGAAACAGGAACCAGCAGTCGCCAACCTGGTCAACCACCGAAGAACTTTAAACAGGAACACGGTATACCATCCTTGAAGCAGCTTCAACCTGAAAGAGAGAACAGACCATGGGCCCAGGTGAAACCGGCATGTCAGGACAAGCGCATCGGACACCAACTGCTCAAACAGACCCGATAGGGGTTGAATGACCAACGGTAATAAAGTGCAGAAAACAAATACAACAAAGGCAATGAAACAACCAACAGGACAATAAACACAATGGCATCAAATAAATAACAGGACAATAAACACTGCAAAGGAATAACATAAGCGAGACCTGAAGAAAAAACCCACCAAAAACCCAAGGGGGGGAATCCAGGGGGGGCAATACTCGCCTCCGTGTCTTTAATAAAAAACTATGACTTTACGTCATGAAATAGGAAAATCATTAAGTTTTACATCAAGACACGGAGGCTCATATTGCAAGTTCAAAGCCTGTCAATAATCGAAGCAAACAAATTAGCTGGAGGACGGAAATAGAACTCCCTGAACGTGGTAACATTAGACCAGTCAGCCAGGCGCATCACGTCCTCCAATCGGGCCCCCGAAACCGCAAGCGCGGTGGCAGAGGCCCCCCGCGCAGAATGGGCCGTGAAGACAGAAGTGTCAACACCCGCCAATGACATAACCCACTTGAGCCAACGTGCCAATGTAGGGCTAGCCACCGGCCCAAACGGATGCCGAATAGACACAAACAGCAGTGGCCTGGAAGGAGACCTGTGTGCCAGAGTCCTGGACTCGTACTCCCTAAGGCACGCCACGGGACATAAGATCGGAGACGTAGGAAAACTAGGGTAGGACACGAACCGGATGCTAGTCTTAGTGCGACGCGAGATGTTAAAGGTAACCCCCTCCGGGGTAAACGAGCGCGCGTCGTAATCAAGGGCCCTAACATCCGACACTCTTTTACACGAAATGAGGCAAAACAATGCCAACAATTTAGCGGACAATTGCCAAATGGACAGAACAGAATTCTCGGGCCAAGAAGCCAAGAAGCCCAAAACCAGGGAGACATCCCAAGTAGTGGAAAAACGAGGCCGAGGGGGACGAGACAACCGAGCCCCCCGAAGGAGGCGAGACACAGAAGGATGTTGACCAGCCGCAACACCCGCGTAGCCCTCGTGGGTAGAAGAAATAGCGGACCTGAAAAGGTTAATGGTCCGATACGCCTTCCCCGCCTCAAAGAGAGAGGTGAGGAAAAGCAGCAGGTCAGCTACAGGTGCCAAAACGGGATCCAAGTCCCGTTCCACGCACCAATTAGCCCAAGTTCTCCAGGCTGCCCGGTAAGACTTTCGGGTGTCGGGAGCCCACGCGTTGTCCAATAGTCGTCGAGTTGCAGCCGAAATTCCCTCGAAAGATCCAGGTGTCCGGAGATCCGGCACGCCAGCAGCCGCAGGGATCCGTCGAGGAGAAGGGGATGGTGCAGACCCTGAGGGTTGCGCAGGAGATCCAACCGGCTCGGGAGAAGAACAGGAACCTCCACCAGAATCTTCAATAACGAAGGGAACCACACCTGGGATCCCCAGAACGGGACCACCAGAATCAGGTCCGCCCGATGGCGGAGAACCTGCAGGAGAGTCCTCGGGATCATGGAGAACGGAGGAAACGCGTACAGACGAGACACCGACCAGTCCTGGAGGAATGCATCCACCGCAATCGCTTCCGGGTCCGGACGCCAGCTGAAGAACCGGGCTAGCTGCCTGTTGAGCCGAGAGGCGAAGAGGTCGATGGACACCGGACCCCATAAAGCCGAGATCGCCGCGAACACCAAACGTGCCAAAGTGGCCGAGCGAGTACCTCCCAGGCGGTTGACATACCGGACCGCCGACACGTTGTCCATCCGCAGTCTGATACACGCGTTGGCGATCCCGTTGGAGAAACTCTTCACCGCGAAGGATCCCGCCAGGAGCTCCAACGCATTGATGTGCAGGAGGGATTCCTCTGCCGACCAGGGACCCCCAGTGGAGACCCCGTTGCAATGGGCCCCCCAGCCCTGGAGGCTCGCGTCCGACTCGATCGTCAACTCCGGCAGGGATCCAAAGATCGCTCTCCCGTTCCACGCTTCCAGGTTGGCAATCCACCAACTCAACTCCTCCCGGGCTTCCGAGTCCAGAACCACCGCGTCCGCAAAGGAGGCACCGGACCGAAGATGGGCGATCTTCAGTCGCTGGAGCGCCCGGTAATGCAGCGGGGCTGGGAACACCGCCTGAATGGATGAGGCCAACAGGCCGATAATGCGGGCCAGGTGACGCAACGAGATGTGGGGAGCGCGGAGAGCGTCTCTCAACTCGCAACTTCGCCGCCGGCAGGCTGAGGGACTCCGAGAGCGAATCCACCGTGAATCCTAGGAACTCCATCCTCTGGGCCGGAGTAAGGCAGGATTTCTCCCGGTTGAGGAGGAACCCGAGACCCGAAAGAAGATCCGCCGTCCAGCGTAGATGTTCCAGCAACCCCGCTCTGGACTCGTGCATCAACAGGATGTCGTCCAGATAGACTATGAGGCGCACACCCCGAGTCCTCAACCACGACACGACCGGACGCAGCAACTTGGTGAAACACCAGGGAGCTGAAGACAGCCCGAACGGCAGACAGGTGAACCTCCAGACCTCTCCTTGCCACCTGAACTGAAGCAGGTCCCTGGAACGAGAGGATACCGGAACCGCCAGGTAGGCATCCTTCAAGTCCAGTTTCACCATCCAGTCCCCCGGGATCAATAAATCCCGAAGGAGATGGATCCCTTCCATTTTGAAATGATGGTAACGTACTACCGCATTCAATGAGCGAAGGTTGATGACTGGTCTCATCTGCCCATCCTTCTTCCGCACCAGGAAGATATTGCTCTATCGCCAACTTTAGCCTGAGGGCGTGTAATTCTGCGTCCACCAACGCACAGTCTGAGCGCGATAGGGGAAAGAGCGGAGGGGAAGGAATCAGATAGGGGGACCCCGTGAGCTCTATGTGAAATCCCCTGACCGTGGCCAGAACCCATGGATCCGCGGTAATGAGGCTCCAAGCGTGGGAAAAAAGCCGGAGCCTGCCCCCTACACAAGGTACCGTAGAATCCCCAATCTGGGGAGCACTTACCCAAGGGTCTACGATGATTCGGGCTGCCCCGGAAGGAACGTGAACGCCACTGATTTCCTCTTGTGGAGAAGAATGGGGATGCGGTACGCTGGTCCTGGAACTCGCGGCCTCCCGAACACAGAGGGTGTACCAAAATGGCCGCCGAGATCTTGCGAGATCCCGCGGCCTACCGGATCACAGACGCGCCGGGAATGGCGCCCCTTACAGCGGCGGAGGCCCGCCCCTCAACCCCAGTCGGCGCGGATGCCGGGGAACGGTGAAACAAGTAAGGGTGGAGGGGAGGGAAGGCCAGCGCAAAACACAGAGGCCAGCACAGAAGGGGAGGGGGGAAGCCCTAACGGTGCCGCATAAAAGAATGCAAACGCGCAGAAATAAGCGCAGAGATGACAAATCCCTCACCTGCCCCAAGAGGGAGGGAGGCAAAAGCAAAGTGAGCGCTGCTAGCGAACAGGGTTAGTCACCCTGCGGTACACAGCGCAAAATCACAGAGAACACCTAAAACAAAGACAAAAAGTAAGAGACAAGGTGTACTTAGCTTGGCAGCAGCAAAGAAAGAGGAAGAGCCATAGGAGGAGCGGCCTATTATAGGGGCCATAGGGGAGGGACATTGGTTGCTATGGTTCCCTGTATGTTAATTTTTTCTCTTTGCTGCTATTGGTGGTTCAGTAAAGAAGGAGAAAGCAATATGAGCCTCCGTGTCTTGATGTAAAACTCAGGATCAGTACAGGATAAGTAATGTATGTACACAGTGACTCCACCAGCAGAATAGTGAATGCAGCTCTGGAGTATAATACAGGATGTAACTCAGGATCAGTACAGGATAAGTAATGTATGTACACAGTGACTCCACCAGCAGAATAGTGAGTGCAGCTCTAAACGTTTTCAGTTTCTTCTGTATATTAATTCTATATGTAAAATCTTATTTAAATGTGAACATCATCTTACATTGATTCAGACAGATAATTAATGCAGGTTTATGGAAAACACAAAATGTACATGAACTGAATTACCGGTAATATACTTGAATATATGTAAATATGCATTCATGCAAAATAAGAATGTTAATGCATGACACAATTCTATATACCGTAGCTGCGACATACTTGTGAATCCATTCATTATTAAATGACAGGAAATGAGCACAGGGGTTGAGTGCAGGAGGGGTGTAGACATGGCTGCTGTGATTAATGTCCCATGCAGGTAAATACAGTGGCGGAAATAATTATTTGACCCCTCACTGATTTTGTAAGTTTGTCCAATGACAAAGAAATGAAAAGTCTCAGAACAGTATCATTTCAATGGTAGGTTTATTGTAACAGTGGCAGATAGCACATCAAAAGGAAAATCGAAAAAATAACTTTAAATAAAAGATAGCAACTGATTTGCATTTCATTGAGTGAAATAAGTATTTGAACCCCTACCAACCATTAAGAGTTCTGGCTCCCACAGAGTGGTTAGACACTTCTACTCAATTAGTCACCCTCATTAAGGACACCTGTCTTAACTAGTCACCTGTATAAAAGACACCTGTCCACAGAATCAAGCAGACTCCAAACTCTCCAACATGGGAAAGACCAAAGAGCTGTCCAAGGATGTCAGAGACAAAATTGTAGACCTGCACAAGGCTGGAATGGGCTACAAAACCATTAGCAAGAAGCTGGGAGAGAAGGTGACAACTGTTGGTGCGATTGTTCGAAAATGGAAGGAGCACAAAATGACCATCAATCGACCTCGCTCTGGGGCTCCACGCAAGATCTCACCTCGTGGGGTGTCAATGGTTCTGAGAAAGGTGAAAAAGCATCCTAGAACTACACGGGAGGAGTTAGTTAATGACCTCAAATTAGCAGGGACCACAGTCACCAAGAAAACCATTGGAAACACATTACACCGCAATGGATTAAAATCCTGCAGGGCTCGCAAGGTCCCCCTGCTTAGGAAGGCACATGTGCAGGCCCGTCTGAAGTTTGCCAATGAACACCTGAATGATTCAGAGAGTGACTGGGAGAAGGTGCTGTGGTCTGATGAGACCAAAATAGAGCTCTTTGGCATTAACTCAACTCGCTGTGTTTGGAGGAAGAAAAATGCTGCCTATGACCCCCAAAACACCGTCCCCACCGTCAAGCATGGGGGTGGAAACATTTTGCTTTGGGGGTGTTTTTCTGCTAAGGGCACAGGACAACTTATTCGCATAAACGGGAAAATGGACGGAGCCATGTATCGTGAAATCCTGAGCGACAACCTCCTTCCCTCTGCCAGGAAACTGAAAATGGGTCGTGGATGGGTGTTCCAGCACGACAATGACCCAAAACATACAGCAAAGGCAACAAAGGAGTGGCTCAAGAAGAAGCACATTAAGGTCATGGAGTGGCCTAGTCAGTCTCCGGACCTTAATCCAATCGAAAACCTATGGAGGGAGCTCAAGCTCAGAGTTGCACAGAGACAGCCTCGAAACCTTAGGGATTTAGAGATGATCTGCAAAGAGGAGTGGACCAACATTCCTCCTAAAATGTGCGCAAACTTGGTCATCAATTACAAGAAACGTTTGACCTCTGTGCTTGCAAACAAGGGTTTTTCCACCAAGTATTAAGTCTTTTTTTGTTAGAGGGTTCAAATACTTATTTCACTCAATGAAATGCAAATCAGTTGCTATCTTTTATTTAAAGTTATTTTTTCGATTTTCCTTTTGATGTGCTATCTGCCACTGTTACAATAAACCTACCATTGAAATGATACTGTTCTGAGACTTTTCATTTCTTTGTCATTGGACAAACTTACAAAATCAGTGAGGGGTCAAATAATTATTTCCTCCACTGTAGTTAGGGCCCTTGCATTTCCTATTACAGTTTGTCCATCATCTTCCTTCTTGCTAGCTTTTTCATGCATTTGGTGCTTGTTTTTATCCTCAAGTACAGTGGATAAATGGTGGGACCCACAAATAGGTGTGCTCCCCTTAATTGCCCGGGCCCCTGACAGTAGTAGCATTTGTTACTGCTCGGATGGTGGCCCTGAGTACATTGAGACGCATTACAGGGTTTAAGGTTTTATCTCTGGCCGTAAACAGTCCAAATAGGGAGATTGCCACCCAACTCCTCACCCCAGGATCCTTGCTGGTGAACTGGAACTGTTTTGTTATATTGTCCCTGAGCACTCCTCTTAATGATTGGGCTTTATGCTGTCCGATCATAGAGAGAACTATGCATCTGTAAAGTTATAGCTGCATAGTCCTCTCTGTCTTCCTGCACTTATAACTAGGATCAGTATCTGGAGGAAAAGCGAACTAGCAGAAGTCTGTGTGGGACGGGGAGCAGCCTGTGTGGGACGGGGAGCAGCCTGTGTGGGACGGGGAGCAGCCTGTGTGGGACGGGGAGCAGCCTGTGTGGGACGGGGAGCAGCCTGTGTGGAGGGGGAGCAGTCTGTGTGAAGGGGTAACAGTCCATGTGGAGGAGGAGCAGTCCGTGTACAAGGGAAAAAAGATATAAAGGAAAAAAATAAGGAACAATGACCCAAAAAATAGAATAAAATTTTAATCCAGATGGACTACAGTATGTATGTTTAAAGGGGTTTTCCGAGAGTTTTTTTTTTTACTGATGATCTATCCTCTGCATACTCTACAACCTTCTCCTCACGAGGTCTGTCCCACTAAAGCGGGCCTATATACTGTAGGCCTCTGGGAAAGAGATTTAGGACTTAATTTATTTATCACCCACCGCAATCTCCCAACGACCCATGGACCATCCTCTCGTATAAGAATATAAGATACTGTCCCGATGGTATATAACCCCGGTTAAAACTAATATTTGGTATCCATCTATCCCTGACTCTTGCTGGAGATGTAACTCAGAAATAGGGGGGCACATTTGGTGGTCCTGCTCGAAACTAACAACGTTCTGGAACTCTGTCTTAGGCCTAGTTCACACAAACGTTTTTTTTGCGAGTGTACGGGCCGTTTTTTTGTGTTCCGTATACGGAACCATTCATTTCAATGGTTCAGCAAAAAAAACTGAATGTGTTCCGTATGCATTCCGTTTCCTTATTTCCGTTTTTTCTGTTCCGTTGAAAGATAGAGCTTGTCCTATATTTGGCCGTAAATCACGGGTCGTGGCTCCATTCACGTCAATAGGTCCGCAAAAAAAACGGAACACATACGGAAATGCATCCGTATGTCTTCCGTTTGCATTCCGTTTTTTCTGAACCATGTATTGAAAATGTTATGGCCAGCCCAATTTTTTCTATGTAATTACTGTATACTGTACATGGCATACGGAAAAACGGAACGGAAAAACGGAAAGGAAGCGGAAACACAACGGAACTCAAAAGCGGAACAACGGATCCGTGAAAAACGGACCGCAAAAAACATTAAAAGCCATACGGTCATGTGAACTAGGCCTTAGGCCTCCTGCACATGACCGTATGGCTTTTTCAGTGTATTACGATCCGTTTTTCACGGATCTGTTGTTCCGTTTTTTGTTTCCATTGCGTTTCCGTTTCTGTTCCGTTTTTCCGTATGGCATATACAGTATACAGTAATTACATAGATAAAATTGGGCTGGGCATAACATTTTCAATAGATGTTCCGCAAAAAACGGAACTGAAACGGAAGACATACGGATGCATTTCCGTATGTGTTCAGTTTTTTTTGCGGACCCATTGACTTGAATGGAGCCACGGAACGTGATTTGCAGGCAATAATAGGACATGTTCTATCATTAAGCGGAAAGTAAAAACGGAAATATGGAAACGGAATGCATACGTTCCGTTTTTGCTGAACCATTGAAATAAATGGTTCCGTATACGGACCGTATACAGAACGCAAAAAACGCCCAGGAAACGGGGGGGGGGGGGGGGGGGGGGAACGGTCGTGTGCAGGAGGCCTTAGAGATTGGCAAGAACATCTGCTTATTGAAAACTATACCTTCACCTACCTTAAAGGGGTTCTGCACTTTCATTTAACTGATGATCTATCCTCTGGATAGATCATCAGCTTCTGATCGGCGGGGGTCCGACACCCGGGACCCCCGCCGATCAGCTGTTCGAGAAGGAAGCGGCGCTCCAGCAGCGGCGCTCCAGCAGCGCCGCGGCCTTCTTACTGTTTACCGCCGACCCACTGACGTCACGACTAGTATAAACTAGCGTGGGGCGCGGCTAAGCTCTCTTCACTTGAATGGAGCTTAGCCCCGCCCACGCTAGTTGATACTAGTCGTGACGTCACTGGGCCGGCGGTAAACAGTGAGAAGGCCGCGGCGCTGCTGGAGCACCGCTGCCTTCTCAAACAGCTGATCGGCGAGGGTCCTGGGTGTCGGACCCCCGCCGATCAGAAGCTGATGATCTATCCAGAGGATCATCAGTTAAATGAAAGCGCAGAACCCCTTTAATATTCTTAGGTTGGAATGAAGAGAGACAAAATGTGCAAAGTACGTAAATCCTTTCTCTCATTCCTGCTGGCAGCCGCTAAACTCCTAAACCCCCCCCCCCCCCCCGCTGTGGAGAACCTCAACGTGCCCCACAATACCCCAGTGGTTACATAAAGTGAACCAAATATACGGTATTGAAGAGATTGTCGCGTTCACTCAACATGCCCAGAGCAGATTTGTGACACTTTGGGCCCCATGAGTTACCTATCGCAATTCAACTTCTTTCCTTAACCACATGTCGGAAGAAAATTAACCCACAAACGGCTGCCAATAGAGACGAAATAACCAATAGTGGCAACATTCTCACTTTCTACACCTCCGTGTATATTGGACAGTGGTCTCGGGCTCACACCTTGCAAGTATTCTACAAAACCGCCAGCTGACAATTTCTATGATGACCAATTAAGCGCAAAAGCAACATAAAATTATAATTGCATGAAGGAAAGCAAAAGATTAGCAGGCAGCCATGAATCCTCGCTTTGCTTGCCCCGTGTTTTCTTTGACATGTCTCCCTGAAGCTTGAGCTCCTGGTACCACTGATGTAGGAAAAGAGGTCACAAAGAGACTCCAAGCTATAAGACAGAAAACGAGGGCACTGATAATTACCTGCACACATCTGCTGGTGCCAGACGATATGCAGTCAGCCGGGCACCAGTAACGCATGGCACATATGGAAATTGTACCTCGTGCACTTTCTTTAGGCACTGTGGTAGGCTACATCTCAACTACATTGATATTTATTCCTGCTACAATGTGATGCCTTAAAGGGGACACCTACCTTTTGTATAATGCCCTCTAATGAAAGGAACGTGGAAGGTCTTCTCACTGGAGAATGAAATATATGCTAAGTAGGCCACATGCACACGACCATTGTCGGACGGTGCCCGTATTAATAATATATATATTAATATATGGGCAACGGCTGTTTGTGCGCTTGAATGGGTCCGCAATCCGGAAGGTGCAGTCACGGAACCCCACAGAAGCACTAGGGAGTGCTTCCACGGGTTTTCTGTTTGTGCCTCTGCACCACAAAAAAAATAGTGCATGCATTACTTTTTTTGCGGTGCAGACCATCGGATGCAGATTGCGGACCCAATTTAAGTGAATAGGTCTGCAGACTGCAGCCACACAGTCGGTGCCCGTGCATTGCGGAACGCAGCATGGGCAAGGCCGGCACACGGTCTTGTGCATGGGGCTGTGTATTGTTGTTTCCTTTGCAAAGACACAAAGGGAAGCACCCACCTGGTATAGAGCATAGCTAATAGGCTCTTGGCCTAAGGGCTCATGCACACGGCCGTTGCCGTATTGCGGCCCGCATACGACGGGTCTGCAATACATGGGCACCGGCCGTGTGCATCCCGCATCATGGATCGGGGACCTATTCACTTCAATGGGTCCGCAATCCGGGAGATGTGGAACGGAGGCACGGATCGGAAGCCCACGGAAACACTATGGAGTGCTTCCGTGGGTTTACTGTACATGCCTCCGCATGCACTACTTTTTTGCAGTGCGGACAGATCACGGACCCATTGAAGTTGAATGGGTTTGGATCTGTCTGCGTTAGCCGCACGGATGTTGCCGTGTGTTGGGAACTGCAAATTGCGGTCCCCAATGCATGGAACGGCCGTGTGCATGAGCCCTAAGGCAGATAACCAGCTTGCCTACTCTATCATGGGCGAATGGGGCTTTCTAGGAACCCTATTTGTATTACTTTATAGCCAAAGTAGCAGAATTATTATTAGTTTTTTTTTTTGCATAAAGGACAAAATTCTTGTTTAATTTCATGAATTGGGAGGCTCAGAATGAACAATGAAAATATACTAATAAGCTAAAAGAAGCGCTGCAGGATGTAATTGTGCAAGAATTTAATAAAAGGTGAGGTTAAAAAAAAATCTGACATCATATAACATAAGATAATATCTTACTAACAGAGATCTCCCCATTCATTGCGCCAGTCGCTCTGCTAAATTTTCTTCAGGCCGGAAGGTTGGGAGTGTGTCCTTTCTGCTGCAGCTCTCTTCCTGTTACAGCTCAGGGGGCATGTCCTTTCTGCTGCAGTTCTCTTCCTCTAAGGCAGGCATGCTCAACCTGTGGCCCTCCAGCTGTTGCACAACTACA
Organism: Bufo gargarizans; assembly: GCF_014858855.1. NCBI lineage: Eukaryota > Metazoa > Chordata > Amphibia > Anura > Bufonidae > Bufo > Bufo gargarizans. Next base: position 17,066,142 of record NC_058089.1, read on the forward strand.
ACTCCCAACATGCCTGAACAGCCTACAGCAGGGCATGGTGGGAGTTGTAGTTTTACAACAGCTGGAGGGCCGCAGGTTGAGCATCCCTGCTCTAAGGCTACATGCACATGCTGCGGATTATATGTATGTTTTTTCATACGGATTCTTGTGTGGGAAAAACGCAGCATGATACAGTACCAGCAAAGTGAAAGAGATAAGACAAATCTTATGTATTTACTGTTTTTTTTCTTCCGTGTGGAAACTGACCTGCTGTTCGCATTTTGAAATCCGCAGCATGTCAATTTATTTTGCCGATTTCCTCATTTTGAATAAAAGGATGAGAGCCTCATCAAATCTACATAAAAAAAACTGCAAGTAACATGGTTTTTAGTTGTGGATTTGGTGCAGAAACACACAGAAATCTGCTCGGAAATAGGTGTGGAATGACAGCCTATCCCCTGTGTGCAAGCAGTCAAACTGTCACAGCTTAGGGCCCTTTCACACCTGCGTTATAGTCTTCCGGCATAGAGTTCCGTCGTCGGGGCTCTATGCCGGAAGAATACTGATCAGGATTTTCCTAATGCATTCTGAATGGACAGTCCGTCCTTCAGGATGCATCAGGATGTCTTCAGTTCCGGAACGGAACGTTTTTTGGCCGCAGCAAATAGCGCAGCATGCTGCGCTTTTTGCTCCGGCCAAAAATCCGGAACACTTGCCGCAAGGCCGGATCCGGAATGAATGCCCATTGAAAGGCATTGATCCGGATCCGGCCTTAAGCTAAACGTCGTTTCGGCGCATTGCCGGATGCGACGTTTAGCTTTTTCTCAATGGTTACCATGGCTGCCGGGACGCTAAAGTCCTGGCAGCCATGGTAAACTGTAGTGGGGAGCGGGGAGCAGCATACTTACCGTCCGTGCGGCTCCCGGGGCGCTCCAGAGTGACGTCAGGGCGCCCCAGGCGCATGGATGACGTGATCACATGATCCATGCGCATGGGGCGCTCTGACGTCATTCTGGAGCGCCCCGGGAGCCGCACGGATGGTAAGTATGCTGCTCCCCCGCTCCCCACTACTACTATGGCACCCAGGACTTTAATAGCGTCCTGGGTGCCATAGTAACACTGAAAGCATTTTGAAGACGGATCCGTCTTCAAATGCTTTCAGTACACTTGCGTTTTTCCGGATCCGGCGTGTAATTCCGGCAAGTGGAGTACACGCCGGATCCGGACAACGCAAGTGTGAAAGAGGCCTTACAGTAGATCTGGCTGGTATCAGGTGAAGGATGGAACTGAGCATGTGTGACCACCTCAGTGAGGTGAGCCAGAAAAATAAGGGAAAAAACAAACAACAGGTGGCGCTATACAGACACATTTTATAGAATGTCAGTGGCAATGATTGCTATGCCCCCCACTGAGTCCCCTTGGTGGAGAGACGGTCATGCATGTGTGCTGCCACTGTATTTATCCCTACAAGACTGACAAAGATAGCCAAGCTTCGGCTTCTTACCGGCAGTCCCACAGGGCTGATCGGAGCGACGGCGCACAGGCGTGACTGCGGCCCCATTCACACGAGGAATCAGGGATCACCAACATTTTACATTTTAAACTTTATCCCATTAAAATTATATTTTATAATGCAGAATGTCTTATGTGCGGCTGTGAGAAAGGAGGTTAGGCCAGTTATTGCGCTGCTACACTGCTATGAAATGTCACATTAATATAATGTATTTTACAGACATATCTGGAAATGTCAGCATCAGGTCGTTAAATCAGCGGCTAATATTGTTCGATTAGGGTACTTTCACACTAGCGTTTTTCTTTTCCGACATAGAGTTCCGTCCTAGGGTCTCAACACCGGAAAAGAACTGATCAGGTATATCCCCATGCATTCTGAATGGAGAGCAATCCGTTCAGGATGTCTTTAGTTCAGTCTTTTTGACTGATCAGGCAAAAGAGAAAACCGCAGCATGCTACGGTTTTATCTCCGGCCCAAAAACCTGAAGACTTGCCTGAATGCCGGATGCGGCATTCAAAATACCGGAATGCCGGATCCGTCCTTCCGGTCTGCGCACACGCAGACCAAAAAAAAAGGTGAAAAAAATAAATCCCGGATCCGTTTTGCTGGATGACACCGGAAAGATGGATCCGGCATTTCAATGCATTTTTGCCTGACTGATCAGGCATTTTTCAGACTGATCAGGATCCTGATCAGTCTTACAAATGCCATCAGTTGGCATACGTTTTGCCAGATCCGGCAGGCAGTGCCTATAGCCAACACTAGAGGGAGCTTAGAAGCTTACTGCATATATTTACATAACTGAGCTGTATAAACAGCATGCAGTCAGCTCCCTCTAGTGGTGGCTGAAGTCAGTCAGAATTGTATTATTTAACTCTATGTTTGGAGTTCTGTATCAGGAAAACGGAGCTGTAACCGCTATAAAATTACTGCATGTTAAGAAATCAATCATCACAGAACGTTGGTGTTAAAAGAAGAAGAAGTTTCACTTTAAGGGAGTTTTCTAGTTTGGATGAACACCCTTTAAAAATGTATTTATGAAGGTAGCTGTAATTTTGTAATTTTTTTTAAATCTGTATTTTGCTCCTATCTTCTATTCAGGGCTGTGGTCACATGACCATGTCCATGCAGCTCTTTAATTTTTTTTTGTGATGTCATGTCTGAGGGCGTGTCATAGCAGTAACAGAGGCAGTGATAGGGGAGTGTCTATGTAACTAGCTGGGTGGGAGGAGCTATAAACTAGCTGGGTGTGGTAGGGGCAGTGATAGGCTAGTGTCTATTTAACTAGCTGGGTGGGTGGAGCTATAAACTAGCTGGGCGTGGTTAGGGGCTGGAGCTGTGGCAGACAAAGGAGAAGTGCATCATGGGTTTGGTTGGATGCAGCAACAAGAAGTGCTACGTACAGGATGGAAACAAACCAGAGGGATCGATTTACATGGTGAAAATGGGTCAGGAGGGTCCAAATTGAAAAAAATATATAAAAATAAAAACATGGGGAAGATGTATATCAGGTAAGAAACTGATATGAGGATAGGCCATCAATATCAAATTCCTGGATATTCTCTTTTAAAAGTTATGGAGCCCAGAGGTGTCATTTCTTGGGTCTGAGTATCCAGAACCTTTGGTGGCTGGTGCTGGTAATCCGGAGTTGGGTAGACACTGCAGCATTGGGGATATAGGTAATGTCAGGCTGACGGTCAGTGCGATCTCTGCCCGGGAAAGCCACATGACAAGCATCCTCGTCCACGTGTGACAACTGCCAGCAGCTCCGAACAACATCATCGGCACACTCGCTAAGGCCCCATGCACACAACAGTGTTTTTTCACTGTCAGTGATTTGGCTTCAGTGGTCCGTGTCCGATTTTTGCTTCAGTTGTGTTTCCTTGGGTCTTCCTTTTTTTTTTGTCTGACATGGAAGGTTAATGAAAAAGCGTAAATCTATTGGACCAAGGTCTTGTAGAAAAAATCCGGACACGGACGCGAACACAGATGTGCATCCGTTTTTTTTTTGAGGGACCCATTGACTTGAATGGGTCTGTCCTCCGTTTTCCAATGACAAGAATAGGACAGGTTATATTTTTTTGACGGACTGGAATCACGGATGCGGAGAAAAAACGGAGGACTATCAGTTTTTTTCACAGCTCCATAGAAATGAAAGGGACCTCCGCTAAACTGAAAAATGACGGAACGGACGCGGATGCACACAACGGTCGTGTGCATGAGGCCCCGAAAAAAAGGGATCTGTGATGGAGTGCTTCCTCAGGAGATAAGCAGTGCCTATTTCACGCTGCCCACGCCGCCATGTTTGGATTACAAAGTAACAGTTTTTCCTGTTTTGTCACTGTGGGTGATCTTGTATCAATTGCCTATGCAAAAGATCAGTGAGAAATGGATCATGCATGGATGGCATGCGTTGTCCGTGGGTTTCACAGGCCCACTGATTAAATAGGCGCCTTTTGTCCACAAGACAGAACAAACCAGTGTATGTCCTCATGTGCCTTCAGCGGTCGGAGGAAAAATGGACGTCTGAATACACCTTTAGAATTCACTGGATCCGTGAGCTGCCGTGTTCTCCATGTGAAATACTGATGTGTGAATGGGTTAATTCTCATGTGACCAAATTTAAAAAGGTTGTTTCAGCACAGACAATGGGGGCATATCGCTAGAATATACCCCTATTGTCTTATATGTGCGGGTCCTATATCGGGAACGGAGCCCCAAAAGTGTTGGAGGGCGCACTGTGCATGCGCAGCCGCCCTCCATAAAATTTTCTATGGGGCTGCCGGCTATTTCCTTCAGGCTAATAGAAGTGAATGGGAGTGGTGGCCAGGCATGAAAGGTGCGCTCTCCCATTCACTTCTATAGGTAGAGCGCTTGGTGGTGGCCGGACCGGAGTCCTCCAGCCACCACCTTGCAGGGCGCTCCGTTCCCGATTTAAGACAATGGGGGCATATCCTAGAGATATGCCCCCATTGTCTGTGATGAGACAACCCCTTTAGATTTTCATTTTTTACATTATTAATAGGATGACCCTTTAAAGACCTGGTGCCTTAGGGGGTCCAAAGGCTCCTATAGAACTAAGAAGACACTAGTGTTATAAATAGCACGAGGTGGGCAATGGTATGGATTTTGCATTGGGCCTCGGAGTTTCAAGTTACGCCCTTGTCCATAAATTAGGACGTACATTGGGTATGTAATTCCCACCAGCTTTAAGACAAGGCCGCTCGCTAACAAAACCTGCAAGAGACTTTCATAGGTGATAAGCAGATCACCTATTTCCATTAGGCCTCATGCACACAACCATTGTTGTGTTCAGTTCTGCAAAATGGGGTTCCGTTGTTCCGTGATCCGTTTCTGTTTGTCTTCCTTTATTTTTGGAGGATCACCAGACATGAAGGAAAGTAAAAAAAAAAATCTAAGTCAAGTTTGCCATGCAAATGATAGGGAAAAAACGGATGACAATCTTGTGTGCCTCCGTGTTTTTTCACGGTCCCATTGACTTGAATGGGTCCGCGAACCGTTTTCCGTGAAAAAAATAGGACAGGTTATATTTTTTTGACGGCCTGGAACCACAGATCACGGACGTGGATGACAAACGGTGCATTAGCCGAGTTTTCAACAGACCCATTGAAAGTCAATGGGTCTGCAGAAAATCACGAAAAACGGAACAACGGACACGGAATGAAACAACGGTCGTGTGCATGAGGCCTTAGATTTGACGTATATATTCCTCAGCCTTCTTTTTATGTTAAGAATGATGTTTGAATTCCGGCCAATTCCCAGGTGCTGCTCCGGCGCTTTGTTTCATCCAGCGAATATATGAATTTTGTATCTAAGGCTCATGGGAGCGCCGTGGAAAGCAAACAGCCGGCTGGAAGTCAGATGAAGAATTCCCTCGCCATGGATTCTGATTCAAGAGCTAAATAAACCCGAGTCCGAATGTCAGAATGATCACAGTTTGTATGTGTGATGAGCTGTTTATGCATCGTGTTTATGAGCGCCAGAAACTTATAATAACTGCAATAATGTAATGAAGAATAAAGGGAGATAATTAGAGAATTAGTCATAACATACAACTAAAGTGCATATGAACCATTGAACTCAATTTTAGTTTAAATATAGAAACATCTACAGTACATAAAGAACAGAGTCACTGTGTACATACATTACATTACTTATCCTGTACTGATCCTGAGTTACAGCCTGTATTATACTCCAGAGCAGCGCTCAGTATTCTGCTGGTGGAGTCACTGTGTGCATACATTACTTATCCTGTACTGATCCTCAGTTACATCATGTATTATACTCCAGAGCAGCGCTCATTCTGCTGGTGGAGTCACGGTGTACATATATTACTTATCCTGTACTGATCCTGAGTTACATCATGTATTATACTCCAGAGCAGCGCTCAGTATTCTGCTGGTGGAGTCACTGTGTACATATATTACATTACTTATCCTGTACTGATCATGAGTTACATCTTGTATTACACTCCAGAGCAGCGCTCATTATTCTGCTGGTGGAGTCACTGTGTACATATATTACATTACTTATCCTGTACTGATCATGAGTTACATCCTGTATTATACTCCAGAGCAGCGCTCAGTATTCTGCTGGTGGAGTCACTGTGTACATATATTACATTACTTATCCTGTACTGATCATGAGTTACATCTTGTATTACACTCCAGAGCAGCGCTCATTATTCTGCTGGTGGAGTCACTGTGTACATACATTACTTATCCTGTACTGATCCTGAGTTACATCATGTATTATACTCCAGAGCAGCGCTCATTATTCTGCTGGTGGAGTCACGGAGGCAGAAAGCTGAGCGAGCAGCTGTCACTGCAGACACAGAGAGCCAAGAGAGGTAAATGTATCTGTTTGATCCGTTAGCCGGCACATGCGCATAAGCTACTGCGATGCCGTGCCAGCAATGGTCATCACAGTGTGCATGCCCCGGCCAAGGAAGTCATCGCGCAGGCGCGGGATCTGGCTGAGAGGGAGAGAAAACAGATGGGCGGGCAGAGGAAGAGGCTGGGCGGGGATAAGAGCCGAAGAGGCAGAGCTGCCTGGGCACTTGTGAGCCCTCATTTACATATGCATCAAGGTTCGTTTTTGGCAGCTTTAAAAGTCCACAAAAGCATATAAAGGTACCGTTTTGATCATCTGTGTTGCGGCTACAGCGCTATGGGAACTGTAAAAAAGGGGTAAATGTGCTGGCAGACTCCCTTTAACAGGAAGTGAATTCAGTTGAGTTCAGAGTGTAGTGAAGGAGAGGAGGAAAGCAGGTGTATGGAGGAGAGAAACAGGCCTTGTCCACCATGTAGCTGCAATTTCTTTTCTCCAGGCTGATCAATCCTGGAGACAGGGCCGGTGCAAGGATTTTTGCCGCCCTAGGCAAAGATCCATTTTGCCGCCCCCTCATGTCACTCACTCACTGACACTCAGACACTCACTGAATGACGTACACAGAAACTCACTGACAGACACGCACTCGCCGACAGACAGACAGACACGCACTCGCCGACAGACAGACAGACACGCACTCACCGACAGACAGACAGACACGCACTCGCCGACAGACAGACAGACACGCACTCGCCGACAGACAGACAGACAGACACACACTCACAGACAGACACGCACTCGCCGACAGACAGACAGACACGCACTCAGACACTCACTGAATGACAGACACGCACTCAGACACTCACTGAATGACAGACACGCACTCACTCACTGAATGACAGACACTTACTGACAGACAGACATCCACACTCACTGACATACACTCACTCACTGACATACACACACAGACACTCAATGACAGACACACATACATTTACTGACAAAAAGACAGACAGACATACACTCACTCACTCACATAAATACACAGGCAGACACTCACTCAGTCAAACACTTAAACACTCACCTTCCTGGGGTCCAGTGTGGTGCAGCTCCTCAGTCCTCCAGCGCGCCGTTTAGTATGCCGGGGCCGGAATGACATCATATTCCGGCATCACAGAGGGCGCGCGAGGGAGGAGTGGGGAGCTGCTAGAACAGCCTACCTTGCCGCCCGCCTCCTCTCCTCCGGCAATTTCCTGGCAGAGCAGGCACCTGCCATCAGGGTAAGCAGATGCCTGCTCTGCCATATTTAAGAAGGACCTCCACCTCCTGGCCCCCCTGTGACGGCGCTGGGGGTGACTCAAGAGCCGCTCGCCCAGGGCTGCAGCCCCAGTCAGGGCCCCCAGCAGGCCGGCGCTGTAGGCGAACGCCTAGTTCTCCTATATGGTTGCACCGGCCCTGCCTGGAGAGGACAAACTAAGATTAGTTACAGCACAACCTCAGTGAAGGTTACAGCTGAGTCTAGCCCATGGACTTCACAAGCACAAGTGCCTGAGAGCAACTTTCCAAGTGCCGGGACACGAATGGATGATTGATGCGCAGAATTGTCCTTCACTAGAAGCCTTCCGGGATATAGTGGAAACCTAAAAACCTGATTACTTCAGAAGAGCATCCTGCAAATAATGTAGCAGAAGACTGATGCCTGCCGCAAGGGAGAACGCCCTTATTGGAACGCTAAGATAAGTAGAAAACAGTATATTTAGTACCAGAGTGCTATAGTTTGGAGAATAATTACAGAAGTCTTGCCTGTAAAGTGTCAGCCTTAAAGAGAACTCCTCAACTGACAATTGCCTAAACCTGATAAAAGGAATACTACCGAATCTATTTCTGAGTCATCACTCATGCTATACAAATGAACTGTATCTGTACTGACTACCTGAAGACAATTGATTCATCATTTCTACTACTACACTCAACATTTGCACCTTACGGTGCTGGCGTCACAAACAGAGGCCCAGCCACCAAAGCACCTTAAACACCTATACCATCAAGGGCACCTCCACTTTCATCTGGCCGGTGTTCCCTGCAATAGAGAGTGCCCCGGAGGATTTAATGCTGTCTTCCCATTCACTGCACTACCGGCCCAGGGAGGCTCTGCTAACCGTGAGTACAAACAACTACTACCCCCATCGGCCCACCGTAAGCCTCACGTGTTTACCATGCGGTCCGGCTCGGTGCACACTCCCTATTCTGCTGGCGGAGTCACTGTGCACATACATTACTTATCCTGTACTGATCCTGAGTTACATCCTGTATTATACTCCAGAGCTGCACTCACTATTCTGCTGGTGCAGTCACTATGTGCATACATTACTTATCCTGTACTGATCCTGAGTTACATCCTGTATTATACTCCAGAGCTGCACTCACTATTCTGCTGGTGCAGTCACTGTATACATACATTACTTATCCTGTACTGATCCTGAGTTACATCCTATATTATACTCCAGAGCTGCACTCACTATTCTGCTGGTGGAGTCACTGTGCACATACATTACTTATCATGTACTAATCCCGAGTTACATCCTGTATTATACTCCAGAGCTGCACTCACTATTCTGCTGGTGCAGTCACTGTGTACATACATTACTTATCCTGTACTGATCCTGAGTTACATCCTGTATTATACTCCAGAGCTGCACTCACTATTCCTCTGGTGGCATCTCTATGTACACACATTATATTAGTTAATACATATATTCAAATATATTAAATTCAGTTCTTCTTCATGTACATCTTTCTTTTTGCATAAATGTTTATTCATTATCTGTCTGAATCGATGTAAGATGCCATTCAAGGCAGAAGCATATCTAGGTGGGTCAATGCATTATATTTTAAAGAAAACCTGTCACCAAAAATGCAGTGCAGTCAGCAGGTTATAGAGCAGGAGGAGCTGAGAAGATTGATATATAGTTTTGTGGGTAAAGATTCAGTATAACCTGTAATTTATACATTTATGTCTTTGTCTTTTCCTCCTCCTGTGAACAGCTGCAGGTACAGGGAGGAGGGGTTACCAGTGACTGACGGCTATCTCTGTACATACACACAATGCCATCAATCACTGATAACACCTCCTCCCTGTACCGAAGTGAAAAAAGCAAAGATATAAACGTATAAATTACAGGTTTTACTTAATCTTTTTCCTATAAAACTATATATCAATCTGCTCGGCTTCTTCGGCTCTATAACATAGTGCTGTCAGATTGCATTGCATGTTTTAGTGACAGGTCCTCTTTAATATGCAAAAATTAAAACTTAAAACCCCCCAAAGACAATTAATTTAATAATCATTGTACAATTATATGTATATATTCATCTTCTGCTCCGTCAAAGAGGTGGTCCAGGATTTTCATACATATCAGGATTGGCCATCAATATCTGATCAATTGGGGTCTGACACCCTGCACCTCTGCAGATCAGCCGTTCCGAAGTAGCACAGGTGCTGGAACTACGTGCTCTGTCCGGTGCTGGAACTACGTGCTCTGTCCGGTGCTGGAACTACGTGCTCTGTCCGGTGCTGGAACTACGTGCTCTGTCCGGTGCTGGAACTACGTGCTCTGTCCGGTGTGTTGTGGATGGAGCCGTTTGCTGCAGTATTCACTTTGATGGGAGCAGCGATCAGCAACGTCCACTACACAATGGACGGATATGTGCAGTTCCAGCACCGGTTTCACACGGTGGGGAGTAGGGGAAACTCCCCACCGTACAATGTAGGGAAGAAGGGGATGCCACTAGGCCTGAAAGCCAGGATAAAGGGAGCAGGTCACCTCCTAACGCCACCCTCATCCTATCCCTGACCTCCTAACTGTATGAGCCGGCCTTGATGGTAGGGGGGCTCATACTCTGGAACCTTCTGACCCTAACGATCCCTGAAATAGTTGTCAGGAATAAGACATGACCGGTTCATCCACGACACGGATGAACCGGAGTCTCACACAGGCCTAGCAACTAGGAAGGAGCAGACAGCAAGCAAAAAACATAGCAGCAGGTAAGAGCCCAGCACAAAACGACAAGCACTGGAACAACAGCACTTACCTGCCACAACGACTGGGTGGAACAACTACTGCTTGCTGACTTGTGGTTCCCCCTCTGAGGAACCCCTGGGACCCCCTTACCGGAGGTACAGACAAACAAGGGGATGTCTAGCAACCATGCCGGGCATTACACCAAACATAGCAGACGTAGAACACCAAACTAGACATGACGACAAATCCCCAAAACAAACCCACACAAAACATAACAACAGGTAAGGTAGGGAACAAGGAGGAGAACATAGGGAGACATGGCTAAAGACCTTGATGTTCCACAAGGAGGCCCTCACGGACAGATGACTCATCCAGAGCGGCGCAAAGCTCCTTCTCCTACAAAGGCAGACAAACAACTGACCTCAGGCTCAAAACTACAACATAAGAAGAGCCATGAGGCCACACCCAGCTCCACCTTGCACACACCTTAACCCCGTACACACCAAAATGGCAAGGAACACCAGACTTAAAGGGGAAGTGTCCAAACATGCAAAAATAACACGTTGCCACCGGCAACAAGCATGCACGGCACAAGTGTCACGGTCCACTACCACCAGACCATGACACAGCCGTGACACGGTGCTACTTTGGGTCAGTTGGTCAGTGTGGAGCTTTGGACCCCAGCTGATCACATATATAATCCTGAGGATAGGCCGTCAGTAGAAATATCCTGGACAATCCCTTTAAAGGGGTATTCCCATCACAGACAATGGGGGCATATCACTAGGATATGCCCCCATTTTCTGATAGGTGCGGGTCCCAATCGTTATCACAGCGGCTGGATTCTTTCCAGAATATTCTGGGGATGAGCAGACATTGGCAGGTACCCTATATACGGTATTATTTATATACTTATTCATCCTGACTGTGACAGATTGAACTCACTAGACATGCAAGTGAGCAATGCATTATCCTGCTCTGTGCAATAAATCTCTGTGAGGAGCCGGCGGCTTCTCTTATCCAAACCCCAGGAAACTCAACAGGTCCCATTATTGACTGCGGAGAAGCTGTGGATACGATTCATTTGTTTTACCCACTTAATGTATTTTCTTGAACGTTACCTAGTACCAGAGGCTTCGGCGTTCTCTAATGTAAAGGGGTTGTGTCACGAAACATATTCTACATTTTTCAAAAAAGCACCTGGATCTGTGTACTTTTGTAATTGCATGTAATTAAAAATTTGGTACAGCCCCTGAGCTATTCAATAAAATCTATCTGTATAGCGCCACCTGCTGTTTGTTCTTTTCCTTATTTTTTGTCCTTCTCACTGAGCAGGTCACATGTGCTCAGTTGACATCTTCATCTGCCGCCAGCCATATGTTTTGTTAGAAGCTGTGACAGTTACAAGGAGAGAGCTGCAGCAGAAAGGACACGCACCCTGAGCTGCCAGACTGAAGATAATCTAGTAGAGCAATTGGAGCAGTGAATGTGGAGATCTCTGGATCCATGTGAGGTCCAGGGATGGTTCTAGCTTCGTTAGAGATTGTCATGTACTATATGATGTTTGATTTTCACTTTTTACATCAATCCTGGCAGAACCCCTTTCCATCTAGATATTTATGGCCTATCGAACCCTAAATGAACATCAAGCCGCACATGCTCAGCAACTGTTCTGGGACTTCTTAAAAAATAGCCTAGCCAGTTCAGCTATTTTCTGAAGTTCCCTAGCAGTGAATGGAGAGAACTCAGCGCATGCACAGCTTTCTGTTCGATTTAGATAGGACTAGTTCCCAGAGATGGGACCTGCTGGACCTATCGGACATGGCGCATGGTAGGTGGTGACTTTGTTACAGGTTTTGCACTGGTTAACCCATAATGGTGACAACCACACAATGCCACATGGAAGTTGCATACAGCAGCACATTAGAGGTGCAACTTGACATAGCTTTCAACTGTCCCGAATTTGCCGGGACTGTCCAGGATTTTCAGAGACAATCCTGGCAAATTTGCGCTGTTTTGGGCCCAAAAATGGGCAGGGCTAATGCAAACCGCTCCCACAAATAGTTGTTTTTGGCCAGGCCTTGGGCGTTCCCGGGGCAGGGCATATAAGCCCCGATTTTACCAACTCAAATGTTGGTAAGTATGACTTAAAGCCCCCGGGCCATTTATAATACTGGCATCTTCTTATGGGACAGAGCGCCTTTAGGCTCCTTCGGGCACCAGGGCTTCAGTGCATCTGCTACTGTTGCACCCCCTATAGAGTTCCTAAGATTCTTCCAATTATGGAGCTACCTGGCAAATGTTGGACTACTCAACCTTCCCCATCTTTCAAGGCCTAATTCCAATTTCCATTTGCAAAACTGGGCATCTGGGTGCATCTCTTTTCTTCTGAATCCAATCATTTCAATGAATGAGTCTTGGACGGAAATCAGACAAGGACAGCGCACGCTGCAAGTTTCTCTGCACGAACGTCTGAATTGCAGCATTTACTTGGACACGTCTGGGTGCAGTCTGTATGGAGAATACTGCCGTGTGAATCAGGCCTTAGAAGGGGAGTCCACCATATCACATTATGTGAACAATAACAAGTATCAGAGAAGCACTTGTCTTTTGCCTCAAGCGTTCGAGAGTCTCTCCTGCGTTCATGTACTCACCGAAATGAAGAGGAACAGCTCAAGAGTCACTTAGAAAATCAGGCACGGGAAACAATTGAACTTTCTAGAGCTCTAAACTTCACCGACGCAGGTACACACGGGTGATTCTGTGAGGCATGATTATATCACAAATAACATTGAAGAAACAGGACAAACTTAGATGCAGTCGTAGATGGTTTGTAGACCATTAAAAACAAATGCATAGTGAATATTTGTATATAAAAGCATAAATGGACAGGGTACTTAAAATGGAGAGAATAAAACAATTACAATTATCCTTTGATCCACCTATGCACCCTCTTGCCTATACTTGCATTTTTAGTGTATTATCTTGTCATTGTTTCCATGCCTTTTAGACTTGAAAAAGGAGTATCAATCCTCCGAAACGCGTTGTCACCGAGGTTACCAATAAAGCTACTCAAATTATCTCATCGTTCTGGTCGTGTTTACGCCAGGAGGTGTCCAAGTGGGGCAGGCCCTCCCTATTGTCTGCATCCTTTTATCCGTTCTGTTTACTCTCACCGGAGGGTTGGCTACCCCATGGTCTGAGGATTTGAAGACACCGGCAGCACCGACCCATTGTGTCTATATGCATTCACTAGAAGGTGAACATAGTCATCTAGTACCTCTCTACAAACATTAGACCTACTACCCTATGAGCGCCTCTCCCCTTCTGTGTTCTCCACAACTTGCGACATACAGAAATTATGATATGGGACATTAGTAGTAATACATCAAAGCAATTGGGCTTGTATTTTTTTTCTTGAAGATGTTTCACTAGTCACCCGACTGGCTTTCTCAATTAGAATGGCTTGTACGAGAAATCTCCGGCATTAAATACTGGTGACTTGTGCTTCAGTGATGGAGGTGAAAAGATAGCATTTGCATGACTGAAGCTATTATATGTGATTAAACTGCCTCGAGAGAGGTGTTAGAGAGCATTGTAAGGCTAGTTTTACACTAGCAGCAGCCTTCTCCGGTAGGCTGTTACGGCTAGTGAACAGCCTGCTGGATCCGTGCTGCCGCTAGTGCACGCGTGCCGCCAGAGGTCCGCTTAGGCCCCATTGACTGTAATGAGGGCCGGCCGTAGTTCTGTTGGCAGCACGGCAAACATGCCGACAGGCGGCCGGAATAAAACTAGGCTATTTGGCATGCTATACTGTCTTCATCAACTCCTTCTGCAGTTCACGGGCTGAAGGGTGCAGAAACTTAGATATGGATGGCCAGTCCGTCTCCAAGTGTGGAAAGGGCCAGAGGCCATAATCCTTTCCACAGCACAAAAGCCTTTCTGCCATAAACAAGCAAATATCTTTCTGTTTGAAGCTTGCATGTCCTGAATGGTTCTGGACCTTCTAAGATGACTGGGGGCCTTCTCTCATGGGTTTCTTTCATGGCAGATGAAGTCTTAGTGACAGAGGTTCCTTGAACTTGGGCTTGGTTGTCAGGAGCTTGCACATGTAGGTATTTTCCCTTGCTCTGCTTGACTCACACTCTCAGGTGGCAGACCAGGTCCATCACTCTGGTAACATAAACAGTCTGCCAAGTCGTTAACCATTTGGTTGCCTTACACCTTGATACTGAGTACATAAACATAATAAATCACAAAACTTAAATCAGTATAACATTGCATTTACGTTTTTGCAATAATTAACTCATTGCAGTAGTCCCAGTGGGGTACTAGGACTACTGCAATGACGTCACGGCCACTTCCACACAGCAGATCGGTAAGAGGTGCTGAGGGACCCCCAAGAACAGGTATTGATGACCTATTACAAGGATGCTATACAATACGATACTTTTAAGTCCCCTTTAACTAGGCAAATATACCATTCAGTACCCTAGGAAAGCAAGCTGGGTGGCAATTTCTATGAGAGCTATAATTGACCCAGAGAAAGACTAAAAAAAGGCAAAAATAATTTAATTTTAGGGGAAAACGGTTAAACATGCGTTAAATGTATAATGGATGCTTCCTAGATCAATACATAGCACTGCGGCTGCAGAGAACATGCAGCAGGGGATTGTTATCACATCTGTCTTGCTGGGGATAATGAATGGCTCATGTGATTTATCTCAAGCTGCCCAGTGACGGCACAGAGAAGAGCTGGGGACCAAGAGAATATCACGTGTAATTAGCAGGTTGCTGTAAGGGGCTCCCCAAATGGGAGCAGCTAGCCATATTGCCAAAGGCTAAATGGAAGTTTGACCGGACAGAACATGTTATAGGTAATATAATCCATAAAATCCATTTCCAGTATATATGGAGTTAAGGACTTCTGCTGTGGAGGCATGCCTGGGGAACAGAAGAGAAAACTGGCTGTTTTCTCCTCATTTTATAGCAGCTTGCAGCCGAGAAGTTAAAGGGGTATCCCATGATTCATTTAAAAATTAAAATCGGACATGATATAGTACATGAACCGTGTTCATCCTGTCACAACTCTCAGGGGGCATGCACTTTCTGCTGCAGCTCTATTTCAGTGAGGGCTCATGCACACAAACGTATTTTTTGTCCGTGTCCTATTCCGTTTTTTTGCGGCCCGTATGCGGCACCAGTCATTTCAACGGGGCCGCAAAAGAATGGAAATTACTCCGTGCGCATTCCATGTCTGCATGGCCGTTCCTAAAAAAAAAATAGAACATGTCCTATTATCGTCTGTTTTGCAGAAGCGGAAAAATAAATGGTGAAATGCCCTTGGGCGGAATCTGTGTTTTGCGGATCCGCGATTTGCAAACCACAAAACATTTACGGCCGTGTGCATGAGCCCTAACTCTAACAGTTTTTAACAGAACATATGGCTGGTAACAGTTAAAGATTCAAACTGAGCGTGTGTGACCACCTCGGCAAGATGGACAAGAAATAAGGAAAAGAGCAAACAGCAGGTGGAGCTATACAGATAGATTTTATTAAATAAATCAACGTCTGTACTAAATTTTAAATGACATGCCATTCAAAATAAGTATTCAGATCAAGGTGCTGGTTTAAAAAATATGTAATATTTTTCATGGCACAACGCTTTTAATTAGCACTGCTGTTTACTGGGTTGAAATGTGCCTCTGCATAAAGGGAGGTCTGTACATTTACAGTGTATTCTATGGTCATCAAATGCAAAATTTAGTATCTTTACAATATTTTCATTACTTTTTTGTGTGTGTTTTTGCATTCACTATATTTTTTCTGCAGTGTAGAATATAATCTCATCTGGAAACCATCAGCAAGCAGACTGCAGCTGATAATGGATCTTCATGAAGCTTATAGCCAAGACTTTTCTCCTAGGGTATGGACAAATGTGGTGGAAACTCTTTGGGTTTTCCACAGCGGAAATCTGTAGCAGTACAAACCTCATCCGCATGTTGCAGAACATTTGGGCAAAAAAAATCCACACATCACTTGAGCTGTGGTGGGGATTTCTAATCTGCAGCATGTCAACTGAGGTGCACATTTTCTGCTTCGGGTGTCATCTTTTGCAAGCGCAGGGGGTGTAAGAGGCACATTGGCTCAATCATACTAGTGGCTGTGGCTGGTATTACAGGTCAGACTCGGTACCATTCACTCCACCCGATCAGTGAGGGTCCCAGGATTTACCCACTGATCGAATATGTTTTAATATCAGACTGCAGTAAGGAAGTGCTGACTGACCCGGTATACCAGGGGTACTCAAGTACTTTTTGTAAAGGTCCACAAACCTGTGGTGAAGATGAAGATCTGAGCACATATACAAATATGTCAGCAAGAAAGAAGACTGTGACCCTAGCAGCTATACTTTGCAAACCTACACCTGCAGGGCACAGACTGAATGACACCCAACGTCCTCATTCATAGGGGTGTCTACCTGTCACCTTCCCAGGCCTGGTTTTACTTTGCACTCTGTGTCTTACATTCTTTTGGTGCACTGTATGGTATGCATATAACATTTTTATAAATTTTGTGTCACTCACTATCATATGTTTGTCAAGAATTGTCCGCTATTCTCTGGGATAATTCATCACTAGATAATAGTATATAATGGGTAACGCATAATTTGCAGTGCCACACAACGTCCACACCATACAGTGCTCTAATAATACCGATATACAGTTACATAGTTAATACGGTTGAAAAACAACAAACGTCCATCAAGTTCAACCAAGGGATAGGCGGGGACGCGAATACAGTGACCAAATATTAGCCATATATAGAAACAGGGATCTGATGACAGTGCTGTACAATGTGGGCATAATGCTGCTAAACGATTAATATTAACCTGTCATTCGGTGCTTTTTCAGAATCGTTTGTGAACATGAGGAATGATACTACTTCTGGCTTCCATCCTGCATTTTATGCCACAACAGGCTCTATTTCTAATTATCAGTTTCCCCCATAGCTAGTGAATATAGAGCAGCTGCTCTGATGTCTCCCATACACAGCACATAGAGAAGAGGTTATCCTGCTGTATTGTAAGGGTATTTTTAAGTACTGATTGGTTCTGTTCCTTTTTATTACCATTCTGTGTAATGAGGTGCCTTGTAATCTAGTACCCACCCCCCATTGTGCTGATAAGACCACATTCCTGAGTGATCTCTGAGACATACGTGCCTGAACAATGGAGGAGGGGCTAACAGGTTTGAACTCTGTGGCACACATTCATTGGGGAGACTCTACCAAGAACTTAATACTAGGTGGGATGTAAGTATTGATTTGCCCTATCTCTTGTACATCCTTGGGTGTCAGTCATGTGTTATAATGTGGTAGACTGCCACGTGTTATAGTATGATCAACGGAGTCTCCATCCCATTTAGGCTAGTGATGTATTTCCTTTTTATTACTCAGTATGTGATTTGTTTTTGTATATTTAATCACACTAAGCTTATTCATTCTCAAATCTTTTGCATTCAAGTTCTCCCTAACTCTCTGTATCACACCCTCAGAAGAAAAATGGAGGACATTATACGACAATGTGGCTGTAAATCCAGCAGGGGGGAGGGGAAGAGCACTACAAGCTGCAGTTGCCTCTCTGTGCTTCTCTGCCTCTGTCTCTTTTGAGTAGCTCCTCCCCCTCCCTTCTCCTTAGACTTCTACAGGCAGAAGCTGCAGTTGCCTCTCTGTGCTTCTCTGCCTCTGTCTCTTTTGAGTAGCCCCTCCCCCTCCCTTCTCCTTAGACTTCTACAGGCAGAAGCTGCATAGTTGCCAACCTTCCTGATTTTGCCAGGACTGCCTCAAATCTGTCTTATCCCAGACTGATAATGAGCAGGGTTAATTTCTGTTCTGCCCAGAAGTAAGCATTAACTAATGCATTTAGGGGCATGCCCAAGGTGGGATTTAAATGTGTTTAATTTTCCACCTAAAATGTTGGTTAAGTATGCAGCTGTAACCTGATCCCTCAGTGAGTTTCCAACTCCTCTTCACTGACAACAGATTTTAGCTGTTATTGGCTGCAGTGACACACATGACCATGTCTATGCCCTGGCTGCAAGAAAGCAAGCCAGGTACCGGAAGATCGACGATTGTGAATCAGTGTATAGGACTTAAGGAGCACAGAGCAGGTAAGTATGACTCAATAGGCGTTCAACGATTCAATAGGTGATGCAAGCTATGGGGCATAAAAAGTTGTTTATTACTGGAAAATCCCTTTAACTCTTTTCTGACCCCAGCTGCAATAATGCAGTGCAAGTGCAGCGTGTGCTATAGCCACCAGGTTTCTGCTGTTTCATAAAGCAGACACCTGGGGCTGTCTGCGATTGGTGATAATGCCGATTGCAGGCATTTAACTGTCCAGATGCTTTGGTCAAATGTGACTACGGCATCAGAGAGCGCAAAACCTGGAAGTGCTGCATTTTTGGGCCTGGAACGGCTCCCCTACACAGCGACTGGGGAGGCATTTGTTGTCTGTGTAAGGCCAAAGCCTGCTTAGGCTCCAATGCCTTTTACAGCTGTATTCCAAGGTAGGCCTGCAGGTGGCAGCACTACATTGAAATATACTAGTTCTTTTTATTTGTTAATTGATTTATGGTATAAATAAAAACTTCAGATCGGCCCTCAAAATATAAGTCCTCCTTAGACATAACTATAAAAAAGTTAGAGGCAGAAAAGAAAACTTTTTTTTTTTAAAGTTTAAATTTTTTTTTCAGTATTAAATCACAAGAAAAACTATATAAATGTGGTATGGTTGTAATTGTACTGACCCAGAGAATCAAGGTAACGGCTTAGTTTTACCACATAGGGAACGCTGTAAAAATAAGACTCATAAAACTGTGGCGGAATTAGATTTTTTTTTACCCAATTCCACCCCATTTGGATTTTTTTTTCTTCTGCTTCCCACTACGTTGTATACAGCAGTAAATTGTCACGGTCCCTCAGGTGACTGGTGTCAGGAGATCAGAGAGACTGGCTGAGCATGGAGGAATCTAAAAGCCTCCTTGATTTCTCTTTATTCAGTGTTGATAGGGTTGATGACCACTTCCCTTTTCTCAGCTGTTGCTCAGTGGTCATCACTTCTACCCTTTATAGTCTGACCCCACCCTTCTGACTATGCGGTTGATAGCTTCATTTGGGTTTGGCTGAGCTGGTGTGAGGTCGTCTCTGGTGTTCCTGTTCTTCCATCTCTACAGAAGTTAAGTGTCGCGCTTGTTTGTATTTGTTATATTCCCTGTTGTTGTATCTGGGCCTGAGACAGAGACTTCCATTCGTCCATCTGGGAAAGAATGGGTTGTTAGAAAGTACAACTTGCCCCACAAAAAACAAGCCCTCACACAGCTATGTGAATAAAAACGAAAAAAAAAGTTATGGATCTGGGAAGGCTGGGAGTAAAAAAAAAAACGAAAACGCAAAAATAGAAAATCACTGGGGGTTAAGAAGGGGTTAATATCCTGGCCATCTGAGGGACCCCCTAAAGCAAGGGCAGCTGGTGCTGTGACTGACGATCTCTTTTAAGGCTGGACCTGTATCCCTCCTACCTGTTACACTGCCTCCAGCTCTCAGTAATGGGTGATCTCAGGTTAAGTTGCGAGGGTGTTGTTCCAGCGGTAATAAACTGCGGCTCGTTCTCCCGGGAATCGGAACATTAGCTCTGAAATATTTATTTACATGAATCTTAAGTAAATGCACTGGAGAAAAGAGCGCACTAACGAGTTCCGATAACCCGCATAAAAACGCTAGCTGCAGGATGCAAGTATTAATTGGTAGAAAATATTCTTAAAAAGAGCAGCACGGTAGGCCGTGGACAGAAATGGCGGCTCTGCCGGAATCTGATCTGCAAACAGATGTAATTAACCAGTAGGAAACATCTCAGTGAATTTGTCTGCAGTACGAATGGAAATTTGCGTAACAGAAGCCTGTGTTATGTGCACCGCAAGCTCAAGTCATCCTGATGTCGCTAACACGAATGAAAGGAATTGTCCATGACTTTATAATGACTATGGCCTAACCTTATGGTGGTCCGACACCCCGCCGATCTGCTGTTTGCAGGGGGCGCTGTCCTTTCCTCTATATCCTATTCCTATAAGGCCCCTTTTCACACAAACTATATGACAATATGGATTGTGTCCAGATCTATTCAGGAAAAACGAATGGTTTTGCACGCAAGTGCAGTCGGTTTTGTCTGCCATCGTGCTCGGTGGTTCCGTTTTTTTTTTTTCACGTGGATGCAGTCAGTTTTGATGCGTTTTTCACACGTGTTAAAAAAATCTAAAGAACAAAGATTTACATCTCCTAACAACCATCAGTGAAAAACGCTTTGCATACGGATGCAATGCGTTTTTCACAGAAGGCCAATTTACTTCTATGGGACAAGGGCTGCATGAAAAATGCAGAATATAGAACATGCTGCGATTTTCACGTAACGCAGAACTGATGCGTGAAAAACAACGCTCATGTGCAGCTCACTCGTGTGAAAGGGCCCTAAGGCCTCATGCACACGGCCGCAAGTGTTTTGCGGTCTGCAAATCACGGATCACACACATAGAGAAACGCCTATTTTGTCCGCAAAACGGCAAGAATAGGACATGTTCTATTTCTATGTACACTTTGGGGCACATTTATTAAGATGGCGTTTTAGACGCCGGTCTTAATAACCCCTATACATGGCAGTGGATCCGGCGAAGTTATGAAGAGGCGCGGGAGGGAAGCGTTCCGTCCGGGCAAGCTCCTGTTCATTTTACATGCAGCGATCTCCTCCACAGTATGGGGGGAATGATCACTAATGTCATTGCTCTTCCTCTTACAGACTGTTTGTGTGTTGGCAGCACATCGTGATTAGGCAGCACGATCTGCTGCCGGCAAATGAAGATTTATGTGCCTAGTCAAACGACCCAATTACCTGACGAACGAGCATTTCGCTCGTTCATCGGGCAATCGGATTCGGCAGTACCTTTACACCACCCGATAATCGCTAACGAGCGTTCCTATGAATGCTCATTAGAGATTATCTGGGGGATTCTAGGCGCATGTAAAGGGCCCTTAGCTCATCTCACCTGCAACATGTCAAACAGATCCTTTGCCTGTGCGGCACTATGTCTGCATTGTCCTACCCGTCCTTTTGAAGAATCTATATCATAATTCCCAGCAGACCGCTGTCACTTACATGCATCGAACAGTAAAGAATGGTTTCCCGGTATCCTTGGAGCAATAATTACCAGGAATGTAGGAGTATTCATGAAGGAGCAGCAATACTTGGCCGGTGGCCATAGGTTCGCCACCACTGCTATATAGTAATATTAATAAAATAAAAAAAGGAAACAGGGGGAAAGATGGTACGTCCAGCATTCCTATTAGGCCTCATGCACACGACCGTTGTTTCATTCCGTGTCCGTTGTTCCATTTTTCGTGATTTTCTGCGGACCCATTGACTTGCAATAGGTCAGTTGAAAACTCGGCTAATGCACAGTTTGTCCTCCGCGTCCGTGATCCGTGGTTTCGTCTGTCAAAAAAATATAACCTGTCCTTTTATTTTCCCGGAAAACGGTTTGCGGACCCATTCAAGTCAATGGGTCCGTGAAAAAACGCGGAGGCACACAAGATTGTCATCCGCATGTCCGTTTTTTTCCTATCATTTGCATGGCAAACTTGACTTAGACTTTTGTTTACTTTCCTTCATGTCTGGTGATCCTCCAAAAATAAAGGAAGACACACGGAAACAGAAACGGAAACAGGTCACGGAACAACGGAACCCCATTTTGCGGAACGGAACACAACAACGGTCGTGTGCATGAGGCCTAAGATCAACAGAAATCCCTTCTCTGCAGTTTCCTATCAATAAGGCCTCATGCACACAACTGCATCCGACTGATGGATCCACAAAATACGGATAGGGTCTGAGTTGCATCCACATTTTTTGTGTACCCATTGACTTCAGTGGACCTATTGCATTTTGCAGACATCTGTGCGCTTTTCGCCTCTGTATGTCCATTCTACACAAAAAAAAGTACCAAAGTTTTCTGCAAAATGGGGACCATAAAACCATTGAAGTGAATGCAGAGGCAACATGGACCACATTTTCGGTTGCCTCTAGGTGTAATGGTAACGCCCCCGTTGCTCCTAGAGGCTCATTTGCAAATAATAAAACATAATTTTTCTCAGCAATGCGGGCACATAGGAACATGGGACCAACACAGATGCCTTCAGCTGCCAAGCGCACATGTAACAGGTCAGCCAGTGTCATAGGTACAAAACTGCTGACAGATGCCCTTTAATGCACAACTCGTTCAGCAAGTTCATGACTTCACGATGACGATTCCTGCAAAAGTGCTGAACTTCAGGGGTTAATTATCAAAAATAATAGGTACCCTTTATATGACACAGGGAAGTAACATGTTTCCCTCGTGGGGAATTATATTCTTCTAAGGAAGGTAATTATGATGACTAGTTTTTTTTTAAAGCGCCGTCTAGAAGATGGGATTTCCCGTTTCCATTTTTCTGTCGGGCGAGGGGGGCGATTCTGCACACATCCAGCTCCCGAGCCGAACAGCACAAGGGTGGGCGGCGTGTGGAAAAACAGGATTCTTCACACCTAGACTAATGGTGCTCAGGAAACCCCTAATTGGCTGCATTCGGAAGGACAGGATCAGCGCGGAGGAGAGGACGGATGCGCAATACATGATTTACAACATCATATTAGCTGCTTATCATACTGTATTATACCACGGCTGGAAACCACATGCCAGGGAGAGCAGACGGGCACTGAGCTGTCTGCACGCTGTTGGAAACTGTCAGGGGCGCACCACCAATGAGGCCAAGTGAGGCGATCGCCTCAGGCAGCACCAGGTAGGGGCAAGAGGGGGGCAGCCGAAGGGCCATGGGCAATGAGTGCTTTCACTGTGGCAAAGAGGTTAGGTTAAGAAATTGCCAAGGGGGGGGCACCGTTTCAGTTTTCGCCTCAGGCAGCATAAAGGCTAGGTGCACCCAGTGGCGGATCCAGGGGGGGTGGGGGGGGGGCGGCAACGGGGCAATTGCCCCTCCCCCCCGAGCTGGCGGCGGCGGGGCACAGGGAGATGAGCGCTTCCATTGTGGAAGCGCTCATCTCCAGTCATCTGAATTGCCGTCCTCAGGACAGCGATACAGATGTCCATGCTGAGGCAGTGTCCCTTTCCCTTCCTCTGATAGGCTGCTGGCACTAGGCCGGCACAGGCGACGCAATGACATCATCGCGCCGCCTGAGCCATACAGCGCGGGACACAGGCCGGAAGAGGCCTGCATCACATCGCTGACATGGAGGTAAGTATGTTTTTTTTTTTTTTATATATACACAATACTTTTACTGGCACGGGGGGGGGGCTGTTATTACTGGCACAGGGGGGGGCTGTTATTACTGGCACAGGGGGGGGCTGTTATTACTGGCACGGGGGGCTGTTATTACTGGCACGGGGGGGCTGTTATTGCTGGCACAGGGGGGCTGTTATTACTGGCACGGGGGGGCTGTTATTACTGGCACGGGGGGGGGGCTGTTATTACTGGCACAGGGGGGGGCTGTTATTACTGGCACGGGGGGGCTGTTATTGCTGGCACGGGGGGGCTGTTATTACTGGCACAGGGGGGGCTGTTATTACTGGCACGGGGGGGCTGTTATTACTGGCACAGGGGGGGCTGTTATTACTGGCACAGGGGGGCTGTTATTACTGGCACGGGGGGGCTGTTATTACTGGCACAGGGGGGGTTATTATTACTGGCACAGGGGGGGGGCTGTTATTACTGGCACATGGGGGGCTGTTATTAATACTGGCACATGGGGGCCGTTATTAATACTGGCACATGGGGGCGTTATTAATACTGGCACATGGGGGGCTGTTATTAATACTGGCACATGGCGGAGGCTGTTATTAATACTGGCACATGGGGGCTGTCAATACTGGCACATGATTGGGGGCACTGTAGGGGCATCTACTGAGGCCACAAAGAAGGGGTATTTTATATGGGCTCTCTGTACAGTACAATTTTATACTGGGACACATTATGGTGGGTACTATGGGGAAGGGGGGAGAGGAGTACTATGGGGTCATCTACGGGGGGCACTAAGAAGGGGTATTTTATACTTGCAAATTATGGGGGACACTGAGGGCATCCACTGGAGCATTTTATACTGGTACATTATAAGGGGCACTAGAAAAAAGGAGGGTGTGGAGCACTATGGGGGCATTTACTAGGGGCATTTTATACTGGCACATTATGGGGGCACTATGGGGACATTAGCTCAACTGGGGGCATTACAAGGGGGTATTTTTTGCATTGTCACATTATAAGGAGAATTATTTCTACTGGGGGGGCATTATGGTGGGCTTTATTACTCCCCCATGGTATGACCCCCTAGTAGCAGCACCGGCCTCTCCCTGCTCTGCTATCCCTCTGCCCCTTCTCCAAATCCTTATTATGAAATCTTTCTCATTAGGATAAAACACAACATCAGCTCCGCTGAGCCCCCGGCCAAAGTGGTGAAGTGGCGTCCGAGATCCCCAAGAGCCAAGCCAAGTAACTGTAAGTTTTCATGTGAAATATGTTTGTTATACACATATAGCCTACACTGTGCCACACAATATACAGTATACCGCTACACTGTGCCACACAATATACAGTATACCTCTACACTGTGCCACACAATATACAGTATACCTCTACACTGTGCCACACAACATACAGTATACCGCTACACTGTGCCCCACAATATACAGTATACCGCTACACTGTGCCCCACAATATACAGTATATCGCTACACTGTGCCCCTCAATATACAGTATACCGCTACACTGTGCCAACAATATACAGTAAATCGCTACACTGTGCCACACAATATACAGTATACCTCTACACTGTGCCACACAATATACAGTATACCTCTACACTGTGCCCCACAATATACAGTATACCGCTACACTGTGAGACACAATATACAGTATACCGCTACACTGTGCCCCACAATATACAGTATACCTCTACACTGTGCCACACAATATACAGTATACCTCTACACTGTGCCCCACAATATACAGTATACCGCTACACTGTGCCCCACAATATACAGTATACCGCTACACTGTGCCACACAATATACAGTATACCGCTACACTGTGCCACACAATATACAGTATACCGCTACACTGTGCCACACAATATACAGTATACCGCTACACTGTGCCACACAATATACAGTATACCTCTACACTGTGCCACACAATATACAGTATACCTCTACACTGTGCCCCACAATATACAGTATACCGCTACACTGTGCCCCACAATATACAGTATACCGCTACACTGTGCCACACAATATACAGTATACCGCTACACTGTGCCACACAATATACAGTATACCGCTACACTGTGCCACACAATATACAGTATACCGCTACACTGTGCCACACAATATACAGTATACCTCTCCACTGTGCCACACAATATACAGTATACCTCTACACTGTGCCACACAATATACAGTATACCTCTACACTGTGCCCCACAATATACAGTATACCGCTACACTGTGCCACACAATATACAGTATACCTCTACACTGTGCCCCACAATATACAGTATACCTCTACACTGTGCCACACAATATACAGTATACCTCTACACTGTGCCCCACAATATACAGTATACTGCTACACTGTGCCCCACAATATACAGTATACTGCTACACTGTGCCACACAATATACAGTATACTGCTACACTGTGCCCCACAATATACAGTATACCGCTACACTGTGCCCCACAATATACAGCATACCTCTACACTGTGCCCCACAATATACAGTATACCTCTACACTGTGCCCCACAATGTACAGTATACCTCTACACTGTGCCACACAATATACAGTATACCTCTACACTGTGCCACACAATATACAGTATACCTCTACACTGTGCCCCACAATATACAGTATACCTCTACACTGTGCCCCACAATATACAGTATACCTCTACACTGTGCCCCACAATATACAGTATACCTCTACACTGTGCCCCACAATATACAGTATACCTCTACACTGTGCCACACAATATACAGTATACTGCTACACTGTGCCACACAATATACAGTATACCTCTACACTGTGCCCCACAATATACAGTATACCGCTACACTGTGCCCCACAATATACAGTATACCTCTACACTGTGCCACACAATATACAGTATACCGCTACACTGTGCCCCACAATATACAGTATACCGCTACACCGTGCCACACAATATACAGTATACCTCTACACTGTGCCACACAATATACAGTATACCGCTACACTGTGCCACACAATATACAGTATACCGCTACACTGTGCCACACAATATACAGTATACCTCTACACTGTGCCCCACAATATACAGTATATCACTACACTGTGCCCCACAATATACAGTATACCGCTACACTGTGCCACACAATATACAGTATACTGCTACACTGTGCCCCACAATATACAGTATACCTCTACACTGTGCCCCACAATATACAGTATACCGCTACACTGTGCCACACAATATACAGTATACTGCTACACTGTGCCACACAATATACAGTATACCTCTACACTGTGCCCCACAATATACAGTATACCTCTACACTGTGCCCCACAATATACAGTATACCTCTACACTGTGCCACACAATATACAGTATACCGCTACACTGTGCCCCACAATATACAGTATACCGCTACACTGTGCCACACAATATACAGTATACCTCTACACTGTGCCACACAATATACAGTATACCGCTACACTGTGCCACACAATGTACAGTATACCTCTACACTGTGCCACACAATGTACAGTATACCTCTACACTGTGCCACACAATGTACAGTATACCTCTACACTGTGCCACACAATGTACAGTATACCTCTACACTGTGCCCACAATATACAGTATACCGCTACACTGTGCCACACAATATACAGTATACCTCTACACTGTGCCCCACAATATACAGTATACCGCTACACTGTGCCACACAATATACAGTATACCTCTACACTGTGCCGCACAATATACAGTATACCTCTACACTGTGCCCCACAATATACAGTATACACCTCTACACTGTGCCACACAATATACAGTATACCTCTACACTGTGCCCCACAATATACAGTATACCGCTACACTGTGCCACACAATATACAGTATACCGCTACACTGTGCCACACAATATACAGTATACCTCTACACTGTGTGTAGTCTGTTCTATAAGCACCATTGTTTTGTAGCGGCGGACAGAAAATAATCTGAAAGTGCCCCTCCTGAGACCAGGCTCTGGATCCGCCACTGGGTGCACCCCTGGAAACAGTGAGCGGTGCACATGCAGCAGATATTCCCCCGCTTTTTGCACACAGCGTCTTACCACTTTTCGTGAATAGACGTCAAAAGCTCCAGCAATGCTGCTGTTTGAAAAGAAGCAAAAAAGACAAAAGAGCAGCCTAATGTACAAAAGTGCAAAAAAAACAACAAAAAACCCCACGTATAAGTGTTGTGCGTTTCCACAAAAAAAGGAACAAAAACTTTAAAGTTCAGAAAAACGCCACTAAAAAACTATGTGTGAAACCAGACGAAAACAGAAAATTGAAAAATACAGCACAGAAAACATTTGGAATTTTGATGCATATTCTGTGCCTAAACTTTCAGCATGGTAACACACCCTTAGGGCTCGTTCACACAAGTGATATGGATTGTGTCAGGATCTGCTCAGGAAAAAACTGATGGCTCTGCACTAAAGCTAAATAAGTTTGTTTCTGCAGTCGCGTTCAGTGTGTACGTTTTTTTTTTCTGAATTGTATCTGGATTGCATGTGTTTTTCACACGTGTGAAGAAAACAATCTACATCTCAGAGCAATTATCAGTAAAAAACACATTGTATCCGCATTGTATTTTTCACGGAGCCCCATTCACTTTGATGGGTCCAGGGGGGCTGCGTGAAAAACGCACAATATAGAACATGCTGCGATTTTTTTCCTGAACGCAGAGAAGATGCCTGAAAAACATGTGCACAGACCCATTGGAATGATTCAGCCCGGATGCTATCCGATCACAACAGACAGAAGACTCACTTGTGTGGAAGAGCCCTTAAATTACTATGTACTTAAAGGGTTATCCCATGATTAATGTAAAAATGAAAATCCGATATCATACAGGACCTGACGGTCTCTTTCTAACAAACCTAGAACCGGCCCTGCACCTCACATGGATCCAGAGATCTCCTCATTCATTACTCTGATTATATCAAGCTGGCAGCTCAGGGGGCGTGCCCTTTCTGCTGGCAGCTCAGGGGCGTGTCCTTTCTGCTGCAGCCCGGGGGCGTGTTCTTTCTGCTGTAGCTCAGTGGCATGTCCTTTCTGCTGTAGCTCAGGGGAGCGTGTCCTTCCTGCTGCAGCTCAGGGGACGTGTCCTTTCTGCTGCAGCTCAGGTGGGCGTGTCCTTTCTGCTGCAGCTCAGGGCATGCCCTTTCTGCTGCAGCTCTGTCCCTATCACAGCTCGGGAGACAGTTGAAGGATGAAACTGAGCATGTGCGGCCTTCTCAGTGAGCAAGGCAAAGAATTTAGAAAAAGGGCAAACAGCAGGTGGCTCTATACAGATTTTAGTAAATAGCTCAGCGGTTATACAAAATTTTTAATAACATGCAATTACTAAAGTATTCAGATCCAGGTGCTGGTGTGAAAACGGTAGTTTTCGTGGGACAATCCCTTTAATGCCACGGACACGTTGGATACAGGTTTGTCAACACATTACTGTAGATTTCCACTCTGTTCTATTGGATTACATATTGCCCCATTATATATATATTTGATTAATCAGTTCTGATCTGTATAGGGGTGACTGAGACGCATCAAAGCAATCGTGCGCCCGGCAGGTGATCTCCTCCAGTCCTATCCATCAGCCGTGACCAGAAGATCTCCGTTCTGCTCCGTTTGTCACAAAAGATGGATTGATTTTTGCAATCTGAAGCTCAGGAGTGGAAGACACAGAGACTATGGTTCAGGTTACACTGAGAAAAGGGGACAATAGGGAGACGATTTCTAATATAGGGTCCATTTAAAGGGGCTTTCCAGGAGCTCAATATCGATGGCTGATCGGTGAAGGTCCGACACCCCGCAACCTCACTGATCTGCTGTCTGCAGAGACCACGGTGACAGCTGCGGCCTCCTCGCACCACAGCGCCGTGCATTGTATAGTGGTCGTGCTTGGTATTGCAGCTCAGGCCCATTCACTTGAACGGGACTGAACTGCACATAGGCAATGTGACTGATGAATGTGACATCACCAGCCTAGGAAGAGGCTGCAGCGCTCACCGGAGAACCACCGACTTCTCAAACAGTCCACCGGCGGAGGTGCCAGGCGTCAGACCCCCACCGAACAGACCGATGACCTGTCCTGAGTAGTGTTGAGCGAACTTGTGTTTTAAGTTCGGCGTCTAAAGTTCGGGATCAGGTTATCGAAGAATCGCGTTATGGATTCCGCTACCCCGGACCAGGTTCCGTGGTAGCGGAATCCATAACGCGATTCTTCGATAACCTGATCCCGAACTTTAGACGCCGAACTTAAAACACAAGTTCGCTCAACACTAATCCTGAGGATAGGCAACCGATCTACTGGCTATAGAATGAAAAATATGGGGGTCATTTACAAAGACTGGCTTTTTCTTTGCTCCCCCCCACCCTGAGCTGCCGGAGGATGCGCCTAATTTATGACATGCGACGTTAAAACGCCCGTGTGGCAAAATATCGTGTCACGGGCATTTAAAAAAGTCACAAAATGGGGTGTTGCGACTTTATGCATAAAAATATTGGCCCTAGATGAATTCTAATTAAGGGCGCATGGTAGTATTTTTATTCTGCATGAAAATGAATTCCAAATTGGTAAAATACGCACGTTCTGATTACGTCCTGCTTATTCAATTGAAAAAATAAAATAAAATCTCTATTAAGTCACGTTAATCTCTTTTCTTGAATTTACTTTCCACCAGGTTGATTTTAGATAACTTTATAATATCATTTTTATAACTTTTGCGTTTTGTTTTCGACTTTGGTAAATGAAATAATCAGGGATTCCTGCAGCCACCACCAGGGGGCGCTCACTGCATAGTGCTCAATGGAAGCCGTTCATACATCTCTATGCAGTGAGCTCCCCCTGGTGGCCGCTGCAGGTGACTCTCACCGAAAGTATAAGAAGAGAGTAAGCCCCCTGTGGGGATGGAATCGTTAGCGGTCGCCCTGCCTGTGGGGTAAGTACTGGAGGTCACACATGTACTGTAAGTACACAACACTCACCGGACACCACACGACACGGTACTAATATCTATCTTCCCTTACTGCGAGCGCGCCCCTTGTGGTGACCATGCGGTACTGCACCTGTCACTACAGGCTGCGGTGGGAGGAGCTAGAATTGCGCGCCCTGAGCGCCGGACGTGGTGTGTAGTACTCGGCGTCCTGACGAGAAAACGCTGCTCTCCTCGTCCGGAATGCCGCCTGTGTGTGAACTGTATCCTCCTGGGCGTGTAATGGGCGGTTTTATTATAGGCGTTTACAGCGCGGAGTGTCAGCACGATACTGGCCGGGTGAGAGAGCTCGGGGCCCCTCAGTTGTCCGGGGCCCCCAATATAATCGTTATTATTTAGTTACCACATGCATGGTCCCTGGTAATGATGACCTTTCACAGGATGTGTCCAATTAGACCTAACTAGAGGTGTGAAGGACAAAAAAAGCTGAGTTGCCCATAGCAACCAATCAGATTCCATCTTTCATTGTTGAAAGCTCCATTGGAAAATGAAAGCTGGAATCTGATTGGTTCCCATGGGTAAGTATTCCAGTTCTACTTTACACCAATTTTGATAAATCTCCCCCAATTCCTTCACCATCCTCCAGTTCACTGCACCCCTCCCCCATTGCCAACCTCAGGCATCTCCCCTTTAAAGGGCATCTGTCAGCAGTTTTGTCCCTATGATACTGGCTGACCTGTTACATGTGTGCTTGGCAGCTGAAGACCTCTGTGTTGGTCCCAGGGTTGCCACCCGACCGGTAATTCCACAGCCGAGCCGGTATTTTAGTTGCCCTGCTGGTGCAGTATTTTTATTTTTTTCTACCGGCAATATTAATTGCCGGTATTTTCCTACAAGCACTGCTACTAACGAGTGCTTCCATCGTGGAGCCGCTCATTAGTGCAGCCTTTGCAGCCCCCACCCACTTGTCTTAATAATAAAAAAAAAGAACCATTTGCTCGCGGCGCGGGGAACACTCGCTGCTGACCGGAGGACAGGACCTGTGAGACGTCCGTCATCACGCTGGAGCGCAGGTCCTGTCCTCAGCTTCGAGTCAGCAGCGAGTGTTCTCCGCGGCGCGAGCAAATGGAGGAGGTGAGTGCTATTTTTTTTTTTGGGCAGACGCAGATAAGGGGGTATTATTAAAAGGGTTTTCCCATCTCAGACAATGGGGGCATATCGCTAGGAGATGCCCCCATTGTCTGATAGGTGAGGGTCCCACCGCTGGGATCCAAACCAACAATGAGAACGGAGCCGGGAAATGAACGGAGGGCGCACTGTGCATGCGCAGCCGCCCTCCATTCATTTCTATAGGGCCGCCGAAAATAGCCGAGCACTGGCTCGGCTATTGCCATCTGCCCTATAGAAATGAATGGGAGCATGGGCCTCCCATTCATCTCTATCGGAGCAGCGCTTGGTGGTGGACGGACCTCGGGAAATCCGGGGTCCTCCAGCCACAGCGCTCCCAGCTTCGTTCTCGTTGTAGGTGCTGGTCCCAGTGGTGGGACCCTCACCTATCAGACAATGGGGGCATCTCCTAGCGATATGCCCCCATTGTCTGAGATAGGAAAACCCCTTTAATAATGCCCCCTTCTCTGCGTCTGCACTAATGGGGGCATTAATATTATTGGGAGCCACAGTATGACAGTGACTTAACACTCAGTGTTAAGCCATGCCCACAACCACACCCCCTTTGGGGTGGGGCTTAACTTGGTCGGTATTTTTTGTTTGGAAAGATGGTCCCATGTTCCTATGTGCCTGCATTGCTGAGAAAAATGGTATTTTAATATATGCAAATGAGCCTCTAGGAGCAACGGAGGCGTTGTCATTACACCTAGAGGCTCTGCTCTCTCTGCAGCTGCTGCAGTTTGGCAGCCAGACATAATGACGTTTACACTGCTTGGTCCTGTCAATGTGCAGAGGGCGCGACAGTTGCAGAAAGATCGGAGCCTCTAGGTGTAATGGTAACGCCCCCGTTGCTCCTAGAGGCTCATTTTCATATAATAAAACATGTTTCTCAGCAATGCGGGCAAATATGAACATGGGACCAACACAGATGCCTTCAGCTGCCAAGTGCACATGTAACAGGTCAGCCAGTGTCCTAGGTACAAAACTGCTGACAGATGCCCTGTACTGGGGTCATTAGGTGCCTCTTTTGGTGCTAGCCCAGAGCCGTCTTTTGGTACTTTATCAGTATATTTCGAGGGCTGGAAGCATAAGTCACACATTTCCATGCCCACTAGAGAGCTGACTTGCGGACGGTAGGTGTCCCCCACCTGTGGTGTCTGCTGTTGCTAAGCAACGGCCCAAACATATTTTTTATTTTTTTTGGGGCTGCATCTTAGCAAGCAGCATTTATTCAGGAGTCGGGAAGATCACCTAATGAATATTTCCAAAGGGAAACTCCAGTTTTCTCCGGATTTTCCTTTTAAAGTCTGGGCTGCCTGGCAACGGCTGCAGAGCAGCACATGATGCTGCCTCCTATACAGATGTATAGAATGCTAATATGGGGGTAATATAGAGTGACAGTATGAGGGGATGTATAGAGTGACAGTATGGGGGGATGTATAGAGTGACAGTATGGGGGATGTATAGAGTGACAGTATGGGGGGATGTATAGAGTGACAGTATGGGGGATGTATAGAGTGACAGTATGGGGGGATGTATAGAGTGACAGTATGGGGGGATGTATAGAGTGACTGTATGGAGGGAAGTATAGAGTGACTGTATGGAGGGAAGTATAGAGTGACTGTATGGGGGGAAGTATAGAGTGACTGTATGGGGGGAAGTATAGAGTGACTGTATGGGGGGAAGTATAGAGTGACTGTATGGGGGGAAGTATAGAGTGACTGTATGGGGGGAAGTATAGAGTGACTGTATGGGGGGAAGTATAGAGTGACTGTATGGGGGGAAGTATAGAGTGACTGTATGGGGGGAAGTATAGAGTGACTGTATGGGGGAAGTATAGAGTGACTGTATGGGGGGAAGTATAGAGTGACTGTATGGGGGGAAGTATAGAGTGTCTGTATGGGGGGAAGTATAGAGTGACTGTATGGGGGGGAAGTATAGAGTGACTGTATGGGGGGGAAGTATAGAGTGACTGTATGGGGGGGAAGTATAGAGTGACTGTATGGGGGGGAAGTATAGAGTGACTGTATGGGGGGAAGTATAGAGTGACTGTATGGGGGGGAAGTATAGAGTGACTGTATGGGGGGGAAGTATAGAGTGACTGTATGGGGGGGAAGTATAGAGTGACTGTATGGGGGGGAAGTATAGAGTGACTGTATGGGGGGAAGTATAGAGTGACTGTATGGGGGGAAGTATAGAGTGACTGTATGGGGGGAAGTATAGAGTGACTGTATGGGGGGATGTATAGAGTGACTGTATGGGGGGGGATGTAAAAAAATGAGTGCAAAAATAAGCAAATGGAAAGGTAGAATGATAAAGCATTTTTACTTTAGGCTCCATTCACACGTCCGCATCCTTTCTCTATGGGGACGGAATGGATG
Source organism: Bufo gargarizans (assembly GCF_014858855.1). NCBI lineage: Eukaryota > Metazoa > Chordata > Amphibia > Anura > Bufonidae > Bufo > Bufo gargarizans. The sequence continues at coordinate 17,100,387 of NC_058089.1, forward strand.
CGGAGAGCACACTATGTGCTCTCCGCATACGCATTTCCGGAGCACGGCCCCGAACTTCCGGTCTGCAGCTCCGCAAGAAAATAAAGCATGTCCTATTCTTGTCCGCAGCTGCGGACAAGAATAGGACTTCTCTATTTAGTGCCGGCCATGTGCGGCCCGGTGTATTGCGGATCCGCAATACACCACGGACGTGTGAATGGACCTACACTGATTTTTATTAATCTCTCTGCGACTCTGACTTCCATTCCCATTGATTGCAGCGTGACACCCCATCTACATTACTCGAGGACGGCGACATGCCTGACTTCTGCCGGACACATCGTATTCATTCTAGAAAACAGTGGGGTCCGTGGCTGAAGATATCTCCCCAATAATGGATGGCGTCGGTAAGACATCCGCTTCATTCATTCTCTGTGCTGAGTACAGAACTCAGCTATTTCTGGAATTCCCTTAGAGATGAATGGAGCAGCAGTGTGCATGCTAGACCTACGCTCTGTTCATTCCGAGGGGACACGAGGGGTACAGTGTCCCCAGTCTTGTGATCACGGGAGGTCTCACTGATCTAATAGTTATCCCCTATCCTATGGATAGGGAAAAACTTGTTAGAGCCAGGATACCCCTAATAGGGAGCATGAAACTGGGTTTTCTAAACTGGACAGCTCAGTTAACAGGGTCAGCGCTACTGACAGATTTCCTATGAAGTTCAGATGTAAGATGTCTGTTGCATGCACTCCTGGGGCTTAAAGTCTTAAAAGATCTAATAAACCAGAAGACTATACAGTAGGACAGAAATGTGAATGGAGGGAGGGGCAGCTCATCCTCCTTCTTACTATATGCCAGGTGAGGAGTGAATTATGCCTGAGCGAGGAGCGAGATGCCTCCACACAGTCCCTCCTCTCCTCCTCCTCCTCCTCCTCTCCCCATTATCTCCCTCCCTCAGGTCTCCCTCTCCGATTCCACTTGCTTGAACTGTTTTATTGGGAGCAATTCGCTGCGTGAAGGATCGTAAACAGGGAGGACAGACAACTTCTTCTATTCAGAAGATCTGCATTCCTCTTCCTGTGGGGATACCCCACTTTTTCTTTTAAAGAACACCCTCTAATTGTCCAGGGTGGATACCCCTACCTCTTTTGGGACATACACACAGTACTTCTCACCTCTTCTTTCTTGCTCAGGACATCCATATTTTTTCTGAGGACGCCTCTTTTTTTTTGGATCACCCCAGGAGCCGTGACCCGGGACATGCCCTTTTCTTCTTGACACTTGCCTGCGGACTGTCGTTTTCTGATGAATGCCCGGTCGTTCTGGACACAGGTACGTGGCCGGTCACGATCATCGTTGTTTTTTGTAATTTTTGCTTGCCTTCTAATAATAAGTGCGTCCAGAGGGGTTTTAGCAGAACACACACTTTGTTTTAATCTAGGTCACTGACTTATAAAATTAGTATTGTAGTTCTCTGCACAGTTCTGGAGAGACCTAATTAGCCTGCGTTACCCAGTACAGAAGCAGAGTCTGTCCTGTTCCTTGAGATACAATACACAGCTATCTGATTACATACGGAGACAATGTGCAGAGTTCTCGTCTTACTAAACAGGAGCCCTTTAGTGGGACGTGAATGTCTGTTTGCAGGCCCTTGGGAGCTGTCAGTGCAGACCCTGTTCTCGGGGGGGCTTCAGTTCCCAAGAGTGTAAGGCCTCATGAACACGAACGTATTTTCATTCCGTGTCCGTTCCGTTTTTTTTTTTGCGGACCATATACAGAACCATTCATTTCAATGGGTCCGCAAAAAAAAAAACGGAAGGTACTCCGTGTGTAAATATCCTATTATTGTCTGCATTATGGACAAGGATAGGACTGTTCTATTAGGGGCCAGTTGTTCCGTTCCACAAAATACGGAATGCACACAGATGTCATCCATTTTTTTGCGGATCCGTTTTTTGCGGCCCGCAAAATACATACGGTCGTGTGCATGAGGCCTAACATGTATAAATATTCTTATGAGTTTCTCCATACATCGGCAGAATCTTATCTCGGGTTCACTGGGCAGCAATTGCGGTCCCTAATGCATGGGCAACATCCGTGCAGCGGGCTGGACTCATTCAACTTGAATGGGTCCTGTACGGGCAACATCCGTGCAGCGGGCTGGACCCATTCAACTTGAATGGGTCCGTGGTCTGTCCGCACCGCAAAAAAAAAATGACATGTCATATTTATTTGCGGTGCGGAACAACGGAAAGAAACACCACGGAAGCAGTTCGTAGTGCTTCCGGTGTTCCGTGACACCGTTCAGCATATCCGGAATTGCGGACCCATTCAAGTAAACGTTTGCAGGTCACAATACGGCTTAGGCCGCCCAACGCCCGTGTGCATGAGGCCTTATACTATATATGGCTTCGAGGTATACTAAAGGACTGGAGGCTCCTTGTGAATGAGATCAGGAAAACAAAAATGTTGAAGGGATATTAAAGGGATGACTTTGATAGTGACTGTCCTAAACTTTAAAGGGGCCTTCCCACTTCAGCAAATGGCACTTTTCATGTAGAGAAAATTAAAACAAGACACTTCTTATTGTTTTGTGATTGTCCATATTGCTTCCTTTGCTGGCTTGATTCATTTTTCCATTACACTGCTCCTTTCCAGGGTTACGACCACACTGCAGTGCAGATCCTCTGGTGGCCAGGACCATAGGGGCACGCATAGGCACGCATGGACTGCAGATCCGGTCCACCGGAGTCCTGTTTTTATAGACTCCTATAGAGTGCAAGCATGACCACTGCTGCTGGATTGCAGGGTGGTCGTAATCTCTGGATATGAGCAGTGAATAATGTAATGGAAAAATTAATCCAGCCAGCAAAGGAATCAATATCTATAATCACAATACATTAGGAAGTGCCTTGTATTAACTTTCTCTACATGATAAATGCCTTTTGCTGAAGTGAGACAACCCCTTTAACCATCTCCGGACCCCCTAACGCAGATCTGCGGTCCGGAGGTGGCAGCCCTGCGCAGAGTCACGCATATATGCGTCATCTCGCGAGGGCCGGGATTTCCTGTGAACGCGCGCACACAGGAAAGGAAGGTAAGCGAGTGGATCTCCAGCCTGCCAGCAGCGATCGCTCGCTGGCAGGCTGGAGATCTGATTTTTTTAACCCCTAACAGGTATATTAGACGCTGTTTTGATAACAGCATCTAATATACCTGCTACCTGGTCCTCTGGTGGTCCCTTTTGTTAGGATCGACCACCAGAGGACACAGGCAGCTCAGTACAGTCGCACCAAACACCACACTACACTACACCCCCCCCCCTGTCACTTATTAACCCTTTATGAACCACTGATCACCCCATATAGACTCCCTAATCACCCCCCTGTCATTGATCACCCCCCTGTCATTGATCACCCCCCTGTAAGGATCCATTCAGACGTCCGTATGATTTTTACGGATCCACGGATACATGGATCGGATCCGCAAAACGCATACGGACGTCTGAATGGAGCCTTACAGGGGGGTGATCAATGACAAGTGGGTGATCACGCATATAGACTTCCTGATCACTTCCCTGTCATTGATCACCCCTCTGTCATTGATCACCCCCCTGTAAGGCTCCATTCAGACATCCACATGATTTTTACGGATCCACTGATACATGGATCGGATCCGCAAAACACATGCGGACCTCTGAATGGAGCCTTACAGGGGGGTGATCAATGACAATGGGGTGATCACGCATATAGACTTCCTGATCACTTCCCTGTCATTGATCACCCCTCTGTCATTGATCACCCCCCTGTAAGGCTCCATTCAGACATCCGCATGATCTTTACGGATCCACTGATACATGGATCGGATCCGTAAAACACATGTGGACGTCTGAATGGAGCCTTACAGGGGGTTGATCAATGACAGGGGGTTGATCACCCCATATAGACTCCCTGATCACCCCCCTGTCATTGATCACCCCCCTGTAAGGCTCCATTCAGACGTCCGCATGTGTTTTGCGGATCCGATCCATGTATCCATGGATCCGTAAAAATCATACGGACGTCTGAATGGAGCCTTACAGGGGGGGTGATCAGTGACAGGGGGGTGATCAGGGAGTCTATATGGGGTGATCAACCCCCTGTCATTGATCAACCCCCTGTAAGGCTCCATTCAGACGTCCACATGTGTTTTACGGATCCGATCCATGTATCAGTGGATCCGTAAAGATCATGCGGATGTCTGAATGGAGCCTTACAGGGGGGTGATCAATGACAGAGGGGTGATCAATGACAGGGAAGTGATCAGGAAGTCTATAAGGCTCCATTCAGACGTCCGCATGTGTTTTGCGGATCCGATCCATGTATCCATGGATCCGTAAAAATCATACGGACGTCTGAATGGAGCCTTACAGGGGGGGTGATCAGTGACAGGGGGGTGATCACCCTGATCACCCCCTGTCATTGATAACCCCCCTGTAAGGCTCCATTCAGACGTCCGCATGTGTTTTGCGGATCCGATCCATGTATCCATGGATCCGTAAAAATCATACGGACGTCTGAATGGAGCCTTACAGGGGGGGTGATCAATGACAGGGGGGTGATCACCCATATAGACTCCCTGATCACCCCCTGTCATTGATCACCCCCCTGTAAGGCTCCATTCAGACGTCCGCATGTGTTTTGCGGATCCGATCAATGGATCCGTAAAAATCATACGGACGTCTGAATGAAGCCTTACCAGGGGGGTGATCAATGACAGGGGGTGATCAGGGAGTGTATATGGGTGATCCCCCCCCCCTGTCATTGATCACCCCCCCCCCCCCCCCATAAGGCTCCATTCAGACATTTTTTTGGCCCAAGTTAGCGGAAATTTTTTGTTTGTTTTAGTTTTTTCTTACAAAGTCTCATATTCCACTAACTTGTGTCAAAAAATAAAATCTCACATGAACTCACCATACCCCTCACGGAATCCAAATGCGTAAACATTTTTAGACATTTATATTCCAGACTTCTTCTCACGCTTTAGGGCCCCTAAAAAGCCAGGGCAGTATAAATACCCCACATGTGACCCCATTTCGGAAAGAAGACACCCCAAGGTATTCCGTGAGGGGCATATTGAGTCCATGAAAGATTGAAATTTTTGTCCTAAGTTAGCGGAAAGTGAGACTTTGTGAGAAAAAAACAAAAAAAATCAATTTCCGCTAACTTATGCAAAAAAAATAAAAATTTCTATGAACTCGCCATGCCCCTCATTGGATACCTTGGGGTGTCTTCTTTCCAAAATGGGGTCACATGTGGGGTATTTATACTGCCCTGGCTTTTTAGGGGCCCGAAAGTGTGAGAAGAAGTCTGGGATCCAAATGTCTAAAAATGCCCTCCTAAAAGGAATATGTGCCCCTTTGCGCATCTAGGCTGCAAAAAAGTGTCACACATGTGGTATCGCCGTACTCAGGAGAAGTTGGGCAATGTGTTTTGGGGTGTCATTTTACATATACCCATGCTGGGTGAGAAAAATATCTTGGTCAAATGCCAACTTTGTATAAAAAAATTTGAAAAGTTGTCTTTTGCCAAGATATTTCTCTCACCCAGCATGGGTATATGTAAAATGACACCCCAAAACACATTCCCCAACTTCTTCTGAGTACGGCGATACCAGATGTGTGACACTTTATTGCAGCCTAGGTGGGCAAAGGGGCACATATTCCAAAGTGCATCTTTCGGATTTCGCAGGCCATTTTTTACAGATTTTGATTGCAAAGTACTTCTCACACATATGGGCCCCTAAATTGCCAGGGCAGTATAACTACGCCACAAGTGACCCCATTTTGGAAAGAAGACACCCCAAGGTATTCTGTGAGGGGCATGGCGAGTTCCTAGAATTTTTTAATTTTTGTCGCAAGTTAGTGGAATATGAGACTTTGTAAGAAAAAAATAAAAATAAAAAATCATCATCATTTTCCGCTAACTTGTGACAAAAAATAAAAAGTTCTATGAACTCACTATGCCCATCTGCGAATACCTTAGGGTGTCTACTTTCCGAAATGGGGTCATTTGTGGGGTTTTTCTACTGTCTGGGCATTGTAGAACCTCAGGAATCATGACAGGTGCTCAGAAAGTCAGAGCTGCTTCAAAAAGCGGAAATTCACATTTTTGTACCGTAGTTTGTAAACGCTATAACTTTTACCCAAACCATTTTCTTTTTTTGCCCAAACATTTTTTTTTAATCAAAGACATGTAGAACTATAAATTTAGCGAAAAATTTATATATGGATGTCGTTTTTTTTTGCAAAATTTTACAGCTGAAAGTGAAAAATGACATTTTTTTGCAAAAAAATCGTTACATTTCGATTAATAACATAAAAAGTAAAAATGTCAGCAGCAATGAAATACCACCAAATGAAAGCTCTATTAGTGAGAAGAAAAGGAGGTAAAATTCATTTGGGTGGTAAGTTGCATGACCGAGCGATAAACGGTGAAAGTAGTGTAGTGCCGAAGTGTAAAAAGTGCTCTGGTCATGAAGGGGGTTTCAGCTAGCGGGGCTGAAGTGGTTAAAGCAATTGGAGCCATAGCACAAGGTAAAGCACAGTGGCCTGTCTCTGACAAGTGTTGTGTTCTGGGATCACCACAATCCGATATTGATGGCTTACCTTATTGTTAGGCCTCATGCACACGGCCGTTGTTTGGGTCTGCATCGGCTCGGATGCGGACCCATTCACTTCAGTGGGGCCGCAAAAGATGCGGTCAGCACTCCGTGTGCTGTACGCATCCGTTGCTCTGTTCCGTGGCCCCGCTAATTGCGGAAGGCACACGGGCTGCTTCAGTTTTTTGCGGATCCGCGGATTGCGGACCGCAAAAAATGGAACGGTTGTGTGCATGAGGCCTTATAGTCAGAATTCTCCTTTAATCCCTCGGTAAAGATGCAAATTCTATTTTTACGTCCATACGACGGATGTTTGCCCTTTTACAACTATAATTGGTACAGTGAATGGTATCCTGCGCCTAGTCGATTGAACTTGTATCGCAGTACAGCAGCGTCCAGTCAGAAGACATGTCACAATAAATTTCACACCTAGCAGATTTTTTTCTTTTTTTTTTTGTCCTGCGCAAAGTATCAGAAAAATTGTATTTGCAGAATCTTACACCTTTGCCCTGTAGCTGGTGTCAGAACATAGTTGCTGTTTGTGGCAGTCTGCATCCTGTGAGTGGACTGCTTAGAGGGACTGCCCTATGAAGACTTTGCTTGCAGAGTACAGGCTGACATAAGCAACTGCCCCCTTGGCTGCAGGGAAGTGGTGAGGAATCTGATTTCCCTGTAAGGTTATTAGAGAAATTGCTTCAATGAAGGATGTTCATTGTAACGGACCGTTTCAGCAGACAAGGGGCTAAAATCCGTTTAGGCGATATGCCCCTTTCCGAGAGACAGGCACAGCTACTGCAGAACACCAACCCGAACTGGATACAAAATAGCACTCCAAACTGGAACCTCGCAAATAGCTGCCGAAAGACGAACAGGAAAAGCGTATCCGTCAGCTTACACTCCTGGCAATCAGTCTCCAACAGCATACATGGAATCCCCCCAATAACGAGACAAGGCTCCGTGATCAGGGTCAAGCAGTGATCTGACTGTACTTCAAGTACAGCCTCTTTTATTGATAAAAACCAAACATAGTACTGCCCACAGGGTTTTGAAATCCAACCAATCAGTAATTCACAACACACACAATGTAAATACAGCAACCAATCGTTCCCGCCCCCTAGAGGACCACAAGGGAGACTGCGACACAGGACAGATACAACATATCCCCACAATGCATCATGGTTTCCTCCTCTCTGCCTGGGAGACGACCGAAGACAATCCAATTATCTCTCAGGACAAAGGGGAGATCACCAATACACATGTGGAGACAACAGGACAGGAATCACCACCCAAACACACAATGGCACACCCCCACAGCAAACACAGACATTTAACATATCCCCAGATAGCTCAAGTCTGAGTGCATATCATTAGGTGAATGGCACTCAGAATACACGAATACAATAATATTAGCTATCTGGGTGCCCTCACATAACATACAATTTAACCGAACGCATAATAACATAAAATACAATTCTACAGACAGATTTAAGCTGTGCGGCCGGTCTGTTTTCTCCTTTAAAGTTACTATGGGCCATAATCCTGAGGCAAGAGGCTTTTAAACAGCCCTCTCCAAAACCCAGTGGCGAGGTTGGTTTCGCCACATTCATTAAGGGAATTACGCCATTATTGTGGATAAAAAAAGTCTTCTCAGCACTTTTCCGGACGGGGCTTAGTGGGAGAGGGCGGGGCTTCACATGGCCTGTCGGATTTAGGGTACTTTCACACTAGCGTTATTCTTTTCCGGCATTGAGTTCCGTCCTAGGGGCTCAATACCAGAAAATAAGTTTTGTCTTAATGCATTCTGAACGGAGAGTAATCCGTTCAGGATGCATCAGGATGTCTTCAGTTCAGACAGCAAAAAATGTGAAAAAAAATAAAATACTGAATCTGTTTTTCCGGATGACACCGGAGAGACGGATCCGGCATTTCAATGCATTTGTCATACGGATCAGGATACTGCCATCAGTTTGCATACGTTTTGACGGATCCGGCAGGCAGTTCTAGCCACGGAACTGCCTGACGGAATCCTCTGTCGCAAGTGTGAAAGTAGCCTTACTCTAATTTGCGGCAGAAACTTGCGTTAGTTATAGCCGATGCCTGTGCCAGCCTGTAGCTGGCGTAGACTTCAGTTTCTGGGGCACAGCAGAGCAGATATGCTCCTTATTTATTAAGAGACATCTGCCTCTTAATAAATTAAGCGCATCTCACTTCGGCGCAGAGGGATCAAGGCTCATAAATGTCCCTCATTGTGTTCGGGAATTGCTTGTTATTAAGCAGTTTCCTAACATAACAATTGACATCACTCTGACAATAACCTGTATTGCAGAAAATCCATTTTGCAAGAACCCCCTTCCCCCATAGAGAATAATAGAAACTGTATACACCTGTGAATCACATTCGCTGTTAGGTCACATCAGCTTGGCAGCCGATGACTCCTTAGTGCACTGAAGTTTCTGCAAGAACCGGAAACTGTACAACAAGTCCCAGCAAAATAACAAAGCGATAGATCTTGCAGTCTTATGTCGCTTCTCTGCTGCTAATTGCAATGGGACTTGTAGTCCTACACTGTATACAGGGAAAGCAGTCTCACAGCGCTGTTTTGACCTTTAGCATTCTTCTTTGATTCGTTATATTCTCGTTAATTAAGCCTTTTGGGAATCAATCCATAATACTGACCATGCAGGTGCTGTAGTCTCTAGATTTGAGAGACCCCCACGTATATTTATGTCCGGAGGGACTAATGGGTGTAGATCACGTAACCCTTTTTCCGTCATGTAATTGGTGGAGCCGGAGTGATGTAAATTCCTCTATTGTGAACACATAGATCGACTTCTGACCAATGAGCATTAGAAAAAGCTAAATTATTTTTTCCCCCCAAAGTAAAACTGTGAGGCGGCGAGCGGCGGCAGCTCCGAGAGTATTTAAATTTTAAACATACAGCGCTGTATTTTTAGCACGTAATTGGGTGCTTCCAGTCCGCCTATATGATGATGGCAGATCAATTCCAAGCTGAGCATGAGGCTAGGTCGCTGCATAGATATGTCATGCTGTTCTGGCAGAAGGTTAGGCTACTTTCGTGTTTTTGGCTTTCCATTTGTGAGATCTACATGCAGACATAAGAGCACTACATGCGGACATATGATTACAACAACGTGTCCCAGACAATTGACTCTCTTGGTGGCTATGATAGCCGAATATAGGCTACAACTGTTAACCCTAGATGAGTTGCATACATTCACTACCATCTATCGTTAACCATTCACGATAGTTACTGGTGAAAGTGACCTGTCTTACAAAATATAGAGAACGTTGCTCTCTTGCTTTTTGAATATTATCCGGCGGATTGAGACATTTGTACACAAAGTTTGACTCCTTGATACGAGTTGGTTATCTCAGGGAGCAAGTTGCTCAGAGTTGTTCAAAGTGATATCTATAACCATATCAACGACTCTCACTATCCACTGTGGGGATAGAGTGTGTCACATTATTCCTCAATCAGTGAATTTAGACCTTGGCATTAATTGTATGTGTTCTCATTTTATATATTTTAATTATTTTTGTGTGATATATTGTATGTATTTTATGCTCAATATTTTATTCTATGTGTAACCCTCCCATTAAATATTTCCATTATGGTACAAATGTTGTGAGTGCTCACTCACCCTCTATTTTTTATTTTTTTTTCTATATTACGCCACTTTGGGGTAGGGCACCCCTGTTGTGTGCTAGTAGCACCTCGCATAGTCATTAGGTGTGAGCCAAACCCTTGTATTACACGTTTCTGAGATCTGTTCAGGGCTCTCATAAACGGTCCAAAACGTATCCGTTTTGCCTTAATGCATTCTGAATGGAAAAGGATATGCTCAGAATGTGTCAGTTTGGCTCTGATCAGTCTCCATTCCGCTCTGGAGGCGGACACCAAAACGCTGCCTGCATCGTTTTTTTGTCCGCCATGTGGTGTGGAGCAAGACGGATCTGTCCTGGCACACAATGTAAGTCAATGGGGACGGATCCCGTTTTCTCCGACACAATCTGGCACAATAGAAAACGGATCCGTCTCCCATTGACTTTCAATGGAGTTCATGACGGAATCTTTTTGGCTATGTTACAGATAATACTAACGGATCCGTTCATGACGGATGCATGCGGTTGTATTATTGTAACGGATCCGTTGTCTGAGCTGACTAACACATATTGACTCAATTCTTCGGCCCTCTTGAGTGAATGGTAAAAGTTATGAGACTTGTGTGACTGGCATAGCTTTAACAGAATTCTGCCACCAGATTTATCCTGCCCTATGTGCACTGTCAATTTCTGTGGATTTTCAGTGCTTAAAAGGGACCTGGTCACCCAGAAATTCACTCTTCATCCAGGCACAATGCCTTGTAGGGCTAGTTTAGCTGAATGTATTGATACTTTCACTTAGTGATCCGTTGCTTCATTCTGGAGAAAAAGTAATTTTAATCAATATGCACATGAGCAGTTAAGTGCACCGAGGGCGGGCCCAAGCCACTCTATGCACCTTTTGCTTTTCCTGTTTCCTCTGCCAGCCCCTCCCTCAACTTTTTGCGGCCAGGTTCCTGCATAATCATCTCACTTGGTCCTGTCAATCAAGGAGAGAGAGTGGCTGACAGTGGATGCCCTCAGTGCACTTAACTGTGTATTTACATATAGATTAAAAGCTTTTTTTTTCTCCAGAGTGAAGCAACAGATTGTTAAGTGAAAGGTATCATTACATTCAGCTGAGCTAGAACTACAAGGCATTCTGCCTGATTTAACCGTGACTATTTCTTGCTGAGAGTCTTCCTTCAAAATCCATGTGTTTTGCCATCTCTGAGATCCTGATTACGACTAAGGGTCCATTCACACGTCCGTAGTGTATTGCGGATCCGCAATACAGCCGGCCGGCACCCCCATAGAACTGCATATTCTTGTTTCTTGTCCGCAAGAAGATTGGGGGCGCGCTCCGGAAAATGCGGACAGCACACTGTGTGCTGTCCGCATCCATTCCTGCCCCATAGAGAATGAATGGGTCCGCACCCGTTCCACAGAATTGCGGAACGGGTGCGGACACATTTACGGACCCGAAGGCTACTTTCACACTTGCATTTATTTTTTCCGGTATTGAGATCCAGCAGACTTTCAATAGTCTCCTTACCGGATCCATCTTGGCTATTTTAAAGATAATACAACCGGATCCGTTCATAACGGATGCAGACGGTTGTATTATTAGAAACTGAAGCATTTTTGCTGATCCCTGCCGAATCAGGCAAAACACAAGTGTGAAAGTAGCCTAATTGGTTGCCAGTACAACAAAAAAAAAAAATCCTTTGGCGCCTACGTTTTTAGACTTGCTAGTCAGTAGTACCAATATATATTTTTAGCCTGGAGCCCTGCTGCATAGACATAGATTTTGCCTGCATGCAGCTGCCACTAGATGGAGCACAGGAGCTTACTGCCTACTTACTAAAGGGGTTGTCCAACAGTTTTTAAAATGATCAGGGGAGCAGAAATCCTTATAAAAGAAAATAAAACAGCTTAAAGGGGTTGTCTGGAGTACAAATATTGATGACCTATCCTCCGGATAGGTCATCGGTATCAGGCTTGTAGAGGTCCGACACTTGGCACCACCATCAATAAGTTGTTTTGGGTTGCCGTGGAGATGTAAACTATATGGTGCATAGACCTGGGGGCAGACAACTCCGTCCACTGTGCAGTGGTTGTGCCGGAGTACTGCAGCCCGGTTCCCATTCAGGCGAATAGGAGCCGTGCTTCAGTACACCAGCGTTGCAAACTTCACCGTGTATGGAGCTGTCTGCTTCTGCTCCATACGTTGCACCTAGGTCATGTGACCAATGAATGTGGCATCACTGGCCTAGGAAGAAGCTTTGTCTCATTGGAGCACCGTGGTCTCTTCAAACAGCTGATTCATGGGGGTGCCATCTTTCAGACCCACACTAAGGATAGGTCATCAATATCTATAGCCTGGAAAACTCACCTGCTAAAGGTCCCTCCTTTCCAACGCTGGGACCCCAAGTGATGACGTCACAACATCTGTTTGTTTACGTGGCCTCAGCAGTCACGTGTGCATGACCGGTATGTGATCGCTGAGACTAGCAATTGGCTTAGCGGTCACGTGAAGTATGGACCTCATGGGGTTTTGCAGTGTAAAATCCATCGTGTTGCATCATATGACACTCGCCTTCAGAACGAAAAATAGCGCATGGTCCTAGTTAAAGCCCACACCGTTACTGCAAGATACTGCAGAGAGTGTGTTAGACCCGTGTGTGGATATTTGGCAGGTTCATTTATGGTTGTGATGAATGTAGTCGTTCTTAGCGTTCTCTTTTAGAATCCGTTTTTATTGTTAGTCGAATATTTATCAGATGTAAATTTGGGGTTTTTCACAGTAGATAAGGTAGAGTCATATTGTTTTCTTCAGGCTTGTAAGGATAGTGATGTGGGAAATGTCTTTATTGCGCTAGCCGAGTAATTGTCTGGACGTGTGGGGAGCAGCGTTGTTTACGTGGTGGAAGCAGAATAAATAGAGTGTGTTATCTTGCTATATGCAATTCTTAAAGGAACAGTACTGTTTTTTTTGTTTTTTTTTACAAATTCAGATTAGTTTCTCTGGTATTGTCTATGAAATGTCTGACTTTTTGGTTTTGGTCTACATGGTGACCCAGTGGTTAGCACTGTTTCCTTGCAGTACTGGGGTCCTGGGTTTGGATCCACCCAACATCAGCACAGAGCTTGTATGTTCTCCCCATGTTTGGTAAGTTTCCGTTGTGAGGCTGAGCACTCCCTCACTGCCAATTTTTTTTATTAAATTTACTTTATTTAAAGGGGTTCTGCAGTTTGTTTAAACTGATGATCTATCCTCTGGATAGATCATCAGTATCTAATCGGCGGGGGTCCGGGAGTGCCTTTTAAAAAGGCAGCGGCGCTCCGGGAGTGCCGCGGCCTTCTCACTGTTTACCGCAGGCCCAGTGATGTCACGACTAGTATCAACTGGCCTGGATGCGGCTAAGCTCTGTTTACTTGAATGGAGCTTAGCCCCGCCCAGGCCATTGATACTAGTCGTGACGTCACTGGGCCTGCGGTAAACAGTAAGAGCGCCACTCCTGGAGCGCCACTGCCTTCTCAAACAGCTGATCGCAGGGGTCCCGGGTGTCGGACCCCCGCCGATCAAATGCTGATGATCTATCCAGATGATAGATCATCAATTTAAACAAACTGCAGAACCCCTTTAAGCACTAGTACTCAACTTTCTCCAGCCGTCTCATATAGAGCTGAATGGAGCGGCAGACACGTGTGCTTGCCGCTCCATTCAAATGGGAAAAGGCCGCTCCTGTGCTTATGACTGGTGGGGGCCCCTATCAGAAACATATCCCCTATCCTGTGGATAAATTGTTGAAATGGGACAACCACTTTAAGAATCTCCTGCCGCTGTGGTTTTACAGCTCCTATACAAAGCAGTGTGTCTCCATGGTAACAGACATCAAACGCTGTGTAGTCTAGTCTTACAGTGATATTTCCTTTCATTTGTCCCTTACTTTGTATTAACATATATTTATTAGGTTAGCAAGAAGCCAAGGACAGAAAGGAGGGACTGTGACTACAAATCGGACTGTGCAGGGTTTGTTTGTTGTCTGTTACCATAGAGACACATAGCTCTGCACTATATAGGAGCGGTAGGGCATTTTAAATTAGAATCTATTGGAAAGTTCCTTCATTTTTATTTTAAATTTTTTAGATACATTGGGACAGTAAGAAAAAATTGATTGTGAAGGTCTTTGAATTGGCTGTGAAATTTCTCCAAGTCTGTGTTAATGGGAAATGTATCTTTTTAGCATTTTTATTTATGACAGTGCTGCTAAACGTCACTACTAGTATTCAGCGAAGCATTTGAAGCTGAATTCGGTCTGAAGTTTAGAAAAACAAAGCCAAATTTCCTCGCTCTTTGTGGTAACGAATACGGTTTTCCTAAAATGGCAGCTGCATGTGTGAAAGTAAGAAGCCTGGGAATGTGAGATCACCCATAATGCCGCGCAGCCAGCCAATCCACCGCTAGCCATCCCCTGTGATTTCACAGCCCTATAAAACCCTCATCCTGCACAGTCTCCGCCATTTCACTGTGAGCTGAGCTTCGGAAGAGCTGTAACAAGCGCTCATGCGCTAGGGACAGTGGTGCCGCAATGATCCATCCACCATGTTTGTCCATTTTGTCTTAACCTTGATAATTTTAAAAACAAAATACTACTAGGTTCATAGTAGGGCGGTATCCCGGACCTTATGGAGGGATCCAGATAGGATTATGGTCATTCCTGTTGTGGATCCCTCAGTTTTATTGCTTTGAGGAAAGTCTTCCCACCTCAATGCTGTGTGCCATCTCTGGTACCATCACACAGGAGGACAGGGGCTGCTGCATACATGTTCCGGCTCCCCCGATCCCTGCTGGGGAGAGCCGGAGCACACCTGGATGACCACAGCATCTGAAGGGTTAAAGTCCACGACCGGCTTTACCACCTGTTGTGGACATTAATGCGGGGTGTCTGCTCTTTAAAACAGCAGACACGCGGCGGCCATGGTGCCCCCGGCACGTGCCAGCGGACACCGTTTTTAAATCCACGGCTGCTGACTAATCAAATTCAAGTTTCTGAATCGAATTTTTCAGAACTTCGCTCGTCTCTAGTCACTGCTATATATAAGGGAGAGAAATAAATGCAGACATACATTTTCATTAATCTGGATTCAGATCTTGTTGCAAATGTTGTCTAATTTCTCTAAATGAAGATTGCAGAAATTCATGCTTTCCATCACAAAAAATAACCCATTCAGAAATATCTGCAACAAATTTGCAGCATGTGAATATACCCTAGGGCAGTCATGCAACAGCTAAAATCATGCATCTTTTTACCAAATGAAATTGTGTGTGAACAGGTCTTGTTGCAGAACACACAGGAGAAAGATGAATTACCCAGTGAACCGGAAATACTTTCTGTAGTAACGGTGTCCTTCAAAGGAACATGTTACACACGTTCAACTATGACCCCACGAGTTACCGAGTGACCGTATGTATCTCCAGAAATGTTGTCCACATTAAGAATCAGTTAAGATTTAGATATGAGATGCTATACCTATCTCAAGCCCTCTAAAAAAGGAGAAGGGGCCCCTGGCCAATGGGTCTGATCTGTATATAAAAGACACTGACCTGCTCATCCTTTCAGTGTCAGCACAGGAGTAATACCTTGGGTGCACAGGAAACGTCCAAGTTGTACCATGTACCGTACGTCCTTTTTATTTTTGGATGCAATAACTTGTTCCTTGCTTATTAATGAATTTACAATAAGCTGCAGATATATATTTTTGTGGTGCCAGTATTTTACTTACTTCAGGAAAAGTAGAGTTATTCTCCTGTTGCCAAGGCCTGGGGAAGTGTCCATTTCCCTAATTTTCACCATAGATTCTATGAACAGCATAAGCCTTGGTTCATTGGTCAGGTTGTGCCAAGATGTAAACGTATCCCCTATCCTGTGGATGATAGGTGGGAATCTGACTGCTGGGTTGCCCATCTCTCAGCTTTTCCTAGGCCAGTGACAGCACGTTCATGGGTCACGTGGCCTAGGCACAGCTCAGCCCCATAGAAATAAATGGGTCTGAGTGCAATACCAAGCAGAACTGCTTCAAATGTACCGTGCTGTGCTTGGTGAGCACGGAGAAGGTCGCTGCACTCACAGGAGCGCCAGTGCCCTCTCAATCAGCTGATCAGATACTGGCGACCTATCCAGAGTCAAAGTCTTGGAAAACTCTATTAAAGGGGTTGTCTCATGACATCAACCCCACTAAGGCTTATGGACATAAGGGGACCTTCCTCACTGTGCGAAAACAGGGTGCCAATCTGTAATATCTGTGCATTATATGGAAGGGCATTAAAGGGGTTGTCCTACAAACAGCCTCAGCGATGAACAGGTCCCCCTGGGTCCCGGAAACATCTGTAATTGCTGGGGGAGGCCAGCCAGGCATTGCCTAATAGAGGCCACTACAACGGAAATATAGCATTACGTCGTAGCCATTCAGGCGACTGGCTATCCATGAAAGACAAGAAAAGCCTGAAGGAGTTTTCTAAGACTATGACTAAGGCCGAATGCACACGGCCGTTGTTCACGGCCGTGAGCGGTCTGTGGAACCGCGGCCTGGATTCCTGCTGAGTGCAGGAGCGCACGGCGTCATGGGTTGCTATGACGCCGTGCGCTCCCTGCTGCCGCCGCAGTACAGTAGTGCACTGGTATAGATCATACCAGTGTATTACTGTACTGTGGCGGCAGCAGGGAGCGCACGGCGTCATAGCAACCCATGACGCCGTGCGCTCCTGCACTCAGCAGGAATCCAGGCCGCGGTTCCACGGACCGCTCACGGCCGTGAACAACGGCCGTGTGCATTCGGCCTAAAAGATAGTTTTTTCACTACTTTCCATTCTGTTGCATCGCTGATCCCACAATCTGAGCTGTGCTGACCTGACCGCCTGACTTTTCCGCTGATGTGTCTACCGGATCTGCTCCTGTGTCTTCATGATAATGGGACACCCTTCTATGATGTCCATATGCACTAATGGATTTTCTTCAAGAGACTTCCCTTTTCATTCAAATGGCCGGCATGTAATGCCACATTTCCCCTGCATTAGTCGTTTACGGTTCTTTTAAAATAGAGAGTATGTTTGTTTGTGACTGTGATATCAGTGGGCCACTAAAAGTTATTTTTTTCCATCGATAGCATGGATGCCATATCAGTTCGATTTCGCATTAATGAATAATAGAGAGATATCAGTCCCCTGGGGTCACCCCCTATCTTAAAAACTGGCTTCCAGGGAGGAGCCTCAACTAGGCACTGATGGGGAGACGCCGTGTATCAGGAAGGCGCTGCGATCCTTTGTTCTGTGAATCAGTGGATGTCCTACTTACCTACTGGACTCCCAGATAAAACATTGTTGGCATATCTATTTGATATGCTATCAGTCTTGTTAGTTGAAAAGCATAAACTAAGACTCATTAAAGGGTTTGTCTGATATTTTGATATTGATGGCCTGCCCTCTAGATACTACTACAAGAAAATTTAGACTAGCAAATTCATATACAGTTGTGTTCAAAATTATTCAACCCCAACTGAAATTGAGTGTTTTGGCCAGTTTGACATTGATTTTGATCATTTCAGTCATCTTGTTTACAATTAAATCAAAGAGGCACTTGTAAGTCAGACAAATATAACATAACATTTATAATGAAATAACCACAAATGTATTTTCTGTGCTCACATCATTATCAGTTTTATTCAACCCCCAAGTGACATTCAATCTTGGTACTTAGTACAACATCCTTTTCCAGTTATAACAGCTTTATAACGTGTAGCATAGCTTGACACAAGTGTCTTGCAGCGATCTACGGGTATCTTTGCCTATTCTTCATGGGCAAAAGCCTCCAGTTCAGTCACATTCTTAGGCTTGCGCGCTGCAACTGCTTTCTTTAAGTCCCACCAGAGGTTCTCAATCGGATTTAAGTCTGGTGACTGCGATGGCCACTTCAAAATGTTCCAGCCTTTAATCTGCAACCATGCTCTAGTGGACTTGGAGGTATGCTTGGGATCATTGTCCTGTTGAAAGGTCCAACGTCTCCCAAGCCTCAGGTTTGTGACGGACTGCATCACATTTTCATCCAATATCTCCTGGTACTGAAGAGAATTCATGGTACCTTGAACACGCTGAAGCTTCCCTGTACCTGTAGAAGCAAAATAGCCCCAAAGCATGATTGACCCCCTGCCATGCTTCACAGTAGGCAAAGTGTTCTTTTCTTCATAGGCCTTGTTCTTCCTCCTCCAAACATAGCGTTGATCCATGGGCCCAAACAGTTCTAATTTTGTTTCATCAGTCCACAGAACACTATCCCAAAACTTTTGTGGTTTGTCCACATGACTTTTGTCATACTGCAGTCGACTCTTCTTATTCTTTGGAGACAGCAAGGGGGTGCGCCTGGGAGTTCTGGCATGGAGGCCTTCATTACGCAGTGTGCGCCTTATTGTCTGAGCTGAAACTTCAGTACCCACATCTGACAAATCTTTTTTTCAGTTCCTCAGCAGTCACACGGGGACTTTTCTCCACTTTGCGCTTCAGGTAGCGCACAGCAGTCGAAGTCAGCATCTTCTTTCTGCCACGACCAGGTAGCGTTTCAACAGTGCCCTTTGCCTTAAATTAGCGAATGATGCTTCCTATGGTGTCTCTTGGTATGTTTAACATCTTTGCAATCTTCTTATAGCCATTGCCCTTCCTGTGAAGAGAAATCACCTCTTCTCTTGTCTTCCTGGACCATTCTCTTGACTTCACCATGTTTGTAAACACACCAGTAAACGTCTAGAACAGGCATCTCAAACTGCGGCCCTCCAGCTGTTGCAAAACTACAACTCCCACAATGCCCTGCTGAAGGCTGATACCTGTAGGCTGTCTGGGCATGCTGGGAGTTGTAGTTTTGCAACAGCTGGAGGGCCGCAGTTTGAGATCCCTGGTCTAGAAGGAGCTGAGTTCACAGTCCTTTTAAACCTGCCTAATTGGTGCTTATTATGCTTGATTGCTGCTCCTTGACATCCACAGGTGTTTTCAATACCTGATGGAAAACACTTGAATGAACCTCTGTTCTTAAGAGTGGTAGTCTTTAGGGGTTGAATAATTGTGTCAATGAAGAAATCACAAAAAAAACATTTAACACTGTATTACAAAAACAATTGATGTCATTTTAGTTGCATTTGGTTCTTTAAAAAGTCCTTGTAAGATTTCATTCTGAACACAATTACAAATGTACACTAAATTCCCTAAAACCCTTTACAGCATTGGGGGTTGAATAATTTTGAACACAACTGTACATGGTCACAGGTGCATATCCATCAAGCAAACATGGTTGATAAAAAAATGGCTGCACAACTTTACACATACAAACAATAGAGCGGAGAAATGGGGATCATTCTAAATTAAAGTGGTATTATACCTACTATAAATGGAAAAATAGAAGCTCATGTGCTAAGAGCTTCCATTTTTCCATTTATAGTAGGTATAATACCACTTTAATTTAGAATGATCCGTTTGTATGTGTAAAGTTGTGCAGCCATTTCTTTATCTGCCCTCTAGATAGGTCATTAATATCAGATTGGTGAGGGACTGACTGCCAGCACCCCCACCGATCAGCTCTTTGAAGAGACTGCAGCACTCTGGTGAGTGCCACAGCCTCTTCCGAGGCCAGTGATGCCATGTTCATCAATTTCGTGGCCTAGGTTCAGTTCAGTCTCATTGAAGGGAATGGGGCTAAGCTGCCATACCAAGCACAGCCGCTATACAACATAGTGTGCTGTGCTTAGTAAAGCTGCGAGGAGGCAGTGGTGCTCAGAGAAGGACTGCATCCTCCTCCAACAGCTGATCGGAGCGGATGCTGGGAGTCAGACTTCCATCAATCTGTTACTGATGACCTATACTAAGAATAGGTCATCAATATTAAACACCCGGACAGCCCTTCTAACTGTATTTACAGCCTAGAACTAGTTGGGTAATAAATCTATTGAAAAATATGTTTTTCAATCAAATTGCAAAGAGACTGATTGCCTCTGATAACAGATACTGCAGTCTGGAAAATGTTACTTAAAGGGGTGGTCTCACTTCAGCAAATGACATTTATCCTGTAGACAAGGTTAATACAAGGCTCTGACTAATGTATTGTGATTGTCCATATTGCTTCCTTTGCTGGCTTCATTAATTTTCCCATCACATTATACACGGCTCGTTTCCATGGATACAGACCACCTTGCAATCCAGCAGCGGTGGCCGTGCTTGCACACTATAAGAAAAGACGTTGGCCTCTCTGGTGACCGGGACCGCAGGAGTGCTCATAGGACAGCGCTTTTTCCTATAGTGTGCAAGCACGACCACCACTGCTGGATTGTAGAGTAGTCGTAACCCCTAGATACAAGCAGTGTATAATGTGATGGGAAAATGATTCAACCAGCAAAGGAGGCAATATGGACAATTACTATACATTAGTAAGTGCCTTGTATTAACTTTGGCTACATGATAAATGTTGAGTGTAGACAGTCCCTTTAAAGGGACAGGATATTAAGGGAGGTTTCTGGATTGTAACTATACTTGGTTACCATGGAAACCTCTGTCTTTCTAGTTCCTGTAAAGTATCTCAATTGAAAAAAAAAACACTTTTAATAACTCTTTATATCATGCATACTTTTGTATGCTGTGACCACATGGGGGGGGGGCTTATAGGAAATTGGTGACCAAGCTTTATCGCTCCATCCAAAATTGACAACTAAACATCCTGGTTGCCAAGCAACTGACACTAGAATCGACAGTGACTGTAAAGCGGAGAAGGGCGAAGGAGAATATTTTTGCTTCATTGAGGAACATTCATTTTTTCTCTTCATTTTTTTACAAGCTTCAAATTCCTCAAAAGCCTAAGTGAATATCGCACTCTTTCATTACCCGCCTTTGTCACAGCGCTAAGGTTTTGTTAAGATTTTTTCAGGAATTTGCGAACAATAAGCTTGCGTCCCGCCCATTGTATTATTACCACCTTCTTCCTAAGACGCGAAGCACAATGGTTTCGGGAGCTTTTCCTGAATGAGATGGAATCTACGGTGACAGATCTTCTTGTGGAGGCTCTGCGTAATGAACAGAAGTAAAATAAATCCGTCTTGGCCTCGCTGGTAAAGGTGACTGGAGGATGTAAGCGATATCTTGCTGATATGTGCTAATGATGAATAACACGCCAAAATCAAGTTATGTGCTCAGTAATAGAGCAGAAACCGGACCAGGAGAGGAAAGCTTTCTGTAATGTGCAGAATAGAGCATGGTCCTAAACTGCAGGAAAGGTGGAGGACTACATACCAAGCTGGTAGCCACTGAAAGCTGGCCATACACTTTAGATAGCTGTCGGTTAAACGTTCGTCTGATTAGAAGCTTTACCTGCTGACCCCTCCCTTATGCACATGCAGGCTGGACTTGGCTGAGCGTGCATGTGTTCTCAATAGGACAACACCATACATGTGAGGTGGTCATCCTCTCCTGCTGAAATCAGCTGGTTCAGCTCGCATTCTTCTATTGTATATGGTCAACTTTAGTTTCCTTCCTAAAGTTGGCTATACGTATTATTGGGGTCATTTATCCAACCAGTGTAAAGTAGAACTTGCTTAGTTGCCCATAGCAACCAACCAGATTCCACCTTTCATTTTGGACAGCTCCTTTGGAAAATGAAAGGAGGAATCTCATTGGTTGCTATGGGCAACTAATCCAGGTCTACTATACACCAGTTTGATAAATGATCCCCTATATGTATAGCTGCCTATCCTGACAATTTTGGTGGGACCACCCTACCATCTCATGGGTATAGGGACCTCCTGCAGCAGATGTCATGGGAGATGAGGGTTGGGGCAAGGTGGATTCCAACTGCCAACTCCTTTAGTTCTCAGGGTGTTGATCCACTGCTTCCTCCTCTTCCTACATGCATGCTCAGCCAAACAGCCATTTTGTATCCAGCACCCCAAATATGTTTTGACTGCAAGTCAAACACAAGGTGACATAGTTCTCCTGTAGAGATCTGAACTTGTCACTCACTTCACGGGGTCTGCTGGAGATGATTATTGATCTAATGCCAACTTCCTATTTGAATGTTGTCTTCCTTGTGAAGAGTTTCCTGAAAAAGGATGTAACGAGCTATCAAAACTAGTGCAAGCGAGAAATGAAAGGGGTATTCCCCACTTGTAAAGCGATGGCATTTGGCTGGGATATGCCATCACTTTATGATTGTGGGGTCCAGCCTCTGAGACCTGCATCGATCTTGAGAATGAAAGGGTCGTAGCACTGAATCCCCTCCTTCAATCTTGAGAATCAAGGCCGCGGCATCTTCAGTCTTAGCCTGCACGACCGTGCCCCTGGCCATCCATCTAGATTCTCAGGATCGGTGAATATCCTAGCAATATCAGTGCTTCAGACAAAAAGAAATACTTAGTAGCCATTGGCTCCTGAACTGAAAAATGTAGGAGCCAAATAAAATTTTTAGTCGCCAAATCGAAACCGAATCAAAATTTTTGTATCGTGACAACGCTACGCCGATCAGATCGGCGTAGGGTTGTTTCAATACCAAAATTTTGATTCGCTTTTGTCACCATAAAAATAAAAAAATAAAACACCAAAAAAAGCTGCGTGCATTTCGCATTTTATGAAACAATCGGCCCATAATAGAACAGTCCTATCCTATTTTTTGGGGTGACAAGGTGACAAAAAAATGGCAAATCGCATGTTTTTTATTTATTTATGTCTGTTACGGTGCTCACCGCATAGGAGATATTATTTAATAATTTAAAAGTTTGGACTTTTCGGACGCAGCACTATGTGATATGTTTATTTACTTATTGTTTATATATTTTATATGTAAAATTGGGAAAGGGGGGATTTTAACTTAATAGTTTAGGGTACTTTCACACTAGCGTTTTTATCTCCGGCGAAAAAAAAAACGCTCTGCGCCACCAATGTTTATTATACTGGGGTGTTGTGAGATGACTGACCTGTTAATACAAATAACCCCTCAGGTACCGCACCTGAAGGGTTAACTGCCGCTGATCGCAGCTCCCTGTCATAGAGGTCGGGTGCTGGCTATTTGATTCCAGCACCCGCCTCCTGTATTTGTATTAACAGGTCAGTTATTTTCATTGGTGGCGCAGTGGCCACAGCCCCTCCCCTCCTCCTCCCTTCTCTCTTCTTATTGGCGGCAGCAGCACAGGGGGGAGGGAGAGACTCCTTCTCCACTGCGCTGCTGAGAAGAACATCGGCGGCGGGGCAGAGAACTATCATCTCCTGTGCCCCGCCGCTGTATTCAGAGCTGCGGCGGCAGGTCTAGTCGCAAATGGCGACAAGACTAAGAAGTCTTGTCGCCATTTGTAAATTCCAAGTCGCATTGGCGCCATCTGGAGCCCTGAATATCCCACCATTTTACTTTTATTCATTCAAAATAATCAAACGTCAGAAAAAGCACACATTTATTATTTCCATTAAAGGGGTTGTCCAATTCTTTTCTAACTAATGGCCACGACTATCTGATTCGGCGCCCGAATCCCCTATCGATCAGCGGTTCAACAGCCCTGCATCCATTGAAGTGAATGGGAGCGGTGCGGTCTGAATCGTCTCACAGTCCACTGCACAACGGACAGAGCTGTATTCCGATGACGAAGCTACAGTATCGCAGAAAAGCTGATCGGCCGGATGTGGACCCCCATTGATCAGTAAAGGAGGACTACCCCTTTAAGCACAATTAAAACTGGACTATAAACTCCTTGGCTTTTATGTTGCATTTTAAGTGCATTTCGTGTTAATTATTCTTGTGACATAGCCAGAGAGGATTTTCAGCGAAAGAATCATTAACCAAATTGGAAAGGTAAAGTATCACTATCTGGCTCCCCTTCTCACCACCGTAGGTTTGGCGGTTACATTCTGTTAGTGAAAATGAAGGCTCACACAAAGGATATTGGGTTACCGTTAATGCTGTAAGTTGCACATAATGGCCTATGAGAGAGGGCAGCTAAAGTTTTGGAGGAAGCATTAAAGTTTTATAAGTGCCAGAGGCAACCTGTAGGTAGTAAAGACCACGGTGTCCGCTCTCACCTCATTGTGTTCCGGCTGATTAATACACCAGGGTGAAGGAACTCGGTAATTGTGATTAAAGCAATTAGATGGTGGCAGACTTTCTAGGTGATCACATGCAGGTGGCACGGTATATGTTATGGCCTGAGGCACTTCATCTCCTCTATATCAGGCAGCCTTTTCCATCCAGGATTTATCTGCTTACAAAAATCCAGATCGTGAAGAGAAATAAAAATCCATGATTTAGGCCTCATGCACACGACCGTTGTTTTGGTCCGCATCCGAGCCGCAGTTTTTTGCGGCTTGGATGCGGACCCATTCACCTCAATAGGGCCGCAAAAGATGCGGACAGCACTCCGTGTGCTATCCGCATCCGTTGCGCCGTTCCGTTGTCCACAAAAAAAATATAACCTGTCCTATTCTTGTCCGTTTTGCGGACAAGAATAGGCAGTTATATCAATGGCGGACCGCAAAACACACAACGGTCGTGTGCATGAGGCCTAAGACCCAAAATGTTCCCCAAAGGCAATAGACAGAATACGTTAAGAGGAATATGATGCAACACTAAGAAAATTGCACAACCTGTCGGAGCTGAAATGTGTTATTGCAGTTATTACAGTCCTAAAGGTGTTGTCTTATTTTATTTTATTTTTCAATTAAATTTGACCCGCATCCAGCAGAACCTGTGGAGAAATCCATGCTCACCATCTCCTTGTCTCTGTTCCGGCTCCATGGCTTCCAAGCCCCCTTCACTGTACTTCCAGTAACTGTCTATCCAACTCCGCACTGACAGGGTCACTTGTGCCACTGCAGCCAATTGTTGGCTTCAGCAGTGACACGTTTTTAAACAGCACATCACTGCTAGGTCACGTGCCGCTTGGCGACATGTCACTGCTGAGGTCAGTCACTGGTTGCAGCAGCACGTGTGACCCTGTCTGTGCAGAGGTTGACAGATGGGAACGGAAGTTGAGTGAAAAGAGCTCTGGAGCCGCGGAGCCGGAAGGAAGAAGCAGGGAGTAGGTGAGTATGGATTTCTCCACATGGGACAGACCCCTTTTAGCCGGATACCACAGCAGACATCTTGAAATGCTGCTGGCCGAACACTCATTTGACCATGAGCTATTCCCTGTAAGTCCTCCACACACATGCACATGTTCTCAATGGGGAGATGGGGATAAGCTGCTGTCACACACCCCTGTCAGTGGCTTATCTTGAAGGGGTTGTCCGTCAGGATCTATTTATTTTTATTAAAGGGAACCTGTCATCAACGTTATGCTGCGTGTACTAATGTTAGCATAAAGTAGAGACAGGCGAGTTGATTTCAGCGGTCTGTCATTAAAAAGTTGAAAGTAAGTGGTTGCGGAGAACCGACAATCATTGCAGACCGGGCCTGGAAAAGAGTCACGACCACCTGAGAAGAGTCCTGGTTATTCATGAATTCCTGCTCTCCTGCCCACCTGCTGATGACTGACAGTCTACCGTGCGCTCCTGCTCTCAGGAGGGATCCAGGCCGCGGTTCCACGGCCCGCACACGGCCGTGAACAACGGCCGTGTGCATGGGGCCTAATACCGAGTTTTCTCGCTTTCTCTCTAGGAGAGAACTGCCAATCATCAGCAGATGGGCGAGAGAGCAGGAGATTAGGAATAACCAGGACTCTTCTCAGGTAGATGTGACTCTTTTCAGGACCTGGGCTGCAATGGTTATGATGCTGATTCTCAGCAACCACTTACTTTTAGCTCATGAGTGACAGATTGCTGAAATCAGCATTTCTGTCACTTTTTTATGCTGCCCTCAGTGAGGTCAGCATAAAGTTGATGAAAGGTTCCCTTTAAAGCAGAAGAATGGGTTGAAAAGAAAACTTTTCTCACCTCTCAATCCTCCTCTGCGGCCTTTACAACATTTACTGAGTCCTTGCTGGTCTCTGCTACCCAACTGCACAGGAAGGAGATGACCCTCTTCAGGCAGCGATTGGCTGAGCAGTCACGTCCGAGCATTTCCTGCATGTCGATCCAGGGCTGAGAAGAGGAGACCAGCAGGGGGACGCGATAAATATCAGAACGGCAGCAGTGCGGGACTGGTGAGATTTATTTTTTCCAAGTCATTTTGCTCCATATATAAAAAATGGAAATCCTACAGGGGACAACCCCTTTAAGACTAGGGTTATGAGTCGACATTAATAATTGTGGTAAAGGTTGTTGCAATGCAATTTCAGTAGAAGAAAAGCCACATTGACTGAGCCATTTGGAATATTTTCCGAGGGTACTGTGATATTACCACCATTGAAATACGACTCTAGCCTAAGGGCTCATGCACACAAAGGAAAAAAAATAAAATGAAATTACTCAGTGTGCATTCCGTGTCTGCATGTCCATTCCACAAAAAATAGAATATGTCCTAATATTGTCTGCATTACGGACAAGGATAGGACTGTTCTATTTGGGGCCGGTCGTTCCGCAAAATGCACAGTGCACCCGGCCAGTATCCGTGTTTTGCGGATCTGCAATTTGCGTACCGTAAAACATCCAACAGTTGTGTGCACGAGCCCTTACACTGAGTCTTTTGATATACTTACTATGTTACATGCCTTTATTTCCCATATGTAGATGACTAAGTACTGCAGATGAGCGACATACCTGCCCCATCCTGGAAGTTGGCTGCACAGTAGTAAACGGTAAAAACGGGGTCACTGTGACTGTTGCCCCACCTCATCGTTTTCATACTGGGGTGAAAGACGCATGGCAATTGAAATTCTCGCACTTGTCACTTTGCACTCAACTTTTTTCTCCCTAGGAAACATTACAGATGTAGCAGAGTTAACACACAAAAACTCTTAACCCAAATTACTTAAAGGGATTCTGTCATGACATTTTAGCCCTATAACCTAAACATATGGCCAGGTCCGTACAAATAACATGAATCCGAAACTGTACTTATTAAATCTGCCTGTGGCTCTATTAGCACATAAAACAGGTTTTTATAACCGGTCAATCGCCTACCTAAGGTGCCCAAGGGGACGTCAGTTAATACAGGGTGCCCGGCCGTCTGGCGCCCAGCCGGGCGCATGCGCACTTCGCTCAACGAAGCCGCTGCCAGGAGTCCGCGGCGCATCAGGCTGAGCATAGTGCGCAGGTGCCGGATTTAGCAGAGGGCCTGCCGGATCTGGCGGAGGCGGCGCTGAGGTGAGGAAGGCAGCGATTATGACTGGGAAGGAGGCGCTGGGCACCAGACGGCCGGGCACCCTGTATTAACTGACGTCCCCTTGGGCACCTTAGGTAGGCGATTGAACGGTTATAAAAACCTGTTTTATGTGCTAATAGAGCCACAGGCAGATTTAATATGTACAGTTTCGGATTCATGTTATTTGTACGGACCTGGCCATATGTTTAGGTTATAAGGCTAAAATGTCATGACAGAATCCCTTTAACTCATTGTGTTATCTTGAAACAAAAGCCATTGAAAAGCAATTGAAGGTGTTGCTTAAAGCATTTAGTTTAGATAACACATCTCCTAAAGCATGTGTGCTAACTCTACTACATCTGTATGGTGACACAGTTTGGATGACCATTGCATGACCTGAAGGAATAGTGGTGTCCTAACCTTGAGAACAATTCAGTGGATGGGGGGCATGGTGCTTTCATTATTTCCGCCAGATAAACAAATACTAGAGCTTCTGATGAGGCCCTTCTCAGGACGTGTGAGCAGACCCTAAAAAACTGCGTTTCGCTGACTTAGACCACGAGGAATTATCTGGACCGTACAATAAATGCTTGTCTTCAATGTTTAATGCCTTGTCCTAAATTACACCCCGGCAAGAAGCGCTTCAACACAATACTGCTCTTTTATATTGACCGCTGTCATTTGACCTGACATCCAGCGTTCTTCTCCATATTATCAGGCCTGATAGCTGGCACTTCAGTTACATTTTTAATTAAGCCATATTGGCAAAAGCTTTGTGATTGACGGGAGCATTTAGACTGCCTTTGTATTGTTAGATAGAGGATCTCAGTCTTTGGAAATGGACCTGCTGAGTTTTCACTTTTACATGAGCTTCAGTGGCCATCAGTGTCTTTTCACTGCAAGGAAAATGAATAATGCAGTCACCTCTGTTATACTTACAGCCTCTTGCAAAAGTTTTGGCCTTTCTCGTCCAGCTGCCTGTTCTGCCGACAGCATAAATGCTGCAAGGAACCAACATCAATATGGAATATTTCTGCCTCTTGTGAATTTGTTGAATTTATCATAGTGAAAAAAATGAAGCAAACGTTAGCACACCCTATGGGCAGAACTCATGGCCCCTAAATGTCAGCTAATCGGCCAATACAGTCTGTATGCTTCTTTTAGGGAGAGAACATACAATGTGATGTGGTTCAACGTTTGTATATGACTTCTAGTTGAAATATATAAAGGACCGTCTAGTCTACGTTCCCATGAAATGTAAACTTCCATGGATTTTGCAGCAGATTTCACCCTGTATATTCAAAAGGGGCTCACCCGCTATGAGAATCTGCAGTACAGATTGACACACTCCAGATTTAAAATCCACGATGCAGGTCAATTTCCGCTGCAGTTTTTTTTCTGCGGTGTGTGGAAGAGATTTGTAAACCTCATTTGCTGTTGCTGGGTTAATTAATGCTGCTGATGCAGTTCCACATCGGGAAAATCCACAGCGTCCGCGTCTTGCGAGAACAAACCCTTAGCCGTCAAATCTTGTCGTGGAGATTTTGATGGACGGGCATCCATATGAGATGTGAAATGCAGTGGAAAGGCCTGTAACAAATCCGTGGAAAGTTCTGCATGAGTGCCATGCATATTCTATTTTGCAGTTGGTGTTGCCCCGTGCATTGCCAAAGAAATCCACAGCTAAAATTGAAATGCTGCAGTTTTTCTAATTCACACTGCAGGTAAATTTCTGCTGAGACAGAACGCGTGAGATTGCTTAAAATCTTTTCCACCTTGCTGGTGCTGTAAAAATCTGCATTGGAGAATCTGCAATGTTTACGCCCCACGGTTTACGAACTGAGGGTGAATCGAAGTACCATGTAGTGGTATATACTTATCAAAGTACCATCCAAATTAGCACTTCTCATTGAGTCAGATCAGAGAGAGAAGCTTCCATTCAGGCAGACTGTACCTGGCCTTGTTTTACATGGTTGATCGTTCACAGTTAATACTACATTATGCCAGCAAGTACCTCTGAGAGTAACATCTACTGAACAAATGTGGTGCACATCCATTTAATTTGCAACACTTCTGACTGTATACATCTGCATCTTTACTTATTATTTTCTTTATCGATGATAGCCCAAGGTGGATATAGAGTTTAAAGAGGGAAAGACTAATTATATTTGAGGCTTTAAGAGACAATTTGTTTTTTTAATTTCGAGCCAACGAGAACTCCTGTAGACATCAATAGTAAAAAAAAAAAAAGCGAGCTGCAGGCAACACATTTCTAGGTGCCCGGGATACCGTCCTCCTGAGATTTGTCCAGCTCGAAGCTCTTTTTTATCCACTTGTTAAAATATTTATCTCATTATGTGAAACTGTAAAATGCTTTAAACTGGATTTTGACCATCATTTGTAATCGGTAGTAATAAGAGGCCGTAGGCGGGCAGAGACATCAGCAGAGACATCAGCGGTCTGCTGCCCATCTGCAGAGCAGGTGGTGAAAAATATTCCTCCCTTTACTTGGAAAGTAGCCTTCCAGGGGTTGTTCTAGGTAGGGAACCTCTTCTGTAAATGAGGACACCTTGACAATCATCTGTTCACAGTGGGTCTGGCAGCCGAAACCCCAGGGAAGCTGTAGGCGAATTGCACGGCCGTGAGGGAAACCATGGCAGATCTGCTTGTGCCGTACTGAGTATGGAGAATTTGTCACAGAAAAATCCGGTCTAGATGCAAGGTGGTCGTCTTAAAGCTTTGGTTTTAGAAGAGGTTTCACTGCTTATGAGGAGCTTCATAGTGAAAATTAAAATCCCCCTTGCCACCATCCTGCAATAGTGAGAGAGAATAGTAGTATAATATGTTCTTTGCTGTTAGGGTACCACCCGACGGAACGGCTGGCCGCATGCCCCAATTCATGCCCACCCATGGCAGCAAGATTTTGCAGTAACATTGTGCAATCCTGGGCTGCCACAGTTAGGCATGTCTTGGCAGCTTGTGACCAGTTGTGCTGCCAGGTCGAACGCTAGGGTTCTGCACTTTGATTGACAGGGCCAGGTGTGATGATGTTTACACTGTCTGGCCCTGTCAATCAAAGTGCAGGGGTCGTGGCAGTTGCAGAGAGAGCAGAGCCTCTAGGTGTAATGGTAACGCCCCCGTTGCTCCCAGAGGCTCATTTGCATATCATAGAACATTATTTTTCTCAGCAATGCGGGCACATATGAACATGGGACCAACACAGATGCCTTCAGCTGCCAAGCGCACATGTAACAGGTCAGCACATGTAACAGGTCAGAACAGGACCACCTGCATGGAGTTTCCTTACCATGGACTCCTATAGCAGCTGTAGCACAAATAACGGGGATATATACAATTATACAGGACCGTTAGTTGGACAACTTTTTACTTACTTGCATTAAGCAGTGGCTTTGATGTTGCCCTTTCTATCTTCAATGGCAGCAGCTTTAATAATTTGAATATCAATTGACAAGACGTCAGGCTGACATTTTCTTTGTCTACTTAATAAGCTGGCCCTATCCTGTGTATAAATATGCACGGTGTACCCTGCCGGTGATATATCAGATGGCTCCATTAGAGACCGGCCTTATTTCCACCGCAGGGTGAATGTCATACCCATACATTTTACATTGTCCATTGCAGTGGTTTCCAAATTACCGTGAACAGTTTGTGAAATGGCTTATTTCCCTGTAGACTGTCCTGTCGTCTTCAATCATATTGGATGTTTTTCATCTCATTTAGTGTGTGTATCTCCACCTCTGCTTCTTTCTACAGCTCCATCATTCTGCTCTGTTACAATGTATCACAGAAGATACAATGTATCATTTTTGTATGAATCCATTCATAGTACAGGGATTCTCTGTTAATGATGATTTGTGGTGTTATCACTAAGATATGTCATCAGCACTGTATGTGATCACTGCTAGGACCTCCCTGTCTACAAGGCCCATGCTCTCCAGTGCCTATGGCTACTGTATGTGATCACTGCTAGGACCCCCATGACCACGAGGACCAAGCTGTGTGCTGCCTATGGCTACTGTATGTGATCACTGCTAGGACCTCCATGACCACAAGGACCAAGCTCTGTGGTGCCTAAGGCTACTGTATGTGATCACTGCTAGGACCTCCATGACCACAAGGACCAAGCTCTGTGGTGCCTATGGCTACTGTATGTGATCACTGCTAGGACCTCCATGACCACAAGGACCACGTTATGTGCTGCTTATGGCCACTGTATGTGATCACTTCTAGGACCTCCATGACCACAAGGACCAAGCTCTGTGGTGCCTATGGCCGCTGTATGTGATCACTGCTAGGACCTCCATGACCACAGGGACCAAGCTGCAGTTTGGCCACTCCCCTTTCTCATGAAGCTATGCCTGTTTCCAGAAAAGCCACACCCCATATTGGATGAGGCGGAGAAAGCTTAGATAAGCGCGCAAAACTTGGTAAATGTGATGCAAAGCACGCACGACCGTGCCAACAGACTGACACATTCTTAATAGTAAACCTGCCCCTCTGTGTGCTACTATTTGATGTTAAAGCACAGAAGCATTATTCCTCCATACTATGGTATTTGATGGAGCATGACATTGAATCCATATAAAGCTGGATGCACAGTAAGGCCCCATAAGACTTTTATCCGTTAGAAGTCGTAATATTGCGATGCATGATCGCAATGTATAGAAACCCCTAGAGCGCTTGGATTTAGCAAATGTCTACTGAGAGAGGGCAGGAGGTCCAGTTTGGCACGCTACCCCATTAGGGTAATAGCCGTATAGAGTGTAGTCGATGCTTGGTCACTTTTTTGCGGATGAAAATAACCTTTGACATCTGTGTTATTCCCTAATTTTCCCTCTTTCGGTTGATGTATGGCAGGAATGCTCAACCTGTGGCCCTCCAGCTGTTGTAAAACTACAACCATGCCCTTCTGTAGGCTGTCTGGGAATGATGGGAGTTGTAGTTTTGCAACAGCTGGAGGGCCACAGGTTGAGCATGCCTGATGTAAGGAATAAACAATCTGCTCTGCATCTGGTGACAGGATTGATGTGCGGGGCGATAAGGGTTAATCACCGCAGGCGTCCTGAGCAGTAAGTGAGGTAATTAATGTTCCTACTGCGACAAACCTGTAATGCTATGTCTATATGCCGTATTTCATCAGGATCTTCATTTTAATACTTTGATAATGAGATGTAGGAACGCCTAATGGTTTATGTAAAAAAAAAATCCTGTGAGCAAATCCAAGAAATAATTGTATGAATAATATGATTCACATAATTCAATAAATGGGGTTCTGGAAGAGTCCGTCTTATCAACAGGTATCAGAGTCTTTGAATGCAATTAGGGTGGGTTCACATGTAGGTTTTTGCTTTTGCTTTAATCTCTACTTCTGCCTTTTTAATTGTGTATTTGCACCTATGTTTTTTTTTTTTTTTTTGCAGTAACAGCGCCAGTTCCAAATGTCAGCTGAAGGTCTTTGGGAAATACTGTATGTAATGCGGGCCACAATACCGTGTGGCCATTAACAATGCTGACCGACTAAACAGTGCAGTCCGGCTGCGCAGTTCTCACGCGACCATCCGATGTGGTCCTAACCTAAGCGGGTCTCCACAATTTGTGCACTTTATAGCGTGTTCCCTCACTGCTGAGCCTCTCACATTAGTTCCCAGTTACAACCTCCTATAATTCCCAGTGGCGGGACTGGGACTCGCTGACGCTGAACTACAGGTTGTGAACCTAGACAGCAAGCCAGAAATATCACATTTTGGGCCTGTGTTTGTGTGTTTTTTTTTCCCCTCTACGCGTGCACTGTTATACAATGAGGTCATTAAAGGTGTAATTACCTCAGACGGTAATTTGAAGGGAACCTGTCACCTGCAAAACGCATATTAAACCGACCACAGTACCTTACAGTATCCCCCAGTGTGTTGCTAATCATGTTTTTCTTTCCTCTTTGTGTTTCTTCATACTTGTTAAAAACGCTGTTTTAATGTCAGTTGGCGCTGTCTGAGTCAGGCTTGAAGTCAAGGGGGCAGCGGCCTCCTTGCTTCAAGTAAAGCTAAGCCCGCCCCTTACCCCTCCTCTCTACAATTAGATGTGCGTGATGCCGGGATCGCGCTCTTCTAGCGCATGCGCGGTACGCTGCCTGTTACAGAGCGATCATCACCCGCCTGCATTTTGTTGACTGCGGATGCGCCGGACAGTTAGATTGCTTCTATAGCCATGACAGATCCGTCTTGCACACCATTGAAAGGGTGGGCGACGGATCTGTTGTGTCGGAGAAAATGTATCCGTCCCCATTGACTTACATCGGTTTGGCTCTGTTTGGCACTGCAGGCAGCGTTTTGTTTTCCGCCTCCAGAGCAGAATAGAGACTGAACGGAGGCAAACTGATGCATTCTGAATGGATCCTTATGCATTCAGAATGCATTAGGGCAAAACTGATCCGTTTTGGACCACTTGTGAAAGCCCTGAACAGATCTCACAAACGGAAAGCCAAAACGCCAGTGTGAAAGTAACCTAAGGCCTCATGCACATGGCCGTGCCCGTATTGCTGCTTGCAAACACTGGGCCTGCACTATATGGTCACCGGCCATGTGCACACTGCATCACAGATGCGGACCCATTCACTTGTTCTATTTCTTTATGCGGTGCAGACGGATCACAGGCCCATTCAAGATGAATAGGTTTAGATCTGTCATGCGGCAGCCGCCCGGATGTTGCAAATTGCGGTCCCTAATACATGGAACTACTGAGCCACGGCCGTGTGCATGAGCCCTAAAGTTGTATTATTTTTGACATCTTTTTTTTTTTTTTTTTATAATTCTCCCAGTACAAACCCTTTAAATAAATGCAGTCTAATTTATTAGCATGTTTAAACCATTTGCCACTGACAATGGGTTTAGCAGTCCAGAATCCTTAAGGTGCTGTTACACTGGTGGTTGCACCCGGACTGGTTAGCTGCGCCGCCAATGCAAGTAGACCCTTAACCTAAAAAAGGGAGGGTTGCATTGAAGCAAATTGTAACCTGGGATAACAAGCGCCAGAATGGCGATATTACACTGTCCTCTTGTTTACAGAGGAGCACACTGTGCGGGAGGGATGACAAGGACATTAGCAAGATGCATTGATGTGTGCTTGCACCGTACTCTAGGGCCTGAGAATCAGTGCGGCCGCCTCTCATCTATTGACCCGGCCCAGCGTGGCGTTTACCTGTCCTTTAAATGTTACTTAATTTAAAGATAATTGCGGCTAATGAACGTTGTGGCTGTTTTGGTAAGTGTTCTTCACTTGTATCCCGCAGTCATTACAGAGCGCACATACCATGCAGAGAGCAGGGACAGACTTTCTTCTAATAATAAAAGAGTTAGCAGAGGCAGAATTAATTTTACAATTATCAAAAGGTTTAATTACTTTACACTTGTAAGAACTGTTTAGTTTTTTGCATCTGACATTTACAGGGTGTTTAAAGAAAGGAAATAAAAGTGAAGTGGAGCGCTCACCGGAGCCGCACAGTTCTTGCCGCCATAATCCCCTTATGGCTCATGAGCGCAGACGTAACACAGCATTTATACCAGTATATGGGCCATGCTGGAACTAAAGAATCAAAAAGAAAAAAAATGGTCGCTTGTCTACATCTGAAAGCCATTTTACAGAGGTATTTTTCTAGGCAAGAATATCTCCATATTATGGTATGATTTATGTACTGGCTATGGTCCTATAGTATGGCAGAGCCAGGGTGTATAGGAAGTCCCATGGTTCTGACCTATCATTAAAAGGTTTTGCCAGGATACCCTCGTTTTTTGCTTAGCTTTTATAGCATGGTGGAACTAATTCAAGAATCCTATTTACCTACAGACAGGGTCACTTGCACTGCTGCAGCCAATGGCTAGCATGAAGTGACATGTCTCTGCTGGGATTTGTGTCGCTTGGGGACAAATCATTGGCTACAGCAGCGCATGCGACCCCATCCGCAACTCAGCTGGTAGTAAACAAGTCTGTTATCGGATAATTGCTGAATACAGCCAGGGTGCAGGACCGGGGCGGCAGGTAGGTAAAAAAGTAAGGGGATACCCCTTTAAAGGTTGTTTGAGAATAGGAAGGCTTGTTTCACATTTGCGTGTGCCTATCTGGCATGCCGGTTAGTCTGGGAGCAGCCTGCCGCAATCCTGGAAAATATGCTGAGAATCGTCGGGACAAATACCACAGCATGCAGCCGTTTTTGCAGAGCCAATTCCCATTATTCTATGCTTGAACAGGCTTCCGGCAGTGTGAAACAAGCCTAAAGAGGGTCACCATGACTGGTATTGCACTGGGGTCTTATTCTCTTGAATGAAGCTGAGCTGCAATACCAGACAGCCCATGGATAAGGGTGGCGCTGTTTCTAATCTCATTTGGCTGCTTTAGGCCTTTCTTGACCAGTGGCTTGATATGAATTTTTAGTTTTTTATTTGCTAATTATTTACATGCAAAGCTAAAGCTGAGTGTTTTGGCAGCCCCACCGCCCTCCCTGTGCCAAAATACGCATCGCTACAGAGCCATGGGAAAGCTCATTACATGAAACAGGTTTGCTGCCGCTCTTGACTCGGAATGTGGGTGACAACCTCTGCAAAAGCTGTACTTGGTGCCATGTTGGTTGTCACTGAGCAGTCCTAGAAACAGGTATATCCAAGAAATGGCTGACATTTGTACAATCTTGACAGCAGAGCCAACAACTCAATGCCTGCACTTCATTAGGAGGCACTTTTGGTGCAACCTTTGAGTGCACAGATAGGGGCTCTGTTCACATCTGCCTCATGGTTTCCGTTAACAGTGAAAACCATGATGTAGTGCAGGATCTGTCACATGATGGAACACCCAACGGACAGCAATGACTTACAGCAGGATCCGTCAGGGTTTTGTCATTGTGTTCGTCATTTTGACAGGAAGAATAGCACTATTACCTCACTGCTTTACACATCAAACATGATATAATCTGTGACGGACACTCTGAGGCAGGTTTGAACACAACCTAATTTTACAACTTTATACTCTCAGTAATTGGGTGTTTGCTAATTTCCTCCAAAAGGGATGTTTAGGGTGCTACCACAGTATGGGCCAGAAATAATTATAGCCTGGCTATGATGACCAGGCGCACTGCCTGAACTGAGATGTACATCAGCCCATGGTGTAGAAGATGATAAATGTGTTGGGTCCACCATCCCCGTCCCTCCCCTGCCATGCCCCCCTTTTCGCAAGTGCTGTTGGAAAAGTTGCAAACACGCAGTTTACGACTTTTTCACGCCAGAAAACTGGCTTAATCTAAAGATCAATGTGGGACTACGTCTTTTAATTTGATATTTTGCCCATAAAATTCTGCCGTTCTTTATTACAATCTTTTATTTTTTAGGGTTCTTTTTTTAAAATTTTTTTTTTTGTCACGCAACATTATTTTCTGATGTTTCTAAAGGATCTCTTTAAATTCTCACTTGTTTGCTCCTACTTGCAGGACCACATAATCTGTAATAGCTGCTTATGTATTATTGCTTCGCCTGATGGCCGTGCCCATATCGTCTACGAGGGACGTCTGTCTCATTCACTTGAGAGAATTACTCTCTTCCATTAGTGACTTTCCGTGATGGAGATTTTTCTCTGGGCTGTGACAGCGCGATGAAGTGGAGCCGCCTCGGCGTTGTGCGCCTCTTGATTAGTAGGTTATAAATGTTTTCAATTTACTCCCCTGTGTGGATGGTGTATTAAGTTGTCAGCAGCTCAGGCATTATCCACTTTTATGCGCGTCCTTGTGCTCACAACCTGCCTGCAAAGCAGTTGACGAATTATTCAAAGGATGCGATCTGACAGCGTTAGAGTAAAAACACTTTCATCATTAAGTGAACGCCGTTCACAGGAAAACAACACACGAACGAGTCACGGGATTGGGTCTGCCACGTAAATAAGAAGGGTGCCTGCACCCGGAGCTCGTACATCAGCGGCCGCCTCCAGTTTCATTTAACAATACATCCATTTGGCTCGTAAGACCTCGTTCACTCAGTACAGTTTTTTTTTTTTGGTTTTTTTTTTATCCATGGGGAATCCTGGGCGATTTCAGCTCTGAAGCCTGAAGAATTGTCAATGCAGCCCTGGTCTATTATATAGACTGTAACTCCAGATCAGTACAAGATAAGTACTGCAGTGTGTTCACTGTCTTATATAGATTATCTCCATATGTTAACTGGTGTCTGAGGAGGGTATAAAGGAGCCTGGATGGAAAAGTACAGTTTATATTTCTATTTTACATGAGGCTTTGCAATATAGTTTGTGAACCAGCGTGATTTAAAGGGGTTGTGTCACTTCAGCCAATAGCATTTATTATGTAGCGAAAGTTAATACAAGCCACTTACTAATGTATTGTAATTGTCCATATGTTCTTTGCTGGCTGGATTTATTTTTCCATCACATTATACACTACTTGTTTCCATGGTTACGACCACCCTGCAATCCATCAGTGGTGGCTGTGCTTGCACGCTATAGGAAAAAGCACCAACCTATGCGCACTCCCAGCCACCACAGAGACCGACACTTTTTCCTATAGTGCACGCCCATCACTACTGGATTGCAGGGTGGCCGTAACCATGGAAACGAGCAGTGTATAATGTGATAGAAATATGAATCCAGCCCAGTAAGCAAGGAAGCAATATGGAGAATCACAATACATTAGTAAGTGGCTTGTATTAACTTTCTCTTCATGATAAATGCCACTTGCTGAAGTGACACAGCCCATTATATTGTGCTTTACTCCTTTCTATCTTTTTTTTGGCATTAATGGGATGGGGGATAAGCATCCGATCATGGGGAGCCCAAACGCTGGGACCTCACCGATCTCAAGAATGGCAGGCCTGTGTGTCTGTATGAATGGAGCATGGGTGCTGTCGCTCCATTCATTCTCTATGGGACTGCTGGAGATGCAGTGCACTACTCATCTGTTTCCAGCAGTCCCATAGAGAACGGAGCGACAGCACGCAAGCTTGACCTGATGCTCCATTCATACAGGCACACTGGGACCGCTTGCTCTTCTCCTGATCACTGATGGTCCCATCAATTGGACTACCCATGGATCAGATGCTTATCACCCATCCTATGGATAGGGAATACGTTTATTTTGGGGCGCAGCCCCTTTGGGAGTCAGTTATTCTGTCCACTCATTCATCCTGGGTTACAGAAACCTGACATGACATTTATCATTCATAAACCTATATCTCGCCGCCCCTGTCCTGCATTTTGTTCCCCTATACCTATAGCACAAGTTTGGCTGCTTTTCAGTGAATTTTGAAAAATGCTGAGGTGTCCGACAACAGCTTATTCTCCACTCTCCTTTAAAAACAAATGCACACTCAGCTGAGCCGGGGAAGTTGGGAGGAATAGCTGTCGGTTGAACACTCAGCTATGGAAGATCTATGGGCACCTATAGCTCTTTGCTAAACATTTAAGCGTATCCTCTGTAGCATCAACCAGTCCCAAGGTGCCATTACTGGACGTGGGTGTTGAGTAATTTTGAAAGCTCATTGCCACACATTTCAAATCATCAGGGCACTGACAGAATACTGTGGCCATTGCCAAACAGAAATGCATAAAGGGTTATCCCGACAGCTGGGATCTCAACCTATCCTGACAATGGGGGGGGGGGGGGTCATGATTACCGTGAATGAAGGGAGTGGCGGTTGGGCAGTGTGCAGTCGCTGCTCCATTCATTCTCTATGGGACTGCCAGAGATAGCGGAGCAGTGTGTTTGACTATTTCTGGCAGGCCTATAGAGAATGAATGGGGTGGAGGCTCGCATGCTTGGTCACAACTCCATCCTTTGGGGGCAATCGTGATTCTTGTTCTCGGGATCGTTGGGGGTCCGACAGCCCAATTCAATGCTTATCCCCTATCCTGTCAGTACGAGGGAGGTTTTCGTCTCAGTACAAGCCGTTTAAGTTATTCAGAGCTACGGAATATTGTGAGTTTGTGACTGATTGTATTTCTGAGGCTTCCATGTTGTTTGCAAATTACATTTTATCTATAGAAAGAGAACTCCGAGTCTGTTCCCTGCCGCGTCAATTAGGCGTCCCCTACTAAAAGGGATGTATTTCCCTATATCCGCCTGTCATACACCAGGCTGTTTGTCGCTGCCTGACCTCTGTCTTCGTTACCACAGGAATATAATTCAGAATACGTATAAGCACGCCATGTAGGGACAATTAATGCACTTGATGAGTTGTTAATTGGAGTGTCTTGTGGACTAAGTGGTAGCATTAAGATCCTTAACAACCGCAGAGGCTTGTAGTGCACACATCATGTATAGCCAATTATTCCAGCGGTGTAAACTCTTGGAGGTTGCAGGATCGGTCTTTTCTGCTATAATTATGATAAAATCTCATGTCTTTCCCAATTACAGCAGAGTTTTTTTTTTTCACTTTGCGTGAACTTTCAAGACAGAGGGCAAATGCAAATCCACTGCCTGCTCTTCACGTCCTCCATAATGGCGCAATTTTAGATGATCACAGGATGCTAAAGCTGCATTGCAAGCATGATGGAGAACGTTCTGTTTTCCCTTTTACTTGCAGCCAACCTTTATCCATATTGATTAGGCCTCATGCACACAACTGTAGTTGGGATCCGCATTTTTTGTAGATTGGATCCTCTTTCAAAGGTAGCATCACATTCAGCTGAGCTAGAACTACAAGGCTTTGTGCCTGGTTTATCAGTGAATTTCCTGCTGACAGACTCCCTTAATGGAGTTTTCCGGGAATAAGGATTTTCTAGTGCCCGCCGTTGGCCCCCCTGAAACAGAAGATTCATACTTACCTGCTCCACACTCTTCCAATCCTCTGTGCTGCCTCCTCTGTGTCCGCTTTCTTCTGGCGGTGCATGGTCATGGTCACATGCACTGCTCCAGCCAATGACCTATGGCCACATCACCACTGAAGCCGGAAGAAAACTGTGGAGACCGGAAGATGAAGAGAACATTGCTCCGCGGAGCAGGTAAGTATGAATCTTGTGTGGTTTCTCCGCACCCTGTGCACTTAGCTGACAAGTCTCTGGCTGTTTGTGTATAGGGAGAAACCCGTAACTTAGATTGGTCAGGGCGGGGAGAAGTTGCACAATGGACTCTTCTTCCCATGCCTGGACTCGTCTTCTTGTGCCAGGCTTATTCTTAAAACTATGGGGCACATTTTTTTTTAAACAGGCGTTTTAGACGCCAATCTTAATAAAATCCCATCGCTGGCGGTGGAACCCATCCCATTGCTGGCGCGGGCCTATTAATAACTTCAGTGTATCCAGCGCTGCTTCTAAATGTAAGATAGCTTCCGAGCTGTCTTACATTTAGACCTTTTTCCACGCTTGCCGGCCCATCCCCTTCCCACGCCACGCCACTTTTTTTAGACCTGGTGTGAGCAGGGAGAAGTCACAGATTGTGGTGCAACTAACCAATCTGCGTCTGAAATACGCCTAATTTAGGAGTATTTAAGCTTGATAAATGACCCCCTATATTTTCTCTGAAACTCCACAGGATTTAAGAGTCAGATGTGGCTCTGTGTCATGAGACCCTGTAGGGATTTCAGGCTTTCGGTGGTTAAGGGAACATGACCTGATGAAAGGTTCCGCTTAATAAAACTTTTTGTGTCCTTTTTTTTTGGTATTTTTTGTTAAGATTTGTATCTTGCAATAAGGAGGAAATCTCCCGGAAGGTGTTTGTTTTGATGTTCTCCCTTTTAAAGTAATGGGATCTTACCATGAAAACCCTGGGTGATACACATGCCTTGCTGAGATGGCAAAGAAAACAGCGGGCGCCGCAGGTGACGCTCTCACCGTTTACAGACTGTTTGCTTTGTGGAGATTGAGACTCCCCTCCCCCATTTACCATAATTAAATGTCACCGTTGCAATAAAGTGCTTGACATTTCTAGGAGCGTGCAAGAAGTCAGAAAGCAGAAGCTTGTGTTTTGCTGCAGTTTATGTCCATCACTATAGTTCTCTTGGCTTCGGCTGTGACTATACAATGGTAATCGCCAGGGAGGTCCTTAAAGAGGTTTTCTGCGATTTTTATCCTGATGACCTATCCTAATGTTAGAGTCAAACAAGGCTGTAGAGCAGCACCCATGGGCCTCAGCGACCAAACCTGGAATGCACCAGCCACACCGCGACTGCAGATCCTCAGCAGTCCACAGAACAGCTTGATAAAGGCTACCATGTAGCCGAAACTTTGCGATTTGGCTTTTTGTGTACACACTCGTAGCAATACGAAATAAAGGAACAACTGGAGATGCTGCCATAACCTTCTTTTTGTTGGCTATCCTCATGTTAGGTCACCAGTATCTGATTGGTGGGGGTCTGACACCTGGGACCCCCACCGATCAGCTGTTTTAGAAGGCACCGGTACGTGCAGTAGCGCCGCAGCCTTTTCTCTGCTTTTCCTAGGCCAATGACGACACTTTCATGTGTCACGTGGCCTGGGAGCAGCTCAGCCCCATAGAAGTGAATGGAGCTGAGCGGCATACCAAGCACAGCCACTATACAGTGTACGGCGCTGTGCTTGGAAACTTAAAGAAGGCAGTGGCTCTCAGAGTGCCATGCCTTGTCAAACAGCTGATCGGCGGAGTTCCCGGGTGTCAGACCACAACCAATCATACTGACGACCCATATATTGATATTGGTCTCATGGGACAGAGATATAGGCTATTAAGAAGGGTGAGGGAGTGTCCTCCTATTGTATATCATGGGAATAGATTGGCCTTTTTCACTGACTTTTCTAAAGAAATCCAAGAAAGGAGACGCACCTTCACTACAGTTAAAAAGCGTCTACAAGAAAAGGATATTGACCCGTACATGTACGGCGCAGATGTCCGTGACTTAAGGACCAGCACCGTACGTGTACAGCGCTGTGATCGGGCTGGTGCATGAGATGCGCCCGCTCAATCCACGGCAAAGGTTCGGCAGTCACTGATAGCCAGACCCCTGCTGCATGCGCCTGCATCGGTGAAATCACTGATGCTGGTGCATTAACCCTTGATGTGCTGCAGTCATCGCTGACCGCGGCACATGCAATGTCCGTGCGGGGATCGGAGCTTCCATTGGGTCCCCGTGCTGCTGTGACGGGGACCCGATGGCAGGGAAAGCAGCCTGATGCCTTCCTTAGGCATCGTGGCTGCCTTCTGGGAGAGCCTGTGAGACTCAGCCCCCTGGATCTCACAGGCAAGCAGGCTGTAAGTGTATTACGGTCTGTAATACACTTACAGCCAATGCATTGCAATACAAAAGTATTGTGGTGCATTGTAAAGGGGATCAGACCCCAGAGTGGGATAACAAATAAAGTAAAAAAAAAAAAGTTTTACAAAAAAAATTACGTTTCAAGTAAAAAAAAAAAAGGGTCCTTTTCTCAAAATAAAGTAACATTTTTGGGAAAAGATATAGAAAAAAAGAAAAGTAGTATCGACCGGCTCTATAAAAATATCACATGACCTAACCCCTCAGTTGAACAACGTAAAAAAAATAAATAAATAGCTGAGATGCTCCAATGCTAGTCTCAGGGGGGCTGCCTGGGTAAAAATAAGGGTGTGTCCGGGTTCAGCTCTGAACCCGGACAACCCCTTAAAGTAAATAAAAAAAAGTATACATATTAGGTATCGCCGCGTCCATAAGAACCTGCTGTATACAAATATCACATGACATAACTCCTCAGGTGAACACCGTAAAAAAAAATATATAAACATGGTGTCAAAAAAGCCATTTTTTGTCACCTTACATCATAAAAAGTGTAATAGCAAGCGATCAAAAACTCATATATACCCTAAAATAGTGCCAATCAAACCGTCACCTCATCCCGCAAAAAATAATACCCTAACTAAGACAATCACCCAGAAAATAAATAAAAAACTATGGCTCTCAGAATATGGAGACACTAAAATAAAAAAAATAATTTGTTTAAAAAATTATATTATTGTGCGAAACTTAAATAAATAAAAAAGTAGACATATTAGGTATCGCTGTGTCCGTAAGAACCTGCTGTATAAAAATATCACATGACCTAACCCCTAAGGTGAACACCGTAAAAAGAAAAAAAAAAATTTCAAAAAAGCCATTTTTTGATGAATGATTTGGTAAGAGACTTGAATCTCCCCAAAGATGCCACTGAGTTACCCGGATCAAGGCTGAAAAGCAGGAATTTATAGTT
Organism: Bufo gargarizans; assembly: GCF_014858855.1. NCBI lineage: Eukaryota > Metazoa > Chordata > Amphibia > Anura > Bufonidae > Bufo > Bufo gargarizans. The sequence continues at coordinate 17,144,051 of NC_058089.1, forward strand.
GCCAGGAGTGTCATCTTCATGGTTCAGACATTGTGAAAAGGAGTTTGTTCCTTACTTTGCCCAGGAAAACAAGTTGGTTTATTGCATCGATGTTGAAAGTCTGATGGGTCAATTTAAAATCAAATATGATTCAGAGCAATGGCATCTTTTTATAAATTCCATACCTGTAGGTCATTCCGTACACTTGAAGGAAACCTACGAGAACTTGAAATTGGTTCTTCGTAAACTTAAATATGAAGACCATGGTTGGCAAGTGTGTGGGGACTTGAAGGTCTTGTGCAGGGATGTCAAACTCGTGGCCCTCCAGCTGTTGCAAAACTACAACTCCCATCATGCCTGGGCATACTGCAGCTATCAGGGAATGCTGGGAGTTGTAGTTTTGCAACATCTGGAGGGCCATGAGTTTGACATCCATGGTCTTGTGCATGCTGCTCGGGCAACAAGCTGGGTATACCAAATACCCTTGTTTTCTGTGTCTATGGGACAGTCGAGACCGACAAAATCACTGGCCCAAGAAGAGTTGGCAGCCGAGGGTGCTAACAGTCGGTGAAAAAAATGTCCTCCGAGAAACTTTGGTACCTTCCCATAAACCCATAAAGTTCTTCTACCACCTCTCCACATAAAATTGGGATTAATAAAGCAATTCATAAAATCACTTCCAAGAGATGGAGAATGCTTCAAATACTTGGTCACCAAGTTTCCAGGCCTGTCAGAGGCAAAATTGAAGGAAGGTGTGTTCGTCGGACCAGACATTAGAAGGCTTATAGTTGATCAAGAGTTTGTCAATACCATGACGGATCCTCAAAAAAAAAAAAAAAAAAAGGGTAGATTGCATTTAAAGAAGTCGTACAGAAATTTTTAGGCAATAACAAAGATTCTCACTACAAAAGTATTGTCGGATGAATGCTGAAAGCATTTCAGCTTTAGGTTGCCTAATGAGTTTGAAAGTGTATTTCCTCAAGTCCCACCTTGACTACTTTCCTGAATATTTGGGAGCTGTGAGTGAGGAACAAGGTGAACGATTCCACCAAGACATTAAAGAGCTGGAAAGGAGATACCAGGGAAAATGGAGCATTACAATGATGGCAGACTACTGTTGGATGCTTCAGAGAAACATTCCAGATGATACTTACAAGTAGAGTTGTTGCGATACCAAATTTTTGATTCGGTTTCGATACCATGAAAAAGTATTGCGATACTCGATACCACGCAAAAAAAATAAACATAAAAAGCCACGTGCATTCCGCATTTTAAAAAAAGGCGAGTCGCACAGTTTTTATTTATTTTTTCTGTTCCGGTGTTCACTGCATAGATTTTTTTTATATTTTAATGGTTTGGACTTTTCTGATGTGCTCTATCAGGGTGAATAGGACTTCACACTGTCCCTGCTGCTTTGTGCTCTGTGCACACAGCATCAGGGATGTTACCATGGAGCCCAGGATTACACTGCTGGGGCTCCGATCAGAAGCTGCCACTGCACCACCAATGAGGGGGAGGGGAGAGGAGAGGACCCTGTGGCCACTGCCACCATTGATTTTAATACTGGGGGGGTTGAGAGGGGCCGACGCACTATGCCACCAATGATTTTAATGGGGGAGGGGGCGCACTGCGCCACCAATGATAATTACCCCTTAATACAGGAGGCGGGTACTGGCAGATCAGCGGCAGTTAACCCCTCAGGTGCCGCACCTGAGGGGTTAACTGCCGCTGATCGCAGCTCCCTGTCAGAGGCAGGGTGCCGACAATGCGATTCCGCCACCTGTATTATGTGTTAAAGACTACTTTTCCTGTGTCCAGACTTTCAGTATTAGGCTACACAGAACAGCGCCCAGAGATGTCCCAGCACTTACCATTATTCCTGGGCGCCGCTCCGTTCACCCGCTCTGCCCCATTACTGTCTCCTCTCCTGCTCCATATGCTAATTGCTAACGGAGCAATGGGGAGGAGACATCGCAGCGCAGGGAGAAGGAACGCCCACTAGAGAAGCTGCTGTCTCCTCCCCATTGCTCCAATAGTAATTAGCATATGGAGCAGGAGAGGAGCCAGTAATGTGGCACAGCGGGTGAACGGAGCGGCGCCCAGGAATAATGGTAAGTGCTGGGACATCTCTGGGCGCTGCTCTGTGTAGGGAAAGTCCTATCATTGGTGGCGCAGTGCGCCCGCCCCTCCTCCGCCCCTCTCTCCGTTCATTGGTGGCAGCGGCAGCAGCACAGGGGGGAGGGAGGACAGCTTCCTTCTCCCCTGTGCTGCTGTGGGAACATGAGCGCATTGACAGCAGCACGCTCATGATCAGAGATACTAGACTGCGCAGCAGCGCAGCCCAGTATCGAAAAAATGGAAAATGGACAAAAGTATAGATTGGGTATCGAAATTTCGATACCCGCAACAACCCTACTCACAAGCGTAAATGCACCAAGGGGAGCATCACAAGAAGGGAGAATCGAGTTTAGTGTGTAGGTGAGCTCATTTCAGTTCAAAAAAGGATTTTCATGAAAAAATTGCAATAAAACTTTAATTTTTTAAGTCTATTTCCATTTATTTTGAGGTATTGCCTTATTTAACATAGTTACCTAAATTGTCAGGAAATTTGATGTCCTATGACAAAATGGAGGTCATTTTCGTATTCAGCACACCAAAAAACATAAAGATTACGTGGAATAACGAAAACAGCTCTTGAAATTTTTTTTTTTTGCAACCTGTGAATTCTGAAAAAAAAGATAAGGACCCCTTAGATTTAGTGTCATATAGACCTATATCATTATTAAAGGGGTTGTCCAGGTTCAGAGCTGAACCCGGACATACCCTGATTTTTACCCCAGCAGCATCCCTGAGCCTAGCATCTCATGCTCCGATGCGCTCCTGTGCCCTGCGCTAGATCGCGCAGGGCACAGGCTCTTGTGTTTTCAATAACACACTGCCGGGCGGTAACTGCTCCGATGCTCATGTCATGGGGGCTGCCTGGGTGAAAATGGAGGACTGTCCAGGTTCAGCTCTGAACCTGGACAACCCCTTTAAATACGGATGTAAAGCTTCTCTCAAAAATTCTGGCTACAAGGCTATCCAAGGTCACCCCTTCTATTATTCATCTAGATCAGAAGGGTTTTATTTCAAATAAGGGCACCCATTATAATCTCCATCGATTGTCCACGAATATTCAGTCTCCCGGAGGGGTCTCTTGCTCCATCTTGTCTTTAGATGCCTCCTAAGGCCTTTGACACGGGGGAGTGGAGATTCCTCTGGAAGGAGATAGATTTTTTGATATGGTTAAACTATTACATAGGGGCACTCGTCGAGGCTGCCCACTATCTCCATTGCTATTTGATATTTATGTCAAGCCTTTGGCTTTGGCCGTTAGGCAGGATGTTAAAATCAAAGAGTTTGGTTGGTCAAGATGGTGATTTTACCCCAACTCCTTTATATTCTTAGGAATTCACCTATATGGATAGAGGACTTATGGTGAGAATTATTAATGACTTGCTGTGGGGAAGAAACGAGTAAGGCTTAAATTGGAATATTTTTCTAAATCATTGGAGCAGGGGGGACTGAATCTCCCCTACCTCAAAGGTTACTTTATTGCTGGTCAGCTATGGTTGTATCGTGAATAGCAGAAAAGTGCATTGTTTACGACTTTGGTGGAGAGATCCTCGTATAATAATATCTTTACTAGAATCTGGCCAATTGATTAATCGTGAGCAGGACTATAGAGAGGCCACAAAGTTACTATCCAAGTCTTGGGGCATTTTGAGATTATGGTTGGGGGTAAAAGGTTTGCTTCAATGCACTCCTCTTTGGAATAATTCTTATTTGCATGTTTTAGGTGGAATAGCTGGGGACCAGTTTTGGCCAAAAAAATTGTGTTTTATATGTTACACAGGTGGTGAAGAATAGAGAGATATTGTCGTTTTTGGATTTAGCACAAAGGGTGGATAATTTGTCGTGGTTTAGATATTTTCAACTGTGATCGGCAGTTTCTAGTTTAAAGGATACATCACTGTTAGAGATCGATACTTCTTCCTTTTTAAATGAGTTGATTTAAATGGGAATTTAGAGCAGAGACTGAAGGCACGATTTATTAAAATACAATCACCGGGACAAAGGGCCTGGGGGGTTGATTGTCTAAGTATTCAGTTAGAGGGAAGGGGAAATATATTTTTGAATTTAAGTTTACTATCTCATAATTTTAATCACATTCTGGTACAATTTAATATTTTTCATAGATTATATGTCATGCCCCTGTGGCTTAGTAAATGAGATTTAAAAGATGGTTCCAGATGCCCACGGTGTGAACTAACGGGGGCGGATCACCTACACATGCTGGTCTTGTCCAGAGCTAGAACAATATTGGAATGATATTTATAATTTTCTTATCCATAAATTGAAGCTACAGATTCCTTTTAAGGTAGAATGTTTCATATTGGGTGATCTCTCTAAGTTAGGCACTTATAAATATAAAAAGATTTTTTTATGTAGAATATTATTTTTGGTCAGACAATTGATTACTCGGGTCTGGTTTTCATGATATACTCCAGACGTGAACTCATGGATACATTTAGTTAACCAGGTTAAAAATTATGAGAATATTCTATATAAGCAAAGAAATGTTCAAGAGAAGTGGATCAAGATATGGGAGACTTGGAGGTTTGAAACGTCGATGGTATATTTGTTTTGAGCTTCCTTTGGTGTATCTTCCCTTTATGCTTATTTATTTTTTTCCTCCTTTCCTGTTCTCTTTTGATTGAAAGTGAGATTTGTGATGCATTGCAAGGGGTTTCTGGGAATTTGTGGTCTATGGGAAAATAAAAGTATAATAATATTGATTTTGTACTAAAAATTGATTTGTATTTGTTTTTTGCTAATAAAAATACAGAAAAAAAAAAAGGGAGGCTAGAACTCCCAAATACAATCGCTGGTATTTACTACAGTTTACATCATACACCTTTCTAACCGGTCAGAGAATACAAATTCTTGTGGGGGGTGCCACTTTAAATGATGACACATTCTAGCGACATAACATCACCATAAGATGACATGATATATTAAATGGTACCCTTAAAATATACAACTGATGCCGCAAAAAAAAAAAAGCCCTCATACGGCTATATGAATGGAAAATTTAAAAAGTTATGGCTCTTGGAACGTGGGAAGGAATAAATTAAAAATGCAAAACCAAAAATGGGCCCGTTAGTTAAGTGTTTAAAGGGGTTGTCTGGCCAGTTTTTTCTGGCCTCGCCAATCCTGGTCGCTTTCACCTCACAGGAAATGACTGGTCAGCCAATCATTGGTTAGTCACTGTTGCCGCCAGGACGTAGAGACCAGTGGGGGATGTCAGAAGGGGAGTGTTCACTTTATATTTTTATTTTTTGTCATCTAATACATTCCAGAACTGTAAGAGTTACATAACGTCATAAATCAATATAATGCCATGTGACCCTGTCAGTGCTGGGAGGTCAGGCTGGGAGCTATGCTGCGGATTCGCAGCATGACAAACACTCGTCTGCAAGGGGCTTTATACTTGTAATCCATTGCTGCTTTCACTAAATAATTTAAAAAAGTAACCGCTCAAATATGCAAACGAGCCTTTTGGTGCCCCTGGCTCTGTCTATGTACACAGGATGTCCCATCTTTTCTTACTTGATTGACAGATCCAGATGGCCCTGTAATCTCGCACCTACACAGTACTACAATGTGGCACATGCGCAGGACAGAAGCCGTTTCCTCCACAGGAGCTGTAGTGTGCATGGGCTGAATTTGTGGTGCAAATTATAGGGCCAGGTGAGAGCAGACTTCAGATACCTTGTCCTGTCAGTCAACATTCCTGTGCACAGTGGTGGTGCTAGGTGCTCTGAAGGGCTAGTCCGGCCCCTTGGTGCACCAAACAGCTCATTTGCATGAACTGTCAGTATTTTTCTGGTGAAAGCAGCAGAAGATAAGATTTTGCCAAGTTACTGTATCTGGCCATTTATTTTTTTGCCTCTTTACTTTGGAGGTGAGGATGAAACGTGCAGTATTATTATTTTGCAGGTTCTTCCAGTCAGTGAAAATAAGTGAAATAGCAGCTAGATGGCAGCTGATGATTCCAGTTTTCCTTTTTTTTTTTTCTTTCTTTTTTTGCCTTTTTAACATTTGAATTGGTGCAGATTTTTATAGATCATTGTTCTGTGCCGCTGATCCTTAAAAAAGATGAGAATATCCAATGAATAGGTAATAAGCAGCGATGATGTGCATCGGTATTCGCACGCCAGCGTCCGGAGCAAAGGTAACATCCTAATCGAGAACATTGTGCGCTGACAGGTGTGCGGTATTGTTCAAACCACCGGAGCCATCTGCTTATTTTACTTTATCTTCTCATTTGTAATCATTAACTCTTCACATTTCATTGAGTTTCTGGCAGCGCTCCTCATTGAGCATGATCAATACAGAAAATCACATCGGTTTCTAGTTAAAATAGTAAAAAAGTTAACCACCAGTAAATGTAAGGGTAGGGCTACACACCACAATGCAGTGCATACGGCCAAAGATCGCCACTAGTGAAGGGGAATAGGTTCACATTGCGGCCCAGAAGTTGCTGCAACCCCACAGTCGCAGGAGATGGAATCCCGCAGGATTTCTTGCAACTAGGTCATGTTCATTGCAACTTGCAGATTAAATGCAACCCCATTTGCATTCACTAGTTGCAATGCAGGCAATGCTACACCCTGATCTGTGGCCGCCTGATACCACGTAGCTGAGCTGTAGGCTTAGTATGAATCTTTTAAGTGTGGTGTCCCATTTGCAGCTCTACGCCTGTTTGGTTTCAGTGGTCTGTCTGCCAATGACTCCTGTTGTGAAGTGTAGTCAACTAAAGATTTAAAGTGAACTGTGAGACATTGAACATGGTGTCTGAGCTGAAGGCATGTGATAGCGCAGGAGGAGCTGAGCAGATTGATTTATATAGAAGTTTTGTGGGAAAAAAATCAATACAACTTGTTCTTTCATTTACATTCTTGCTCATTCTAGGCTTTGAAGTCCAGGAGGCGGTCCTATTAGTGATTGACAGCCTTCTGCCTGTGACTGTGTATACAGAGATAACCACCTCCTTGACTTCAGAGCCTAGAATGAACAGGGCCCATTTACACAACCGTATTTCTGGGTCCGCATCCGGTTCCACAATTTTGCAGATCAGGTGTGGACCCATTTGTAACGTAACGTTAAGGGTACATGCACATGTTCAGGATTCATGTGCGGAGAATCTGCACTGAAGTCCGCAGGTGTTCGCAGGCAAATTCGTGCGGTCAATCCGCATCAATTGGTGCGGATATTCCGCGTGCGGATTTTACTAAGTGAATGAAGAAAATCCGGTCAGGAAAAATAAAATAAATTGACATGCTGCAGATTTAAAAATCCGCACCGCAGGTCAAAATCCGCGCGTAAAAAAAAAAAAATCACCATTGTGTGCATTGAGAATTTCAATACATGACCTACGGTGCTGAGTTTCCGCACGCAATCCTGATCGTGTGCATTTAGCCTAATTCAAAAGATTTGAGAATGAATAAACTTACGCAGCCTAGGTAAATAAATATATTTACTAAGTGCGATTACCGTATATTAGAGATAACAGACAAATCACATATAGAATAATAAAAAGTAAATAAACATCTCTAGCCTAAACATGCAACATATCGTAGCAAATCAATAACAGTCGCCATATCGTAGCAAATCAATTCTTAAACCCTACTAGAATGAATTGTGAGCCCCATTGGGGACTGTGTGATGCTGATGTCTGTAAAGTGCTGCAGAATATAGTAGTGCTATATAAGTGAGTAAAATAAATAAATGAAGTCTTCAGTGGAGTGCCACTTAAAGGGAACCTGTCACCGGGATTTTGTGTATAGAGCTGAGGACACGGGTTGCTAGATGGCCGCTAGCACATCCCCAATACCCAGTCCCCATAGCTCTGTGTGCTTTTATTGTGTAAAAAAAAATGATTTGATACATATGCAAATTAACCTGAGATGAGTCCTGTCCCTGACTCATCTCACGTACAGGACTCATCTCAGGTTAATTTGCATATGTATCAAATAGTTTTTTTTACACAATAAAAGCACACAGAGCTATGGGGACTGGATATGGCGGATGTGCTAGCGGCCATCTAGCAACCTATGTCCTCAGCTCTATGCACAAAATCCCGGTGACAGGTTCCCTTTAACTGTTAGTCCCTACCCCTCCTCCAGTGTGCATCACGCATGTCTGAGATCACTCAGGAATGTGTTCTTATCAGCACAAAGGAAGATGGGTACTATTATTATTATTTATTATTAAAGCGGCATTCATTCCATAGCGCTGTACATATGATAAGGGGTCACATACATAATACAGACAATTGCACTAAGCATGAACAAGACGAGTTACAGACTGGTACAGAAGGAGAGAGGGCCCTGCGCATGAGGGCTTACAATCTACATGGTATGGGGGAAGGACACAGTAGGTGAGGGTGAATCTGGTCACGGCGGTATAGAAGCAGCAGGGTCACTGGTTGTAGGCTTGTCTGAAGAGGTGGGTTTTCAGGTTTGTTTTGAAGGAATCCACTGTAGGTGAGAGTCTGATATGTTGGGGTAGCGAGTTCCAGAGTGTGGTGAATGCATGGGAGAAATCCTGGAGGCGATTGTGGGAAGAGGTGATAAGAGGAGAGGAGAGGAGTTCTTGCGAGGATCTCCGATTGCGTGTGGGGATGTATCAGGAAAGTAGCTCAGAGATGTACGGAGAGGACAGGTTGTGGACGGCTTTATTCATTTTTTGAACTGAATTCGTTGGGCAATAGGGAGCCAGTGAAGGGATTGGCAGAGGGGAGAGGCAGAGGAGTAACGAGGGGAGAGATGGATTAGTCGGGCAGCAGAGTTAGGCTACATGCACACGAACGTAAGGGCTCCATGCCCGTGCTGCGGACCTCAAATTGCGGTCCGCAATGCCGGGCACAGACCGTGGGGCAGCCACATGCGGATTGCGGACCCATTCACTTGAATGGGGTCCGCGAACCGCATCTGACGGTCCGCACCGCAAAAAAGTAGTGCATGCACTACTTTTTTGCAGTGCGGAGGCACAGCCACAAACACCACGGCAGCACTCCGTACTGCTTCCGTGGGGTTCCGATCCGTGCCTCCGTTCTGCATCTCCGTGATTGCGGACCCATTCAAGTGAATGGGTCTGTGATCCGTGATGCGGAATGCACACAGCCGTGTGCATGTAGCCTTAAGAATAGATTGGAGGGGTGCGAGAGTGCTAGATGGAAGGTCACAGAAGAGGATGTTGCAGTAATCTAGGCAGGAGATTATGAGGGCATGCACAAGACTCATGGTTGAGGAGTACGCGGATGCGGGAGATAATTTTGAGTTGGAGGCGTCAGGTGGTGGAAAGGGCTTGGATTTGCGGTCTGAAGGAGAGGGCAGAATCCAAGGTCACTCCAAGGCAGCGGACTTGGTTGACCGAGGACAGTGTGCAGCCATTGATCGTGATAGGTCTGTTGGGGGGTTTGAGCAAGATGGGGGAAAGATTAAAGGGGACAGAACCAATCAGTATTTAAAGGAAATCTGTCACGGGGATAATCACTATTGAAGTAAAGCCATAGCCTAATAGCACTTAGTACCTTATTTCCAGATGTACCTTTGTTCCAGCAATAGATGTTTTTTATCCTCTGAAAATCCAGTTTATTTGGTATGCAAATGAGCCAGTAAGGTGCCCAGAGGGGCGTCACTCTTGCAGGAAGGAGCCCAGACACGCCTCCTGCCACAATGTCTCCACCCACCCCTCCTACATCCTATTCAAGCCATAACTGCCCCCTTTTCCCTGCTCCAAGCATGAGGGCATGCTTGGGCACTAGCGATTTATCCTGGTGACAGATTTCCTTTAAAAATACTCTTAAAATACACCATTCATTTCATCTGGGCCACAAAAGATGCGGATTGTGTGCTATCTGCATCCGCACTTCCGTTCTGCAGCCCCACAAAAAAGATAGAAGATGTCTTATTCTTTTCCATTCTTGCAGTCAAGAATAGGCATCTCTATCATAGGGAAGGAGGCTCCGATACGCAAAATGCGGAACTCACGCAGCCAGTATCCGTGTTTTGTCGATCCACAAAAAAAACGGATGCAGTCGTGTGAATGAGCCCTTATACAGAATTTTTTCCCATAAAACTATGCATCAGTCTGCTCAGCTCCTGCTGCTCTATAACCTGCTGCCTTCAGCTCAGTCACCATGTTCAATGTGACAGGTTCCTTTTATGTGTAATTAAAGATTAAAGTATGCCGGCCTAATTATGCTGAAAGGACACTCTTTTAGCTAAACTGCTAAAACACCTATATTCCCATAGTAATGCTTGCTGAAAGGTTAAAGACTGCCCAAACTGCGTGGAGTTTGTATGTCCTCCCCGTGTTTGCGTGAGTTTCCTTCGGGTCCTCCATTTACTCCCACACTCCAAAGACATACTGATAGGGAACTTAGATAAATAAATATGTATATTGTATACTTACCTGCATGATTAATATAGAAATCTGGACACGGTGCATGGGCTGCTGTCAGTCTGCAGCTTAGGCTCTCCCTCAGTCCCCCCTCCTTTTCTAAAATTTTGCGCGTGCGCACAGGCCTGTGCCTGATGCGCCCGTGCAGACTTTTCGATTCAGCCTCATTGAGCGAAGTGCGCATGCGCACTTCGCACTTCGCTCAACCTCCCGATAACGCGAACACTGCTGCACGCGCGGGATCTTAGAAAAGAAGGAGGGGGGACTGAGGGAGAGCCGGAGGCGTATTTCTTCACATTCAGGCGGCGCTAATTCAAGGCAGAGGAGGAGCTGGGCACCAACGGCGGCGGCGGCATGTTCAGACCAGGAGAAACGCCCTGGGCACCTTATCCTCATGACTGACAGGTTAGATAAAAGGTTTTTTTATCAGAACGAGCCTGCGGATTTCGCATATAACAACACCATTGTAATCACAGGGGCTCCATGGACAGAACTAGTTTTAAAAGTGGGGGTTAGAAAGTGGTGACAGAGTCCCTTTAAGTGCAAGGATTGTGTGCACTGGAACATGAGACACAGCCTGCTTTGAAGTGCCGCTTGTCTTGGGTGAGTATCTATAAAATGGAACAAAGGGATTCTAATGCTGGAAAATATTATCTGTCTATTGTGGTAAGAATTTCAAATTAAAAACCGTCCATGTGAATCAGCGCAGCTGACGATATGTGGAAGGTGGCGAAAAACATGATGCAAAAATACAATTTACATGTAATATAATGGTCTTCTCTCAGTGGCGGTGCTCACCCCAACCCCATTAGTTTACATCCTCTGGGTCATTCGAGTTTGAGCCACTCAGTGCCTTTCTCCTTGGCGCTCAGGTTCTCGTGTCTCATGCTCCTCCATTTTTTTCCCCATGCAGAGACGAGGTGATTCCTTATAGTCCTATTGCCTTATGCACAGAGCCCTGTATGGAGGTACAGGTGTCAGACCCTTCAGCATCATTCGCAGTAGGGATCCAACAGAAAATCATACACGTGAAATGGCATATAGTATGGCCCTGTATAATTCTGTGGGTGCAGAGTTATGGTCTCTGTTGTACACAGCTGTAATGTGTCCTTAAAGGAATTGTTCAGGATTAACACAAACAGAGCCACACCTGTCCACTCTGGTGGTGTGTGGTATTGCTGCTCATCCATTTAGTAGAGTAGAGCTGCAATACAATATATAACATGTGAACAGATGTAGTGCTGTTTTTGTAAGGGTGTATACACACTGAGTTTTTTCTGTGCTGAAAACAATCCATTGTGGGATCCGCTTCGAAATTCCATGTGGTTTTTGACCCCACCCTTTTTAATAGGAACTTGTGATTTGTATTTGGCGTAAAATTTGCAAAAGGATAAATGTCACCTCTTTTTCCGCACGGCGGTTCTTACAGCCGCAAGGAAAAAAATAAAAATAACGTGTGTAATCTGTTCGGAATCAGCAAAAAGACTCTGTGAGCTCAGCCTAAGAAGCTGGACACCCCTTTTAATTTGCCACTTCAAGGACCATCTCTTTGAGAAGGCCACCCCCTTATCCAGACCTTATTTTTAGTTCCACCATATATTATCCAAACTGACCATCTTTGAGATGATCGTCCCCGTAGATGAACATGGGGGTCATTTACTAAAGTCTGACATGTCAATCGCCGCTCTTAGTAATAGAATAGCCGACCAGTCTATTAAAAGGCGCACAGCTCTTAGGCCACGTTCACATCTCCGGTGATTTTTTTCCAGCAGGCTGTTTCAGCAGAGAATTCTATACCGGATCCTTCAGACCAGCGCTAGATCCTTATTGACTATAATGAGATCTGGGCGCTTTCCGGCATAAATGTCCGGTTTCGGGCTGAAACATACAGCTGCAGCGTTTTTTGTTTCGTCGGCAACAGAACCGAAATGTACTCCAACCAATGGTGTTAATTGAGTCAGGCAGTGGAGTTCCACCCACGCTGTGCCTACTTTTTGGAAAGCGCCAAGGGTGTTGGAAAAAGCTAAAAAGTTGAATAGCGGCATTTACGACAAATCTGTCGACTTTTCTAACTAAAAATGAAAACTAGCTAAGAGCTGTGGTTTCATGGTAATCTTGGCTGGTTGCACTGCACATACATACGTATACACTAAGCCTGGCTCTCTAGCGCCGGCGTCCGGCATGGTCTTCTGGGGGGCCTGTACTTTCGGACTGTGACTTTGTCTTTTTGTCTAGCAGACAATATTGTTCCAAACCTGCCATTTTCTACATGCGCGGGGGAAGTCTTGCTTTGATTTCTAATTATGCTATAATTAAGATTTAATTTACTGCCGTCTGTTTTCTGTTTCTCATGGTTTCAACTTTTCATCAAAGCCTCAAGGATTAATAATGGGCCTCGTTCCTGTGTCATTAGGCTGCGGTCCCGTGGCTTGAGGTGTGTTTATGTACCTGTGAAGCAATCACCCATTATATTAAAGAATACACGTTCTTCTCTAATGAGGCAATTTAGGATCGTCGTGGCATTACAGTAATTACAGGTGTGGAGGGTACAGACTCGTCAGCCTGGTGGTAGGAAATAAAAATAAAATAAGAGACAGAAAGCGGGCCTCTTTTTTTTGATTTAATATACAATAGGGGAGAGATCACTTTGGAGAAAAAAAAAAAATATTTAACTTTTGCCAAGTTCTTCTATAAATTAAACCTGTGTCATCAGAGTTCATAAGGTTAAAGGGGTTATCCGAGTTATGGGGGGGAAAAAACAACACATTACAAAACTCATCCAGACTTACATATACATGATTTATAAAAACACAAAACAAAAACAAAACAAAACAACTTTGCAGAGTGCCTCCTCTGCTTAGCTACTTTCACACTGGCGTTTCTGGTTCTGCTTGTGAGATCCGTTTCAGGGCTCTCACAAGCGGCCCAAAACAGATCAGTTCGGCCCCAATGCATTCTGAATGGATAAGGATCCGTTCAGAATGCATAAATTTGGCTGTGTTTGGTTTTCGTTGCGTTTTTTAGGCGGTTACTAAAACGCAGCTTACAGCGTTTTGGTGTCCGCCTGACGATGCGGAGCCAAACGGATCCGTCCTGACTTACAATGTAAGTCAATGGGGACGGATCAGTTTTTACTGACACAATATGGTGCAATTGAAAACGGATCCGTCCCCCATTGACTTTCAATGTAATTCAAGACGGATCCATTTTGACTTAGACACTTTTTTTTAAAGAATAATGCAAACGGATCCGTTCTGAACGGATACAAGCGTTTGCATTATTTGTGCGGATCCGTCTGTGCAAATACAAGACGGATTCTCACCGAACGCAGGTGTGAAAGTAGCCTTACATGCTGTGGGGGTATAACAACAATCACTGAGCTCTCCCTCATGAATATTTATGGGTGTGAGCAATTTACCCAGCCCCTCCCCCTGCACTGCAGATATAGAATACATATATTTATACATAGATGTATATAAAGAAAATATATATAGATATAGAGCTATATATTCACCAGTGCCGCCGCACTGGGGAATGATCGCGTATACGCGATTCATCATAGGAGCCGGCCGGCAGCAAGTTGCTGAGAGAGGGGCGGGCGTTTCGTGTACAGAGCTGGGCCACTCCCTCAGGCAGGGATAAGCCTGTGCACGAGACGTTATCACATGAGCCTAGTGGATGACGTCGGGGGTCACGTGACCCGCAGCGCTGTGGGTGAAACAGGACCACGAAGTTATTTACAAAAGGAATGTTTAGGATGATATAAGGCACATTAGGATAAATATATATAACTCGGGACAACCCCTTTAAAGGGGGCCAAGTTTTACATTATCCCCTATCCAAAGTATAGGAGCTAACTAGCTGATCATGAGAAAAGGGGGTCCCGTCCCCCATTCTGATTGAGCGGCAGGTCTGCAATGCGCACTGCCACTCCATTTATTCTCGGTGGGAGCGCCGAAGATAGCCAAGTACAGCACTCTACTGTCTCGGAGAGAATCAGTGGAGCGGCAGTGAGCATGCCCGACCTCCCACTCCACCAGAAAGGAGGAACGGGACACCATGTTGCATCATCAGTGGGGGGTCCCTGCGGTTGGACCCTAAGCGATCGGCTAGTTATCCTGTAGATGGGAGATAATGTAAAAACTTGGCAAAACACCTTCAACCTTATGATCAAACCTGAATGTTGGGGGTCCCAGAGGTGAGAACCTCAACAATCAACTAGTTGTCCCCTACCCTGTGGATTACTTAAAAAACTTGGTACAACAAGTCAGATTCTGTGGCTGGAAATTTTATCATGAGGTATTGTATGTCTGAGACGAGCGCAAGACCTTCTAGTAGGAATAGTAGAGGAATGGCACAACATGCTCCAGAATTATTATTACATGGGGTAATGCTAGTAGTCACTAAAACTGACACATCAGGAGAAGGGACGTGTCCTCTATGAAGGATGATTGCTGTGATAGATATATTTTTTTTAAGTGCAGTATTGGTGGTTGTATGAACTCAGGTATATATGTTAAGCGCCGCCATTGTGATGTAATTTTTTAGCTGTTTGCCGCCCTCACACTTTATATCTGTTGTGAATTTTTTGTTGCTTTTGGGTGAGACAGAGCGTTCTGTAATTTTTAATGAGATGAACACGCTTGAGATGTTTGCGCTGTGATGCTGGATGAGGTCAGGAGACGCTGCAATCTGTCCTGTTCCAGCTGCTTGACTGTGTTGGCAAGCATAACATCACAGTCATGGCGTGTCAGCGTGCCGGGGGTTTCCTGCTAAATGTCCTCCGGATTTCTGGCAATGCACAGGTTAATGCATTAACTCCTGTAGGCGCCTCTATTACATATGAGTGGGAGATGGAAACGTGATGGTAATAGATAAACAGTTCTGTCTCCTGCCTCGTCCCTCTTGTCATGTCTCATTATGCAGTCGCCCCTCACATCACCTAATTATAAGAGACGGGGATGATTTTGTTTAGTTTGTGTTTTTTGTTTTGTTTTTTCCACCTATGTTATTTTTCACACCTTGTTTGAAACGAATCTTGCAATGTGATCCTATGAGGAAGAAGGCCGAAGCGTGTTGTCGAGGTTAGATCCAATAAATGGAGACTTGAAGACCATATCAATCGGGATAAACTCACCTTTTCAGTGTCAGGAAAACAAAAAGGGAATTCTTTTGATTCATAGCTCGGCTGCAGTTAGGAGGTACGGCGGTAGGCCGAAAGATTTGAGGTGTATTGTCAGCCATGGAGGTTTGGTAGCCACATATTGTATGCATGCTACGCTCTGGACTATTTTCTCCCTTTTTTCTAAAGCTTAATTTTAGGAGGTGAAGGATGGCTAAAACCCGGCTACAAGTGAGACAGGACGTAGTTGCTGCACTCTTGGATCACGCTCAGGTTCTCATATTTGACTGTAAATACGCCTCACCCCAAAAAATGCTATTAAAAAAAAAAATCTTTAAGGGGAGTCAGTCACAAGGAAATTTACATAAATGTAAAGGCTATGTACACCTTTTTCTTTAGGGCCAAATTTTTATTATTATTATTGCATTGTACTTATTTTGAGCTAAAAATATTTTTTTTTCGATTGGTCTTTATAAAAATTTGGAGTCCCTTTTTTGTCTACATAGCTGATATTCTCCAGTAGCTTCCTGTGGATTTTCTGTCTTTTTCCGTCATCTGGGGAGCTGACGGCTCCTTATCTCTGCTCTCTGATCTTATAAACACTCACTATAGCTCAGTTCTTACCTTTACCCTGGGTTCACACCTGAGCGTTTCTGAGACGCGCGTAAAACGCGCGTATTTGTATCGCGTTTTTATGCGCGTTTTTTGCAATAGTAAACACGCGTTTGACGCATTGACTGCAGTGTTGTCCAATGAGTCTATGGCCCAAACGTGGCCGTAGGCTACTTTCATACAGACGGATCCGAAGATCCGTCTGCATAAAAGCTTTTTCAGAGCTGAGTTTTCACTTCGTGAAAACTCAGTTCCGACAGTATATTCTAACACAGAGGCGTTCCCATAGTAAGAGATCGGGTGCTGCCAGGCAGCAGGGGGCAGTCATGTACACAGTTCGTAGTATATTCTAACTTGAAGCGTCCCCATCACTATGGGAACGCCTCTGTGTTAGAATATACTGTCGGATCTGAGTTTTCACGATCTAACTCAAATCCGATTGTATATTCTAACATAGAGGCGTTCCCATGGTGATGGGGACGCTTCAAGTTAAAATATACCATCGGATTGGAGAAAACCCCGATCCGATGGTATAATAGGGACTCCTGACTTTACATTGAAAGTCAATGGGGGGCAGATCCGTTTGCAATTGCACCATATTGTGTCAACGTCAAACGGATCCGTCCCCATTGACTTGCATTGTAAGTCAGGACGGATCCGTTTGGCCCTGCACGGCCAGGCGGATACCAAAACGACTTTTTCCTTCATGTCCGTGGATCCTCCAAAAATCAAGGAAGACCCACGGAAGAAAAAGCGGACACGATTCACGGAACTACGGAACCCGTTTTTGCGGACCGCAAAAAAAAAAACGTCCGTTTGCATGAGGCCTCACTGATAAGAATGTGGCTTAAATAAGTGTTTATGACCTCTTAGTAGTTTAGAGATAAGGGTTATAAGATGACCGGCACAAAGTGAAATTACCAGTCACACAGTTAGAAAAACCGTTAACCTTTTGTGACAGAACGTCTCAATATTTTTAATAAATGCCAAAAATGAGTAAAATGCAATCATAAACAAAAATTGCCACCAAAGGTGTACATAGCCTTTAAACCAGGCATATAATACCTTGTAGAACTATCTCAGCTGAATGTAATGATGCCTTTCAGTTAGTGATACATTGCTTTGTTCTGGAGAAAAAGGACTTTTAATCCATTTTCAAATGAGCAGTTTAGTGCAGCCCAAGCCACCTTTAGTGCAGCCCAACTTTGCACCTCCTACTTCCTCTGCCAGCCCCTTCTCTTGATTGATTGGGCCAGGTTCCTGAATAGTCATATCAGCCCTGCCAATCAAGAAGGAGAGGGAGGGGCTGGCATAGGACGTAGTTGGAGAAAGGGTGCACAGAGTACCTTGGGCCCGCCCTCAGTGCACTTAACTGCTAGCTTAAAAGTACTTTTTCTCTAGAGTGAAGCAACGAATCGCCAAGTGCAAAGCATTATTGCATTCAGCTGAGCTAGCCCTACAAGACATTTGGGAAGATTTCTCAAGACTGGTGATCGCCTGTGTGCTGGAGGCAGATGCCTCTTAATATATTAGGCACATCTCTGGCACTCGGCGCGCTAAAAAACTCAGTGGATGGCGTAGCTTTCACCTATAACTTATGCTAATTTTTGGCACAAATTTCTGTAAATCTAGCAGTCCGCAATAGGCTCCACCTCACCCATTAGGCCCCAGCCTTTTTCTCACCAGTTTAGAAAGGTGGCAAATTATGGCACAAATTTTGCGACTTTTTAACACCACAATAGTGGCTCAGACTTATTGATAAGTTCCCCCCATTGTGCTTGGTTTATCGGTGAATTTCCTGCTGATTCCTGATTCCTCTTTAGGCACAGCAATCATTTAAGAAATGGAGACATTTTATTTGACACTCCACATTTCACATCAGAGCTTTAGAAAACCCAAAAGAAGGAATATTCAGAAGAATATGTTAAGTAAATGCTAATGCAATGAGCTTTGTGGGTTCAATAATCCAAAGCGCGTCCTCATGAGAGGGTGAGTGAAGTGTCATTAGGAAAAGTCCATTGACTGATGATGAGTGATGAGATCAGCGTTAGTTCAAGTCATGACCTCCATTCCAGCGCTGAACTCATACACGGTCACTTTCATGAATGTTTTCCCTGTGGTTACTGATTGACCCATGCAGGACATTAGTCCAAATACCAAGGTAGGTTTCCCCATAGAGGAACATTTTTCCAAATCGGACTCATCCGGTATTTTTACACTATTTTTAAAGTCGATACCTTGGGCTTAATCCCATAGTCACTGAACATCTATTTGAAAGATTCCCACTTGAACATAATCCTAAGCCCAATCTAAGGGCTCATGCACATGAAAGGGTGCCGCCCGTTCTGTGCATTGGAGACAGCAGAATGCGCGGGCACCAACCGTGTGGCTGGCGCAGAAGGATGCAGACCCATTCAACTTGAATGGGTCTGTGATCCGTCCACACCGCAAAAAAAATAAGAAGGTAAAGTTCTATTTTTTTGTGGTACGGAGACACGGACAGAAAACCCACGGAAGCACTCTGTAGTACTTCCGTACCTCCGTTAAATACCGCACCTTACAGATTGCAGACCCATTTAAGCGAATAGGTCCGCATCCGTGATGCGGTGTACAAATGGCCGATGCCTGTATATTGCGGACCCGCTGTTTGTGGGCCGCAATACAGGCATCGGCCAACATTAGTCATGTGCATGAGCCCTTTTACGTTAGCAGCACATATGCAAGAAAGGTAGCGTAAAACTTTGAAATCAGATTTCTGCTGGCATCGCGTGTGAGGGTGACTTCAGTGTTTGATCAGTTATTTCCATCAGTGGGCCAAAACCAGTAGTGAAGCCTCCACAGATATCAGGTATAATGGAAAGATATTCACCTGTTCTGTGTTTTTGACCCAGATCTAGTTTTGGCTCACAATAACTGACTAAATAACTAAAATGTGAACTAAAGGGGTAGTCTAGTTCCTGAGACCCATGCCACACAGATATTTTTTACAGGTGAGGTGGTTGTTTTTTCATGCAATGGCCTTTACAATATTATGTGGATGGTCCTGGCTCTGCTAAATGAAGAGCTGCTGCTTGATAGAGGCTTTCTGCTGCTTTTTATAGGGCAAGAGACCCCACTATACCTCCCTATTCTCTAATAGGACTCATGAACAGGGGCTCATCCTAGCGAGACAACGTCTCTAATACAGTGGTGGTGAACTGTATACAGCACTGCAGTCTCCTCATTCTCAGGATCGTTGGATTTCCGACAATCATAAACCATACCCTAATGATATGGCATCACGTATGGGAATATCCCTTTAAATACTATGCATTTTTCATTTAAGCTAAATATGTCTAAGTATGATCAGTAATTGGAAATTATAAGTGTGCAGGAGTCTCTGAAACTATTTTATATTGCTTTTGATTCTTCACTACGCATTTGTAGTCCTACACAGTACATGCAGTGCCTTGCAAAACTATTCACCCCCCTTGACTTTTTTCGTGTTTTGGTGCCTCACAACCTGGAATTAACATGGATTGTTTGAGGATTTGCATCATTTAATTTACAGAACATGCCCACAACTTTGAAGATGTGTTATTTTAATTTTATTTTTATTGTGAAGCAAACAACAAATAGGACAAAATAACAGAAAAAGTCAATGTGCATAACTATTCACCCCCTCAAGTTAATACTTTGTAGAGCCATCTTTTGCAGCAATCGCAGCTCCAAGTCGCTTTGGATAAGTCTCTATGAGCTTGCCACTTCTTACCAGTGGGATTTTTGCCCATTCCTCCTTACAAAACTGCTCCAGCTCCTTCAGGTTGGATGGTTTGCGCTTGTGAACAGCAATCTTTAAGTCTGACCACAGATTTTCTATTGGATTGAGATCTGGGATGTGACTCGGCCATTCCAACACATTTACATGTTTCCCCTTAAACCACTGAAGTGTTGCTTTAGCCGTGTGTTTGGGGTCATTGTCCTGCTGGAAGGTGAACCTCCGTCCTAGCCTCAGATCACGCACAGAGTGGGACAGGTTCTGCTCAAGAACATCCCTGTATTTAGCACCATCCATCTTTCCCTCAACTCTGACCAGTTTCCCAGTCCCATCCCCCCAGCATGATGCTGCCACCACCATCTCTCACTGTGGGGATGGTGTTCTTTGGGTGATGTGATGTGTTGAGTTTGCACCAGACATAGCGTTTTCTTTGATGGCCGAAAAGGTTCAAGTTTAGTCTCATCAGACCAGAGCACCTTCCTCCATACATTTTGGGAGTCTCCCACAGGCCTTTTCGCAAACTCACAACGTGCCTTATTGTTTTTAGCTAAAATAATGGCTTTCTTCTGGCCACGCTGCCATAAAGCCCAACTCTATGGAGTGTACGGCTTATTGTCGTCCTATGTACAGATACTCCAGTCTCTGCTGTGGAACTCTGCTGCTCCTCCAGGGTTACCTTAGGTATCTGTGCTGTCTCTCTGATTAATGCCTTCCTTGCCCGGTCCGTGAGTTTTGGCGGCGGCCGTCTCTTGGCAGGTTTGCTGTTGTGCCATGTTCTTTCCATTTGATTATGATAGATTTGATGGTGCTCCTGGGGATCATCAAAGATTTGGATATTTTTATATAACCTAACCCTGACTTGTACGTACTTCTCAACAACATTGTCCCTTGCTTGTTTGGAGAGTTCCTCGGTCTTCATAGGCAGGTTTGGTTAGTGATTAGTGTTGAGCGAACTTGTGTTTTAAGTTCGTTGTCTGAAGTTCGGGTTATAGAAGAATCGCGTTATGGATTCTAAATTCCGTTATGGTCCGTGGTAGCGGAATCCATAACGCGATTCTTCGATAACCCGAACCCGAACTTTAGACGCCGAACTTAAAAAACAAGTTCGCTCAACACTATTAGTGATGCCTCTTGCTTAGGTGTTGCAGCCTCTGGGGCCTTTCAAAAAAGGTGTGTATGTGTAATGACAGATCATGTGACACTTAGATTGCACACAGGTGACATCATTTCACTAATTATGCGACTTCTGAAGGTAATTGGTTGCACCAGAGCTTTTTATGGGCTTCCTAACAAAGGGGGTGAATACATACGCACAGGCCAATTTTCTGTTTTCTATTTCTAAACAATAGTTTTACTTATATATTTTTCTCATTTCACTTCACCAACTTAGACTATTGTGTTCTGAACCATCACATAAAATTCAGATTAACAAAACATTCAACTAAAGGCTGTAATGTACCAAAACACAAAAAAAGTCAGGGGGGGGGGGGGTGAATACTTTTGCAAGGCACTGTATGATGCGGGGCTGTCATACGTATCCACGTACAGGCTGATATATACTTAGCAAACATGCACATTTATAATAAGTGCCAAAATGTGGAAGTGACTCACTGCGAAAATATTCTTCCCCTCGTTTTCTAACCCCATTTTCCAGGATAACGTGTTTGTTTCAGGACAATAGGTCTATTATTATTTTTACTAGCATGCTTTATTATTTATTTATTGTATCTCGTCCACGTAATTTGCGGTATTGAAGACTGTGACTAATATTCCTATACATTACTTTTATTTCGGTGCAGTACAATGATACAAGGCAGGGATCACCCCGACCATTGTATGGAGAAATTCTGCTGTAATGACACATCTTTGTCCCAGTTTCATAGACCAGTTCTCCTGGAGACACTTCCTTAGTAAAGTAGATCATCGCTAAGGTACCTTTACACGAGGCAATGATCAGTAGTATGATTGAGCGACGAACAAGTGGTTACTTGGTGTAGTGAACGTTTCAACAATGACCTTTTAGACTCCCCGATTATCGTTCACAAAATCATAATTTTAATTGCATATTCCATCGTTTGTAAAGCAGACAATTGCTTTTGTATAAATGTATTTGTAATCCTGCGTGCAGTGAACGATTCCTGGTTACATGTAAGAAATCGTTAATGTCCAACGATGATTTTTGTGCCCACGCAACTAATAGATCCAACGAGAAATCTACCTGTTGTCGCTCTGTCATACATTGCTTTTACACAGCTCAATAATCGTGCAGTTTTGCTTGATTTAATGATAATTTACACGATATTCGGCTTGTGTAACAGTACCTTTAGGCAGCTATTCTGGAAGCAGTTCTTCTAGAGGAGAATAGTGACAAGCTTACTGCACCAGTGATGATGTACTCTTCTTATGCCGATTGCCTCCGTTTTGGTCTTTTCTTTGATGCTGGCAGAGCAATTGGCCAGTGCGTGCGACTGTTGCGTCATAGTTTTGTCGTCTGATCCTTGTGGCTTATTCAACTCCTCTGTTCCTCTCTTGCTACCCTGGTTCTGCTGTGCTAAACTGCTAAGTAAGACTTCATGTTCCTTCTGATCTGTGCAGTTTTGTAATCTGGTGCACTGCACATATCCAGGCTATATAACCCAGGATGCCCTTTCCAGCCACTGAGCGTTCAACCCGGTTCTGAGTTGCGCTGTTTAGGGTACTTTCACACTAGCGTTATTCTTTTCTGGCATTGAAATACGGTAAAGGGGCTCAATACCGGAAAAAAAATGCATCAGTTTTGTCCTAATGCATTCTGAATGGAAAGCAACCCGTTCAGTATGCATCAGGATGTCTTCAGTTCCATCCCTTGTACAGCATTTGACCAGACAAAATACCGCAGCATGCTTCGTTTTTTTTTTTTTTTTCGGCCAAAATCCCGGAACAGTACTGCACTTGCCGGATCCAGCATTAATTTCCATAGAGATGTATTAATGCCGGATCCGGTAGCAAGTGTTCCGGAAATTGCCACATTGCGGGATCCGGTTTTCCGGTCTGCGCATGCGCCGGGACATAGGAGGAGCAGGTTTCTCTTTTGAAAAAAATAATAATGAAATACCGGATCAGTTATTCTGGATGAGACGGATCCGGAAAAAATTGCTTTCAGTTTGTATACGGATTGTCGGATCCGGGATGCAGTTCCGTTGCCAGAACTGCCTACCGGATTCTAAAAACGCTAGTGTGAAAGTACCCTTAACTCTGATGAATAATATGATGACCTTGGCGGGGGTAGGTGGGCACAGATGTGTTTTGATCAAAATATATTGGCTAATAGTCTCAGATTTTATTACATCAGAGTGAGGGCTTAGTCCTTATATAATGCTTGCATCTATTTTGTTAGTGTTTTATTATCTTTTTTTCGTGCAGGATGTTTTTTTCCTTTTTTCTCTTTTCTGTGATTTTTGTTTATTATATGGTGATTATTACCTTTTCTGACTGAGCGCCCAGTACCGCACTCCTGGACTGTTTATTGGATTTGCTTCTATTTTGTCCTCTTTTACTCGTTCTTCTCTGCTTCTGGCCCAGCTAGATGACCATTCTATTGGTCCTGATACCAGTCAGACCCCCCAGCGACCATATATTTGTCATCTTGTGGACAGGTGATAAATGTTGTTTATGGGAAAACCACAATGAGCATATTCACCTAGTCCAGACCTAAATCCGATTGAGAATCTGTGGGCTGGAATAAAAATTTTTGCTCACAGACTCTCTCCATCCAATATGACTGAGTGCAAGTTCTTCTGCAAAAAAGAATGGGCAAAAATCAGCCTCAGGATGTGCAATGCATGTAGAGACATTCCCCAAAAGACTTGTAGCTTTAACCACTACAGGACCGCCGTACGCAGGATTGCGTCCTGCCGGCGGCCCTGCTCTTCTGGGTGGACGCATATACGCGTCCTCCCGCGAGAGCCGAGATTTCCTGTGAACGCGCGCACACAGGAACGGAAGGTAAGCGAGTGGATCTCCAGCATGCCAGCGGCGATCGCTTGCTGGCAGGCTGGAGATCTGAATTTTTTAACCCCTAACAGGTATATTAGACGCTGTTTTGATAACAGCGTCTAATATACCTCCTACCTGGTCCTCTGGTGGTCCCTTTTGTTAGGATCGACCACCAGAGGACACAGGTAGGTCAGTAAAGTCGCACCAAACACTACACTACACTACACCCCCCCCCCCCGTCACTTATTAACCCTTTATGAACCCCTGATCACCCCATATAAACTCCCTGATCACCCCCCTGTCATTGATCACCCCCCCTGTCATTGATCACCCCCCCTGTCAGGCTCCGTTCAGACGTCCGTATGATTTTTACGGATCCACGGATACATGGATCGGATCCGCAAAACGCATACGGACGTCTGAATGGAGCCTTACAGGGGGGTGATCAATGACAAGTGGGTGATCACGCATATAGACTTCCTGATCACTTCCCTGTCATTGATCACCCCTCTGTCATTGATCACCCCCCTGTAAGGCTCCATTCAGACATCCGCATGATTTTTACGGATCCACTGATACATGGAACGGATCCGCAAAACACATACGGACGTCTGAATGGAGCCTTACAGGGGGGTGATCAATGACAAGTGGGTGATCACGCATATAGACTTCCTGATCACTTCCCTGTCATTGATCACCCCTCTGTCATTGATCACCCCCCTGTAAGGCTCCATTCAGACATCCGCATGATTTTTACGGATCCACTGATACATGGATCGGATCCGCAAAACACATACGGACGTCTGAATGGAGCCTTACAGGGGGGTGATCAATGACAGGCGGGTGATCACCCATATAGATTCCCTGATCACCCCCTGCATTGATCACCACTCTGTCATTGATCACCCCCCTGTAAGGCTCCATTCAGACGTCCGCATGATTTTTACGGATCCATGGATACATGGATCGGATCCGCAAAACACATGCGGACGTCTGAATGGAGCCTTACAGGGGGTGATCAATGACAGAGGGGTGATCACCCATATACACTCCCTGATCACCCCCTGTCATTGATCACCCCCCTGTAAGGCTCCATTCAGACGTCCGCATGTGTTTTGGTATCCATGGATCCGTAAAAATCATGCGGACGTCTGAATGGAGCCTTACAGGGGGGTGATCAATGACAGGGGGTGATCAGGGAGTGTATATGGGTGATCACCCCTCTGTCATTGATCACCCCCCCCCCCCCCCCCCCCTGTAAGGCTCCATTCAGACATTTTTTTGGCCCAAGTTAGTGGAAATTTTTTGTTTGTTTTTGTTTTTCCTTAGGCTACTTTCACACTAGTGTTCGATCGGATCCGTTCTGAACGGATCCGATCATAATAATGCAGACGGAGGCTCCGTTCAGTACGGATCCGTCTGCATTATTTTAGCATATAACAGCCTAAGTGTGAAAATAGCCTCGTACGGATTCGTCCAGACTTTCAATGTAAAGTCAATGGGGGACGGATCCGCCTGAAGATTGAGCCATATTGTGGCATCTTCAAACGGATCCGTCCCCATTGACTTACATTGTAAGTCTGGACGGATCCGCACGCCTCCGCACGGCCAGGCGGACCCCCGAACGCTGCAAGCAGCGTTCAGCTGTCCGCCTGTCCGTGCGGAGGCGAGCGGAGCGGAGGCTGAACGCTGCCAGACTGATGCAGTCTGAGCGGATCCGCTCCATTCAGACTGCATCAGGGCTGGACGGCTGCGTTCGGGTCCGCTCGTGAGCCCCTTCAAACGGAACTCACGAGCGGACCGACGAACGCTAGTGTGAAAGTAGCCTTACAAAGTCTCATATTCCACTAACTTGTGTCAAAAAATAAAATCTCACATGAACTCACCATACCCCTCACAGAATCCAAATGCGTAAACATTTTTAGACATTTATATTCCAGACTTCTTCTCACGCTTTAGGGCCCCTAAAAAGCCAGGGCAGTATAAATACCCCACATGTGACCCCATTTCGGAAAGAAGACACCCCAAGGTATTCCGTGAGGGGCATATTGAGTCCATGAAAGATTGAAATTTTTGTCCTAAGTTATGCAAAAAGATTGCAAAGTTCTTCTCACACATTTGGGCCCCTAAATTGCCAGGGCAGTATAACTACCCCACAAGTGACCCCATTTTGGAAAGAAGACACCCCAAGGTATTCCGTGAGGGGCATGGCGAGTTCCTAGAATTTTTTATTTTTTGTCGCAAGTTAGTGGAATATGAGACTTTGTAAGAAAAAAATAAAAATAAAAAGTCATCATCATTTTCCGCTAACTTGTGACAAAAAATAAAAAGTTCTATGAACTCACTATGCCCATCAGCGAATACCTTAGGGTGTCTACTTTCCGAAATGGGGTCATTTGTGGGGTTTTTCTACTGTCTGGGCATTGTAGAACCTCAGGAATCATGACAGGTGCTCAGAAAGTCAGAGCTGCTTCAAAAAGCGGAAATTCACATTTTTGTACCATAGTTTGTAAACGCTATAACTTTTACCCAAACCATTTTTTTTTTTTGCCCAAAATTTTTTTTTTTATCAAAGACATGTAGAACTATAAATTTAGCGAAAAATTTATATATGGATGTATTTTTTTTTGCAAAATTTTACAGCTGAAAGTGGAAAATGTCATTTTTTTGCAAAAAAATCGTTACATTTCGATTAATAACAAAAAAAGTAAAAATGTCAGCAGCAATAAAATACCACCCAATGAAAGCTCTATTAGTGAGAAGAAAAGGAGGTAAAATTCATTTGGGTGGTAAGTTGCATGACCGAGCGATAAACGGTGAAAGGAGTGTAGTGCCGAAGTGTAAAAAGTGCTCTGGTCATGAAGGGGGTTTCAGCTAGCGGGGCTGAAGTGGTTAATCGGAGCGACAGGTGGTCCTATGACGTATTGACTCAGGGGGGCTGAATACAAATGCACACCACACTTTCCAGATTTTTATTTATTAAACATTTTGAAAACCATGTATCATTTTCTTTTCATTTCACACATACTTGCTCCTTATAAAATCACAATAAAATACATTTAAGGCTACTTTCACACTAGCGTTAATGTTTTCCCATATTAAGATCCATCATAGGGTCTCAATACCGGAAAAAAACACTTCCATTTTGTCCCCATTCATTGTCATTGGGGACAAAACTTAACTGAACAGAATGGAATGCTCCAAAATACATTCCGTTCTCATACCGGAGAGCAGCATGCTGCGGTTTGCTTTCTGTCCTGGGATGTGGAGCAAGACGGATCCGTCATGACCCACAATGCAAGTCAATGGGAACAGATCCGTTTTCTCTGATACAATCTTACACAATAAAAAACGGATTCGTCCACCATTGACTTTCAATGGAGTTCATGACTGATCCGTCTGCTATGTTAAAGATAATACAACCGGATTAGTTCATAACAGATGCAGACGGTTGTATTATCAGTGACGGAAGTGTTTTTGCTGAACACTGCCGGATCCAGCAAAAACCCTGGTGTGAAAGTAGTCTAAGTTTGTAGGTGTAATGTGAAAAATGTGGAAAAGTTCAAGGGGTGTGAATACTTTTCCAAGGCACTGTATTTATATCTCTCTCTATATATCTATATCTATCTTTATCTATTTATCTATGTATAGTTATATATATATATATATATATATATATATATATATATATATATATAGATATCAAAAGGATAAGGCAGCACTCCAGGTAAAGTGAAAAAAGGTGGATCTTTATTCCCTCTGCAACGTTTCAACCGTCTCAATGCGGTCTTTCTCAAGCATATCACACAGTGCCATACAAGGGTATATATACCCACAATCCATAGCAGGAAATTTAAAGTGACAATTAATCAATATAAGGCATAATTAATTCAAAAAGAATAATAAAGTGCATTGTGCATAATAAGATGAATCTGTCTAATACAAATACATGCTGGTTCATATAACATAGTACATCCACAGTGTATACAACTTTGTTATCAATCTCTACTATACTTAGATTGATGGATCACAACTAATCCAAGTGTTTGAAGTCACCTGTGCATCATATAAAGTGCAATCATAACACCAAAAGTTAAAAACAACTCACACCGAAGCACCTGTGCAGGGGCGCCAAGATCCGCGTCCTCTCTGTCAAACCGCGCATGCCCAAGAGGTCAACCGCATCGAGGTATGCGACTCCATTCGGACCGAAGCCAGCAGCTGTCACCAAGGGAACGTGACGTCAGAGACACGCGACCCGGCAGCCGGCTCCATGCTCAGACCAGGGGCGTCGCCGGGAAACACCCATGATGCAAGGGCCGCGTCACCAGGCCAGACACGCCTACAATAGTGGCGTCGCTGCCATAGCAACAACCGGCCCAGCAACATGCTCAGTGTCTCCACAAATACCAGCGGAAGGCATAGGGCAGGCGCGGGATCACAAAGGAACGGCGTCGGGAGAGCAAAAAAGCCAAATAAGGAACCATAAGAGCATACATGACTGAGGTCGTGAGAACGACGTGTTCTCTCTTGGTCCCCGTCCCAGTGTTATATAATACGGGTATGGCAGATTATATCTAGGGGTCATCCCTGCTGCCGATATACTCAGACCACGTTCACTCCTTTCTGTTAATACTTTAATATTTAATACTTTAATGCAGGTTGACCCAGTGAGGCATTCATTAAGCCTCAGTCATGTATGCTCTTATGGTTCTTTATTTGGCTTTTTTGCTCTCCCGACGCCGTTCCTTTGTGATCCCGCGCCTGCCCTATGCCTTCCGCTGGTATTTGTGGAGACACTGAGCATGTTGCTGGGCCGGTTGTTGCTATGGCAGCGACGCCACTATTGTAGGCGTGTCTGGCCTGGTGACGCGGCCCTTGCATCATGGGTGTTTCCCGGCGACGCCCCTGGTCTGAGCATGGAGCCGGCTGCCGGGTCGCGTGTCTCTGACGTCACGTTCCCTTGGTGACGGCTGCTGGCTTCGGTCCGAATGGAGTCGCATACCTCGATGCGGTTGACCTCTTGGGCATGCGCGGTTTGACAGAGAGGACGCGGATCTTGGCGCCCCTGCACAGGTGCTTCGGTGTGAGTTGTTTTTAACTTTTGGTGTTATGATTGCACTTTATATGATGCACAGGTGACTTCAAACACTTGGATTAGTTGTGATCCATCAATCTAAGTATAGTAGAGATTGATAATAAAGTTGTATACACTGTGGATGTACTATGTTATATGAACCAGCATGTATTTGTATTAGACAGATTCATCCTATTATGCACAATGCACTTTATTATTCTTTTTGAATTAATTATGCCTTATATTGATTAATTGTCACTTTAAATTTCCTGCTATGGATTGTGGGTATATATACCCTTGTATGGCACTGTGTGATATGCTTGAGAAAGACCGCATTGAGACGGTTGAAACGTTGCAGAGGGAATAAAGATCCACCTTTTTTCACTTTACCTGGAGTGCTGCCTTATCCTTTTGATATCTATCTACATATAGCCGCTTGAGCCCACGGCTGTGAGGACGTGCACCGGTTTCTTTGTCTTGTGCTGCTGAGAATCGCATTTTGTCTTTTTATATATATATATATATATATATATATATATATATATTATACTGTCCTGTGTAGTATATATACACAGTATACTGTCCTCTATAGTATATATCAGATATTCAGTGTAAAAAGATTGGAAAACCCCTTTGATGCTTTCTGCAAAGGGCCTATATTATGGAGCCGTAGTAGTTGTCATTGTAGCTGGTCTGTGGTCTGATTGAGCAGGGCAGGATACCGAGAATGAAACGCGTGAGAGGAGGTTTCCATGACAACTGTGGCTGAGCCTTGTTTGTGGAATACCCTTCTATTATACAGAAGAGAGAACTTGGTAAAAACCTTTCAACTTTCTTGACAAGAGCTTTATTTGCGTATTTTGGCCATTGCAGAGTTTATCAGCAATATTTTTAATATTGGGAGCCTGCCCAGAGACTCTGCGATCACTTTCTTTCTTGGAGACACATCACGGCTGCAGCCAGGGAATGTGACTACGAACAGGACATCACATTTCTTCCAGGGACCAGAAGGAGCGGAGACTGGAGCCTCAACGCTGGAACGGAGCTGCGTTCAGTAGGTGATTGTCTGTCTGTTTTTTATTTTACATTTTCTTGTTGAAATGTGTTTTTGGGTCAGACAACCCTTTTAAAGGGGTTTTCATAGCTAAGGATACGCCACAAATGTCAGATAATTGCAGGTCTCACCTTTGGGGCTCGTCCATATCTCTAGAATGGGGCCCCAGAAGTGAAGGGAGAGCACGCCACGTGCGCAGAGTGCTCTCCAATCACTGATATGGGATTTCCAAAAATAGCCGACCAAGTGCGCTCTACTATATTTGGTCCCCTAGATTTGAATGGAGAGTGCGCTGCACATATACGGCCCTCAATCCATTCACTGCAGTGGGACTGCTGGAAATAGCAGGCTATTTTCTGAGGTCCCATAGTGGTGAATAGAGGGTGGCCACACTTGCATCCCTTCATTAAAGTAATGGGACTACAGGACCCAGAAAGATTATCAAAATGAGGGTTATTCACTTTAGAAAAAAGACGACTGAGGGGAGATCTAATAACTATGTATAAATATATCAGGGGTCAGTACAGAGATCACTCCCATAATCTATTTATCCCCAGGACGGTGACTGTGACGAGGGGACATCCTCTGCGTCTGGAGGAAAGAAGGTTTGTACACAAACATAGAAGAGGATTCTTTACGGTAAGGGCAGTGAGACTATGGAACTCACTAAAAGAGTTCAAGAGGGGCCTGGATGTATTTCTGGAGCGTAATAATATTACAGGCTATAGCTACTAGAGAGGGGTCTTTGATCCAGGGACTTATTCTGATGCCTGATTGGAATTTTCCCCCTAAACTGAGGAAAATTGGCTTCTACCTCACAGGGTTTTTTTTTTTTGTCTTCCTCTGGATCAACTTGCAGGATCACATGCTGAACTTGATGAACAGACGTCTTTTCTGAGCCTTACCTATGTTATTATGTTCCTCCCGGGGGACTGATATGGAGAAATGAGAGCAAGTGCGGCCACCCTACATTCACCGCTGTGGGAGTTCTGAAAATAGCGGAGTGCTGGCTATTTCCAGCAGGGCCGTAGCGGTGCATGGAGAGGTGGTCGCGTTTGCACAGCTTGCTCTCTATTCACTGCTATGGGACTTATGAAAATAGCTGAACGTGCTCATAGAAGTGAATGGAGACAAGGCCAAACATACGCAGTGTGCTCTCCTTCACTTAAGGGGTCCCGTTCTGGAGACAGGTTTGGGTCTCACCTCTGGGACCTGACATCTGCGGCATATCCTAACGATAAACTGCAAATGTTAAGATGGATCCTTCTTGATTTTCATCTGGGCAAATTTAATAAATCCACCTGCCGATTGGTGTAAAGTTTCCTCCTGCCGTCTCTAGCGATCCTTGCTTGTATCAGGCCGTGTAGTGATTGCCCGATGACCTCCCCTCTTGGCTGCAAATCAGAAAAGACCTGCATAAATCCCCTCTGTCAGTGACGATCCGACAGCGCGTTACTTGGTAACATTACCGAGGTATGTGGAATAAGTCCAGATATCTATCCAGCAGAATCAATGTCCTGGCGCTCCATCAGCTATCACACACCGTGTTGAGCCTGCCGCGCTTCAGGATAAGATAGTCTTTGATTTGTGTGGGTGGCCTGGTGACAAGACGAGTTACATCTATTATCAGGATGTGATGTTACACCGGCACGCTGTGTCTGTTGCTGTC
This sequence comes from Bufo gargarizans, assembly GCF_014858855.1. Classification (NCBI taxonomy): domain Eukaryota; kingdom Metazoa; phylum Chordata; class Amphibia; order Anura; family Bufonidae; genus Bufo; species Bufo gargarizans. Next base: position 17,175,808 of record NC_058089.1, read on the forward strand.
GGTTTATGAGGTCTTGATGGATGGATTTATTGTATAAAAGAACTCTTAACATAGACGTTTGTTACATTATTAAAGCTAAAAGAAGCATTTCCACCCAAAATAAAATAAAAACCACCTTGGAATGCTTAAAGGGGTTGTAAAGGATATTTACTATTCATGTCCTGTCCTCCAGATGGGCCGCAAATATCTGATAAGGCCTAGGCCGGACAGTCCGCACCCCTGCTGGTCAGCTGTCCTGCAGTAGTAGCTCCAGATACTACAGAGCGCCGTCCATTGTTTAGTGGACGAAGCTGGTCACTGCAGCACTGCTCCCATTGAAGTGAATGGGAGCAAAGTTGCAGTTACCAGCTCTTTCCACAAAACAATCAATGGCGCTGTGTCATTTCAGAGCTCTTTGTAAGACAGCCTCTTTTGCCCCTCATGCTTTTCTGTGATACAAACAGGCTTGACTGATGCTGACCAATAACAGATGTCTGCTGAAAAATCGCCATGTGGCTTTCTCCTCTCTCTCTATGTCTCTCTCCATTGAAAACACATGCATGCTCAGCCAGAGGTGTATGCATGTGGGGGAGTTGGGTGAGATAGCTGCTGGCCGACAGCATGCGATGGTGTATGGGCTCCTTTCATTCAGATTGTGTAGCCTCCTCAGCCTCTAAACTTATACAATATCTCTTATATTGTACCGTTTTTATACTACAAAATGGGAATTTTACAAAAGTCTTGGCATCCATGTGTACCCACATTCCCTGATGATTATATGCTAACCATGTGGAGGACTTCACAACAATTTTTGTAAAAATTAATGGGGCAGTATTCATGTGAACAGGGGCACAACTTCCATCTTTACTACTAAACTAGACAGACTTCACATGTTTTACAAGTAATTGGGTCATAGTAGTTGTTAATCAAATTTTCCAGGGATTGTATCCAGGAACAGATACAGTAGGACAACCAGAGGACTTACTGTACACTTACAGATGTTTTTTAATGGTGCAGCACTCTTTAAAGGTAACCCGTCACCATGAAAATGTAGTGTAATCTGCAGGCAGCAGGTTATAGAGCAGGAGGAGCTGAGCAGATTGATATATAGTTTTATGGAAAAAGATTCAGTATAACTTTTATTTTATACATTTAAATTCCTGCTCATTCTAGGCTTTGAAGTCAAGGACCACCTGATAGGCTCGGCCCATTGACTTCAAGTCCAAGAGTGAACAGGAATTTAAATGTATAAAATACAAGTTATACTGAATCTTTTTCCATAAATCTATATATCAATCTGCTCAGCTCCTCCTGCTCTATAACATGTCGCCGGGGGTCAATACAATACACTGTGTCCCGCCGGATAGTTTCCATTTGAGGTCAGGTCCACTTGGGATGTAAATTGCGATGGAAAATAAATCCATCTTAAATGCGATGCATTGCAAAGGGTGAAATCTGCAGCATAAATTTGCAACACCAGTTGACATGCTGCCGATTTTTCCCCCACAGCATGTACATGAGATTTGTTAAAATCTCATCCACTTTACTGGTACTGTAACACACTTCAGATTTTCCGTCTGCAAAAGACAGATGGAAAATCTGCATCGCGTGAATACACCCTAAAGTATGGCCACAGCGTATCTCTCTAAAACCCACAGCGACAGAATCTCCACCATATTACGCTGACTCTGGTGCGGGAACATTGCTGGCCTGCCGTAGACTTCACCCTTTGCGTTATAAAATCTCAACATCAATTGACACGCTGAGGATTTAAGATCTGTACCGAATGTTTTGTTATGTGCGGATTCTGGTTTGGCAGAATGTGGACGCCTGCATGCAATTCCATCTTCCATTCTGCAAATCTGCGCACTCGTGGGAAAGAGGCCTAAGTGTTGTGGGAAAGCACTCCTACAGAAAGACACCTACAACGATGCAGTGTTGGAACTTATACCACCGTATTGCACCCAGGTGTAAAAAAGTACAGCAATATGGCTGTTGTGGGTGATACACCTCTGCTGTAACAACCTGACATTTCCAAGACAGCACACCTCAGCAGGTAGGTTAAGGCTAGGGCTACATGGCGACATGTGTCGTGCAACAAAAAGGGAGCAATATGTCGCACCGCACATTTTTTGTTATGACAGTCAATGGTGTCACACTGCGACATGCTGCGACTGTGAAGTAACAGAATTTCTTGTGACTGTCATGTCGCAGTGTTACCCCATTGACTATCATAAAAAAATGGTTGCACGAGTTTTCAACATGTCTCCGTGTAGCCTGTGGCAGGCGCAGGACTATGAAGTTTGCGCTGTGGCATTAGAAGAATTTAGTAATCTCTGACTTTTAGTCTAACCAGACGGTCTATTACTCTCTAATTCCTCTAGCGCCGTTCTATGGAAACAGTAGGTTTAAAGAGCACACCAAATGCTTGAAATAAATTATTTATTAACTTGAACTTTTCTTCATATATAACACTGCCGCCTCCACAGCAGATAGTCCATGTACAAAACACGTGTGGAAAAGGTATCACAAAATGGCGGTATGCATAAGATGGTGGTTCAACTGTTCAATCTTGTCATTCAACATAAAATAGTAGATATATTTCTCTCTTAAGTATTTGTACTCTCACTTTAAGTTATTTAAGCCCTTTATGATCTCTCAGAGGTATATCTGAGGTCTAACTAATAGTTCACTTGCTGCATTTTGTAGCAATTTGCACTATGCAGTTAGCAGTAACTATTTGCAGATTGGTTGAGTATGATCTGGTATGGTTGTATGCAATTTGGATTGCAATATGGAATTTGAATTGTGAACTTTGTAGTTTGCAATTGGTGGAACTGTAAGTAAACACACATATAACTGGTTCAGTATACAGTTCTAATCACTATATTAACAGTAGGAACATTATATAACAGTTTTAAATACCTATTTTGGCCTCTCTGCTTCCATAAAACACAGCTCTTAGTGGAGTGTAGGGTTGTTGCGGGTATCGAAATTTCGATACCCAATCAATACTTTTGTCCCGGTATCGGATATCCATTTTTTTTTTTTATAATGGGCTGCGCTGCTGCGCAGTCTAGTATCTCTGAACATGAGCGCGCTGCTGTCAGCGCGCTCATGTTCCCTCAGCAACACAGGGGAGAAGGAAGCAGTCTCTCCCTCCCCCCTGTGCTGCTGCTGCTACCAATAAATGGAGAGAGGGGCGGAGGAGGGGCGGGCGCACTGCGCCACCAATGATAGGACTTTTCCTACACAGAGCGGCGCCCAGAGATGTCCCTGCACTTACTATTATTCCTGGGCGCCGCTCCGTTCGCCTGCTGTGCCCCATTACTGTCTCCTCTCCTGCTCCATATGCTAATTACTATCGGAGCAATGGGGAGGAGACATCAGCTTTTCTAGTGGGTGTTCCTTCTCCCTGTGCTGCGATTGGACAGCGCTACAGACAGGGAGAAGGAACGCCCACTAGAGAAGCTGATGTCTCCTCCCCATTGCTCCGATAGTAATTGGCATATGGAGCAGGAGAGGAGACAGTAATTGGGCACTGCGGGCGAACGGAGCGGCGCCCAGGAATAATAGTAAGTGCTGGGACATCTCTGGGCGCTGCTCTGTGTAGCCTAATACTGAAAGACTACTTTATATGGGTCCAGACTTTAACACATCATACAGGAGGCGGGGGCCGGCAGCAGAATCGCATTGCTGGCATCCTGCCTCTGACAGGGAGCTGCGATCAGCGGCAGTTAACCCCTCAGGTGCGGCACCTGAGGGGTTATCTGCCGCTTATCTGCCAGTACCCGCCTCCTGTATTAAGGGGTAATTATCATTGGTGGCGCAGTGCGCCCTCCCCCTCAACCCCCCCCCACCCCATTAAAATCATTGGTGGCACAGTGCCCCCACCCCCCAGTATTAAAATCATTGGTGGCAGTGGCCACAGGATCCCCTCCCCCTCATTGGTGGCAGTGGCAGCTTCTGATCGGAGCCCCAGCTGTGTAAGCCTGGGGCTCCGATCGGTTACCATGGCAGCCAGGATGCTACTGAAGCCCTGGCTGCCATGGTAACATCCCTGATGCTGTGTGCACAAAGCACAGAGCATCAGGGACAGTGTGAGGTCCTATTCACCCTGATAGAGCTCTATCATAGTGAATAGGACAAGGGATGAAAAAAATCCCAGGTTCTAGCTCCTAAGCGGGGAAATAGTTATTAAATAAAAAGTGTAAAAAAAAAAAAAACACCAAAATATTAAGCATGAATCACCCCCTTTCCAAATTTCACATATAAAATGTATAAACAATAAATAAACATATCAAATATCGCCATGTCAGAAAAGTCCAAACTATTAAAATATTAAAAAAATCTATGCGGTGAACGGCGGAACAGAAAAAAAAAAAAAATAAACTGCACGATTCGCCATTTTTTAAAATGCGGAATGCACGTGGCTTTTTTGGTTTATTTTTTTTCGCGTGGTATCGAATAGTATCGAGTATCGCAATACTTTTTTATGGTATCGAAACCGAATCAAAAATTTGGTATCGCAACAACTCTAGTGGAGTGAATGTCTGTTCAGCTTCTCTCTGGTGAATAATCATTTCTAGCAGCTCCTGCTAGGGAATTTCCCACACAGGCTGTGTGTGAGGCTGGCTGTGATTAGCCAAGACTCCTGCTGTGTGTTAAGGCTGGCTGTGATTGGTCTAGACTCCTGCCCAGCAACAACAGTTTAACTCTATGTTTTCTGTTGTTTCTGCTGTGTCATTGAGTTTACCTCACATCCATATAATGAATCTTAAAGGTATATTATCTTTTCTGCTTCTGTGAACACAAAATATAACTGTTACATGACATCCAAACATGAAGTCACTGTAAATAACTCTGCTTTTGTCTTTAACAGACAAACATAGGAACTGTATTAAGGTTATTGGCAGGTCTAGCTATATAAACATATAGGCTATGTTAGCAACCTAGGACAGGTCTTAGCTGGCCAGCTACATAGCCCTAGCCTAAAGGTGACTGAGGATGTAGTGAAGCACTAAGCCATGATGCGACGCACCATGTTGTCATCATGTTACGTTTTCTTACAACCAAGGACTGGTGATTTGCATAGCGTTTCACCGCATAGGACAATGTATAATATTGCAGAAATGTTCATACGTCTAATAGAGAGTGCGCTCGACATGTATTCAGTTGACCTTCTTTTAGGTTGGGAAATTCAATTAGGAAATAATGGCATGGAGAATCGGAAAGCAGCCCCTTCATGTTTGAAGTACGTTATTTCCACCTGGAAAGGCGAGGACTCCACAGTCAGAGTGACAGCTCCTTTCATGTTCATGCTCCGCCACGTTCTGTCCTGGTTATGTGAACCATGTGCTCTGCGCTCTGTCACATTTTGATTGGCGGCAGGTGGCGGGTAAGCGGATAAATTGTTCCTGCTCCCACAGGATCCTCTGCCCATTATCTGACTAATCTATCCGACGCTCGCCAGCTGAGCTCCTCACATCCGAATGTGGCCCCCTAAAATTAGTCTTCTGGCGGGGGCTTGGCCACAACTTTCTTACCTAAGCTTCCTGTGAAGTTGTATTTCTGTTGTAATTCTCAGTTTTCAACCTCTTCTTCTCCAGTGTGTGGCAGTCGGCAGCAGACTGGTACAACGCTCCGTACGGCATTTCTTCATGGAATGTAAAGGATTTGTCCAGATTGGATTTTTTCTTCTAGCATCAGCGCCACAGTTGTCCATAGGATCTGCCTGGTCGTGCAGCACAACTTTGTTAGAAGGGTTTCCTAAGAGTTTTTATCTACTGATAACCCATACTCAGGATAGGCCATAGGTGTCTGATCGTGGGGGTACGACACCTGGGCACACACGCCGATCAGCTGTTTGAGAAGGTAGCACCGCCGCCTTCTCTCTGCAAACCAAGCACAGCATCGTACACTGTGTAGCAGCTGTGCTTGATATTGCACTCATCCCCATTCACTTCAATGGTGCTTAACTGCACCTAGGCCATGTGACTGATGAATGTGTTGCCACACGGCCTAGGCAAAGCTGGAGAAGGCTGTGGCGCTACTGAGAGTGGCGGTGCCTTCTCAAACAGCTGATCGACTGGGGTCCCTGGTGTTGGACCCCCACGATCAGATACTGATGACCTCTCCTGAGTATAGTTTATCAGTAAGAAACTCTCAGTAAAGCCCCTTTAAATTAAAGGGTCCCGAGCTGCAATACCAGACACATGGACAGGAAAAGTGAAAAGTAGCAGACCCTCTTTTTTTTTTATTACAGACACTTGTTTATGAAGTTGATGTCATGTTTTTTGGTCACCCCCACTAATCAACTGTTTAAAGGGGCAATGTTTCCAGCTGATTTTTCAGGGATTGTTTGGGGGGGAGGGGGGTGGCAGATGGACTCCCATAAAACACCTTTTAGGGTACGACCACAATTAGCTTTACGCATTACAAAGGCTGAAATCCACACCGCAAGACAGTTTACTCTCCAGAGGTCTCCCCCAAGTACAAGATTTCTTAATGTGACGCTCCAATTCTAGAGAAAAAACACTGAGAAGCGAACAGAACACTTACCTGGTGCCCACCTTTTCATCTCTTCAGCTACAGATCCACCTATTCCCAGGCTGCTCTTCTGTCATCCAAGATGGCCGCACTTCTTTTCAGACTACCTGATGCATACTCTGCTTGTCCATCCCTGCTTCCGGATTGTCTAGCACTGCTCACACCAGCATTTCTGGCCAATCCGTGGCAACAGGAAGTGTTTTGTCTACCAAACGCACAGTGCGCATCGGGTAGTCGGAGAAGCGGTGCGGCCATCTTGGATGGCAGAATTGGAGCCCGGGAATAGGCGGATCTGCAGATGAAAAGGAGGACACCAGTTAAGTGTTCTGTTCACTTCCCTTGTGATTTTTATTTTCTTAATCCAGAGGGATGCTGTAAATTCGCATCCACTTTGGTGGTATTAAAAAACGCAACTTGTGAGCATATTCTAATGGAATCAAAGGGAACCTGCAAAATAAAACCTCCTTGCGCTGGAGAAAAATGTGTTTGCACTTAGCGGTTGATCCCTTTTAGCATGTAAAAGGAGACATATATATATATATCTGAACAGGTACGCCCTTACCACACAGCCTTTGTATAGGTATGGTGCTAATACTGTAGGTATCCGCACAATGCGTCATATTGAGGTTTGGTGGTTTCCTTCCATTCTTCTGTACTTGGTGATCTGTGGGCGATACTTCACAATGCATTATACTGTGTAATGCTCATTGTGTTTGGTTTTCCTATGGTAGCATTTGACATTAAAATGTTTTTGTATTCCCGGTGGTGTGCATGCTGGGGGCTGTGGTGACACTGACTAGGCTTTCAGAGAAAAAAAAAATGCAGAAATGCAGTTTTGTTGCTGCGTGTTCACAGATTAGTCAGGAGAGCAGTTGTGCATCTTCACCTTTGGTTAACATAGAAACATAGAATGTGTTGGCAGATAAGAACCATTTGGCCCATCTAGTCTGCCCAATATATCTGAATCCTATGAATAGTCCCTGGCCCTATCTTATATGAAGGATAGCCTTATGCCTATCCCATGCATGCTTTAACTCCTCCACTCTATTTGCAGCTGCCACTTCTGCAGGAAGGCTATTCCATGCATCCACTACTCTCTCAGTAAAGTAATACTTCCTGATATTACTTTTAAACCTTTGCCTCTCTAATTTAAAACTGTGTCCTCTTGTGGTAGTTTTTCTTCTTTTAAATATTCTCTCCTCCTTTACCGAGTTGATTCCCTTTATGTATTTAGCAGTTTCTATCATATCCCCTCTGTCTCGTCTTTCTTCCAAGCTATACATATTAAGGTCCTTTAACCTTTCCTGGTAAGTTTTATCCTGCAATCCATGTACTAGTTTAGTAGCTCTTCTCTGAACTCTCTCTAGAGTATCTATATCCTTCTGGAGATATGGCCTCCAGTACTGAGCACAATACTCCAGGTGAGGTCTCACCAGTGATCTGTACAGCGGCATAAGCGCCTCCCTCTGTCTACTGGTAATGCCTCTCCCTATACATCCGAGCATTCTGCTGGCATTTCCTGCTGCTCTATTACATTGTCTTCCCACCTTTAAGTCTTCTGAAATAATTACTCCTAAATCCCTTTCCTCAGATACTGAGGTCTAACATTCATAGCATCTCCCTTTGTAATATATTTGCATCACTGTTTTGCTGCTTTCGCTTATTCTTTAGCTTCTCTTTGCTCTAAACATATTAGGCTTCATGCACACGACCACGTCTATATTGCGGTCCGCAAAATACGGATACCTTCTGTGTGCATTTTTCTCACTCCAATTACTAGAAATTGCTATTCTTGTCTGCAATGCGGACAACAATAGGATATGTTCTATAATTTGCGGAAAGGACAACACATGGATGAGGACACCCCCCCCCCCACCCTTAGAAATGAGTGTGCAATCCACAAAAAAAATATGCAGATCAGACACGGATACGATATACGGTCGTGTGCATGAGGACTTTAGGAGTAACTAAACCTTTTTACAACTTTCTTTTAAACTGTTCTAAATAGCCCGAACATTTTTGTATTGTACTTCATTAATGAGTTATGCTCTTTTCCTGCTCAAAAAGGACCCAAAGCCCTGGATTTTAATGCTTCCTAAATTCATAATTTTCGTACAGCGCTGAGATGTCTGACATGGTGTACGGATTTAACAGGGGTCCGCGGTGAACACTTCACAGGCCGGAGCACAGATCGCTGCTCCTGCCTGTGCCCCCTCAAGCTTGGCTTAATTCTGGCACAGGACATTGGTACCCTGTTCTCTGTACCAATGTGCTGTGCCGGGATCTAGCTGAGCAGAGTGGGCTCCTGCCCGAGCTCAAGGCTCTCTATAGCGTATCTGTACAGGAGGAGCGATGTGTGCTCCGGCCTGTGCAGCGCTGTTCAGGAATGATGATTTTAAGAAGCAGTAAAATCAAGGGCTTTAGGTCCTTTTTTGAGTAGGAAAACAACATAATTGATTAATGAAGTACAAGTACTTACTAAAATAAACTTGTCAGGAGTGGTGACAGGTCCTCTTTTAAACTCTCGGTAATGAGAAGGGGCTCATGCACATGGACATACTGTCTTTGACTCGCAAAAAGACACAGCCGGAGGCAGGAGGCAAACGTGGCACAATACAGCTGGGAAACGCAGAGTATATGCAGAGACTCTCTGACCCATATTTGAAAAGTAGAGGCCTTTTATCTGAAATGGCATGCTAACCTAATTCCAAGGACTCCAAAATATCCCCCTTTTTTTTATATACCGGTAATGCACCAATTTACAGTGAAGGAGAAAGGAAGAGACATCCTTTCCCAGTGCTTGTCATGGAAATGGCTCGAGGCTCCTTCAAGCAGTGATCGGAGTGTCTGACTGTGTCCTCTGTCTACGTCTGTGACTGCTTAACATTCATTTTTTTTACTTTTATGTTTGATGAAGGTCAAAGAGGTATTAGGTATTTTCCCTGCCTAAATGCACGTGAATTTTGCTTTAAATGTATTCAGTTTTTTTGCAATCACATTCACACACGCCAGAACATTTCCACAGGGAATCCCGATGTCATGTCACTTACTTTGGCTGGAAATGGCAAGGATTAGGTGTAATCCTTGTGCAGCACACCAGAAGAAAATCCACGGCAGGAACCCAAGGATACAGCCACCTCCTAATCCGCCATGTGAACATAGCCATACAGTATAGTATCTTGACATTTTCAAAATGTATATATGTGATTAAAATTTTCAATATTACAATTTTTGTGGCATTTAAAAAAATAAAAAAAGGTTTGTCCACATTGGGCAGTCCCGTTTAAAGGTTTATGTAAATTAAGAATATTCATTGTTAATATTCTGCAACTTTCTCATATACCTGGTGTTACAGCAGTCCTTGTTCAGGGACCATTAGTGGTCATGTATCAGGACTGTCCCAGGTGTGGGTTAGAAAATGGGTCTACATGGAAGATCTCGGATGCTGTACAACTGCTGCTACATGGTGCATCTGTATTGCGCTTTTTGCTTTTTTTAAAGGGATTCTCTGGGTCATCCCTGTTGATGGCCTATCATATTGATAGGTCATCAATATCTGATTGGTAGGAGTCTGACTACCGGCATGCCCGCCAATCAGCTGTTTGAAGAGGAGTGCCATGGCCATGGCCAGGGGCGGACTGGGAACTTAAAGAGAGTCTTTCACCTAAAATGACCATTATACACCACAAACATCATGATATCCATTACATTCCCCATATTATAATCTTACCTTTCATATTGCTGTCCGTCGCCTATTCTCTCTTAAAAACGCTTTTATTCCATATGCTAATTAGGTTCTGAAGGTGCCCAGGGGCGGCGTTTATGCGGCCGGTGCCCAGGCTCCATGGCGCTGTTCAAATAAAACCCCTCCCCTTTCACCCCTCTGGCCCGCCATCGGTTCTTCAGATACCATCCTCCAGTCAATGACAAATCCGGCGCCTGCGCACTCCATTACCCACTAGGGCAGAGTAAGCAGAGCGTTTAACCACTTCAGCCCCGCTAGCTGAAACCCCCTTCATGACCAGAGCACTTTTTACACTTCGGCACTACACTACTTTCACCGTTTATCGCTCGGTCATGCAACTTACCACCCAAATGAATTTTACCTCCTTTTCTTCTCACTAATAGAGCTTTCATTTGGTGGTATTTTATTGCTGCTGACATTTTTACTTTTTTTGTTATTAATCGAAATGTAAACATTTTTTTGCAAAAAAATGACATTTTTCACTTTCAGCTGTAAAATTTGGCAAAAAAAACTACACCCATATATAAATTTTTCGCTAACTTTATAGTTCTACATGTCTTTGATAAAAAAAAATGTTTGGGCAAAAAAAAAATGGTTTGGGTAAAAGTTATAGCGTTTACAAACTATGGTACAAAAATGTGAATTTCCGCTTTTTGAAGCAGCTCTGACTTTCTGAGCACCTGTCATGATTCCTGAGGTTCTACAATGCCCAGACAGTAGAAAAACCCCACAAATGACCCCATTTCGGAAAGTAGACACCCTAAGGTATTCGCTGATGGGCATAGTGAGTTCATAGAACTTTTTATTTTTTGTCACAAGTTAGCGGAAAATGATGATGATTTTTTTTTTTTCTTACAAAGTCTCATATTCCACTAACTTGCGACAAAAAATAAAAAATTCTAGGAACTCGCCATGCCCCTCACGGAATACCTTGGGGTGTCTTCTTTCCAAAATGGGGTCACTTGTGGGGTAGTTATACTGTCTAAAAAACCAGGTGTGGGGGGGCACACTTCAAATGATAACACTCAAAGGGATGATAATCATACAGTTTAATAAAATTTAAATTAAGATTACACCCCTAAAACATACATAAAATGTGGTACATCATTGAATATGTTCCAATTATTTAAAATGCACACTCAATTCGCTGGATGGCTCTGAAAAGCAAAATGGCTCTATAGAGCAATATGAACTGTTGTCCACAATCAGCAAACAATTGATAGTTAGAGTCCGGCACCTTCAGACTCAAGGTGATAGTGTCCTGCAAATAAGTGGGGCAGATGTATGTATTCACATCCACTGTTAATAACAGTGCCCTCTCAGTCTCATGCCCACACTTGTGCGCTGACAGTCAAAAACTTGAAAATACTGTTGTAAGATAAACTGCTCCAAACCGAGCCCGGTCTTACCCTTCACCGCTGTTGTAGCGTTGTTCCAGGAGGCCGCACACCCGCAGCGTCCCACGTGGTGTGCTACTGCCTGTACGCGGCGTCCCACGTGACCTGGTTTCCAAGGGGACCGGATGCAAGCTCGTGTGACGTATAACTTGTGCGTCAGCGTCCACTCTGTACTTTTAGATACGTGACTCTTTCTTTTCTTTGCCGGCTTTCTCGCTTTTTCCTTAGTTGTGTGTAGATCAACGCTTACTCTAGACACCGCCAGACGCGTTTCGGGGTCTCAAGCCCCTTCCTCAGTGGCCTACTGGGTAAGCGGATCTTTGCTCTTTATAACGGGTTAGCTCCACCCTCCTTCATCCATATTGTTTCTGCTTCCACTACTCTATGGGGTGGATTTGCTTTGCAGGAACCGAACAGTCACCATGATGTGTCTTTTTAACATATATCTTATATAAAATACTGTAAAACAATAAATACAATTGCCCCATATCTTATAAAATTGATATCAGAGAAGACTACAAGGTCTCACATGAAAAACGCACCGCCCCGCGTCCGCCGAATCTCCTCCTTGCCTGCTGACGTCATAGAGCTGCAGTGCCGAAATCTCGCGATGCGCGAGCTAGCGCATGCGCAGTCTCGGCATCATGTTCATTCCCTGTACTGGAATCAGCACAGGGAACGAACTACGCATGCGCTAGCTCGCGCATCGCGAGATTTCGGCACTGCAGCTCTATGACGTCAGCAGGCAAGGAGGAGATTCGGCGGACGCGGGGCGGTGCTGGGCTCCCTTCCGCTGGACTCATCTCCGGCTACAGGACACATAGGAGGTAATTTGCATATCACTAAAAACGGTATTTTAACACCATAAAAGCGCAGAGAGCTATGGGACCTGGGTACTGCAGATGTGCTAGTGGCCATCTAGCAGCCCATGTCCCCAGCTCTATGCGCTAAATCATGGTGACAGGTTCCCTTTAATACGTTCAGTTTGGAGATACAGGAATGCCTAACCTGCGATTCCACAGATGTTATCTATCTGCTACAATGTGGATGCAGGAAGCAGTATATAGGCAGAACCAAAAGAACGCTGAAAAAGAGAGTGGCAGAGCATGTGGCAAATATCAAAAAAGGCCTGGAGACGCACTCTCTATCTAAACATTTTAAATTAATACATAACTGTGATCCCACAGGTTTAAAATTTGTGGCAATTGAAAAAGTTAAAAAAGCCTGGAGAGGGGGAAACCATATTGCACACATGTCACGACAAGAATCCAGAAGGATCTTCGAGTATGACACCATCATTCCTAGAGGCCTCAATGCAGAGCTTGAGGTCTTTGGGTTTTTGTGAGGGTTGTCCTGTGGAGATGGGAGATCGTAGTCTGGCCGTTTTACCGACACTGTGATTTCCCCTCCCCGCAGGACGGCTTCTCTTAACTACATAGAGATCAGTAACATTCGCCTACACAAAATTAAAGAAATTCTAAATCTTTGAAGGAAAGGCAAATGTATGGTTCCAGCTATGAAGGTGCTGGTCATCCCAACATATGATGGCAAAATTGAGGTTATAGACAAGGAAAAGTGAATTTTAAGAAATAACGCATGTGAAACGCGATGCGGTTTTGATGCGTTTTACATGCGTTTTTCATGTGAGACCTTGTAGTCTTCTCTGATATCAATTTTATAAGATATGGGGCAATTGTATTTATTGTTTTACAGTATTTTATATAAGATATATGTTAAAAAGACACATCATGGTGACTGTTCGGTTCCTGCAAAGCAAATCCACCCCATAGAGTAGTGGAAGCAGAAACAATATGGATGAAGGAGGGTGGAGCTAACCCGTTATAAAGAGCAAAGATCCGCTTACCCAGTAGGCCACTGAGGAAGGGGCTTGAGACCCCGAAACGCGTCTGGCGGTGTCTAGAGTAAGCGTTGATCTACACACAACTAAGGAAAAAGCGAGAAAGCCGGCAAAGAAAAGAAAGAGTCACGTATCTAAAAGTACAGAGTGGACGCTGACGCACAAATTATACGTCACACGAGCTTGCATCCGGTCCCCTTGGAAACCAGGTCACGTGGGACGCCGCGTACAGGCAGTAGCACACCACGTGGGACGCTGCGGGTGTGCGGCCTCCTGGAACAACGCTACAACAGCGGTGAAGGGTAAGACCGGGCTCGGTTTGGAGCAGTTTATCTTACAACAGTATTTTCAAGTTTTTGACTGTCAGCGCACAAGTGTGGGCATGAGACTGAGAGGGCACTGTTATTAACAGTGGATGTGAATACATACATCTGCCCCACTTATTTGCAGGACACTATCACCTTGAGTCTGAAGGTGCCGGACTCTAACTATCAATTGTTTGCTGATTGTGGACAACAGTTCATATTGCTCTATAGAGCCATTTTGCTTTTCAGAGCCATCCAGCGAATTGAGTGTGCATTTTAAATAATTGGAACATATTCAATGATGTACCACATTTTATGTATGTTTTAGGGGTGTAATCTTAATTTAAATTTTATTAAACTGTATGATTATCATCCCTTTGAGTGTTATCATTTGAAGTGTGCCCCCCCACACCTGGTTTTTTAGACAATTCTTTACATTTGGTCCTAAGGGTGGGACCAGGGGGTGTGCACCTTACCCATATAGGAAGAGGGTGAGCCACCGCTGTCGTTTGGGTAGTTATACTGCCCTGGCAATTTAGGGGCCCAAATGTGTGAGAAGAACTTTGCAATCGAAATGTGTAAAAAATGACCGGTGAAATCCGAAAGGTGCACTTTGGAATATGTGCCCCTTTGCCCACCTTGGCTGCAAAAAAGTGTCACACATCTGGTATCGCCGTACTCAGGAGAAGTTGGGGAATGTGTTTTGGGGTGTCATTTTACATATACCCATGCTGGGTGAGAGAAATATCTTGGTCAAATGCCAACTTTGTATAAAAAAATTGGAAAAGTTGTCTTTTGCCAAGATATTTCTCTCACCCAGCATGGGTATATGTAAAATGACACCCCAAAACACATTCCCCAACTTCTCCTGAGTACGGCGATACCAGATGTGTGACACTTTTTTGCAGCCAAGGTTGGCAAAGGGGCACATATTCCAAAGTGCACCTTTCGGATTTCACCGGTCATTTTTTACACATTTCGATTGCAAAGTTCTTCTCACACATTTGGGCCCCTAAATTGCCAGGGCAGTATAACTACCCCACAAGTGACCCCATTTTGGAAAGAAGACACCCCAAGGTATTCCGTGAGGGGCACTGCGAGTTCCTAGAATTTTTTATTTCGCAAGTTAGTGGAATATGAGACTTTGTAAGGAAAAAAGAAAAAAAAAGAAAAATCATCATTTTCCGCTAACTTGTGACAAAAAATAAAAAATTCTAGGAACTCGCCATGCCCCTCACGGAATACCTTGGGGTGTCTTCTTTCCAAAATGGGGTCACTTGTGGCGTAGTTATACTGCCCTGGCAATTTAGGGGCCCAAATGTGTAAGAAGTACCTTGCAATCAAAATCTGTAAAAAATGGCCTGTGAAACCCGAAAGGTGCACTTTGGAATATGTGCCCCTTTGCCCACCTTGGCTGCAAAAAAGTGTCACACATCTGGTATCGCCGT
The DNA here is from genome assembly GCF_014858855.1 of Bufo gargarizans. NCBI lineage: Eukaryota > Metazoa > Chordata > Amphibia > Anura > Bufonidae > Bufo > Bufo gargarizans. Next base: position 17,191,089 of record NC_058089.1, read on the forward strand.
ACTCAGGAGAAGTTGGGCAATGTGTTTTGGGGTGTCATTTTACATATACCCATGCTGGGTGAGAGAAATATCTTGGCAAAAGATAACTTTTCCCATTTTTTTATACAAAGTTGGCATTTGACCAAGATATTTTTCTCACCCAGCATGGGTATATGTAAAATGACACCCCAAAACACATTCCCCAACTTCTCCTGAGTACGGCGATACCACATGTGTGACACTTTTTTGCAGCCTAGATGCGCAAAGGGGCCCAAATTCCTTTTAGGAGGGCATTTTTAGACATTTGGATCCCAGACTTCTTCTCACACTTTCGGGCCCCTAAAAAGCCAGGGCAGTATAAATACCCCACATGTGACCCCACTTTGGAAAGAAGACACCCCAAGGTATTCAATGAGGGGCCTGGCGAGTTCCTAGAATATTATTTTTTTTTGCATAAGTTAGCGGATATTGATTTTTTTTGTTTTTTTCTCACAAAGTCTCACTTTGGACAAAAATTTCAATCTTTCATGGACTCAATATGCCCCTCACGGAATACCTTGGGGTGTCTTCTTTCCGAAATGGGGTCACATGTGGGGTATTTATACTGCCCTGGCTTTTTAGGGGCCCTAAAGCGTGAGAAGAAGTCTGGAATATAAATGTCTAAAAATATTTACGCATTTGGATTCCGTGAGGGGTATGGTGAGATCATGTGAGATTTTATTTTTTGACACAAGTTAGTGGAATATGAGACTTAGTAAGAAAAAACAAAAACAAACAAAAAATTTCCGCTAACTTGGGCCAAAAAAATGTCTGAATGGAGCCTTACAGGGGGGGTGATCAATGACAGGGGGGTGATCAATGACAGGGGGGTGATCAATGACAGGGGGGTGATCACCCATATAGACTCCCTGATCACCCCCCTGTCATTGATCACCCCCCTGGTAAGGCTCCATTCAGACGTCCGTATAATTTTTACGGATCCATGGATCGGATCCGCAAAACACATGCGGACGTCTGAATGGAGCCTTACAGGGGGGTGATCAATGACAGGGGGGTGATCAATGACAGGGGGGTGATCACCCATATAGACTCCCTGATCACCCCCCTATCACTGATCACCCCCCCTGTAAGGCTCCATTCAGACGTCCGCATGATTTTTACGGATACATGGATCGGATCCACAAAACACATGCGGACGTCTGAATGGAGCCTTACAGGGGGGTGATCAATGACAGGGGGTGATCAGGGTGATCACCCCCCTATCACTGATCACCCCCCCTGTAAGGCTCCATTCAGATGTCCGCATGATTTTTACGGATCCATGGATACATGGATCGGATCCACAAAACACATGCGGACGTCTGAATGGAGCCTTACAGGGGGGTGATCAATGACAGGGGGGTGATCAGGGAGTGTATATGGGTGATCACCCGCCTGTCATTGATCACCCCCCTGTAAGGCTCCATTCAGACGTCCGTATGCGTTTTGCGGATCCGATCCATGGATCCGTAAAAATCATGCGGACGTCTGAATGGAGCCTTACAGGGGGGTGATCAATGACAGGGGGGTGATCAATGACAGGGGGTGATCAGGGAGTGTATATGGGTGATCACCCGCCTGTCATTGATCACCCCCCTGTAAGGCTCCATTCAGACGTCCGTATGCGTTTTGCGGATCCGATCCATGTATCCGTGGATCCGTAAAAATCATACGGACGTCTGAACGGAGCCTGACAGGGGGGTGATCAATGACAGGGGGGTGATCAGGGAGTTTATATGGGGTGATTATGGGTGATCAGGGGTTCATAAAGGGTTAATAAGTGACGGGGGGGGGGGGGTGTAGTGTAGTGTTTGGTGCGACTTTACTGACCTACCTGAGTCCTCTGGTGATCGATCCTAACAAAAGGGACCACCAGAGGACCAGGTAGGAGGTATATTAGACGCTGTTATGAAAACAGCGTCTAATATACCTGTTAGGGGTTAAAAAATTCGGATCTCCAGCCTGCCAGCGAGCGATCGCCGCTGGCAGGCTGGAGATCCACTCGCTTACCTTCCGTTCCTGTGAGCGCGCGCGCCTGTGTGCGCGCGTTCACAGGAAATCTCGCGTCTCGCGAGATGACGCTTATATGCGTCCAGGAGGAGTAAAGCAACCACCTCCCGGACGCATATCTGCGTTAGGCGGTCGGGAGGTGGTTAATGCGCATGCGCCGGCCCGTACATCCCGATATTTTGGCAATTTACTTCCGCCGGCTAGATCGGGATGTACGGACCGGCGCATGCGGATTAAACGCTCTGCTGCCTCTGCCCTAGTGAGTAATGGAGGGCGCAGGCGCTGGATTTGTCATTGACTGGAGGATGGTATCTGAAGAACCGAGGGCGGGCCAGAGGGGTGAAAGGGGAGGGGTTTGATTTGAACAGCGCCGTGGAGCCTGGGCATCGGCCGCATAAACGCCGCCACTGGGCACCTTCAGAACCTAATTAGCATATGGAATAAAAGCGTTTTTAAGAGAGAATAGGCGACGGACAGCAATATGAAAGGTAAGATTATAACATGGGGAATGTAATGGATATCATGATGTTTGTGGTGTATAATGGTCATTTTAGGTGAAAGACTCCCTTTAAAGTGGCCCTGAAAAAAAATTACTAAAAGTGGCTCCTTTTTGTAGTTGGGTCCAAAATGATTGACGTCAGGGCCACCACAAGTAGGGTGGGGGGGGCAGCACCATGTTGTAACACATTATACCACCCCAACAGACCAAATACCACAGTCCATCACAAAATACTGCCCCAACAGCACAAAATACATCCCCAAAAACGTCCACTGGCTTGCCGTGAGGAGGGCACAGGCGGCCCAATGGGCATTGACCCACCGGAAATTTCCCTGTAAGGTCTATGGCCAATCCGCCTCTGGCCGTGGCCTCTTCCTAGGCCAGTGACGTGACATTCATTGGTTCACTATGTGAATGGGCCTGGGATGCTATGCCGATATACAGTAGACGGCGCTGTGCTTGGAATAATGCGAGGAGGCTGCAGCGCTCTTTAACATCCTCTTCAAACAGTCGATGTGAGTCGGACCTCCAAAGATCACATATTGAGGACCTATCCTGAATATAGGTAATTAATATAAAAGACCGAAACTCTTTTAAGTGAAAATTTGATCGTTTTTTGGGGAGAGAAGCCGACATCACATCCCCAAAGTTATACATTCTTGGTCCCCGTCTTTCCGGATATCCATGAGGAGTTTGTTCTATATATTAGTGGCACCTTCACCACATCCACATATTGAGGTCCCAAGCAGTGATGGTCATGACCTGCCGAGGAACCTGTATAGGAAATAATTCTCTGCACGCCCCTCTGTCAGTCTCAGAAAGACATTTTCATAAGTATACACATTGTAATTCCCCTGCGTAAAACCAATAGACTGTAACATTTGATTATTGATCCCGTGCGTCCTTACCTCATTAGCAGGCAGAAGTGCGGCCATTAATCAATCCCCTGTCAGCTCCGCACCATCAATACACAGTCCATTATATCTTCTGAACAGCGCGGGGAGGGTAAGATCAAGGGTTTGTACAAGAGCCTCGACAGCTGCAGGATCCAGTGCACCTTGCTTGCCGCACCACAGCTGATCGGGCACCCAGTATTTAGATGCGTTCACACTCGGCTGCTGTGGCCAAATGTACAATATTAATGACCTGCTGCAGTTTTTAAGAAATTTTCCTTCCACAGTTTTAGAGCAGACTGACTTATGTATTTTTAATTTCCCATTAATGTTAATGGGGGGTAAAATGTTGCAAGCAGACCATACCGAATACTAAGAAGACCTGCAAAATGTCCAGCATGTACCTTATTTTCTAGTCTACTATTAGTGAGGCTTTTATACCATAGAGGCAATGCATATGGCTGCTATGGGGCCCTGGAGACAAGGGGCCCCTCTCTGGTTGGTCCTATCCCCACTGATTGTCAGAACCTGTGCAGGGCACCTCCTTTAGGGAACGGCATTGTTAGCAAATGAGGGTTGGAGAATTGGACCAAGGAGCATCAAAAGGGCAGAAAGGTGGCAACAAAGGCCCCTTTTATTCTAGGTGGTGGACCCTGGCGGGCTAATGAGGGGACAACTCTTCTACATATGCCTCTGAAAACGACATCCAAATACGCACGCGCACGTGTGTGTATGGGGGGGGGGGGGGTGACTTTATTTCTAAAGCCTTTTATGTTTCAGAGTCATTAACAGTTGTCTGCTGTTTTTGAGGCGATTTATCAAGGCAACCTGTGTGCTAGCAGGGGGTGCACATGGGGAGCAGGTTATTCGCTTGCAGACTTTTATTACTGCCATGGAAACACCTAAAGTGCTGCTCATCGACTAATATTTATATTCAGTTTCCGACTAAGTGAAACGCATTCATTATCTGACTAATTAGGATGTGAAAATAATCTTGCTTAGAATGCGAAAATAATCTTGCCGGTCCGCAGCGCGTTTTGAGAGCAATCCTGCACAGATTGGTTATTAATAAAGTGAAGGGAAGTCGTTAAAATTTAACTGAATGTTATCACATGATAAATATATAAATATATATATAATGCACCCTCATTGCAGCAGAAATGTGTATTACATTTATAAAAAACAGACCTGGCTTTCTAGATTCTCCATGTATTCTCCTTCCTGTCCTGGGAATCTGTCCCCAGCGTCCTCCATATCCAGCTGTTTGCATAGATACATAGCTGTGGTCCACTTAATTAAAACGCTGTTTTTCTTTTCTTGATACGAGGCTCCATTCCCGAGTTTTGGTACGCTTTTTTAATATAAAAATCAGCCCTTTGGTGCAATCAGAGCGTCACCATTGCTCACTGCTTTGATTGGCAGGACCAGAGAGGGGCTGGCCACAAAAATGAATGGAGCTTGGGTGCAACAAGAGTAACGGTGACGCCCTCTTTGCACCAAAAGCCTAATTTGCATACTAAGAAAAAGTATCATTACTCGGAAACGGGGCCTCGGATCAACAAAAGAAAAATGGCGTTTAACCAGATGAACCACAGCTATGTGTCTATGCAAGCAGCTGGATAGGGAGGACGCTGACGACAGATTCCCTTTAAAGGGTTTGTCTCATCATGGACAATGGGGGCATATCGCTAGGATATGCCCCCATTGTCTGTGGGACCAGCACCTATATCGAGAACGGGGGCCCGCAAATGAAGGAGGGCGCACTGCGCAATCACAGCCGCCCTCCATTCATTTTCTATGGGGCCGGCGAAAATAGCTGTCATACCGTTATCCAAATTCTACTTCTACTGTTATCTTGAGGGATACCCTTTAGATAACATCTTCCCCTCACAACAGCAGTAAACTGACAGTGGATTACCTATCTTTGTAGGAGGTCTTAACCTTTATGCTGAGTGCTATAGAAGTATATGTAGCTGAGAAGACTCCTTATACAGGAGAAGTAAGAAAGGACTCTATAGTCAGCTGCCAGAGGGGGAAGGAGACTGATTCTGTCTAGAATCTGCCGCCAGAAGCAGAGGTTAGCAGCAGCACCAGGAGGAACATGTTTGCTGGATCTTGTTAAACCAGTTCCATTTCTGGAGTGAGATGTGTGTGGACATTCCCAGAATTTTCATGGCATTGCCGGAAGTCTCAGAGGTTTTATTGCGTTTCTCCTGGATGTAGACAACCATGTTTGAGAATGCTGCATTGTTAATCAGTCAGAAGCATGTTTCTTCACATGAATTCAGGTTAGTACAGATATATCTCGGAGGTAGTTAATAATTACACGGTGGGGTGATGGGCGACGAGCCAGCGGTAACACAAAAGCTCCCCTGATGTGTGCACTTATTCTGTAAGTTGTTCACTGCTAGCGGTGGAGGAAGTGTCTCCTACGGTATGTTTCTATATATGATCTGCAGCTTTCTAGCTTCGGTGTAAGTTCACGGCCCAACCTGTTCACAAGGAGAGAGACGGCAGATTTTCCAAGGACTGTCCTAAAATACTGGTCTCCTATCATTATTGATGGACTGTACAGATACTTCGTTCTGAGGCGGCTGCAGTCGTCATCATCAATTCATGGTCCCTGTGAACGCGTCATGTCAGTACTTATTGATCACAAGTGAAACCATGTAGAATCGAATCCAGTAACTGGGATGATGAGGAGTGTAGTGCTGCATAGTGATGGGTGTGCAGACCACACATGCCAGGGTAAGTGTCCCTGATACCTGTAATAGGAGAAATCAAATGATGAAACAGCCTTGATCGCTGCACTTAGAGGGTTAAATGGGTTTTCCCGGGATTTTCATATTGATGACCTTAGTGACCTCAGAATAGCAGATGTGCTTGGTATTGCAACTCAGTCCCATTCACTTGAATGGGACTGAGCTGCAGCTAGACCATGTGGCCGATTCACATCATGTCACATGTCCTTAAAGGGGTTGTGACACCTCAGCAAGTGGCATTTATCATGTAGAGTAAGTTAATGCAAGCCACTTACTAATGTATTGTGATTGTCCATATTGCCTCCTTTGCTGGCTGGATTCATTTTTCCATTCCCTTATACACCGCTTGTTTTCCAGGGTTATGACCACCCTGCAATCGAGCAGCGGTGGCCGAGACCATGGGAGCGCACATAGGCTGATGCTTTTTCCTAGTTTGAAAGCACGACCACCACTTATTGCAGGGTGGTCATAACTAGAGATGAGCGAATTTTATATTTTAAAATTCGTTCACTCTTAGTTTGGTGGTAAAAGCAGAATTGCGTTATGGATTCCGTTACCACGGACCATAACGCAATTTAATGACTGAATGCCGTTAGAGGCATTCCGTTATTCATTCTGTCATAATAGAAGTCTATGGCCTTCATAGCGGATCCGTCCCGTTTCCGTTATGCAGGGGAGTCCTCTCCTGCATAACGGAAACGGGACGGATCCGTCATGCAGGCCATAGACTTCTATTATGACAGAATGAATAACGCAATGCCTCTAACGGCATTCCGTCATTAAATTGCGTTATGGTCCGTGGTAACGGAATCCATAACGCAATTCTGCTTTTACCAGTAAATGAAGCGTGAACGAATTTCAAAATATGAAATTCGCTCATCTCTAGTCATAACTAGGGATGAACGAAACATCCGAAGTCGATTCACATAAAACATTGTTCTAATACTGTACGGAGCAGGAGCTCCGTACAGTATTAGAATGTATTGGCTCCAGTGAGCCGAAGTTATTACTTCGCGAAATCTCGCGAGACTTCGTATAATAGCTTTATAAATCATTTTCTACTGTAATAAAACCAGGTACCACTTGGAACCGAACCCGAGTTCAGGAAATAGTTTTTTACAGTAGAAATGGATTTATGAAGTTATTATGCGAAGTCTCATGAGACTTTGCGAAGTAATAACTTCGGCCCACAGACCCATGCCACAAATCAGATTTAAGGATCTTGGACCCTACATACTTAAAAATCCTGTGGTTACCAGACCACAAAGATATCCAGGCCCTCTCCTATACATTGGTACAAGGCACTATTACGGTATAGAAATCCCTTCAACATTCTGATAGACTCCTATAGGGTATCTCACCACTTTTACCGGCTCGTCTGATCCCACATGCAGTAAAAAGAGACAAGATAATTATGAGATCATTCTGGTCACAACTATAAGATGTGAGTGTAGCTACCTGTCTCTCCGCTAACAAAATACCAGACTTCACTAAATTACTAACTATAATGACATCATCAGAAGTCAATTTTCTGCAATTTTAAACACTTCAAAGCCACATGCACACTATTTATATCCCATAATCAAGTCAACAGACCATTGTCAGGGTTTGAACAAATAATCCTCCTCCACAAAAGCAAGAAGCAAAGACTATCTTCTCTATACTCACATCTATCGCTCACTAGATCCGCGGACCCTCCTCCTTTTCTGAAGGCTTAGGAAAAAGAATTGGACATAACGCTATCCGAAGAAGATATGAGATTTATACTGCTGCACTCTCACGGCTTCTCAACGTGTTAAAATACAAGAAAATCATTACAAGCTCTTATCCCGATGGTACAAAACCCCTGACCTGCTATATAAAATGGGATTATCAGTCTCAAATAAATGTTGGAGATGCCAGTCGCAAGTTGGAACCTTGAGCCATGTTTTGGTGGTCGTGCCCGGTACCAGTTATAGGTTTTCCACGAAGTTATGGTCCCATAACTTTTTTAGCTTACAGTGGTCATCCTAGAAGCAATTCGTATTGCAACTCAAGGAACTACTGAACATCACTGTGGATGTAGAGTCATTGCGGCCAATTCCATGACACAACCTCGTGACGGATTATTCATCAACATGGTGTCAGAATCTTCACACAAGGGCACAGCGGACATATGTAGTGTGCACGACTTTTCAGACAAATGGAGATCCATGTCGCAAAGAGTTTTTTGGTGCTGATTTTGGAGCGTTTCTTCCTCAAAACAGCCTCCGATTCATTTCAATGGAAAATTTTGAGGCGTAAAAATCTGCTTGGATTTAGCACAGATTTTATTTAATTTTTTTGAAGATCAGCCGTGTGAACTGACCCCAAGATTCCCTCCTGTGCTTTAGTAAGATTCGTGCACCTCGTCACAAATTAGGCACATCTGTGGCAGCTGTGCGCTGGAGAGAAATGCCACTCCCCGAGTGGAGTAGTTTTTTGCCAAGGCGTAAATGTTAGTAAATTTGCTGGGATTCCCCAGCCCACAACATTCCCTTGCCACTCCCAAATGGGGAGCCCAGCGCAAAAACGCCCCTGCGACAAGATATTGTCGCATGGTAGTTAAAAAAGTTGCAAAGAGGAGGTCTGCAACTATATTTACACCTAAACCAGGAAAATGACTCGCATTTAGGTTGGGTTCACACCCGACTGATTCGCTTCTGATTTGCTGTTGCAGTTTTTTTTTTGTACAGTACCAGCAAAGTGAATGAGCATTTAGCAATTCTCAGTCACGTGGCAGAAAAAAAATCTGCAGCAGAAACTGACACCGGCCGTGGTGTGGATTTTAAAGGGGTTTTCCAAGACTTCACAACTGAGGATTGGTCTTCAGGTATCTGATTGGTGGAGGTCCGACCCCCGGGACCCCCGCCGATCAGCTGTTCGGTGTGGTTTTTAAGTCTGCAGCCTGCCAATTTATACCCCAGATTTTCATTGTGGATTTCACCCCTTTCCAATGCAAAGAATGTAATTTGCGTCTAATACGCTGCATTTTAGCAACAAAATCGGTGCCGAAAACGTACCATTTGATGCGTTTTCTTCTGCTGCAGATTACAAGCAGAATCGCTGCAGAAAACCCACAGCTAATCAGTTACGTGTGAACCCGACCTAAGTTCTTCTTGACAGATTTCTTCCCCATTATATTAGTGGCTGTGGAGAGGGGGGAGGAGAGTCCTTGTGAAAAGCCGAGTATAGTTGCAGGCTGCATTCATGTCCCCCGCGGCAGCAGACACATCTCGGCAGTGGGAGAGGCTTTTTTTTTTTTGGCAGGGAACATTATTGACTTTGTGAGTTGTTTTGCGCTCATGTGATGCCAGGACTCGGGTGACAAGTTCCCGATTATCTCCGGTAAGTACAGCTGTCGTTACATAAATGCACAGTTCAATAATCGTATGTGGAGCCACAAACATCAGCATGCTGGGCGTTGTAGTACGCGTGTTTTGTATGTAACATGTGTGTGTTTACTTTTAGAACTTTCTACCGTCTTTACAGCAGGTGGATCTTGCTCCTTTTTGTATCATTTGTTCTTTCTTCCTCCGGTGTGACAGTTGTTACTTGGGATTTGGGATGCCTGACAGTCATTCTGGAAAATACATTACAGCTACTTTAGGCCTCTTTCACACTTGTGTTGTCCGGATCCGTCGTGTACTCCATTTGCCGGAATTACACGCTGGATCCGGAAAAACGCGTAAGAACGCATAATTTTTTCTTTCCGGATGCGTCTTTCCGGCTTTTTTGGTAAGATACTGATCCGGAAATCCTAAAGCCACAATCAACGTTTTTTTTCCGGATCCGTCGTACGGATTTTGGCTTCAGGATTTCCGGGTCAGTCTCTTTTCGCGCCAGCCAGGCCCTTCCTACTTCCTGGCGCAGACGCAACTTCCGGATCCGTAGTTGCGTCGTAACAACTGAAGATGTTAGGACGGATCCGGAATAATACATTTCAACGGGCTATTATTCCGGATCCGTCGATGCGGCAAGTGTTCAGGATCCGGTATTTTTCTTCTCATTTTTAAAGGTCTGCGCATGCGCAGACCGCAAAACCGGATCTGTTTTACCGGCATTAATGCGTTTCGATGGAAATTAATGCCGGATCCGGCATTCCGGCAAGTGCTCAGAATTTTGGGCCGGAGAGAAAACTGCAGCATGCTGCGTTATTTTCTCCGGCCAAAAACGTAAGAGGGACTGAACTGATGCATACTGAACGGATTGCTCTCCATTCAGAATGCATTAGGGCTCATATTTTGCATTCAGTATACTGAAGTGTCTCCGTGTGCATTCCGTTTCAGTATTTCTGTATTTCCGTACCGTGAAAAGATAGAACATGTCCTATTCTTGTCCGCAAATCACGGTGCTTGGCTCCATTCAAGTCAATGGGTCCGGAAAAAAAAACGGAACACATACGGAAATGCATCCGTATGTCTTCCGTATCCGTTCCGTTTTTGCGGAACCATCTATTGAAAATGTTATGCCCGGCCTAATTTTTTCCATGTAATTACTGTATACTGTATATGGCATACAGAAGAATGGAAAGGAAACGGAAACACAATGGAAACAAAAAACGGAACAACGTATCCGTAAAAAACGGACCGCAAAACACTGAAAAAGCCATGCGGTCTTGTGCATGAGCCCTTAGGATAACTCGGTTTCCGTTTTTTTTCCGGTATTGAGCCCCTAGGACGGAACTCAATACCGGAAAACAAAAACGCTAGTGTGAAAGTGGCCTTTGCGATCAATCCTCACCATACAGTGGAGGAGATCACTGCAGGTGACTTTCCTGACAAGCAGGAAATTGCCGGGGAGGGACACTGTTTTCCTGACATTTGTCTGCCCAATTGAGCAGTGTAAACGGGCCTTAAATGGAAACTGTCATCAAATTTATGCTGACCTCACTGAGGGCAGCATAAATTAGTGACAGACATGCTGATTTCAGTGATGTGTCACTCATGAGCTAAAAGTAAGTGGCTGCCGAGAATCAGCATCATAACCATTGCAGCTCAGGCCTTGACAAGAGTCAAATCTATGTGAGAAGAGTCCTGGTTATCCGTAATTTCCTGCTCTCTCGCCCATCTGCTGATGATTGGCAGTTTTCTCCTAGAGAGAAAGGGAGAAAACTCGGTATTAGGGTCCATTCACACGTCTGTTTTTTCTTTCCTGATCTGTTCCGTTTTTTGCGGAACAGATCAGGACCAGATCAGGACCCATTCATTTTCAATGAGTCCTGGAAAAAATCGGACAGCACAATGTGTGCTGTCCGTTTCCGTTGTTCCGTTCCGCATGTCCGTTTAAATATAAAACATGTCCTATTATGTTCCTGAAAAATCGGATCCTGGTACAATGCAAAGTCAATGGTTCCGCAAAAAACGGAAGACATTCGGATGTCATTCCGTATGTCTTCCGTTTTTTGCGGAATCCGTTCCTGGAAACACATAGCAAATTTTTTTTTTTTTTTTTTTTTTTTCAAAGAAATCCAAACAACTTTATTTGATTATTGAAATGTATACATGTTTCCGTTTTTTGCGGATCCGCAAAAAACGGATGACATACGGAAACATTTTCAGGAACAACGGATCCGCAAAAAACGGACCGAAATTCGGATTATAGAAAAATACTGACGTGTGAATGTAGCCTTAGACTGTCAGTCATCAGCAGGTGGGCAGGAGAGCAGGAATTCATGAATAACCAGGACTCTTCTCAGGTGGCCGTGACTCTTTTCCAGGCCCGGTCTGCAATGATTGTGATGTCGGTTCTCGGAAACCGCTTACTTTTAACTTTTTAATGACAGACCACTGAAATCAACTCGCCTGTCACTACTTTATACTACCGTTACTATGGGCAGCATAAAGTTGATGACAGGTTCCCTTTAAAGGGGTATTCCCATCTCAGACAATGGGGGCATATCGCTAGGATATGCCCCCATTGTCTGATAGGTCCAGGTCCCACCTCTGGGACCTTCACCTATCTCGTAAACGCAGCCGAAAACATAGCCGGCAAAGTGGTGGGCGGCAGTGCTGGGTACGGCCACCACCAATCGTTCCTATTGGCCCACCGAAAATAGCCAAGTGGGACGGTCAGCTGTTTTCAGAATCCCCAAAGAAATGAATGGGAGCGCACCACGCGTGCACAGCCACCATTTACTTCTATGGGGCTGCCGGAAATAGCTGAGCCAGTGCTCAGCTATTTTCAGTGGCCCCATAGAAATTAATGGCGGTTGGCCGCGCTTATGCAGTGCACCCTCCTTCACTTTGCCAGCTGTGTCTACGAGATAGATACGGGTCCTAGCGATATGCCCCCATTGTCTAAGATTGAAAAAGCCCTTTAAAGATCAACGGGGCGAGCTATGGCCTTCAGGAAGACCTGGAGATCTAGGCTTATTTTCTGGTGTATGGATTCTAGGAGATAGCTGACCACGGTCAGCAGGACTTAAGACAGCCGAGGGATCAAGCCTCCTGGAGGAAAGAGCCACCAGCATGAGGGACAGCCGGCGGCTGGTAAAGGTCTACACACTGAGTGAAGACCAACTATGGCACTAGTTCAAGGTTACGGCACTGCTGGTTCGGGCCTAGAGCGATGGCTTGTTATTTGGAATAAAAAATGAACTCAAACACTAATTCTCATAGACAGCAGGACACATTGATGGCTTGGTCTAAGGCTGGCTACTACGGCCAAGGGCGGACTAGGAACTTAAAAAAACTGAAAATGGCCCCATGTTGTAGGTGGGTCCGAATTGACAGGGCAATACCATATTGTGGCACCAAATACCTCCCCAGCAGAGCCAAATATCTCAGTGCAACACAATAAACTGTCCCAGCAGCATCCAAAACTACAGTGCAGCACAAAATACCTCCTCCGAAGCTGCCCCTCTGTGGTGGTCAGCACCAGCTGCCACATTCGGTCCTCCTACTCCAATTGCTTCAGGGTGGCAATACAGTTAAATTCATGAATCAGGAGGGTACCTGAATGCCCCCAGCCTTAATTTAACTATGAAAACGACAGATTATTACTTACCTGGCTGGTGGCCGTGACGAGGGCTCAGGTGGCCCCCTGGGCATCGGCTAACTGGCAAAATTTCCAGAGAGTCTATGACCAATCTGCCCCAGACTACGGTACATGGTCTGAGGTCCCTGAAATTGTGGCCCCCGGGACAGTAGACTACAGTCCGTGCTGTGTACCGCACGCTATAGTAACATTGGGATTTTATTGTAGTTTATTCTTCAATATTAAAAGGGTTACACTTTAGAAAAGGGGCTTGAGCCCCACTAACTCACTGCGGTTGCCTTCGTTTTTGCTACTTGACTAGAAGTTACACAGTAGTGGTGGAGATTTTTAAAGGAAAACCCCACTTTTGATCATTTTGCTTTTACAGATAATGTACTGTTTTAAATTATGTTCCTGTTCAGACAGATTTCTGTTACTAGAGAACAGTCTGGCCAAGCGGTAGACTTTTGAAAGAAACTACAGATGGGGACGAGGTGCTATTTTTTTCCCATCAAAACGACGGAGGCCATGATGGAGTCCCACAGATCCTTTTGTAAGTCGATGGGGGTCTGTCTAATACTGGTGGCAATGGCCAGTTTTCAGTTTAAGCAGAAACCGTGATGCAAGTGTGAACATTGCCCGAGACATGTTATTCCAGTTTACAGTATTTCACATCAATGGGGAAAAATGCAGCAGTCCAAGTTGTATGGATTTTTTTGAGACTGTTGTGTCGCAGTCGCAGCATGTCGCGATGTGACACCGTTAACTATCCCTATAAAGAATGTCACGCACCTTTTCGGTGGCAAGAAGTCGTGCAACACATGTCGCCGTGTAGCCTTAGCCTTATTTCGAGGACCCTTTGTGTAGGAAAGCACAGTAGTTGGAGAAAGTTTTTCCAATGTGTACCAACCCAACATGGTGAATGGAGCCCTATGGATATGGATAACATATATACCGGAAGCTTTTGCTGGTGTGTATATGCTAAGTGTTAAGGCACATGCACACGACCGTATGCCATCCGAGCCATATGTCCCACAGCGGCATACATCGTGCGGACGGAATATCATATGAGTGCGGGACAATAGTCCTGCGGGCGGCCCGATGCGCACAGCATCATAGTAACCTATGATGATGTATGCTGCTCCGGGACATATGGCCCAGTCACGGACTGTATGTCTCGGAGGGCATATGGTCGTGTGCATGAGCCCTTAGGCCTCTTGCACACAATCGTTTTTTTTTTTTTTTTACCGTTTCTGTTCCGTTTTTTTCGTTCCGTATACGGAACCATTAATTTCAATGGATCTGCCAAAAAACTACAGTAAAAAAACATTTCCCGAACTCTGGTTCGGTTCCAAATGGTACCTTTTGTTTTATTACAGTAGAATTTGATTTATGAAGTTATTATGAGAAGTCTCGCAAGACTTTGCGAAGTAATAACTTTGGCTCATCGGAGCCAATACATTCTAATACGGTACGGAGCTCCTGCTCTGTACAGTATTAGAAAAAAGTTTTATGCGAATCGACTTCGGATGTTTAATCCGAAGTCGATTCACTCATCCCTAGTAATAACTATTCCAGTCCCTGACCAGAGAAGTTTTCACTCCACTTTTACGTCTCTTTCCATGCTTAAAGGGGTTTTCCACAATTAGAAAAACAGGGATGCTTTCTCCCAAAAACAGCACCACACCTGTCCATGGGCTGGGTCTAGTATTGTAGCTCAGTTCCATTGAAGTAAATGGGGCTGAGCTGTAAGACCATGCACTTGTGGATAGGTGTGGTGCTGTTTTTGGAAGAAAGCAGCCCTGTTTTTAGAATCCTGGACTACCCCTTTAAAAGTTGGTAAATGTTCTGGTCCCGATTCCCCAGCCCTGGCCCTCGTCACTCCCAAGTGGCGAGCATGGTGCAACCCCCCCCCCCCCCAAAAAAGAAACAAACAAAAAACTGTGGTATTGCAACTTTATTTGCTCTAAAAACTGGCATAGCCCATATAGTAAATGACCTCCTCTTTGCTCCTGATATTAATGGACATGTTGTGTTAGACAACTGTTCACATGGTGCAGTACTGCGTAGGTGGCCTTAGTTTTTGTGACGCTGTGCTGGTGGGTTGGTGGGACCCAGTGCCATAGGTGGCATTGTCGGACAGCAGGGTTGCTGTTTGACTCCTGGGTCCCGCCGCCTACTAGGGCAGAGCCGCTTTGTCACTGCATTGTGCTGCGCCTTTTTGTCAGAGTAGGTCCCACTCAAAGAGGCGGCCTTGGCGTGGGGGGCTGTACACTTTAAATGGCGCTGAGAAGCGAGTTTAATTAGATTAAAGCATAGCACTGTGGATGTGCGAACCAGTTCTGTTTTCTCCCCCTGATAATAATAATCAGGCATGTTGGATTTCAGCTGCCTACTCCTTTTGTCGCCAGTGTCTTCCTCCCTCTCTTCCTTCTGAGAACATATGCTTGCTTGGCTGAGCTGAGCGTGCTTGTATGATAGGATTGGCAGGGATAGACGTCTGGCGAATAAGCATTCAGCCGTCAGCTATCTTGTATGTACGGCCGGCATAACAGTGCCTGCACGCAGTACGGCAGAGCCTTTTATCAGTCATCGCCATGGATTTGTGCCGAACCCCGCACCCAAAATCCATATGAGCCTACCCTAAAAGAGTTTTTGCAAGGAATACTATATTATTGCCATAGATTTGCTGGAAATGCAGGAGAAGTGCATCCAAACCACGTGCTTCACCTGTACTCGCTGCAAAACTACGGCAACTAATAGTAATCCACAAGCGGTTCCAGAGACTGGACCGCACCGCGTACCGGGGCCCTATGTAAGTTGGAAAGTTTAGTTCCAGTTGTCACACCTAGTTAAAGGGGTTATATGGATTTCAGACAGCCTGTAGTTACATTGCCACGTTGGGGCATTTTAGACAATGAATGGGTTCACCCCAATGTGGTGCACATCAGAAGCAGTGACCATTCACTTTAATAGGATGTGATATAAAGCAGTGAAAATGAGCGATCGGCGTATGGTTCAGTAAGACATCCCCTATTATTCCAGCATTACAATACTTATTCATTTTGCTGCACACAGATGAATACTGCCCATAAACATTGCGCAATAATCTGATTGTGTCTTAATGCGACCTTACATTGGGATGGTCTGAGGCTCTCTGCGTTCCCACAGTCTGCGGGCATTGTTTTCTGTGAATACAGGGAGTGCCATCCAGTGCCGTTTGCAGAGTCTTAGATGTGGCTCCTCGGTTACATTTCCAGTGAGTTTGGCAATGTGTGGAGTCTGCGATTTGTGACAGTGTAATACAGCATTGGGGGGGGGGGGGGGGGGGTGGTATATGTCATATTGTCCTGACGAACATGCCCACTGCGCGGCATGGCATCAGGGACTAAATGTTATACTGTTCTGATAAACATGATGTGACATCAGGCGGTATGTGTTATACTGTCCTCCTGATACACATGCCCAATGCATGACGTGGCACCAGGTGACATCAGGGGGAATATGTCATACTGTCCTGATAAGCCTACCCACTGTATGACATGGCACCAGGTGACATCAGGGGGAATATGTCATACTGTCCTGATTTACATACCCACTGCATGACGTGGCACCTTGTAACCTCAGGGAGTATATCTTAAACTGTCCTGATAAACGTACCCACTGTGTGATGTGGCACTACGTGACATCAGGGGGTATGTGTCATACTGTCCTGATAAACATACCCACTGCATGATGTTGCACCTTGTGAAACAAGGGTTGTATACTGTTCCTTTGCAGAATGCCCTGGTGAACATGCCCATTGAGTGATGTGGCACCACGTGACAACTTAGGATTGTTTATTTGTCTAACCTTTCTTGCTGGAAACCTAAAACGAGCCTTTGTTCTCTGAGGCACACATAGATTTCTGTATAAGTCGTGTGATGCCAGCAGTCCCTGAATGCCCGGTGCTCCCCAGACAGCTGGCAGCAATTGTGCTTGGAGTTTAAATGTTAAAGGAATTTGATCGAGTGCGAATTTGCAGAAAAAAAATGAATGGTTTTGCAATCCACAGTTGCGGATTTTGCAGCAGATTTTCAGAATCTGCCACCTTACATTACTCGCCGTTTTCATTGCAGATTTTTTGGGGACTTATTGAGGGGAAAATCTGCAACAAATGAAAAATTTCCACAGCATGTTCATGAAATATTACCTGTGCTGATCCACAGATAAAATTTACAGCATTTCCAGTCAATTTCCCTACAGTTCATTTTTTTGCAGAGCAATAATATGGCTTCCACTGTTGTGACTTTGCATGTATGGAGATATCCTCTAGCACTGCCTCTAGCGGAGGATATCTCTGTACACCTAAGGGTCCATTCACACGTCCGTTGTTTCTTTCCTGATCTGTTCCGTTTTTTGCAGAACAGATCTGGACCAGATCTGTACCCATTCATTTTCAATGGGTCCTGAAAAAAATCGGACAGCACAATGTCAGATTTTTTTTTAGGACCCATTGAAAATGAATGGGTACAGAACTGGTCCAGATCTGTTCCGCAAAAAACGGAACAGATCAGGAAAGAAACAACGGACGTGTGAATGGACCTTAAGGGCGAGTTCACATTTGCGTTGAAGGCGCCGTTTGGGGCCTTTGTCACAGATTCCATCAAAAATACCAGACAAAAAAGTCCTGCAGGCAGAAAGCCAGGATTCCGAACAGAAAATGTACGGACTTCGTTCTAGTCAGTGGCATCTGTTCAGCGCTGTTCGGGTCAGTTATGTGCCGGATTTGACACTTCCATTATTTTGGTTGTTCTCCTCTAACGGAGGAGAATAACGGAAATATTTAGCGTGATGTGAACTCGGCCAAAGGGGAGTTAATTAAAGGTGGTGGGGGTCATTTACTAAGACTGGCCTTTTATGCCTTAGGCTGAGTTCACATCACTGTTTAGCTTTCCTTTCTTACTATCATTTATATAAGAAACTGGCATAAACTGTAGTCAAATCCACAATTTACACTAATGTCTTGCTTCTCTGGCACATGGACAGCCAGAAGATGCGCCACAAGAGACCTACATTATTAATAAATTTGGTGCATCTTTGGGTATGGCTGCATAGCGTTTTTGGGCGCGACATGTCTCACACACCCAAGTATTGCAGCAGTAGCAGGGCAGCCCTAGAAATGAATGGGGTCGCAGCGTGACTCGCATGACCTGAGAATCGCAAAAAATCCAGCACTGCTGGATATTTTTGCAAGCGTGGGGCTACAGTCATAGGCACATGCACGCCCACCCCAATCACTTCTGTGGCTGCCCTCTGCAATACTTGGACGTTTCGAACCCAAAATCTGTGTAGCCGAACCCTTAGCACAATTTTTATTTAGACGTCGTAAGATATTCCCATGGAAGTCCATAGAAGCCTGAATGGCGTTTTAACCCTTTGTGTGAATGACTACTTCAGGCAGTTTTCCTGCTTATGAATGGGCCCCGTCCTTTACATGTTATTTGACCCGTGCGCTTGTAAAATAGGGACCAACTCCTGGTGCAATGCGAATGCTTGTCTGTTACCTGACCGTTACATTTTCTCAGTTCATTAGCCATGCAGCATATAAACCCCCGAGCCGACAAGGATTCCTCAAAGTCTTTTGTAATAAGTAAAGATTTCTGCATCTTCTGTTCGATTTCACTCCTTATTGTCTCTGGCAGCTGTAGTTGCAGGTGGGTGACTAAGTAAGAAATTCCACACTTCTATGAACTGAATAGTCGTGCTTTTATTTGTCGCCTCTAAATTGGGTATTTGGCATGACGGGCACAGCTTGACATTGACCTGATTTGGCCAGAGCCGCATTTGCTCCATCAGTACCGTATTATGTATTAAATCTTCCATAAGGCTCGTTCCTTTCACATGCGCTGACACAATATTGTGCCTGACAATTCTGTAAAGGGGGTAATTGAAAGGCTAAGTCGTGAAACAGACATATTTCTCAGGTGATGGTTGGGGTCGTGTGGAGACGATTGTGAGATTTAGAGAGAAACGTACTGCACTAATAGAGCCCCACACCCACACTTTTATGTTGTATGTAGACTTTTTTTGTGGAGTTTTTTTCCAGCAATTTCCACTAAATTCCACACCGTAAACACGTTAGAAAAAGCCCTCGAAACGCATTGCAAATAAAAAACCATATACTTTATAGTTGCCTGTCTAAGAAGTCTTTTGGGGGAGTGTGCCGTGATTCCGGTCCTAAGTAGGCTTATTTTGTAATACTGGCAGTCTGTGACCATCGGCTTCTTCCTCCTGTGGGACCACAAGTGTCTGCTGTGGTCCCACTCTGCCTCCTCTCTTCCGGCTCTTAAAGGGCCAGCACGGGCAAAACTTTTCCCTGCCAGTGATTGCTTGCCCTGGGCTATTTTCAACTAATTACCCTGTTAAAGGTTACATGATGAATAGGTATAGTAGCTTGCTAGTGCCTACAAAAAGTGCATTATATTCCATTTTGACTTTCTGTGCTCGACTTTTGCCTCTTTAGTGGATATGACCCTCGGCTGCCTGAGCTGACCTCTCATGTTGACCCAGTGCTGTCTCCCCTGAACTTTGGCCTGATAACCGGTTTGTATGAACTCTGTCTGTCCTGACCTTAACTTGTCACTGACTACTACAGTTTTGCCTGATCCCTCGGTGCTCCGAATTGGTGTCTTTTGACCCTCCTGCATCAGATGTCCCTCAACGAAGGCTATTCCAAGACATTACGGCCTGGTGGTTCCCCTGCAGTGGAGTCCAGTCTCTGTATAGGGGTTAATGTCAGTGCCCAATCCACCAGGGACTGTCCAGCAGCTGCTTATTTCCCTCTCTCCATTGAGAATACATGCATACTTGGCCAAGCCGACCATGCATATGCATAGGGGACCAAGGAAAAATAAATGTCGGCCATGCCACTGTTCATCCGACATCTGTATAAGGCCTCATGCACACAACAGTATTTTTTCACGGTCCGCAAAACGGGGTTCTGTGATCAGTGTCAGTTTTTTCTTCCGTGTGTCTTCCTTGATTTTTGGAGGATCACCAGACCAGAAAAGTGAAGAAAAAAAATATATAAACCCCCCGAGCCGACAAGGATTCCTCAAAGTCTTTTGTAATAAGTGAAGATTTCTGCATCTTCTGTTCGATTTTACTCCTTATTGTCTCTGGCAATAGTCAAGTTTGCCTTGAAAATGATAGGAAAAAAACAGACACGGACCACGGATGCGGATGACAATCTTGTGTGCATCCGTGTTTTTTCACGGACCCATTGACTTGAATGGGTCCGCGAACCGTTGTCCGTCAAAAAAATAGGACAGGTCATATTTTTTTGACGGACAGGAAACACGGATCACGGACGCGGATGACAAACGGCATTTTCCGAGTTGTCAACGGACCCAATGAAAGTCAATGGGTCCGCAGAAAATCACGGAACAACGGACACGGATGCACACAATGGTCGTGTGCATGAGGCCTAAGGTGTATGACCACCTTTAGATATAATTTCCTTACAGTGTCGGTCCCACATGAGAGCTTTGAGTGACTAATAACTGATTGCGTTCCGGACCTTAGAGAACGTTGATGGGCCCTCGAGTCATAGCTTCAAGTACATAAGAAGCATGAAATGGTCTCGCCAATGCCAATCACTTACCCAGCAATCAGGAGGCAATTCATGCGTCGGCCTCGGCTCTTGTCATTTGCAGAAAGAAGCCTTACACTTGCTCACAAAAGGGGAAAAAATACAGATTTACTGCTCACCATCCTTCATTCATCCGCAGAACAGGTTTTCAGAATCCGTCGTTTTGAGAAAAAGCTGAATAATGTGGTGATTGCTTCTTTATAGATTATAGAAATTGCATGTTACACGTCTCACCTGGACGGTTTCTGAGCAGCAAGATGAGGTTCTCGACTACATTATAAAGATACACTCCTGCAGTAAAGACCTGAAAGGGGTGATAAATCGATGGCTTCTCCTTAGAGAGGCCGTCAATATCAGATCGGTGGTGGTCTGACTCTCGGCAACACCTTTAGAGGCTCCTTGTTTACCAGGCACAGTGCCATGTTTTCAGTAGTGGCTGTGCCTGGCATTGCAGCTCAGTCGATGACTTCTTCCACTGTATAAGGCTCTGTTCACAATCTATGTTTGCCACATGTGCCAGGACTTCCCAGCATAAGCATTTGATCCATAGGATTTCACTTGCATCACTTGGGCTGGGGTGGTATATGTCGGTGTGCCTGTTCTTTTACATTTCTATTCACAACCATTCTGCAAAAAAAGTATACCACGTCGTATATGAGTCAATCTTTGCTTATATAGTGGCATACGTCGGAAACTTCCATCAGAGCAGTACCCCCAACGTATACGTCTGACGGAAGCTCAGCCATGATTGTAAGCAGAGCCTTAAAGGGCTTGTGTCACTTTAGCAAATGACCTTTATCATGTACAGAAATGTATTGTGATTGTCCATATTGCCTTCTTTGCTGGCTGGATTCATTTTTCCATCACAGGATACACTAGTGTTTCACTGGGTATTGAACTTTAAATTTATGCTTTTGAACCCGGATCGATCCGATACTTGTATTTGCTATTTTCCAATACTAGGCTGCGCTACTAGTTTAGTATCTGTTAGAGAACATGGCGCGTGCCGCCCTCAGCATGGACTATGTTCTCCTGAGCTAGCACAGTGGAGAAGGAGGGAGTCCCTCCCCACTGTGACACGGCAGCCACTTCCACCAATGAAATTAGAGGGGAGGGGGCGGTGAAGCTGCCGCTGGCCACCAATGACAATAGCCCTGAGGAGGAGGGGAGGAGCTGTTGGCCACTGCGCCACCATGTAATTAACCCCTTAATACAAATGTAGGCGGCGGGTGCCGGCCGTATCGCACATACGGCACCCGACCTAAATGACAGGGCACGCCAATCCCGTGGACCCTGTCAATTAACCCTTCAGGTGCGGAACCAGCCGCCTACATTTGTATTAAGGGGTCAATTATATTTATTGGTGGAGCAGTGGCACACAGCCGCCCCCCCCCCCCCTCCCCAGTATTATCTTCATTGGTTATGCAGTGGCCACAGGCCCCCCCCCCCTTCCTCAATATCTTCATTGGTGGCAGTGGCAGCTTCCGATCGGAGCCCCAGCAGTGAAATTGCTGGGCTCCGATCGATTACTATGGCAGCCAGGGCGCTACGGAAGGATTCCATGGCTGCCATGGTAAGCTCCCTGCTGCTGTGTGCACAAAGCACAGGGACAGTTTAAAATCCTGTTCACCCTAATAGATCTCTATTAGGGTGAATAGGACAAAGGTTCCAGTCCCCTAAGCTGGCTAATAGTTATTAAATAAAAAGTAAAAAAAAAACCACCAAAATATTAAAATCACCCCCTTTCCCAATTTTACATATAGAATATATAAACAATAGAAAAATAAACATGTTAGGTTTTGCTACGTCCGAAAGAGTCTGAACTATTAAAATATAAAAAAATATCACAGGCCGGACGTTCCAGAAGATGTGGAATGCACGCTTTTTTGGGGGGTGTTTTATATTTCTTTTGTGTGGTATCAAATGGTTTCAAGTATCGCAATACTTTTTTATGATATCGTTATCGAATTTTGGTGACAACCCTATTATACACTGCTCGTATCCAGGAGTTACAACCACTGCTGCAACACCGATACAAAGTGGCCGGACGGAAGCTGCTGCCCTTGCGTGCCTATGTACGCTCCCACTAAGAGGCCAGCATTTTTTCCTATAGTGTGCAAGCACAGCCACCTCTGCTGGATTGGAGGGTGGTTGTAACCTATGGAATCGAGAAGTATATAATGTGATGGAAAAATGAATCAAACTAGCAAAGCAGAAAATATGGACAATCACAATACATTAGTATCGTATTTTTCAGACTATAAGACGCACTTTTTTCCTCCCAAAAGTGAGGGAAAAGTGTCTGTGCATCTTACAGTCTGAATGCTAATGACAGATTCCGTTATGGAAGCGGTCATTAGTATGCAGGGGCAGCAGTGAGGGAAGCGCTGTGCGGGCTATACTCAATGCTCCCTGGTTTTCTTCCAGGCCCTGCAGTGCAATGCGTAACAGTATAGCACGGGCCGGAAGAAGAACAGGGAGCAGTGAGTGAATGGCAGCGCTGTCCGATGCAGGAGAGGGAAGTTTACTTTTTTTTTTCCGTCTGATCTGCTGATGGGGGTCCGTTCTGAGGCTGATGGGATCCTATCTGAGGCTTATGGGGATCTGATCTGAGGCTTATGGGGATCTGATCTGAGGCTTACGGGGATCTGATCTGAGGCTTACGGGGATCTGATCTGAGGCTTACGGGTGTCTGATCTGAGGCTTACGGGTGTCTGATCTGAGGCTTATGGGTGTCTGATCTGAGGCTTATGGGTGTCTGATCTGAGGCTGATGGGGGTCCGATCTGAGGCTGATGGGGGTCCGATCTGAGGCTGATGGGGGTCCGATCTGAGGCTGATGGGGGTCCGATCTGAGGCTGATGGGGGGTCCGATCTGAGGCTGATGAGGGTCTGATTTAAGGCTAATAAGGGTCTGATTTGAGGTTTATGGGGTCTGATTTGAGGCTGATCGGGGTCTGATCTGAGGCCTTATGAATATATGTTTTTTTTCTTCTTATTTTCCTCCTTCAAATCTTAGGTGTGTCTCATAGTCTGGTGCATGTTATAGACTGAAAAATACGGTAAGTGCCTTGCATTTACTGCATGATAAATGGCATTTGCTGAAGTGAGACAACCCCTTTAAGGGCCCTTTACACCACCTCATGATCAGGAAGGAACATAACTAACATAAACAGGGGGTGTGCTGCCGACATAATTTGTACGTAGGACGAGCGACCAAGTAATGATTATTCATCCCCCCTACAATTTTTGGTCTTGTTTCATCATTATTCGGGGATCGTTAGGGCCGGTACATACTGCATTTTTATTTTATTTTTTTACCACAGATTTTTTTTTTTGTGTGCCAAAATCCCGCCAGCAGCCGCTCCTTTCTGCCTCCCATTATTTCAATGGGAGGCAGCGCTGAAGATTGCAGAGCGTCAGTTTAAGGCTGCAGCCACGCTCAGAATGTTCCAAACCGCCTTTCTTTCATCAGTTCAGCTATACGTATGGTAACTATTACATGTTCTAATGGAAATGGACCCTTGAAAAATACTAAGTGCGGAGGGGTCCCGCTGTCAGAACAGAATTGATTTGACAATACGTCTCAACTCCAATATTAACGGTCACGCAATTGCTGAAACTTTAACACTGTATTTGAAGGGTCTTGCAATCTGTAAGCCTGTTAGAAGTGATTGATTGATTTTTTTTTTCCCATGAGATGATTTTACTGCTCACATTTCATGTAAGCCCCCACTCACAGAGGGCAGCACGCCGTTATCTGTGTGTGAACACAGCCTTGTTGCATTGAAGTGAGACCAAGACGTCTTCTGCTGCAAGAGAGATTCTACATTAGCTTCACGGTTTTCAGCACGGCGGGAAATGTTCTGTGCTGATTTACCGAACCAGTATTTTAGGTATAGTGAACAGCGCTTAGATAAAATCTGGAGTCGACGTACACCTGTGTGCATTATTACAGGTATCGAGCCATTGAGCCGGTGCAGTGGTAAGACTCTGCTCGAGCCTGATCTGGAGGGGCGGTCGTCATTTGCCTCAGAAAAGTTTACGCAGTATGTCTGTAATCTTGGCAAAATCTAATTTTCCATTTTGTAAGTTGTCCCACTTGAACAGTCCTGTCATAGAAGGGGAGGGCAGAAACGAAAAACCGCGCTGCAGCTGGACTGCCGTGCTTGGCTTTCTATAATTATTTTATCCACCATAGGAAGTAAAGGCCTATCAATAGGATATTATAGATTAGTGAGAATCCAGCTGCTGCCCCCCTAATCTTTAGAATGAATTGGTCACAGCTCTAGCTAAATGCCATCTCTTCCTGACCACCCACTATGCACATAGTCCCATCCACGTCCCTGGAGAAAAGTCACTTGTTGGCCTTTACATCACCTGTCCTGCATGGCATCTGTGTCCTATGTGTGTGCAGTAAAGTCAACGCATGTATTTCCAACTTCAGTTGGAGTCTGCTGCCTTGGCGTTCTTATTGGATTGGATTCGTTGTCGGGAGGCAAAGCTGTACTGGGTCCATGGGTTAGAGATATACAGAATTTGCACACCACTGTGCATAAAAAGGGACTCTGACCCTTCGTTTTCTGGAATGGTAAGGTTAGATCCCCACGGGTCAGCATTTTATGGAATTTCCAAGTGATATACTACAAACCGGATTCCAAAAAAGTTGGGACACTAAACAAATTGTGAATAAAAACTGAATGCAATGATGTGGAGATGGCAAATGTCAATATTTTATTTGTAATAGAACATAGATGACAGATCAAACGTTTAATCCGAGTAAATGTATCATTTTAAAGGGAAAATACGTTGATTAAAATTTTCACGGTGTCAACAAATCCCAAAAAAGTTGGGACAAGTAGCAATAAGAGTCTGGAAAAAGTAAATTTGAGCATAACGAAGAGCTGGAAGACCAATTAACACTAATTAGGTCAATTGGCAACATGATTGGGTATAAAAAGAGCTTCTCAGAGTGGCAGTGTCTCTCAGAAGCCAAGATGGGTAGAGGATCACCAATTCCCACAATGTTGCGCAGAAAGATAGTGGAGCAATATCAGAAAGGTGTTACCCAGCGAAAAATTTAAAAGACTTTGCATCTATCATCATCAACTGTGCATAACATCATCCGAAGATTCAGAGAATCTGGAACAATCTCTGTGCGTAAGGGTCGAGGCCGTAAAACCATACTGGATGCCCGTGATCTCCGGGCCCTTAAATGACACTGCACCACAAACAGGAATGCTACTGTAAAGGAAATCACAGAATGGGCTCAGGAATACTTCCAGAAACCATTGTCAGTGAACACAATCCACCGTGCCATCCGCCGTTGCCAGCTGAAACTCTACAGTGCAAAGAAGAAGCCATTTCTAAGCAAGATCCACAAGCTCAGGCGTTTTCACTGGGCCAGGGATCATTTACAATGGAGTGTGGCAAAGTGGAAGACTGTTCTGTGGTCAGACGAGTCACGATTCTAAGTTATTTTTGGAAATCTGGGACACCATGTCATCCGGACCAAAGAGGACAAGGACAACCCAAGTTGTTATCAACGCTCAGTTCAGAAGCCTGCATCTCTGATGGTATGGGGTTGCATGAGTGCGTGTGGCATGGGACGCTTGCATGTCTGGAAAGGCACCATCAATGCAGAAAAATATATTCAGGTTCTAGAACAACATATGCTCCCATCCAGACGTCATCTCTTTCAGGGAAGACCCTGCATTTTTCAACAAGATAATGCCAGACCACATTCTGCATCAATCACAACATCATGGCTGCGTAGGAGAAGGATCCGGGTACTGAAATGGCCGGTCTGCAGTCCAGATCTTTCACCTATAGAGAACATTTGGCGCATCATAAAGAGGAAGGTGCAACAAAGAAGGCCCAAGACGAATGAACAGTTAGAGGCCTGTATTAGACAAGAATGGGAGAGCATTCCTATTTCTAAACTTGAGAAACTGGACTCCTCGGTCCCCAGACGTCTGTTGAGTGTTGTAAGAAGAAGGGGAGATGCCACACAGTGGTGAAAATGGCCTTGTCCCAACTTTTTGGGGATTTGTTGACACCATGAAATTCTGATTCAGCATATTTTTCCCTTAAAATGGTGCCTTTTCTCCGTTTAAACTTTTGTTCCGTGATTTATGTTCTATTCTGAATAAAATATTAGAAGTTGGCACCTCCACATCATTGCATTCAGTTTTTATTCACGATTTGTATAGTGTCCCAACTTTTTTGGAATCCGGTTTGTATAACACTCTACAGCTCTGATTGGATACTGTGCAGGGACACACCCCCAACTGGTAACACCCGGCTGGATCTTTATTGCAGACTGTTGGCAATTTGTTCAGAAGCTAGAAGGAGTAATAGAGGAAAGGCACAACATAGAGTCATAGGAATACATGCATGGGGATGCAAGTAGTTAAAACAGGCATGTCAGGCAAAGTGAGAGGTTGACTTTAAACAGGCACACTATGCAACGTGGCTTCAACAATGAGATTAAGGCCCCATGCACGACGGTATCCGTTTTACATTCCGCAAAACACGAATACACTCTGTGTTGCGGACCCATTGACTTTATCAGGTCTGTGGTCTGCGTTTTGCGGAGCGGAGATACAGATACGGAAAGCATACGAATCCTCCGTATGTCTGATACTTGGCTGCGAAGTGCAGACTATAGACCCGTTGAAGTCATTGGGTCTGCAAAAAAAAAAAATAGATGCAGCACAGGCGTCACACGAATGTCATCCGTATTTTGTGGATCCGGACGCAAAATACATACGGTTGTGTGCATGAGGCCTAAAAGTGATAAAAATAAATAAATAACTAATTTCACATGCTTGGCCTTGTTAGTGGAAAACCACAGGATAGGTAATAATTGTCTAATCACTGAGGGCCGCATCCGCCATTTCCGTGCGCATGTCCCCCCTCACTGTGCTCAGGATCCCTATTTTAGCGCCCGTGGGGGTCCCAGCGGTCACACATGTCGATTGTGGGAAAATCCATTTCATGCTACTGTTTATTGGTAATCTTTATGTAATGACAAGTGGAGCAAATTCCCTTCTTTCGGGATCGATCGTCTTGCAGATAACAACAATAATCGCTGCCCGCACTGCAGGAACAAAAGTCTATGTAAAGCCATTTTTCCCCTAAATCATGATTGTCATTCACTTTTTTTTTTCCATGTGTTGCACTAAAAGGCAAATTAAATTTAACTGTGGTGTATAGAACTCGGCATTGGTGCATCCTGGAATAACATCCATATAGCATTTATGGTTTTGCTTTTTAATCTCCGCTCTTTTCATGTCTGTGGTTTTCTTGTATAATGTCAACCAGGAGTCACATTCCCATCATGCACCGCAAGTATTATGGGCTTTGTTCAGAAACACACAAAATGGTCTGTATGAATGTACTTCTGAGATTGAAAGTACTTGAAAATGAGCACGGTGTCTAATAACTATTGCCACAGTTCTCCGAAGCGGACGATTATGGTCTACCAGCCTTTTAAAGGGGTTATTCCCTCTTTTACTATTGATGACCTAACCTCTGATTGGCGGAGCTCTGACACCAGCTCTGACACCACTATTAGCTCTTACCTTGTACGTAGCTCCAGCATCAAAACTACACAGCTCCGAGAGCAGATTGACATTATAGCCCAATGTACAGGTTTATTGACGTCTTGTAAAGTGTTGGCATATAGCTAGGCCATCCATTTATTGTCCGTGATCGGTCCTATGGGACCCCCGCTGATAATGACAAAAGTAAAGTATGCACAATAAAATATGTTTATGTAAAATATTAGCTATTTTTGCAAGCTTTTAATTTTTTTTTTTTATGTAACTTTTATTTAAAAAAATACAACTAAGGAATGACTGTCTTACTAAATTATGTCATGCTTGTAATGTATTAGCGTACTCCGTTATACCAGTACGCTATGCTGTGTGTCTCTATGGCACAGACTGCGGTTAGTGCAACACTAGTGTGCCGTAACAGCAGGATTACTGAACGTACAGTCCTGGGGTTCTTTCTCCCACTGTACAGCCTCCAATCAGATCACTGGGTCCCAGTAAGAGGGGGAAATACCCATTGTTCATTCTTTGACCAAAGAATGCAGCAATCAAAGGGTTAACAGTTGGGACTGGAGCCACCTCTGATCCTGGCTGTAGAGCAAAAGGCTGCTTTAAGAAGCAGTTACAGTTCATTCCCAGGGCAGAAGTGCTTACAGAAGCGTTCATCTCCCTCTAAGGCCCCTTTCACACCAGCGAGTTTTCCGCGAGGGTGCAATGCGTGAGGTGAACGCTTTGCACCCGCTTTGAATCCGGACCCATTCACTTCTATGGGGCTGTGCACACGGGCAGTGATTTTCACGCATCACTTGTGCGTTGCGTGAAAATCGCAGCAAGCTCTATCCTGTGTGTTTTTCACACAACACAGGCCCCATAGAAGTGAATGGGGCTGCGTGAAAATTGAAAGCATCCGCAAGCAAGGTTATAAGAGAAAATAATAGCATTCTGAATACAGAATGCTTAGTAAAATAGGGATGGAGGGGTTAAAAAAAAATAAAAAAAAATTTAACTCACCTCATCCATCTGTTCGCGCAGCCCGGCTTCTCTTCTGTCTTCTTCTTTCATGATCTGTGAGGAAAAGGACCTGTGGTGATGTCACTGCACTCATCACATGGTCCAGCACTTGATCCATCACCATGGTGATGGGTCATGTAATGGACCATGTGATGAGCGCCGTGACGTCACCGCGGGTCCTTTTCCTCAAAGAAGAAGAAAGAAGAGAAGCCGGGCTACACAAACAAACAAGTGGATTAAGGTGAGTTTAATTTAATTTATTTTTTAACCCCGCCATCCCTATTGTACTATGCATTCTGTATTCAGAATGCTAATATGTCCCTTATAACCATGTTATAAGGGAAAATAATAAAATCTACAGAACACCTAACCCAATCCCGAACTTCTGTGAAGAAGTCCGGGTTCGGGTCTGGGTACCAAGCATGCCGATTTTTCTCACGCGCGTGCAAAACGCATTAAAACGCTTTGCACTCGCGGGGATAAATTGTGCATGTTCCCGCAACGCACCTGCATCTTTTCCCGCAACGCACCCACAACGCCCTTGTGAAACCAGCCTAAGGGCTTACGCACACAAGCGTGTGTGCAATATACGGGCATTGGCTGTGTGCACTCCCAATTACTTGAATGGGTCTGCAATCCTCAAGATACGGAGTGATGCGGAGCAGAGGCATGGATCAGAAGCCCACGGAAGCAGTATGGAGCACTGTGATAAGTATGATTTGAGCCATTATTGAACTGATGGGAGTGGTGCCGGCAGATCTGCTTTGGGTTTGGGACTACTAGAGGATCGAGTTTAGGCCAGAGGAGTTGATGGGGTAAAGGTTTAGGGTCCATTCACACGTTTGCAAAATTGGTCCGCATCCGTTCCGCAATTTTGCGGAACAGATGCGGACCCATTTATTTTTAATGGGGCCGGAATGTGCTGTCCGCATTTGCGGATCCACACTTCCGTTCCGCAATTGCAGACAAAAAAAAGGGCATTTTCTATGAGTGCCGGCGATGTGCGATCCTCAAAATGCGGAACGCACATTGCTGGTGTCCGTGTTTTGCGAATCCGCAAAACACATATGGATGTGTGAATGGACCCGTCTGGGAAAAGTCATTTTAGGTAGCTTGATAAGCCTGCCTGAAAAGATGTGTTTTTAAGGCACATTTGAAGGTGGAGAAGTTGTGAATTGACCTGGTATTCCGGGGCAGAGTATTCCAGAGAATAGGTGCAGCTCGAGAAAAGTCTTGAAGACGGGAGTGAGAGGTACGAATTATGGGTGTTATTAATCTTAGGTTGCTAACAGAATGGAGAGCACGAGTAGGGTGGTAGATGGAGATGAGGGAGGCAGATGTATGGAGGTGCAGCACTGTGGAGAGCTTTGCGGGTGAGGGTGAGAAATTTGAACTGTATTCTGTGGTGGAGGGCAACCAGTGAAGTGACTGGCACAGACTACTGGCATCAGTGTAGCGGTTGTGGATGGATAGATGAGCCTGGCTGCAGCATTTAGAACAGACTGAAGGGGGAAGAGTTTAGTGAGAGGGAGACCGATTAGTAATGTGTTACAGTAGTCAAGAGGAGAATGAATCAAGGCAACATCAAGAGTTTTTTACCATTTCCATTGTGAGAAAAGGGTGGATTCTGGTGATATTCTTGAGGTGCACACGACAAGAGCATGTAAGTGATTGAATATGGGGAACAAAAGAAAGATCAGAGTCAAATGTGGCCCCAAGGCAGCTGGCATGTTGCACAGGAGTTATGATAGTGCTGCAGACCGAAATTGAAATATCAAGTTTAGGTAAGTTAGTAGATGGGGGGGGAAAGACAAGAAGTTCAGTTTTTGAGAGGTTCAGTTTAGATCCAGATAGGACATAATGTTAGAGACAGCTGCCAGACAATTACTGGTGTTTTGGGGTAAAGCAGGGGTGAGGTCAGGGGATGAAGAGTATGGTTTGGTGTCGTCAGCATAGAGATGGTATCGAAAGCCAAATCTACTGATAGTCTGTCCGATGGGGGCTGTATAGAGGGAGAAGAGTAGAGGACCTAGTACTGAGCCCTGAGGAACACCGACATCAAGAGGAAAAGGAGAAGAAGAGCCAGTGAATGATACACTAAAGGAGCCACCAGAGAGATGGGAAGAGAACCAAGAGAGAGCAGTGTCCTTAAGGCCAATTAAGTGGCACTGTATCAATGCTGCAAGAGATGCAGCAGAATCAGTAGAGAATAGTACCATTTCTTTTGCTGTTAGGAGATCATTAGACACTTTAGTAAGGGCAGTTTCTGTAGAGAAAAGAGGGCGAAAGGCAGATTGTAAGGGGTCAAGAAGAGAGTTTGCAGAGAGATAGCTTATTAACCGAGAGTAGACAAGACGTTCAAGGAGTTTAGAGATGAAGGGGAGGTCAGAAATAGGTCGGTTAGTAGGCAGCAACAGGTAGAATAGTTATGTCCAGATTATGTTACAGATAAGTTAAATATACTGATGTTTATATTGCTATACAGAGAGCAATATACAGATGTACTATGGAAAAATATACAAATGTGCTGATGCATGCAGATGTGTTGATGTATACATATATACAGATGAACTGTATATTGCTATGAACAAGTATCCTAACTATAGCTAGTGTCCCAAACTGTAGCAGTAACCAATGTAAACTTACAGTGAATCTTTATAATGAAAGACAGTCATGATCATGGTCCAGTGATCATGGAGGGATGGAGGGGAGGAGGAGTGTAGAGGGTAGTGTGGATGGGAAGTGTTCAGCGGGGGACTGAGTTCAGTAGGGTGACAGCTGTGGAGAAGAAGCTTCCTGAACCTGCTGGTTTCAGTCTGAAGGGTCCTGTAGCGTCTTCTGGAGGGGAGGAGCTGGAAGAGTTTATTGGACATCTTTTCTTGTGACCATCCTCAATGGCAGTAAGTGGAGTCCCTGTGATGGGTTGGGTGGTTTTCACCACCCGCTGCAGTGCCTTGCGGTCAGCAACAGAGCAATTCCCATACCAGACTGTGAAACAGTTGGTCAGGATGCTATCTATCACAGAAGTTACCCAGTATGTCAGCAGACAAGTGGTTTTTCTTCAGTGTCCTCAAGAAAAAGAGGCGCTGATGTGCCTTCTTGACCAGGCTAGAGATGTTGGTTGACCAGGACAGATTCTCAGAGATGTGGGTCCCCAGGAACTTGAAGCTGGAAACCCGTTCAACAGCCATGCCATTCATGTGGATGGAGTCATGGGTGTTCCTCTTCTCCTTCCTGAAGTCCACAATGAGCTCTTTTGTTTTGCTGGTATTCAGGAGCAGGTTATTGTCAGAGCACCACACAGCTAGGTGCTTTACCTCTTCCCTATAGTCAGACTCATCGTGGTCACTGATGAGACCTATCACCGTGGTGTCATCTGCAAACTTGATGATGGAGTTGGATCCATACCTAGGCCTGCAGTCGTAGGTGAAAAGGGAGTAGAGGAACGGGCTCAGCACACAGCCCTGTGGAGAGCCAGTGTTGAGTGTGATAGTGGTGGAGCAGTTATTTCCTGACCTAACATTTCTGTTGGTCAGAAAGTCCATGATCCAGTTACAGATAGGGTTGCTGATTCTAAGATCCACAAGTTTAGTGAGTAACTTGGAGGGAATGACTGTATTGAAGGCTGAGCTGAAATCAACAAACAACGGGAGTGAGAGTGAAGGTATGGCAGTCATCAGAGGGTAGGGTTTTGACAAACGTTTCCTTTTTGCCCTTGTCAAAACGAGCGTAGAAGTAATTTAGCTCATTGAGGGAGGACACAGTCATGGCTGTCTGTGTGGAATTGCTGGGCTTATAGTCAGAGATGGCCTGAATGCCCAGCCATATGCGTCGTGGGTCAGAGTTGACAAAGTGTTCCTCCACCTTCAGCTTGTAGCTGTGCTTGGCCTTCTTGATGCCCCTCTTCAGATCTGCCCTGAACGTACTGTAGGCCGGAGCGTCACCTGATCTGAAGGCATTGTTACATGTCTTTAGTAGAAGCCGCACTTCCTTGTTCATCCATGGTTTCTGATTTGGGTACATTGTGATCTGCTTTTCTGTGGTAACATTGTCAATTGTGATGTTGATGTGTTCCAGTACTGAGTACGTGTAAGAGTTGATGGTAGTGTGAGAACCACAGGTGGCCTGAGAGGCAAACATGCTCCAGTCCCTGTCTTTAAACCTGTCCTGGAGTACAGAGCCTACACCTGCTGGCCACACTTTTAATGTCTTCACTGATGGTTTCACACGGTTGATAAGCGGTGAATACTTGGGGGTGAGAAACAAAGAAAGGTGATTAGACTGTCCTACGTTGGGGGAGGGGCGTTGTAGGCTCTAACAATGTTTGTATAGACATGGTCCAAGGTTTTATCCCCTCTGGTATGGCAGAAGACATGTTGATGAGATTTAGGTAGCACTGATTTTAGGTTAGATTGATTTAAAGTCACCCACTACAATAAATGCAGCCTCAGGGTGTGCAGATTGTTGTTTGCTGATGACCGCATGAAGTTGGTTAATAGCAAGCTTGGCATCAGCATCCGGTGGGATATCTGCAGCTGTTATTATAGTGAAGGTGAACTCCCTCGGCAGATAGAACAGTCTACACTTAACCATGAGATACTCTAGGTCAGCTGAGCAGTGTTTTCCAACAATGACAGAGTTCGTACACCAAGCCTTGTTACCATGAATGCACAGTCCTCCGCCTCTTATCTTACCGGAATCATCTGCTATTCTGTCCGCCCGGAGATTGTGGCGTCCGACTAGCTCGATAGCACTGTCAGATATTCCGCTGTGTCTTCCAGGCCCAGCGTTTTGTGCCAGAAATAATAAAGTGGCAAACACCACGAGGAAATACACTGCCAAAATATTTCCTTCTTCCTGCTGCATCACCTTCTAGTTTCGCATAAGCATGAGTGTGAATTCCGCCAAAAAACGGATCCGCAAAAAATACAGATGACGTCCGTGTGCATTCCATATTTTGCAGAACGGAACAGCTGGCCCCTAATAGAACAGTCCTATCCTTGTATGTAATGTGGACAATAATAGGACATGTTCTATTTTTTTTTTGTGGAACGGACACACAGACATACAGAAACGGAATGCACATTGAGTAAATTCTGTTTTTTTTTGCGAACCCATTGAAATGAATGGTCCCGTCAAGGCCGGCGTCAGCTGCAGAGCAATCTGTGCATGCAGGGAAGAGAGGACTGTGAGCTTCAGGAACGAGACAAGGTGAGTAGTTACTGTGTGGTTTTTAGTTTTTTTTTATGCAGAGGGGGTCACAGAGGACTTTATTACTATGGAGGGGGCACAGAGGACTTTATTACTATGGAGGGGGCACAGAGGACTTTATTACTATGGAGGGGGCACAGAGGACTTTATTACTATGGAGGGGGCACAGAGGACTTTTACTATGGAGGGGGCTCAGAGGTCTTTATTACTATGGAGGGGGCACAGAGGTCTTTATTACTATGGAGGGGGCACAGAGGACTTTATTACTATGGAGGGGGCACAAAGGACTTTATTACTATGCAGGGGGTACAGAGGGCATTACTACTCTGGAGGGAGCACAATGGGCATTCTACTGTGAAGGGGGCACAGAGCCAGATGGCATTACTACAATGAAGGGGGCACAGTGGGCATTATTACTGTGAAGGGGGCACAGTGAGCATTATTACTGTGAAGGGGGCACAATGGGGATTTCTACTATGAAGGGGGCACAATGGGGATTATTACTATGAAGAGGGAACAATGGTGATTATTACTGTGAAGAGGGCACACATAAGGCATTACAACTGTGAAAGGGGCACAGAGAGGGCATAACTACTGTGAGAGGGCACAATGTGGGCATAACTACTGTGAGGGGACACACATCTGTACAAAACTACTGGTTGTACAGGTTGTACAATGAGGGCAATACTACCGGGAGGGGTGCCCGGGTGCCAAACACTGTAGACACGCCACTAAAGCTCCACCATTGAGCCGCCAGCGCTCCACAGCAGCAGCACGATGTCCTCACACATGGTCCTGCTGATCTGTTTAGGAGTGGGGCAGGCTGGGAATCAGCCTCTGCTCCTCCTACTCAGCAGCGCCATGTGTCACAGTATCCTGCTGCTGCTGATTGGGAGCGAAGATCATGGGAGGAGCCAGGTGAGGAGGAGGGAGGTGAGGAGGATTTATTGTTGTTTTTTTTTTCACTTCCTGTGAAGGGCGCACATCTGGGCATAACAACTGTGAAGGGGGCACTGGGCACATATCTTGGCATATCCACCATAAGAGGGCACATATCTTGGCATATCTACTGTAAAGGGGGCACACATCTTGGCATATGTACTGTGAGGGGGCACATATCTTGGCATATGTACTGTGAGGGGACACATATCTTGGCATATCTACTGTGAGGGGACACATATCTTGGCATATCAACTGTGTCGGGGGGGCACATATTTTGGGATATCTACTGTGAAGGGGGCACATATCTTGAATGTGCTCCTTGCTCCCCGGCGTCAGAAGGGTAGAGCGCTGTAATCTCGCGATGCGCGAGCGTCGTCATAGTGTTCCTTTCCTGTGCTGGCATCAGCCTCAGGGAACGAACTGCGCTTGCCCTAGATCACGCATCGCGAGATTACAGTGCTCTAGCTTACTGACGTCAGTGAAGCAAGAAGGAGATTCGGAGTTTGCGGGGCGGTGCTGGGCTCCTTCACGCTGGACTTATCTCAGGGACAGGACTCATCTCAGGTTAATTTGCATATGTATCAAATCATGTTTTTACACAATAAAAGCACACAGAGCTATGGGGACTGGGTTTTGCGGACGTGCTAGCGGCCATCTAGCAACCCATGTCCTCAGCTCTATGCACAAAATCCCGGTGACAGGTTCCCTTTAAAGGGAACCTGTCAACAACTTTGTGCTGCCCATACTAACGGCAGCATAAAGTAGAGATAGGCGAGTTGATTTCAGCGATCTGTCATTTATAAGTTAAAAGTAAGTGTTTGCCGAGAACCAAGATCACAATCATTGCAGACCGGGCCTGGAAAAGAGTCACGGCCACCTGAGAAGAGTCATGGTTATTCATGAATTCCTGCTCTCCTGCCCACCTGCTGATGACTGACAGTCTAATACCGAGTTTTCTCCCTTTCTCTCTAGGAGAAAACTGCCAATCATCAGCAGATGGGCGAGAGTGCAGGAAATTATGGATAACCAGGACTCTTCTCACGTAGATTTGACTCTTGTCAAGGCCTGAGCTGCAATGATTATGATGCTGATTCTCGGCAGCCACTTACTTTTAGCTCATGAGTGACACATCACTGAAATCAGCATGTCTGTCACTAATTTATGCTGCCCTCAGTGAGGTCAGCATAAAGTTGATGACAGGTTCCCTTTAAGTTCCTTTTGAGTCCACACAAACTATCCTAATAAAATGCAAAATAAATGGTCTTTCTATGCTTTAGCAGATGGGACATCATTTCCAAACGGTTGGGCCTGTCCGTGGCTTATTAACCTACATACAGTGCTCATATTCTGCTTTAGGCTCAGTTCACATATGCAGTGCATTTTCCAGTGTTGAAACAGAAAAGCAAAAAGCAAAACAAAAAACAACATATATAACCACATATACCGGACACGCTTTTAATTTTGTATTCATATTGTCCTCCTAATGAATAATAACAAAGGGAAATAAGTTTTTGCTGGAATCCAGATAGCGGTGTAGTTGTCAGGTGCGCGGGGCCCGCAAGCTACAAGTGCGTAACATCAACCTGCGGTATTTGCATTTTCACGCCTTTCTCTTTCAGCTCACATTTCAGCATTAATCTTTCCAAAAATGTTAATCCTAACATATGCGGTATATCAAGCAGAATATTATAAAGTAGTCCCGCTGAGACTGGAGAAATAAAAATAACTCTGATTTTAGGTTCATATTTCTGATTTTTCTTGTAGGTGAATTTGCCCAAAAGGAAAGAAAATAGAAACTTTATTTACTTTTTATATACATAAAATTTATACATAAAATTTGATTTTAACATTGTTGTCAGTGGTAAATCTTTGTGTATTTGCTACTGCCAGGGGCCCGGCTCACATCTACGCAGAGCCTGAATTCTCCTGTTTTGCAAGATTGGGGTCTCAAAGGGTTACAGATGCCCGAGTCGTCGCCTCTTTAATTCACACTTTGTGATTGATAGCGGGCGGAAGGGACCGATGCGCGGAGTCGAGTTAAACAGGTATTGCAGGATACCTTTGATTTGTGATCCTCTGGGAGCTTAAACATGCCGCAGCTTTAGGAAGACATTAAAGGAAGGCAGAACCGAGAAAAGGGCATCTCATCGCCTCCACTTCAAAGGTTCCGTACTTTTCTACTGACACAGGACGCTAGGAAAGGTAAAACTAGCACAGAAGTAGATTTTGCAGCTAGACAGCTCCCCCGGCACTCATCTGTAATCACTCTTACCGGAGGCTTATCTTCAAGTTGGGTGGGAGAGGTCGCGCTCCATTGTAGTCAATGAGAAGACCCTTCTTGTCTGATGTCCTGAACAGTAGTTGAAAAATCACAGCGGAAATTTGCACCTTTTGTATTCAAATATATATTTTTTTTATTGGGGTGGGGGGTTCAAAATCTGCAGAAATTTATAGAGTAACTTTAAGCACATAGGAGCACATTTATTAAGGACCTGTCATAAGGGTCGGTCATCGGTATCAGATAGGTAGAGGACTGACTCCCCGCACCCCGCATCAGCTCTTTGAAGAGACCACGGATCTGCATGGCCTCTTCCTTCCTACGTCATTGACTTCAAGTACATCGATCACATGGCCTAGGCACCGCTCAGTATCATTCAAGTAGTAAATCGGCCTAAGCTGCAATACTAAGTACAGCCACTATCCAATGCATGGCACTGTGCTTGGTATGCTGCAAGGAGGCAGACTCTCCAAACAGCTGATCGGTGGGGTTGTCGGACCCACACTGATCACTTAGCCAACCCCTTTTATTTACCAACCACGTTTTTAGCTTTAAATTTTCATCTCTCATACAAATTATTTAGCAAAACTGCTGTATTTCTACTGTTTCTACGGAAAATGTGATCAGTGAATATTGCTCTTCCAACACACTGTTCTTGCCTTCACATTTAGGCAGACGAGCGTGTCCGGATGCGTCCCGGTGCATTGCGGCAAACCCGCGCAAGTAGGAACGCAATTGCAGTCAGTTTTGACTGCGATTGCGTTCCGATGTTCAGTTTTTATCGCGCGGGTGCAATGTTTTTTTGCACACGCGTGATAAAAAACTGACTGTGGTACCCAGACCCGAACTTCTTCACAGAAGTTAAGGTTTGGGTTAGTTGTAGTGTAGATTGTATTATTTCCCCTTATAACATGCTTATAAGGGAAAATAATAGCATTCTGAATACAGAATGCATAGTACAATATGGCTGGAGGGGTTAAAAAAAATTAAATAAACATTTTACTCACCTTAAAATAACTTATTCGCGCAGCCGGCATCTCTTCTGTCTTGCTCTGTGAAGAATAGGACCTTTGATGACGTCACTACGCTCATCACATGGTCCGTCACATGATCCATCACTATGGTGATGGATCATGTGATGAACGTAGTGACGTCATCAAAGGTCCTATTCTTCACAAAAGAAGACAGAAGAGATGCCGGCTGCGCGAACAAGTGGATTAAGGTGAGTAAATTTTTTTTATTTTTTTTTTAACCCCTCCAGCCCTATTGTACTATGCATTCTGTATTCAGAATGCTATTATTTTCCCTTATAATCATGTGATAAGGGAAAATAATAATGATCGGGTCCCCATCCCGATCATCACCTAGCAACCGTGCGTGAAAATCGCACCGCATGCGCACTTGCTTGCGGATGCTTGCGATTTTCACGCAACCCTATTCATTTCTATGGGGCCTGCGTTACGTGAAAAACGCACAAAGAGGAGCATGGTGCAATTTTCACGCAACGCACAAGTGATGTGTGAAAATCAACGCTCATGTGCACAGCCCCATAGAAATAAATGGGTCCGGATTCAGTGCGGGTGCAATGCGTTCACCTCACGCATTGCACCCGCGTGGAAATCTCGCCCGTGTGAAAGGGGCCTTAGGTTTTGTCAAAATGGCTTAAAACCAGTCTAAACAAAACAGACCATTTATAGTATTTTTTATATTTTGTATCCCAGTTTAAAATTTGCATTGTTTTTTCTTATTTTTTTTTTCTGTAGCCTTTCACGGTGAAAGACGCTGAATATGCCACGCAGCCCCACGTCCAGTGAAGATGAGATGGCGCAGAGCGTTTCAGACTATTCAATGGAGTCCGAATCAGACAGCTCCAAAGAGGAGACCATCTATGACACCATCAGGGCCACAGCCGAGCGTCCAACCAGCAGGCTGGAGGATATTCAGACCAACACCATGGTCATCAGGATTGTAATTCCTGATCTGCAGCAAACTGTAAGTCAGTCTGGAAAGTGCATCAATTATTTTCTGTTTTTTATGCTCACTTAACTAGAATTTATGAATTAATTACTAGCAAGGTCCATCCAGGTGAGTGTTACTAGTTGGGAGTGTGTCCCTACAGAGCCTGAATAGTGTCAGGCAAGGACACACACCCCAACTGGTAACACCCAGTTGGACCTCCACTGCAGACTGCTAGTAATTCATTCAGAACTTCCAGAACGAACATTAGAGGAATGCCACAACATAGCGTCGTAAGAATAGATGCTCAAGAATTGTTCTTACATGGGGGATTTAAGTTATTGGTAAAACAGACATGTCAGGAGAGATGACAGCTCATCTTTGATGA
This sequence comes from Bufo gargarizans, assembly GCF_014858855.1. Lineage (NCBI taxonomy): Eukaryota > Metazoa > Chordata > Amphibia > Anura > Bufonidae > Bufo > Bufo gargarizans. Next base: position 17,231,244 of record NC_058089.1, read on the forward strand.
ACACATACCCATGAGACTATTGCCGGCTGAGCCCCCGTTTTTGGTGGGGACGACCAACGGTCTAATGTGTACGGAGGCCTCATGACTCTGATAAGAAGGAAAAACAGGCAATGTGAATTCCAACCCCTGATCCTTACTCCTTTCTTGCCATTTAAACCACCAGCACACTTGGCCGAAATGAGGGTGTGCCTGTTTATGAGGGAGGGGATAGAAATATTGGGAGAGATACCGATCAGCCAAATGAGTGTTCAGCTGCCAGATATTGCAAGTATATTGACCCCTTTAGAGCAGAGCAGTTTTAGTAACCGTTCTATAGAATGTAACCCCTGTTCAGATAGAGCCAGTTCTTTCACCTGAATGTAGTTGTTTGCTTTAGGCCTCTTGCACACGGCTGTTGTGCTCCCGTGACTGTATTGCGGGCCGCATACAGCGGTTACGCAATACACGGGGCGCCGGCCATGTGCATTCCGCATCATGGATGCGGAACCATTGACTTAAATTGGTCAGCAAAATCGTAGATGTGGTGCAGAACGGAACCCCATGGAAGCACTACGTAGTCCTTCCGTGGGGTTCCGATCCATGTTTCTGTTCCGCAAAAAAATATATAAATTGTTCTATCTTTTTGTGGAACGGATGGATCACGGACCCATTCTAGTTGAATGGGTCTGAATCTGTCCGGCCGCCACACGAACGTTGCCTGTGCACGGAACGAAACCACATTTGCCTTGTGCAAGAGGCCTTAGACAGTCTTTTTTGTATAGTAAGTTCCCTGTATCGTGCTGATCATAGGGGCCCCACTCGGCAGGCAGCTTGTACCCCAGCAGAAAAATTCCTTTGTAGCTTTGCTTCAGGTTCCAGTTAAAATCTGCTGGCATCCAGATATCTCTGTGTACTGATGGTCTTCTGGAGCCACTTTGGTTGCACCATTTGCTAACAATGAATCAACCCCCCCTCCCACTCCCAAGATAAAGGTTTATCTAAACGGTAATGTGCAAGATAAGTTGAAGTCCATTGATTTCAGTGGGCCTGTGTGTTACTTCATCTTTCCAGTAATTGCGCTGCAGGGGAATTGAGCACTTGCTTCTGGATTCACCGAGAGGTTACTGTTGGTGGTCTCAGCGGGGGATTCTTTACTGGGAACTCTTCTATCTTAAAGGGATTGTTGAGTAAAATACCCCTTTTAATCCCTTCCTGTGCTGCAGGTAGGTAGCTAGCGCACGGTGCCATACAGGTGTGGCGTTGTCGTTGCGCAGGCTCAGATGCTGTGTCCACACCATCACTTGCATGTGCAACTGGCACAGTTTAACCCTTTGGATGTTGCTGGCAATGATTTACTGTGGCATCTAAGTGTTTAGATGTGATTGTAAGCTGACAAGGTGTTGCTATGGCCCCTAGATCTGCCTTCTACCAGTCTCTATTTGGTCTTGCCTTTGACATGGCCGAATAGGCTTTAAAAAGGTCTTGAGGTATTTTTTTCTTTTATTGATGACCTATTCTCTGGATAGGTCATCAGTATCTGATCAGTGGGGGTCCGACACTCGGGACACCACACGATCAGCTGTTTGAGAAGGCAGCGGCGCTCCTGTGAGATTCGCGGCCTTCTCACAGCTTTCCGTAGGCCATGTTCATCGGTCACGTAGCCGTGGAGCAGCTCAGTCCCATAGAAGTGAATGGGGCTGAGTGCAATACCAAGCACAGGCACTATACAATGTATGGCGCTGTGCTTGGTAAGCTGCGAGAAGGCAGCGTCACTCACAGAAGTGCTGGTACCTTCTCCAAACAGCAGATCGGTGGGGGTCCAGGTCATAGGACCCCCAAAGATCAAAATTTTTTTGCATATTAGATGCAGTCCCATTTAGTTCAATGGGCAGCAAAAAGTGTGGATGGCTTACCTTGTGCAGTCCGCATCCGTATGGCTGTTCTGCACCCTGCAATAAAATAGAACTCGTCCTAATCTTGTCGATTTTCTGGAGAAGGATAGGACATTTCTACTGGAGTTTGAAAATAAATGGTGGCATGCACACAAACAGAATCCGTGTTTTGCTGATCTGCAACTTACAGACCGCCAAACATGGTTGTGTGCTTGAGGACTAAAATGTCCTGGAATAGAGGAGTCATTATTATCATATAAGTGTTATATGAACAGAAGACACATTTTAAAGTCTTTTAGTGGGACAAAGAAAAAACAATGAAAATAAAAAAAGTGGAAAAAATGCAAGTTAAAAAAAACCTGAACGATTGTCTTTTTCGCTTTTATTTGCATAAATTATGTAAAAAACTATACATAATTATAATCGCAGTGTCCATAATTAGTGATGAGCGAACTTCTGTTTTAAGTTCGGCGTCTAAAGTTCGGCTTCCGGTTAGCGGAGAATCCCGATATGGTTCCCGATATGGATTCCGACTTCCGTTGTGGTCCGTGGTAGCGGAATCAATAATCGGCCATTATTGATTCCGCTACCACGGACCACAACGGTATTCGGAATCCATATCGGGATTCTCCGCTAACCGGAAGCCGAACTTTAGACGCCGAACTTAAAACAGAAGTTCGCTCATCACTATCCATAATGATCCATTACAATCATATCATCACATGCCAATATTATTTTTTTTCCACCTCCCCAAAAAGCTGTAAAAAAATGAACATAAACTCATTTGGATTCGGTTGTAGTTGTGTGCACCAAAATGGCACCAATGAATACCACAACTCACCCTGCAAGAAACAAGCCCTCGCTCAGCTCCCAGCAGCTGAAAAATGTAATTGTTATGGGGGTAATAGCACTGACCCGCTGATAAAGTTAGTTGGGTCTTAGATTCCCACCTACGCTGCTGTAAGATTCAGCCAATTTATGATGAGGCGTGTAAAGACAGTCAAAGAGAGACTTTACAATTAAAAAAGTCTCAAGTCTCTTGATAAATGACCTCCGTTGTGCCACACCGCTTGCTGAATGGCTGCATGGCATAGGAATAAAAAAAAAAAAAAAAAAAAAAAAAATGTATGCGTCTTTCACTCTGTCACCCCAGAAATGTTGTAAAAGCTATGCAATTCATTAGATATACCCCAAAAGGATGCCATTAAAAATTCAGCTCATCCCGTAAAAATACAAACCCTCATAGGGCTATTCCCATAAGAAAACGGGGACATTATGGCCTTGGAAGCGGGTGAAGGGGTTAAGCAGTTCATGGACATATACTACAAGTACATCAGACTGGTCCATTAGTCAGTATTAAATGACTCCCCTTGTTTTTTAGCATCTCGGCTTCCATTTCTGCACAGCCCTAGACGCAGGAAGCAATACTCAACCCACGGGCGATGCTGAGAATGTGTTTAGACAGATTTCCAGTCCTCAAGTGTAATGATACAAATTAGGTAACTTAGGGGAGTGTGGGACGGAGCTTCATGCAAGTACATATTTTTTTAATGAAAGTGGGTAATAATTTACTGTCGAGACATTGCGAGAGGAGCACAAACGTACAAGAAGCTTTATAAATAGTCTCTATGGCTGCAGTGGCTGCGTACAATCCAGTAAGCTTTGCGGCCAATTCCCTGCAGTGCCAATTCAAATCAACGGGTGGTCTGTGTAATACAGGACAGGTCCTCCAGAGAGGGGGACGCTCTTTGTAGCTGCTGTCTACATTGGCCAAGAGATGAGGATCTTGAACAGAAGACCCCTCTTAGAATTCACTAAGGGGATATGAAAATGGTTTAAAAGGGTTATATGAGTGTTTCTTGGAGTTTAATATGGATCACCTCTGATCGGCCTCTTCCTAAGCCAGAGTTGTCACATTCATCAGTCACGTAGCCTGTTTGCAACTCAGTCCCATTCAAGTTAATGGGCTTGGGCTGCAATACCAAACACAGCCACTATACCATGTGCGGCGCTGTGCTTAGTATGCGGTGAGTTAGGGTACTTTCACACTAGCGTTTTTCTTTTCTGGTATTGAGTTCCGTCCTAGGGGCTCAATACCGGGAAAAAAATTTTCAGTGCATTCTGAATGGAGAGCAATCCGTTCAGTATGCATCAGGATGTCTTCAGTTCAGTCACAGTACGGTTTTTGGACATCCAAAATTCCGGAACACTTGCCGGAATGCTGGATCCGGCATTATTTCCCATTGAAATGCATTAATGCCGGATCTGGCCCTAAGTGTTCCGGAAAAAACGGATCCGGTTTTGCTGTCTGCGCATGCACAGACCTTTTAAAATGTGAAAAAGATAAATGCTGGATCAGTTTTTACAGATGACAACCGGAGAGACGGATCCGGTATTGCAATACATTTGTGAGACTGATCCGGATCAGTCTACAAATGGTATCCGTTTGCATACAGATTGCTGGATCCGGCACGGACAACGAGTCGCTGATCGCTGCTTCCCATACTATGGAGGAGATTGCTGCATGTAAATGCATCAGCCTCCTCTACTAACGAGCAGGCGATTGCCGGGAAGGAACGGTTCAGTCACCTGCTATATTGGCCCCTCTTTGCAGCTGCTGCTTCTGACCGCACTTGCAGTGACCAGTGCTTCTGGCCGTCACCACATTAATGAATACTATATTCGGCCTCTCCCCAGGTTGAAATGGCTGATAACAGGGGACAATAGACTTAACGAACAGTAAATGTAGAGATGGTATACTTTAGACACGGCAACCTTCTAGTACAACATTAATTCACTCATAACGTGCATTCTTAGGTCTGACGCTCCTTGGAGAGAGCAGTTTATATACGGTATTTGAACATTTTGCGCAGCGCTGTTGATTCAATAAGACCAGTATCAGAGGACGCTTAGCCTCCGAGCTACAGAAATCTGATAAACCTGCTTGTAACATCTCCAAGGAATGACTGAAAAATTTGAAGATTGAGAAGAAAGTGCGGCTATTGTACTGCACGTATAATGAAGGCACATTCACAATGTCATTAGATTATGATTTATGGCTGGCCATAAAACTTAGATAGCTGCCAGCCGAATGCGTATTGTGCCAGCTGCTCTCCCTCCCAAACCCCTACACTCGGAGGAGAATGCGTGCGTTCTTAATGGGGAGTGGGGAATAAGCTGCTGCCACGTTGCTTATTTTCCCTGAGAAAACAAAGATTGCGCATGCTGAAATCCAACTGCTTGATTCTTCTTTCCCTTGAGATCTGCCAACAGGGTGTAGACGGGACAACCCCATACAGCTTAGATAGTTTCTGCTGAAATCTGTGGGCTTGGCTGACATGAAAGGGCATCTGTCAGCAGATTTGTACCTTTGACAAGCGCACATGAAACAGGTCAGCCAGTTTCTTAGATACAAATCTGCTGACAGATGCCCTTTAAAGGGGTTATCCCCAAATTGTTTTTCACGCATTCAGAGGATAAATTATGAATGTCAGAGTGCAAGGGGCCCGTCTGCTGGGACTCCCATTGCTGCTGAGGTGAGGAGTCCCTGAGCGGTCCCACCGTTCTATTCTTGTCTACGGAGCTGACAGAAGTAAATCAAGCGGTGGGCCGATGTACTCTGTCACTTCTTTTGGAGAAAGGATTCCGGGACTCCTCATTTCCAGCACTTATCCCCAATCCCGTGTATAGGGATAGATTTACTGTAAAATGTGACAATAACCTGTCCTACTTTTTTTTTCTTTTTTCTTTTAACTACAGCTACTATGCCGATCTCCACAGTAAGGCCTCATGCACACAACCATTGTGTGTTTTGCGGTCTGCAAATTGTGGATGGCGTCCGTGTGTTTTGCGCAATTTGCTGAACAGCACGTACAGCCATTAATATAACTGTCTATTCTTGTCCGCAAAACGCGGACAAGAATAGGACAGGTTATATATTTTTTGGGCAGTCCATGGAACGTAGCAACGGATTCGAACAGCACACTGAGGCTCGGATGCGGACCAAAACAACGGCCGTGTACAAGAGGCCTAAGGCTACTTTCACACTTGCGGCAGAGTGATCCGGCAAGCAGTTTCGTCGCCGGAACTGCCTGCCGGATCCAGCCGTCTGCATGCAAACGGACAGCATTTGTAGACAGATCCATCTTACAAATGCATTGCAAGAACGGATCCGTCTCTCTGGATATCATCTGGAGAAACGGATCCGTTATATAATTTTTTAACATTTTTACCAGTCTGCGCATGCGAAGGACAGATTCGGCATTGCTGTATTTTTAATGCCGTATCCGGCACTAATACATTTCAATGTAAATTAATACCGGATCCGGCATTCCGGCAACTGATCCAGAATTTTGGACTGAGAAAATACAGCAGCATGACGTGGTATTTCCTCTGTCCAAAACGCCGTTCGGTGACTGAACTAAAGACATCCTGAACGGATTTCTCTCCATTCAGAATGCATTAGGATAAAACTGATCAGTTCTTTTGACAGAACTCAATGCCGGAAAAAAAAAACACGCTAGTGTGAAAGTACCCTAAAACGTCAAAATCCAGTGTGTAGTTTGATATTGCAACCCCATGTTGTTCTCCTTTACTCTTACTTCTACCTAACATGTGTTTATTATATTGGCAGGAAGTAGGAGACAGGGAGAATGGCTGCAAGATCAGACTACACAGGGTTTGTTTGTTGTCTGTTACCATGGAGACACATAGATCTGCCTAGCAGCTGTAACAGCAGTAGATTTTTAGGGCAGACTATTTGCAGTGTTGCATTATTCAAGCAACTTAAAAATTGGTTTAGAAGGTGTACATTGTCATTTTTATGTACTGTACGTGCAGTATACAGAGCCGTAACATTCTGTGTTATTGTTGAAATGAGAAGACAAGCGGCTAAATCCCTAATGTGGCAGCATCTGATCAACTCTCACTCCTGTTTTCAGAAATGTATCCGGTTCAACCCCAATGCCACTGTTTGGGTAGCAAAGCAGAGGATCTTATGTACTCTCAATCAAAGCCTGAAGGATGTTCTCAACTACGGCCTTTACCAGCCTTTCAGCAATGGGAGAGACGGAAAGTTTCTCGATGAAGAGCGACTACTGCGGGAATATCCTCAACCGATGAGCAGAGGTGTGCCTTCCTTGGAGGTTAGTGAACTGTCTCTTATACTTCTCTTATACTTCCCAGGCATATTGAGCTACTATAATTGGGGTGGAAGGAGACCATAATCAGGACTCGCAGCTTTGCCCCTGTTAGGGAAAGGCGAAAGGAGCACGCAACACTGCTTTTCAGAACGCAGATGTCCAATGAAATTAATAGACTCCTAAACAAAGCACTTCAGGCCCCTTTGTTCGGACAGATTATGACAAACGTTTGTATAAATGCTTATTAGCGGCAATCCTCCGCCAATTAACGAGTGAAACGCTTATTCATCAGGTAATAGGACAGTTAATGCGGTCACCTAAATCATCATTTGCCGGCAGCAGATCGTTCTGTCTAGTCACGCTCTGCTGCCGGCAGTCAATGATTCTTTATGGGGACGATCGATGCCATTAACGATCACTCCTCCCCTCCCTGTGGAAGAAATCTCTGAATGTAAATGCAGCGGCCTCCTCCACTGACGAGCAGGAGGGAACGCATCCTTCCCAACAATCGTCTGCTCCATCCAGCATTGTAAAGAGGCTTTTACCCAGTGGTGCCTCTCCTCTAATTACAACTGGACCTGCTGCAATCAGAGGGATTTATCTGAATCAGACCTCTCCTTTGAAGAGGGTATATTCAGACATTGCAGGTGTGCCACATTTTCCCCCCGCAAATCGCACAAGTGAAGCTCATTAACTCCTAAAACCACAGAAATGTGCAGTGAAACTGTGCACACTTTTATGTCGAGATAGGCTACACGAAGTAAACACATATTACGGTCATGCTGCAAAAACCATGACACAACGACATTTAATGATTATACCAAGATCATCATAGAGGTAGACCACTGATAACTGCAACTTCTCCCTGTGATAACAGCTGATCCACTAAGGTTTTAGATACCAGATCCGGAGTGATCATCCCCAAAAGGGTTTTTACGGTGAAACATCCCCTTTAAGTACTGACTGACACATTGGTAGAGTTTTTTCAAAACTGGTGCAAAAGGTAAGTGGAGATGTTGCTCACATCAGCCTGCTCCCTTCATTTCTCTCTAAGATGAAAATTAGTTGCTGCGACTGCGAGCGACTTCTCCAGTTTTTTATAAGTCTCCCCCATTATTGTACAGTATGCACAAAGCCTAATAATTGTCTTGTTGTTTTACAGTTCCGTTATAAGAAAAGACTGTACAAGCAATCAAGTATTGACGAGAAACAGATTGCCAAGCTACATACCAAGGTACGTGGAAGGTATCAATGCAGAGACTGTAATCAGCATAAAATCTAATGGTATAGCGTGATGGCAGAGATCTTATTATTCTGGTATCTGGATGTATCACCGGGTCATTGTTCTGAGATAATGTGTCTGTGTGCTATTTCTTATCAGCCATCAGTCACATGTGTCCTGTAATATGGGTTCTGGATCTGTCATCTAGTGTCCTGCTGGTCTAGAACTCACTGGGACACATCTGTCTCAGATAGTGATCCTTTTCAATGACAACTGGCTAAAAGCGATCTCGTGACTCCACAGATTTCTTCTCAGGCCGCCTGTTTGGCACTATTTGGAGGAAAGGCTATTTGGTGGTATGCTGCCTGGTACTGAGCAATAAAATAACATGCCAATCAGCTCTTGTTACCCACACTTATCTTTAGTTTGGAGAAGAACGTGTTTTCCCCCATACATTTTTATGTCAGCAGCACATCCTCTGTTTACATGGGACAATGTGCTGCCGACAAACAAGCATTTTTAAAGGGGTTGTCTGGACTGAAACATTAGTGGCATATCCCTATATCCATAACGGGTTTCCCGAAATGAGCTGAAAGCAGCTGCACACGTGCAACTGCCCTCCATTTATTTGTATGGGACAGCCAAACATAGCCAAGTGCTGGATCAGCTATCACCTGCAGTCCCATAGAGGCGAATGGAGCGGTGGCTGCACTTGCGCTGTGCATTTTCCATTCAATTCTATGGGACTTTCAAAAAGAGCAGAGCACGCTGGAGAGCTCATGCGCGGTGCACTCCTCTTCACTTCCGGGAGCCCATTTTGGAGATAGGTGTGGGTCCCACCTCCGAACCTATCCAACATTGGTGGCATATCCTAGCAATATACCAATAAGACAACCCCTTTAATGCAGCTTAAAAGATGTGATCATCCAGCAAATAAACCTTTGCTCATTTGTCAGATAAGGCTACTTTGTCGCGTTAGGTGCGGATCCGTCTGGTATCTGCACAGACGGATCTGCACCTATATTGCAAACGATTGTATCCGTTCAGAACGGACCCGTTTGCATTATAAAGAACAAAGTCAAAACAGATCCGTCCTGACTTACAGTCATGTGAAAAAATTAGGACACCCTTTGAAAGCATGTGGTTTTTTGTAACATTTTTAATAAAAGGTTATTTCATCTCCGTTTCAACAATACAGAGAGATTAAAGTAATCCAACTAAACAAAGAAAACTGAAGAAAAGTCTTTTCAAGATCTTCTGTAAATGTCATTCTACAAAAATGCCTATTCTAACTGAGGAAAAAGATAGGACACCCTCACATGTATTCCCTCTTAAATTGGCTCAGATCTCACACAGGTATATCACACCAGGTGCACATAATTAGTAGATCGTTACTCTGCATGTTGAATGAGGCTTGCCCTATTTAAACCTCAGACATTTAGTTTGGTGTGCTCCTGACTGTTGAAGTGAGAGTGAGCACCATGGTGAGAGCAAAAGAGCTGTCAGAGGACTTCAGAAAAAAGATTGTAGCAGCCTATGAGTCTGGGAAGGGATTTAAAAAGATCTCAAAAGATTTTGAAATCAGCCATTCCACTGTCCGGAAGATAGTCTACAAGTGGAGGGCTTTCAAAACAACTGCCAACATGCCCAGGACTGGTCGCCCCAGCAAGTTCACCCCAAGAGCAGACCGCAAGATGCTAAAAGAGGTCTCCAAAAACCCTAAAGTGTCATCTCGAGAACTACAGCAGGCTCTGGCTACTGTTGATGTAGAAGTACATGCCTCTACAATCAGAAAGAGACTGTACAAGTATAACTTGCATGGGAGGTGTGCAAGGAGGAAACCTTTGCTTTCCAAGAGAAACATCGAGGCCAGACAGACATTTGCCAGAGATAAAGTTGACAAAGACCAGGACTTCTGGAATAATGTTCTTTGGACAGATGAGTCCAAAATTGAATTATTTGGACACAACAGCAGAGGACATGTTTGGCGTAAACCAAACACAGCATTCCAAGAAAAGAACCTCATACCAACTGTGAAGCATGGAGGTGGAAGTGTCATGGTTTGGGGCTGCTTTGCTGCAGCAGGACCTGGTCAGCTCACCATCATAGAATCCACGATGAATTCTACTGTGTATCAGAAGGTGCTTGAAGAACATGTGAGACCATCAGTTAGAAAATTAAAGCTGAAGCGGAACTGGACCATGCAACATGACAATGACCCAAAACATACTAGTAAATCAACCAAAGATTGGCTGAAAAAGAAGAAATGGAGAGTCCTGGAATGGCCAAGTCAAAGTCCAGATTTGAATCCCATTGAGATGCTGTGGGGTGACTTGAAAAGGGCTGTACGTGCAAGAAACCCCTCAAACATCTCACAGCTGAAAAAGTTCTGCATTGAGGAGTGGGGTAAAATTTTCTCAGACCGATGTCGAAGACTGGTAGATGGCTACAAGAACCGTCTCACTGCAGTTATTTCAGCCAAAGGAGGTAACACTCGCTATTAGGGGCAAGGGTGTCCTATCTTTTTCCTCAGTTAGAATAGGCATTTTTGTAGAATGACATTTACAGAAGATCTTGAAAAGACTTTTCTTCAGTTTTCTTTGTTTAGTCGGATTACTTTAATCTCTCTGTATTGTTGAAACGGAGATGAAATAACCTTTTATTAAAAATGTTACAAAAAACCACATGCTTTCAAAGGGTGTCCTAATTTTTTCACATGACTGTACATTGAAAGTCAATGGGGGACGGATCAGTTTTCAATTGCACCATATTTTGTCAGTGAAAATGGATCCACTCCCATTGACTTACATTGTAAGTCAGGACGCATTCGTTTGGCTCCGCATTGCCAGCCGGACACCAAAACGCTGCAAGCGTTTTGGTGTCCGCATCCAGAGCGGAATGGAGGCGGAACGGAGCCAAACTGATGCATTCTGAACGGATCCTTACCCATTCAGAATACATTGGGGCTGAACTGATCCGTTTTGAACCGTTTGTGAGAGCCCTGAAACGGATCTCACAAACGGAATTCAAAACGCTAGTGTGAAAGTAGCCTAATCAGCTGCATATTTTACATGAGGCGGTATTTGGGGGGAGGAAATATCTACAGAAGCACTGTTTGTGATCATCGTCCTGTGTTACATCTAGCAGATTCTGCATGGGGACTCTGTACACTACATCAATAGACTCTGTTAGGGCTTGTGGACAACGGTGCGGCCCCTTTAAGAGTTTTGATTTTACTCAAGAAGTTTCCTTCCCCCCCTGTGTACACAACTGGTTTTGCTGTCAAGAACTAATAATATATTTCAGGTTTATGGGTTACTGCGCATAAAATGATGTTTCCCTGAAACTCGCATAATGACAAGTCACTTCTGTGAATATTTTCTATACCGCTTCTTTTTGATTCCAGGCTAATTTACGGAAATTTATGGATTACATTCAGCACTGTTCAGCGGAGAAAGTCTACAAAATGTTAGATCGGGGATTGGACCCAAATTACCATGATCCGGAAACGGGTGGTAAGTTATTTGAAGAGGTGCATATTCCAGGTGGCAACGTATAGGACCTGTATGGTTCTTTTTCCCGTAGGCTGGATGCTATATACTGTACAGGGATTTTTTATAATTAGCAAATTCAATTTAGGCCGAATGCACACGGCCGTTGTTCACGGCCGTAAGCGTTCCGTGGAACCGTGGCCTGGATTCCTGCTGAGTGCAGGAGCGCACGGTGTCATGGGTTGCTATGACGCCGTGCGCTCCCTGCTGCCGCCGCATTACAGTAATACACTGGTATAGATCATACCAGTGTATTACTGTACTCTGGCGGCAGCAGGGAGCGCACGGCGTCATAGCAACCCATGACGCCGTGCGCTCCTGCACTCAGCAGGAATCCAGCCCGCGGTTCCACGGAACGCTCACGGCCGTGAACAACGGCCGTGTGCATTCAGCCTTAATGTAATGCAAGTGCCTGTAGCTTTTGCATCATTTTATTGAGTACTCAACTAAAGTACTGGCTGTGAATTTACAGAGCTGGTGCTTTAATGTCGTGGTTCGTGCAACATTGGGGGATTGCTGTGTGACACTTGCAGGCATTGGTCTGGGGTAATTCATTCGGATATGGTCTGAATTCTTACAGTCACCACAAGTTGTCTGCATCTTTTACCCCCCATAGGAAAGCATTCAAGTCACAAGGGGTCACAATAACTTGCAATACTACAGTAACCAATAGTTGCTATGAAGCACTTTCCTAAATTTCCAGAAATTCCCTTGGGAAATATCAATAACAAGAAATATTAGTGGAGCACCACGACATATCGCTTGATATTTATCATTTAAAGGGGATGTGTCACTTCAGCAAATAGCATTTATTACGTAGAGAAAGTTAATACAAGGCACTTACTAATGTATTGTTATTACCCATATTGCTTCCTTTGCTGGCTGGATTCATTTTTCAATCATGTTATACACTGCTCGTTTCCATGGTTACAAACACCCTGCAATCCAGCAGCGGTGGTCGTGCTTGCACACTACAGGAAAAAAATAATAACCTATGTGCACACTCACGGTCCTGGCCACCAGAGAGGCTGATGCTTTTTCCTATAGTGTGCAATCGCGACCAGCACTGCTGGATTGCACAGTTGTCGTAACCATGGAAACAAGCAGTGTATAATGTTATAAATGAATCAAGCCAGCAAAGGAGGCAATATGGACAATCACAATACATTAGTAAGTGCCTTTGTATTAACTTTCTCTACATGATAAATGCCACTTGCTGAGGTGAGACAACCCCTTTAAGGCTGTTTTTATGTCAGTTTTAAGTCTGGCTTTGATTTGTGTGTCTGCTCCAAATTTATGAACTGGTGCACCTTAATAATATATGTGGCATAAGTGTTATGTGGTTTACACCTTTAGGTGTAAATGTAGAGCGGGGGTTTGCCTGGCGTGAGATGCGACAGTTTTGCAACATTTTGAAAAGTTGCACATAGTAAATGTGCCAAAATCCCTATCTAATCGGAGGTTTTTGTCTAGAAAATAGATCTCTTGCAGAATTGACAGAGACCAAAATGTTGCAAAATTTTTTTTAGACCAGAAAACAGGCGTACCTTAGTTAAAAAATGATCCCCAAAGTTTGTATATTGTGTACTTCCCTCTGCTAATACCCATTCACATGATGTCATTATATATTTTTTGGTTTGGAGGGAAGTTGATGGAGATTTTAGCGTAAAGTGAAACATACCCATGATATGAAGACATGTAGAGTCCTTATGACTGCGAGCGGTCTTCTGTGGAGCCCCCTCTTCTGTAAATGTGCCCATGTATCCTGCACTCAGGGATGGAATCGCTGCATGTTATATGCTATGCTAGACCTTCAGGGTTATGTGGCTTGGAAGATGCTATATGCTGAATTCATTGCATGTGGATCATACATGAAGGGCTTGATGAAGAAGGGCAGCATGGGCCCATTGCATAGATTACAGCAGAAAACGGCATGCCTGACATGGTGCACCATGAGCGTGTAGCAGTCCTGTCACCACAATCTATATATCTGTTTCCTTCCTCCCCACAGAAACTCCGCTTTCTCTGGCCGCCCAACTGGACAATTCCGTAGAAGTGATTAAAGCTCTCCGTAATGGTGGCGCTCACCTGGATTTCCGGAGCAAGGATGGAATGACTGCGCTGCACAAAGCTGCCCGAGCAAAAACACAGACAGCCCTGGTGGTAGGTCCCCTGCTCCCGGGTTGCAATCATGGGACTCTGATAGTATGCTGTATCTTTTGACTTTTAATGTAAAAATTGAATGATAACTAATGGCACTAATAAGGGAATTGGTTGTGCCATTTTTATTTTATTTTTTTGCAAAAGTTTCTGGCATTAAAGTAGTTGTGTTATTACAAAGATTGGTGACAATTCATTCGGATCTTTGTCCAATTTGCATAGGTGCACCTGCTGGGAGTCCTTCCAAGTGTTAGAACCAACTGCCTGTGACACTTTGTCACCTTTCGTCTCTTTTTTGGTCTCTCTGGAGACTGCATAGTCGGTTTATTGTAGGCAATGGCTAACCATGAGTCTGCTTTCAAAAAAGCAAACTCATGTGACCACGACATCTGGAGGCGCCAAAAAATAAATAAAGAAGTGATCAAAAAGTCATCACACACCAAATGAAAAAATGCAGATAGCCCCGCAGAAAATGAGCCCTCACACAGCTCCGTACAGATAAAAATAAAAAAAATTCTGGCTTTGGGAAGGCTGGGAGTAAAAAACGAACATGAAAAAATTGATTATGGGGTTAAGGATTATCTCTGTTTGTTCATTATCTTGATGAACTCGATCAAGAACCTAAATACCAGAAATTATTCTAATTCCTGTATATCAACATTTTATTGCTTTTTTCTACCTTTTGTAGTAACAGGATTATCATGAACACACGGCTGGTAGAGATTTACAATGGATTGGAAAATATAAGCATTTTTTCAAGATAAAAAGGTCCCTGCAGACTGGAAATCCAGATCAGCACTAATTTTAGAGAGATCAGACCTGACATTTTTTTTATTGCTTTAGGTTTTCTGGTAGCACCATTCATTCTGCATATATTACACAGTAAATGCAATATAGATCTCTGTAAGTTCATGATAAATACGTGTGTGATGTTCAGTGTATTGGGAAAATCACAGGCAGCGTTGCACTTAGAGGATACGATATTATGGCTCTGTTCGCGGACGGATCCATCCCCTTGAAGTGAGTTCTGCGCATAGGATGGCTGGAAGCTACGCTGTGCATAGAAAACCAGAGAAAGGGATGCAGCACCACTCCAGTGATGAGGCCGCTTTAGGCTACTTTCACACAGGTGACAGCAGGGTCCAGCAGGCTGTTCCGGCGGGGGAACAGCCTGCCGGATCCGTGCTAACGCTAGCCCACCACATGCCGAACAAAAACGACAGCATGCTGCGTTTTTTTGTCCGGCCGCCTCTCGGCCCGTTTGCTGTGCTGTGGCCGGTGTTCCGTTAGATTTCCCTACCTCGTGAGATTTCCCTACCCTCGTCCCTTCCGGCCGCACCGCACATGACGTGAGAAGGTGTGCCGTGCAGGCGCACAACGACGGGGTAGGAAAAATTACGGGCCAGTGCGCAGGCGCGATGTTCGGACGGATGTTCTCAGCTGGACATCGGCCGACACTGTACATGCGCTGGGAGCCTCACCAGCGGTTAAGGTAGGGAAAAAGCACTGGCCCGTAATTTTTCCCTTCCCTAACCGCTGGTGAGGCTCCCAGCACATGCGCAGTGTAGGCCGGTGTCCAGCTGAGAACATCCGTCCCATCACCGCGCCTGCGCACTGGCCCGTAATTTTTCCCTACCCTAACCGCTGGTGAGGCTCCCAGCACATGCGCAGTGTCGGCCGGTGTCCAGTTAACGCTGCTGTGAAATTTCACTACCCCGCCATTGTGCGAGGCGCGGCACACCTCCTCACGTCATGTCCTGTGCGGCCGGAAGTGACGATGGTAGGGAAATCTCACGAGGTAGGGAAATCTAACGGAACACCGGACCTCCGGCCCGCCCCCATTTTAGTGAATGGGTCTGGAGCGGACTTCCGGCGGCACGGTGGGCTATCGCTAGCACAGATCCGACAGGCTGTTCCCCCGCTGGAACAGCCTGTCCGACCCTGCTGCCGCCAGTGTGAAAGTAGCCTTATTCTCAAGAAAGGTCAGAACACCACTGATCAGAGAGTGATGCAATATCTTAGCAACATACGCTAGCAATATCCCTTTAATTGTGACTATTAGCACGGAAAAAAGTTACTTTTGAAATTTACTTTCTGTTACCCCCCCCCCCCCCAGGGTATCTGCCCACCGGAAATTTCCCTGTAGGGTCTATGAATAATCCCCTACTACATGGGATAAGTCCTTAAAGGGGGTTTCCCATCTCAGACAATGGGACCTGCTCGTAAACCCAGCTGGCAAAGTGAAGGGGGGCGCACCGTGCATGCGCGGCTGCCCTCCATTAATTTCTATGGGGCTGCTTAAAATAGGCTATTTCCATTGGCCTTGTAGAAGCTAATGGAAGCGGCGGCAGTTCCAGCGTGGTGCGCTCCCATTAATTTCTATGGGGATTCTGAAAATAGCTGCGCACGGCTATTTTCGGTGGGCCAATAGGAACGATTGGTGGGGGCCGGACCCAGCACTGACGGCCACCACTTTGCCAGCTTTGTTTTACCTATCAGATAATGGGGGCATATCCTAGCAATATGCCCCCATGGTCTGTGATGGGGATACCCCTTTAAGTAAAGAAATGTGGTTTCAGTGGTGAACATACCACTCAAAAGCAATGTATAAAATATGAAAAAGGACTCATATCTTATACTTATGGCCTAAGGAATATAGGACAGCATCAAAAAGGGGAGACGTCACTTACTACATATCACATTCATTTCATTTTCTGCACTTTATTCAAGTCTCCATTAATTAGTAAAAGAGATTATATTTTGTGATACAGTGTATACTTGTGCAAGGACACAAATATTAATTATAATAATATATAGAGTGATTGCTCACATTTCTAAATCTAGGAGAGAACAATACCCCCCAATTAATGCCACATTGTGTCAGTGTCGCCAAAGCAGAAGAACCCACAATCTACATAATGAAGGCTCGCACGGCTGCGCAATACTATAATATAAGCCATAACTCGGGATCAGACATTTGTGTCTAATCCAAAATCTATAAATGTCTTGTAAGCATCATGCGAGTGAAGTAAACCTTATACTGATGATTCACCGGGGTCATACAGCTCTACACGCACCCAGCAGTGACGCACTCCCGGCTGATTACCTGTCATCATGATGGAACATAGGCCAGTCATCAAAATATCAGTTTAATTGACAGCTCTTAAAAGCTGTGAAACGCTTCAATCAATCAATCAGTAAATGGCGAATCACCCCAATGTTCCCAGAGCTGGAAAACTCACCCGCCATGTGGTACACGGACACCTAGCCTGGGAAAGCGCAGTTTCTCTTTGCCTCTTTGTGGCTACAGAGAAGTGGCAGTGGTTCTGCATTTTTTATATTCCTAGATCTGTGCCTGCAGTCAGTGAGGGTATAACTCATTCTTGCTCCGGCTCTGTTAATATCTGTGTCAGAGCCTCCATTACTCTGTCATACTTGCTGGGAAAAATATATTATTTTTTTTTAGAAAAATGACGGATTCCACAACATATCTCTTTATAAGTCAATGCAGTTCGTGTCCATCATGTGACAGTTCCAGCACTCCAGCATTTTTGGTTTTCTGCTTCTATGACCGAACAGAAAACGGGAAATGACAACGGAGGTGTGAACAGAAACTTATGCAGCGTTTCTCATTTTTGTGGGTTTCCATCAGACCCCATGCGCACAGCAGGAGGCTGGTGCAGAGACAGTGTATTATTTCATCGAGCTCTGGATTCTAAAAAGTCAAACTTTCTCAACCTCTCCCGCAGACAATCCTTCAAACCTCTTGCTTTTTTGTGAGCTAAACCTTTTGCTCCTAATCTCTATCCTATCTGTCTGTGACGTTCTGACTGTTCCCTAATATTTCTTCAGCCATATTATTCCCTGTTTCAGCTGCACAGCTAGATGCATCTCACCCAGAAACATGGGCCTCTCCCTTCTGCCAGCATTGTACTGCTGTGACATCCTTTCCCTTATTTCTCACTGTTTGTTTTTAGCCTCGGAGCTTACAGAATAGATAAGGAGGGAGAGATCACATTGACAGAAAGGCAGGGCACTCCTGTGATGTTCAGAAGCAGCGTAGAAGCAGTTATTTTATTGGGCTTAGGCTCTTGGCTAGCTCTGACATGCCTGCTTTCTCGCTGCTGTCTTCTGAGTCTCTATTACCAGGGATGGATTTTGCCTGACAAAAGTTAGTGGACTGCAACTTAGGTGGATGCGAAACCTCCAGTTGGCATGACTTGACAGCTGTTTTTCATTTGGATGCAGGCAGATTTTTTTTAAATGAAGTGATTCTCTATTGAATGAAATTGTGTGAAAGTACATTAAAGGAGTTCTAAGGTTTCATAATACATTTCTATATCTCCCCAGTGTACCCCAAACACTGCATATTGTTGCTCTATATACCTCAGCATCACTGCATCCTGGCAGGAACTTCCTTTTTCCTTCAGCTTCCTGGTGGGTCCCAGCATGCTTTGCTCTGTACTGTTTCTCAAGGCTTACTCCTCCTGCCACACTATTCCTTCTGCTGTAGTAACGCACCCTACATCTCCCCTCTCCATGTTAGGCCACTTTCAGATAAGCGTTTTTGGTTTCCGGTTTTGAGATAAGTTAGAGGATCTCAAAACTGGGCCAAAACGGTTCAGTTTTGTCCCCATTCATTGTCAATAGGGAGAAAATGAATGCATCAGGTTCGTTTTGTTGCGTTTTATGTCCAGTCTGCGAAACTGAACAAGCCGGATTCGGCATGAAGATCAATGTCATGTTCAATGGAAAAAACTGATCGGGCGCCTATAGACTTACAATGGTTTGTTCAGTTTCTATTTAATACAACCGGATCCGGATTAAACAGATGCATGCGGATGTATTAAATAAAACGGAAGCATTTCTTTCAGGTTTTGAGATCCTTTGCCGGATCCCAAAACCTGAATAAAAAATGCTGGCGTTAAAGTAGCCTTAGCTAGGCAGAGCAAGCCCTGCGGAATGTTACAGAGCAAAGCATGCTGGGATTGGTTAGAAAACCCAACAGGAAGCTGCCGAAAACAGGAAGTTCTGTATCTAAACATCCTGCCGTGATACAGTGGTGCCGAGAATAGGGGAAGGAAAGTGTTGACCCGAAAAACAGGTTTATGGTGCAAAAATATGCAGTGTTTGGGGGAATCTGGGCAGATAGAAATTTTGTTATGTCTATCTATCTATCTATTATCTATCTATCTCATATCTATCTATCTATCTATCTATCTATCTATCTCATATCTATCTATCTATCTATCTATCTATCTCCTATCTATATCTATTATCTATCTATCTATCTATCTATCTATCTATCTATCTATCATCTATATCTATCTCATATCTATCTATCTATCTATCTATATATCTATCTATCTATCTATCAGCCTCTCCTGTTATATCATCGTTTTCGGTTTGCTGACCCTCGGGTAACTTGTCGTGTCACTGAGCATTCTCAAACAGTTTCTCATCTCTGAGTATCAGGTGCCCCTCCAGGGTTTCTCGTGGCCTGAATTTAATTCCATATATTTCTGCACTTTACTGGGTCACCTGTCTTGAAATCTTCCATTAGCTCAGTGTTACTGGCAATATTCTGCATTTCAATGTCCTATGCTCTGAATGCACCTGGTGAAAAAAAGGGAAATTGCAAATTACTTGGCCTCTGAGCTCTTATCAGGTACATTATATGGCAGATCACAGTGCGCCCACCGAACAGATTAGGGTCACTAAATGGATTTACTGTTTCCATGCAATTAGGTCCCCCGGTTTAGAGACTGCACCTCCCTGTTGCATTATTCAGCCTGTCCCTCGGTATTGGGAAATAGGCCACCTGACCAGGCATTTACATTTGTGTATCGACATCTCTGTAAATAGATATTTATAGGAAATCATATAAAATGGAAGATCGAGGGACCCTTATATTTATTGTGTAGATGTATTTTTCTATGTCCCCTCCCCCCCCCAAAAAAAGTTTGCAAAGATTTCATATCCACGGACATATTGTGGATCTCTATTGCATAAACTACTATTATCCCTTAGTTTGCCTCCGTGTTCCTCTGGTTTCATATGGAGGCACGTTAAATTAGTGACTTCTTCCATCTCATTGCTTTTAAGTGCCTCTGGCTTTGTGATGTGGCACAGTAGAGGTACTGTGTGTCCCCTTATAGGCACCACGTACTTAAGCAGCTATATATATGTGTAGATGTGTGTCGGCCAAACCCTACGGGCCCACCCCATTATCTAATGTGTACAGGGGTCTCTCAACTCTTCCCTGATGGGATTTTATGCATGAGATTAGGATCAGGCATGTTGGATTTCAGCAAGATGACTTCTTTGGCAGAAGCTTCCATCCGTTTTCTTACTGAGAACACACGCATGTTCAGCTGACAGTATGGAGGAATTGTAAATGTTAGCTGTGGTAAATGACGCTGTTCATCCAACCGCCAAGATTTTACTATTGATCCCTCAGGATAGGCCATCAGCATCTTATATGAGTGGGTCCAACACCCTGCACCCCTTCGGATCAGCTGTGACCTTGTAGCTGAGTGGGTCCAACACCCTTCACCCCTTCGGATCAGCTGTGACCTTGTAGCTGAGTGGGTCCAACACCCTTCACCCCTTCGGATCAGCTGTGACCTTGTAGCTGAGTGGGTCCAACACCCTTCACCCCTTCGGATCAGCTGTGACCTTGTAGCTGAGTGGGTCCAACACCCTGCACCCCTTCGGATCAGCTGTGACCTTGTAGCTGAGTGGGTCCAACACCCTGCACCCCTTCGGATCAGCTGTGACCTTGTAGCTTGCGAGCAGTACTGCAGCATCCAGCTCCATTAACTACTCAGTGGACGGAGTTGTGTAGTTCTGGTACAATTTCTGCTACCGAAGCTACTCAGGATCAGCTGATCGGTGGGGTTGCGGGGTGTCAATGTCAGATATTGAAGGTCTTTCCTGGGGGTTGGGCTATCAGTGGGAAAATCCTAGAATAAAATTGACTTTTTTACGTGGATTTAAATGGGGCAATAATCGGACAGATCATCGGAAACGAACATTCCCAACAATCTGCCTGTTTAAAGGTGCAGCTGATTACCTGAAGGTGAAACTGTCGTTCGTGCAGGCACCTAGATTTTTGGTTTTGCGCAGCAGATCGTGCTGTCTAAACAGCGATATGCTGGCCAGAAAGAATGCGACCGATCATCCTGATACTGTAGAAGTGATCGCTTCACCTCCATTTGACGAGCAGCCGACAATCTACCGCTCTTCGGCAGGTCTAATTACACCTTATCCAATGACCTATCCTCAGGATAGGTCATTGGTATCTGATTGGTGGGGGTCCAACACCCAGAACCACAGCTGTTTGAGAAGGCAACAATTCTCCGGTTAGCGCCGCGGCCTTCTCGCAGTTTACCAAGCACAGTGCCGTATATTGCATAGTGGCTGTGCTTGATATCGCAGCTGAACTTCATTCACTTGAATGGGACTTAGGTATGCGTAAACCACGTAACCGATGAACGTGATCACTGGCCTAGAGAAAGCCGTGGCACTCACAGGAATCATAGCTATCCGCTGTATGATTGTTCCACTGACAGCTATTGAAGGTGTATGGGCGTCTTCAGACTGTATCCTACACAGCTGCATCCAGTCTCTGGCCGGCCTGTTCTGGGATGTAACCCTGGTCCACACATCGCTCCATTCTATGTCGCTGTTATAGCATATATGTATTTGTAGGGATGATTGATGGCAGGTTTACCATTTATTATGTACCATCATTTG
Organism: Bufo gargarizans; assembly: GCF_014858855.1. Lineage (NCBI taxonomy): Eukaryota > Metazoa > Chordata > Amphibia > Anura > Bufonidae > Bufo > Bufo gargarizans. Next base: position 17,252,947 of record NC_058089.1, read on the forward strand.
CAGACTCTGTTGGAGCTAGGAGCTTCCCCTGACTACAAGGACAGCCGAGGCCTGACCCCCCTGTACCACACCGCCATGGTGGGTGGAGACCCCTACTGCTGTGAACTGTTGCTGCATGAACACTCCATGGTTGGATGCAAGGATGAGAATGGCTGGCAGGAGATCCACCAGGTGAGGAGCTGGGCTTCGTATTGCAGCGTGATTTTCCATAAAATCAATCTTCTAAACTTAGTCTTGTATTATTAACACATTAATGCAACTTTTCTAGAATCATCTGCAACACGTCTGTGCTACAAAGTTCTCTGGGGTGCCCCCTTACTTAGACATATTTGCTGCAGTATATGTGCAGAAGTTATCTAATAATACTTGGTCATTTAAATAATTATACTGTTCTTGCATCAGCTCCTCATGCGATGATTTCCTGGTGAGGTTGTGAAAGGATTTTTCTTATACACAGCAGCCTGTCTGAACCGACATGCACTTTAAAGCATAATGGACCTAGAGATCATCAACCTCTGAGACAAAATGCAGGTTTCATTCTGCCTTGGAAGACTTTTTAGCTAAGCTGGCGCTAGGCAAGACTCCTTACTTAGAGGCAGACTGAGAAGAGTACGTTAGGAAGGGGAGAAGAGAGACATCAAGGTCACTGCGTGAAGCAATTATCCTTTTGAAGAAAGTTAGAAAGACAAGTATTACATATTCTGAAGCGAAGGGTTTGAGAGTGTAGGTCAGAACGGCTTAGGACCAGCTGTGCTAGAGTCTGTGACAATAAAGGTGTCACTTTGTTATTACTCAAGACTTCTTTAATACAGTAATTGAGCGTTTCTTTTCAGTTTTCATAATTTAAGGAGCAATGTTCTCCCTATTAAAAGACTGGCATGGAGGTGGAAAGAAGGGAGAAGGGCACACGAGTCACCTGTTAGGTATTGTCGTAAGGTTTACACAGAACGACAGAACAGCAGATTGTCTGGAAGGAAGCTCTCCTTTCCGACAATCTGCTGTTCGCTGGGGGAGGAGATTGCTGCATTTACATTCAGTGATCTCCTCCAGAGTATGGGGAGAAGCGATAGCTAATGCCATCGCTCGTCCCCATACTGACTTGTTGTTTGCTGACCGCAGATCGTGTTTACAGTACACAGCACAATCTGCTGCCACCAAACGACGATTTTTGAGCCCACACAAACGATCGGATTAACCAATGAACAAGCTTTTTGCTTGTTCATCGGGTAATTGGCGGTACATTTACAGCACCAGATAATCGCTGACGAGAACGCCTATGAATGCTCATTAGCAATCATTTTTAAGGTTCTGGGCCCGTGTAAAGGGCGTTTTAGAGGAGAGAATCGGTGATGAAAGTGACAAAGCTATGGCTATGGTGGGGAGCCTGTGAGGTAACGAACACTGAAGATACTGGTTATTTTGGAAGCTCAAATTTAATTTCTGCTTAACTACAAGGTGGGTGATATACTCGTGAAGGGTTCACATAAGGTGAAGAACTCTTTGGGGTAGATTTATCAAGACCAGCGCCGGAGAATGCGCCTTATTTATGATGAGGTGTAGGCACATCTTCCAGCAGTCCATAACCCTAAATAGAAATCTATGGCAACTCTTAGCTGCTGTAGATCTCTGTCTTCATTTGCACCAGAAAACTGGCATAAAGGAAGATAAATTTGTTGCTGTGACTGGTTACGCCACCCTTTAGGAAAATTGGTGAGGGCGGCATAAAAAAGGAACTCGCTGCTTTTTTTTTATTTTTTTTTAAATGTGTTTGCAGCTTTTTAAAGCCACTTTTCTAGTGCAAACTGAATGATAATTCTCCCCCTTTGTTTGGTTGATTCCACAAGTCCTTTCTGAATACATGTGTTAGCTTGTGAACTAGCAGTCTGAGTTGGTGGGTAGCTGCAAGCTACTCTTGCAGGCAACTAGTGAAATTATACTTACCATGTTTTTTGCCTCTGGGGTGTCTAAATGACCCAATGTTTGTCATGGTGAGGCGAGAGGAAGGAAAGGCATGAGTGCAAATGATTTAAAGGCACTTACTAGGGTATTGTGATTGTCCATATTGCCTCCTTTGTTGGCTGGATTCATTCTTCCATTACATTATATGCTGCTTGTTTCTAGGGGTTACGACTAGGGATGAGCGAATCGACTCCGGATGAAGCATCCGAAGTCGATTCGCATAAATCTTTGTTGTAATACTGTATGAAGCGGGAGCTCTGAGTTTGGTATCAAGGATTTTTACAGTAATAATTAATTCACGAAGTAATTACACAAAGTATCGCAAGACTTTGCGAAGTAACAGCTTCGGCTTATCGGAGCCAATGCATTCTAATACTGTACGGAGCTCCCGCTCCATACTATATTACAACAAAGTTTTATGCGAATCAACTTCCGAAGAAGTCTATTTGCTAATCCCTAGTTACGACCACCCCTGCCGCGCAGATACAAAGGGGTTGGGACGGGAGCTACTGTGCATGCGTGCCTATACGCGCTTCTGCAGAAATAAGCAGTTTATAATGCGATGGAAAAATGAACTAAGTCAGCGAAGCAGGCAATATGGACAATCACAATACATTAGTAAGTGCCTTGTATTAACTTTTTCTACATGATAAATGCCATTTTCTGAAGTGAGACAACCCCTTTAAAGAGGACCTTTCATCGGTACTGACATTACAATATAAGTACCTGGCACTGTGGGTCAGGTTTTATTTTTCAGATCGGCTGCTCTGTTGCCCTGCTGTGTCCCCCGTTCTGATTTTGCGCCCTGCTAGTAGATGGCATCGGTACAGAGAGGAGGAGACGTCAGCTTTTCTCAGGGAGAAATCTGTGATCAGAAATCTTGAATGCTGTACTGGCCCAGCAACGTCCAAATTCTATTTTAACATTTGTGTCTCCTCTGTAATCTCACCACCACAGCTTTCTCCCTGGTTACCCCCCAACTATACCTTTGATTCAAAGGTTGCTGCTGTATTTTTAAGGCCTCCATTCACATTAAGCTATTTTTGGCTGAATTTGTCATTTTTTGGGGGGCCTTTGTAGTAAAAGTCACCCATCTATAGGCTGTCTAATCTTACTGGCTGCCTCGGTGACTTATGGTATATATTCTTGTTATTCTGTTGTTTTGAATGAGTTTTTATGTTTTTTTTTGTCATTCTGCCATTACCCTGACAGAGGACTAAATCAGCACGGCCTATTCATCTGTATGCCGGGCTTCTTCTATGGCAACTACATGAGGTGCACCAGTAAAGAAGCATTATCAGCTGCTGTCACTTTCTTTGTGGTAGACATGACTGCGGATATCGGGGCTTTTAATGCACCGTTATGTACATGGAGGAGTATTTACTCATGGATTTAACTAGATAACATGTCTTGGTTTGCACCAAGATTTATTCTCAGGCCGCAGAGACAATTACATATTGGCCATTACTGTCAATTCCAGCGAAGACACATAGGCGTTCATGCTGGGTCACTGTACGGGAAATGCCGGTAATTTGTCTTGTGCTATAACAACATAATTTATTCTTAATTAAACACATAGGCTCCTCAGCCCCGGACCACAAGGAATCCACTGCTAATGGGATCGTTTTCTCTCCATGTCCTGCCAAGTCCTCCGCCTGCTCTCGCCATCCACGTCCATTAACGGCAGATACTCCGTGTGAAACTAATAGGGCTCAATATACCCACAGTTACAATATGCCAAGTGCCATTTTACATGCTGGCAGGTTTTCAGGACTGGAATAAAAAAGAGAGACAGTCGCTCACAGAATTTTGCTTCATGGCAGGATCAGCGTAGACGGTGAACTGGATGGCGATGATCTCCTGCTCTTGTAATGTTCGCCCACTAAATATCTATACATAAATAATTGAAATCTATTCAAAATATAATGTGTATATATCATGGCATATGGACATTATAGAGGGGTTTTCCCTGCTCAGGACACATGGTACCGTGTATTACATGGCCGCTCTTTTTGGGGGGAGCGCAGCAGGGGCAACCCCTCTGCAGTCTTATGTAATTAAAACTTAAAGGGATAGTCCAGGATTTTAAGAATAATGGCCTGTCCTCAGGATATGCCATCAATATTTGATTGGCTGAGGTCCGACACCCCTCACCTCCTCCGATCAGCTGTTCCTGAGTAGCTTCGGCACCAGTGCCCCTGCACAGTAGGACCCCTAAATTACCACTGCTGCCACTTTATTCTCTATAGGTATGGGCCCTAGAGGTCATACCCTCACCCATCATAAAGTTATGACCTATCCTAGAGTAGGGTTGCACCAGGTATCAAACTTTTGATACCCAATTGATACTTTTACACCCAGATCGATCCGATATCGGAATTTGCCATTTCCCCATACTAGGCTCCGCTAGTGCACAGCCTAGTATCTGTTAGAGCAGTGTTTCCCAACCAGTGTGCCTCCAGCTGTTGCAAAACTACAACTCCCAGCATGCCTGGACTGTCCGCCTTTGGCTGTGCGGGCATGCTGGGAGTTGTAGTTTTGCAATAGCTGGAGGCACACTGGTTGGAAAACACTGTCTTAGAGAACATGGCACGTGCCGGCCTTTGCCATTTTTTGCAAAAAAAGAGGGTTAGTCATCACCTCCCAGTGCGTAGGTGCACGCTGCCATGCCAAAGACCTAGAGGAAAAAAGACAATGCAGCAGCACCCTGCAAATCAGATAAAGTACAACAATGCCATAGTCACAAAAATTATAGTGCTAATGCTACGCCTATTTATAAAGTGAGATGCTTGGCCAATGCATTTTGTACAAAACCATCTGAGCCCATCTGCCTTACGTCAAGGCGATCTCTGTTAGACGGGTCCTAACTAGTGTTGAGCGAACTTCTGTTTTAAGTTCGGCGTCTAAAGTTCGGCTTCCGGTTAGCGGAGAATCCCGATATGGATTCCGAGTACCGTTGTGGTCCGTGGTAGCGGAATCAATAATGGCTGATTATTGATTCCGCTACCACGGACCACAACGGAATTCGGAATCCTTATCGGGATTCTCCGCTAACCGGAAGCCGTACTTTAGACGCCGAACTTAAAACAGAAGTTCGCTCAACACTAGTCCTAACACTAAATACTACCTGTTATGCGCCACAATGGCCACCATAAAGTTCGGGGAGTGTTGGATCCACATGCATGCTGGGTCCACTCTGCCTTTTACCATTTTTGGTGCCATAATGGCCTCCATTACAAGGGATGCAGGTACCAACATGCATGCCAAGCCCACTCTATACCTTTCCTTGTGCCAGACAGCTTCCAATGAATGTAGTAAGACTTGGTTTTGTACAAAATGCATTGGCCAAGCATCTCACTTTATAAATAAGTGTAGCATTAGCACTATAATTTTAGTGACTATGGCATTGTTGTACTTTATCTGATTTGCAGGGTGCTGCTGCATTGTCTTTTTTCCTCTTTGCCATTTTTTATCACCTTGTCCTCCCAAAACCAGGGTAAGGGTCCATTCACACGTCCGTTGTTTCTTTCCTGATCTGTTCCGTTTTTTGCGGAACAGATCTGGACCCATTCATTTTCAATGGGTCCTGAAAAAAAATCAGACATTGAGCTGTCCGATTTTTTTCAGGACCCATTGAAAATGAATGGGTCCAGATCTGTTTCGCAAAAAACGGAACAGATCAGCCAAGAAACAACAGACGTGTGAATGGACCCTAAGACTGTTCTGTTATTGGCCAGATGTTCCATAAAATGCGGAATGCACGCAGCTCTTTTGGTGTTTTATTTTTCGTGTGGTATTGAAAATTTTGGTATCGTGACAACCCTATCCTAAAGACATCATCACCTTACAAGCTGAGAAGAGCCCTTTAATGATTATGTAATGAGAGATTTTTTTTTTCTAATTTGCCTTGGGAGAGGTTTATCGTTCGTTTTGCAGGAGTCTGCATTGCTGTAATTTGAGCCAAGTTTATTAAATATCTCACAATGAATTTGATTAATCTTTAAAGAGAAAGAAGTCACCTCAAAATGCAGTGCAATCTGCAGGCAGCATGTTATAGAGCAGGAGGAGCTGAGCAGATTCATATATATATATATATATATATATATATACACAGTCATGTGAAAAAATTAGGACACCCTTTGAAAGCATGTGGTTTTTTGTAACATTTTTAATAAAAGGTTATTTCATCTCCGTTTCAACAATACAGAGAGATGAAAGTAATCCAACTAAACAAAGAAAACTGAAGAAAAGTCTTTTCAAGATCTTCTGTAAATGTCATTCTACAAAAATGCCTATTCTAACTGAGGAAAAAGATAGGACACCCTCACATGTATTCCCTCTTAAATTGGCTCAGATCTCACACAGGTATATCACACCAGGTGCACATAATTAGTAGATCGTTACTCTGCATGTTGAATGAGGCTTGCCCTATTTAAACCTCAGACATTTAGTTTGGTGTGCTCCTGACTGTTGAAGTGAGAGTGAGCACCATGGTGAGAGCAAAAGAGCTGTCAGAGGACTTCAGAAAAAAGATTGTAGCAGCCTATGAGTCTGGGAAGGGATTTAAAAAGATCTCAAAAGATTTTGAAATCAGCCATTCCACTGTCCGGAAGATAGTCTACAAGTGGAGGGCTTTCAAAACAACTGCCAACATGCCCAGGACTGGTCGCCCCAGCAAGTTCACCCCAAGAGCAGACCGCAAGATGCTAAAAGAGGTCTCCAAAAACCCTAAAGTGTCATCTCGAGAACTACAGCAGGCTCTGGCTACTGTTGATGTAGAAGTACATGCCTCTACAATCAGAAAGAGACTGTACAAGTTTAACTTGCATGGGAGGTGTGCAAGGAGGAAACCTTTGCTTTCCAAGAGAAACATCGAGGCCAGACTGACATTTGCCAGATATAAAGTTGACAAAGACCAGGACTTCTGGAATAATGTTCTTTGGACAGATGAGTCCAAAATTGAATTATTTGGACACAACAGCAGAGGACATGTTTGGCGTAAACCAAACACAGCATTCCAAGAAAAGAACCTCATACCAACTGTGAAGCATGGAGGTGGAAGTGTCATGGTTTGGGGCTGCTTTGCTGCAGCAGGACCTGGTCAGCTCACCATCATAGAATCCACGATGAATTCTACTGTGTATCAGAAGGTGCTTGAAGAACATGTGAGACCATCAGTTAGAAAATTAAAGCTGAAGCGGAACTGGACCATGCAACATGACAATGACCCAAAACATACTAGTAAATCAACCAAAGATTGGCTGAAAAAGAAGAAATGGAGAGTCCTGGAATGGCCAAGTCAAAGTCCAGATTTGAATCCCATTGAGATGCTGTGGGGTGACTTGAAAAGGGCTGTACGTGCAAGAAACCCCTCAAACATCTCACAGCTGAAAAAGTTCTGCATTGAGGAGTGGGGTAAAATTTCCTCAGACCGATGTCGAAGACTGGTAGATGGCTACAAGAACCGTCTCACTGCAGTTATTTCAGCCAAAGGAGGTAACACTCGCTATTAGGGGCAAGGGTGTCCTATCTTTTTCCTCAGTTAGAATAGGCATTTTTGTAGAATGACATTTACAGAAGATCTTGAAAAGACTTTTCTTCAGTTTTCTTTGTTTAGTCGGATTACTTTAATCTCTCTGTATTGTTGAAACGGAGATGAAATAACCTTTTATTAAAAATGTTACAAAAAACCACATGCTTTCAAAGGGTGTCCTAATTTTTTCACATGACTGTATATATATATATATATATATCTCTATCTATCTATCTATGGGAAAAGACTGTAAAACCTGTAATTTTGCACAATTTGCTGCCCAGAAACAACGATTTAATGTGCAGCAAAAATTACGGGCCAGTGTGCAGGCGCGGTGATCGGATGCATGTTCTCAGCTGGACACTGGCCGACACTGCGCATGCGTTGGGAGCCTCACCAGTGGTTAGGGTAGGAAAAAAGCACTGGCCCGTAATTTTTGTTTTCCCTAACAGCTGGTGAGGCTACCAGCGCATGCGCAGTGTTGGCCGGTGTCCAGCTGAGAACATCCATCCGATCACCACGCCTGCGCACTGGCCCGTAATTTTTCCCTACCCTAACCGCTGGTGGGGCTCCCGGTGCATGTGCAGTGTCGGCCGGTGTCCAGCTAACTCTGCTGTGAAATTTCCCTACTCTGTCGTTGTACGCCTGCGCGGCGTGCCACACTTCCGACGCACCTCCTCACGTCATGTCCGGTGCGGCCGGGAGTGACGAGGGTAGGGAAATCTCACGAGGTAGGGAAATATAACGGAACACCGGCGCCCATTGACTTACAATGGTGTTCATGATGGATCCGTCTTGGCTATTTTAGAGATAACGGATCCAGCAAAAACGTTGGTGTGAAAGTAGCCTTAATCTGCTCTGCTCCTCCTGCTCTATATCATGCTGCCTGCAGATTGCACTGCCTTAGTGTTTCACGGCTGTGGTTTTTCATTGGGTTATAGGTTACAGTATCTAATATATAAAGCTGAGTGTATGTATGGAATCTGCACCGTTGCATTTACAATCACAAAATTTGGTACACAGGTACATCAGGTGTCTAGGAAGGTTTTAGACCAGGTCTCAACTTTCTAGCACGTACCGTTCCTGAGATATTCCCCAAAAAATAAAAAATAAATGGCCCATCACATGACCTACTTTAGCCAATAGAAGCCTGCAGGTCTTTCTCGTCACATCCCAACTGCCATACACACGGTCACATATCCCTTTTCAGCCAATAGAAGATCAGGTCCTTAGTCTCCACATACACACAGTTTTACACCAGGTTTCCATAACAACCCAGCCATTTTTCTTCACTGCTGCAGGTCAGCTTTAAAGGGGCAGGGCGCTGTGTTTGACACTGTTAAGGGAGCGGAGTGCTGTGGAGGTCACAGTTCAGGGGGCAGGTAGGGTGGTCATTCAGGCCCCGCCTCCATGATATGAAATACAAAGTTGGTGTTGATAAACAATAAATTACATTCAATTAAGCAAAATACACGAGTGTGCCGTGGATATATATATATAACCCTGAAAAGACTGACTTAAAACCCTCGCCCCCAGGCCCTGCTAAGCCACGCCCACTCCGCAGCCGACGGGGATTGAAAAAATGAAGGTAAAAATCAACTTCTGTCAGCTGCAGGGGTGGGAGGAAGGGTGACTTTCTCCCTGCAGCTCACTCTCAGATAGCACAGTGCTGCTGTCTGAGAGTAAACTGTTCAAAAGAACATCCCTGTGTCCGTCCAGGCCCTGCGCTGGACGAAAGACAGGGAGTCGGAAATCCGTACCGTCCGGCCTAAAACTGGACCTCTGGCCACCCTGGGGGCAGGCTGCTGTGGACGTCACAGTTAAGGGGACGGTCCGCTATGGAGGTCAATGTTAAGGGGCAGATTGTTGTAGAGGCCACTGTTAAGGGGACGGGGTGTTGTGGAAATCACTGTTAAGGAGACGGGGGACTGTGGAGGTCACTGTTAAAGGAGATGCCGCTGTGAAGGTCACTGTTAAAGGGGCGGGCTGCTGTGGAGGTCACTGTTAAGGGGGCGGGATGCTGTGGAGGTCACTGATAAGGGGGCGGGATGCTGTGGAGGTCACTGATAAGGGGGCGGGATGCTGTGGAGGTCTCTGTTAAGGGGATAGAGAACTGTGAAGGTCACAGTTAAGGGGACGGTCCGCTATGGAGGTGAGTGTTAAGGGTGCTGTAGAGATCACTGTTAAGGGAGCGGGGTGTGTTGTGGAGGTCACAATTTAGGGGAACAGAGCTCTGTAGAGGTCACTGTTAAGGGGGCGGGTTATTGTGGAAATCACTGTTAACGAGACAGGGCACTTTGGAGGTCACTAATAAAGGGGCGGCCGCTGTGGAGGTCACTGTTAAAGAGGAGGGCACTCTGGATGTTACTGTTAAGTGGGCGGGTGTCATGGCTGTGTCTCGGTCTTGTTGTTGTTCCCCGTGACACGTTAGTGTGTACTTTCCTCCTTTCTCCTGGTTCCTTCTTTGTGTGTACTGGAGGGGTTAACTACCTGGCTTGGTGTGGTCACTTGGTGTTTATATTGCCTGTGGCTTGTAGGCTGGAGTCAGTTGTCCTCCAGCCTTTGTTGGTGCTGGAGCTATGCTCCTGTCCTCGGTGTTCCATCTGCCCAGTCCTTGAAGGCCACCAAGTGAGACATCAATGTCATCTCGATGTCGCCTTCCCCTAGTCTATGTGTAGTGTGGTATGTACGGGTTGGTGTTGTAGGTCTAGCTGTTGTTCCATGTCTGGTCTGTCTTTGGTGTGTATAGTCCTGCATGGATACTAGACATATTCCCTGTCTGTTTTGTGCCTTCGGTAAGAGGGCTCCTGAGTTTCCCGAGGGGGAACAACAAGTGAGTGAGCAGCTCTACCGGGTGGTCGCCATGCACCCTGTCCGCATGGGGGCCCAGGCAGTTACTGATTTGCTGGATTCCGTGTTTGTTGCTTTGTGCTGCGTCCTGTTTAGTGTTCAGGTTCCAGTACAGATGCATGGGTTCCAGTTGTTGTCGCTGTGGCAGGTAAATGCTTGTTGTTCTGGGCTCTTACCTGCTGACCGAGTGGTTGTTCTGTCTTTCCCTTTCCTTGCATCTAGGCCAGTGGATACTCCTGTTCTTCCATGTCTTGGAAGAACAGGTCGTCTCAGCCCTGTCTCTATTCCAGGGATTTTCAGGGCGACTCAGGGTCAGAGGTTCCTGTGTATGAGCCCTCCCACCATCTGGGTTTGCTCATACAGATAGGAGCAGGGCAAGGATTAGGGATGCATTAGGAGTTCTCCTGCTCTGTCCCCGTTCTCCTTGCCTAGTTGTCATCCCCGTTTCTCCACTGTGTTCGGTGGGGAGTTTCCCCTACTCCCCACCATGACAGCAGGCTGCTGTGGAGGTCACTGTTAAAGAGGCGGGGTACTGTAGATGTCACTGTTATAGTGGATACTGTCAATATCTTTTAACGGCACACACAAACATTAAATGAAATAGATTAAATGTACCCGTTCAAAGCCGGGTCCTTCTGCTAGTAATAAAATATTTGGTTAATCAGGAACCTCACTTCATCGTGCAGTATGTTCACCTGAGCATAGGTGGCTGGAAGTATGAGACTCGGCACTAGTGTTTCTGAAGCCTTCTTATGTTAGTATTTGACTCACGAGCACTCCATCCCTGCTGTTCACGGCACAGGACTTCCATGGTCGTCAACTTGAACCTGTCTGTACCATTCAGCATCTAAATAAAACATTTATACTGCTGTGTGACTTGTCTTTGCACGCTGAGCTTGTGATGGAGACAATGATCACACTGACTGACTTTCTTCTTGTTAATGATGAATTACTAGGCTGTTCCGCGAGTTCCCCTGCTTCTGTACATTGGGCCTCTGGCAGCCTCTACTGGTGCAGATGTCTCACAGCAACACTGCCATAAACTCGAGATATCTAGCAATTCTCTCCTGCTCCTAAGCTACATCGCTAATAAACAGTGCATGACAGCTCCAGTCATTAGAAGAAAATGTAAGCGCTGCTAACATAAGGGTGCCAGACTAGTTTTAGTAAGAGAGTAAAAGTCTACCTACCTGGATCTGCAGTCAGGTGAAGGTCCGAGCTGAACAAACCAGTAAGGATGTCGTTTTGTTAAAGTTACTTAATTTTAGGGGCTGGACTGAAGTCTGAATAAATTTCTGAAGTCTGGCTTGAGATCTGAACTAGGTTAGGGGTTTGATCTGGGGTCCGAATGACTTTAGGGGTCTTAAAATAGTTTAGAGGTCTGAATAAGTTTAAAGAGGTTTTCCAGGTCTTTTATACTGATGACCTATCCTCAGGATAGTTCATCAGTATGTGACCAGTGGGGTTCCGACAATCGGGACCCCACCGATCAGCTGTTTGAGAAGGCATCAGCACTCTTGTGAGCACCACGACCTTCTCGCAGTTTTCCATGCACAGTTCTGCACCTTGTATACCGGCTGTGCTTGGTATTACGCTCAGCCCTGTTCACTGTAATGGGGCTGAGCTACGCCAAGGCCACGTGACCGATGAACGTGACGTCACTTGGCCTAGGGAAAGCGGTGAGAAGGCGGTGGCACTACTGCGAGTGCCACTGCCTTCACAAACAGCTGATCGGCGGGGGTCCCGGATGTCTGACCTCCACCAATCAGATACTGATGACCTTTCCAGAGGACAGGTCATCAGTATAAAAAAAAAACTGAAAAACTCCTTTAAACTTATTCAGACGTCAGTTCAGACCTCTAAACTATTCTAAGACCACAAATCAGACCCCTAAACTCATTCAGACCCTAGATCAATGGTGGCGAACCTATGGCACGGGTGCTAGAGGTGGCACTCAGAGCCCTTTCTGTGGGCACCTGCACCCTTGAAATAGTCTATGATATACCAATTTGCCTTTTCCTGCCATTCATCGGCACAGGGCGCGCTATGAACAGCACAAACAGCGCACTGAATGTAGGCAGGATATTATAGCTAAATGATAAAGTACATGGAAGATATAATACACTGGACTGTAGGATTCAGGTTAAATTGCCGTGTTGGCAATAAGTGGGTTTTGGGTTACAGTTTGGGCACTCGTTCTCTAAAAGGTTCGCCATCACTGGCCTAGATCAATCCCCTAACCTAATTCAGACCTCAAGCCAGTCTTCAGAAATTAATTCAGACTTCAGTACATCCCCTAAAATTAACTCATATGCCATACCGAACCCCTAAAATAAATCAGACCAGAAGCTACAAATAATTTAAGTCCTTAACCAGACCCCTAAAATAATCAAACCTCTAAAGGAAGTTCAAACGTCAAACCAGACGTCTTAGTTTGAATCAGATCCCAGACCAGATCCCTAAAACTAACTAGACTCCAGATCAGCCCCTAAAAACAATCAAAGTTCAGACCAGCATCTGAGATAAAATGGAGTTTGTCAGCAGTTTTGACCATTCAGAACTGCTGACTGCACTAGGTAGGGGCTGTGGAGGACAGGGACACATGGATCTTTTATTATAAAGAGTAGTGTGAATGTGAAATTTTATTCTGCCAGTCTTTTCCTCAAGTGTCCAGGAGGTGGAGTTTCGGTGTGAAATGCACTCTGTATTGAGCTGCTTGACAGCCTGTCACCACCAGACATCTGAGAAGCTCTGACAGATGTTCTTCAGAACCTCCTGCTTGAGGTTCTTTTGTTTTGCTTTCGTTTTCTCATCTCGTTTCCCTCTCTCAGCTGTCATCTAGTTGCACTGATTGCATCCCTTTAAATACCCTCCCATACTGCATCACTTTGCGGTTTATACAACTTCCTGGAGTGTGTGCATGCTGGATGCTACTACTGATTCTTCTACAGATAATTTTGTTCATTAATTTGTGTTTTCCTGTTTGCTGGATCCTAGGTGACCCTGACTCCCTCCGTATTAAGTGTAGGGAGCCGGTGGTCGTGTCCCCTCACTATTATAGGGTGCTCAGGTGTCATACAGTCGAGGAACGAGGGTATGCAATCATCTACCATACAGATTTTTGCATAGGCTGAGCAGTAAAGGGAGAGAGCTAGGGCTGTTACAGGGCTTACCCTTTGGTTCCTTAGTGTTGGATCCAGTCAGTCGGATCTTCATTTTGTGTCTTCTAGTTTTCTGTAGACCTTCCGTGACACAGCCCCTCCCCTCTGTCCTGAGTGACAGCTGCAACATCCAACCAGGAGACCGCTACAGCTGTCACTAAAAGCAGAGGGGTTGTGAAGCAGCTCAATGCAGAGTGCACTTCGCACCAAAACTCTGCCTCCTTGGCACTTGTAAGAGAAGAATCTGCAAGGTGGCTCCCCTACCTAGTGCTGACAACAGTTTAGCATGGTCAAAACAGCTGACAGACTCCCTTTAATTTAGAACCCCAAAGCACACTCTAAAATTAATCAGACCCCAGACAAGACCCTAAAATGAATTAGATCTCAGACCAGAAAAAAAGAAGAAAATATATATGTGCCTCTCTTGGGCATTAGTCTAGTCTAGTTTGGAGGGGCTCTTTACTGGGCCCCGTCGGTAGTTCTGCTCCTTATGTCAGACCTACCATCAGAGATGTATTGGATAAGACACTGCCATCCTCCAATGCATCTATGCCGTCAGGTCTCAAGGTTCTGGACAACTTGTGCCTCCAGTCTGCATGCAGCTTAAAATACCGGAAGCTGAATAACTACTAAAGTATTGAATGCTTAGTAAAGAACTTCAACCAGTGACAGGTTAATATGCGCTCAGCACCTTCACCGATTTATCAGGATCAATTGTAGTCTTCCATGGCGGCAATCATTTCAAGTTAGGGTAAAGTCACACACAGAGGATTTGATGCAGTTAAATTATTTACATGAATGGGGCTTGCAGAAAACCATGCACTTGACGCCAGAAGAATCCCATTCAAATAAACAGAATCTATTTTCTTAGTATTTTTTGTCAGTCCCCATTATAGTAAATGTGTCCAGACAAAATTTCGGGAGCCCACGGCGGTGACGGATCCTGCAGGCTGTTCCTGGCCGTAAATGCAGATGTGAAACAAGCCTTAAAGGGCAGCTGTCAGAAGTTTTGTACCTATGACACTGGCTGACCTGTTGCACTTGCGCTTGGCAGCTGAAGGCATCTGTGTTGGTCCCTTGTTTTCATATGCCTGCTTTGCTGAGAAAAATTAAGTCTTATATATATGCAAATAAGTGTCTAGGAGCAATGGGGGCGTTGCCGTTACACCTAGAGGCTCTGCTCTCTATGCAACTGCTCCGCCCTCTGCTGTTTGATTGACAGTTCCAGGGGTGATGATGCTTTCACTGCCTGGCCCTGTCAATCAAAGTGTAGAGAGTGCGGCAGTTAAAGAGAGACAAAACAAAAACAAAAAAAACAAAAAAATTACAGCCAAGCACTAATAAGAACACCTAATCACGGGTGTACAGTACACTGTGCTTGAGCACTACCTGCATCTATTATGGTAACCAAGGTACCAGCTCAAAAACTGAAAACAACCTACAAAGAAGAAATTAGCCCAAAACAGTACCCATAAAATATAATAAATATTTATTGTGTATACAAATATCATAGAAAAAGTTTTTAATTAAAGTCACATGATGCAAGGACAGGTGGCAGAAAAAGCATCCTCCAGAGACCACATAACTTACAAATGGGGGTGAATATGGAAAGGTGTGTATATTATGATGTATGGTCTGGACTACACCCACTGGGATAGTACCCTGTAAACAACATAGCTACAAATAGTGCCAGGAACAGAAATAACTGTGTCCAGACCAGAGAATAAAAAACAAATACATATATTCAAACTCACCCATTTGCAATTGTGGTCACCGGTGGATGCGACCCCAACGCGTGTTTCGGCGTACATTCGTCTGGGGGTTACAGAGAGAGCAGAGCCTCTAAGTGTAATGGTAACGCCCCCGTTGCTCCTAGAGGCTCATCTGCATATATTAAAACTAAATGTTTCTCAGCAATGCAGGCACATATGAACATGGGACCAACACAGATGTCTTCAGCTGCCAAGTGCACATGTCACAGGTCAGCCAGTGTCATAGGTACAAAACTGCTGACAGATGCTCTTTATCACGTCAACGATCCCTGTCTCTAATCTACTACCATAGAGTACTCGCCCACAACCAGTGACCCCATACTGTTCTTTATTTTAGTCCCTAAACATGTTTTCACCGCAGTTTACAGCTGCTAAGTCTACTTGTCTCGTGATTAGATCAGGAGGATAGGACGGCCTGTGATATGGACAGAGATTTGAGGAGCGGTGTGAACGTTACACCTTTGTGTCAGTGCACTTCTTGAAAGGTGAAACTTATAAATTAAAGGCACATTTTGCATTGCATAGTTTATTGGGTTTCTCTGTTGCTAAGCTTTTTTTGTGGTACACAGGCATGTCGATATGGCCATTACCAACACTTGGAACACTTACTGTTCTATGGAGCCAACATGGGGGCTCAGAACGCTTCTGGAAACACCGCGCTTCACATCTGTGCCCTGTATAATGAGGTAAGTGGCAGGATTGTACTGCTGTATGTCATGTATTCTGTTATGCGGACTTCTTCTATTAATGACCTATCCTTAGGATAGGTCATCAATGGTTAAGTCTCAGAAACCCCTTTAATGGGGTTGTCCTGCTCTTTAAGAAAGGAAGGAAACGCCTGCTCCCTGCTGCTTGATTCCAGCTCCTTCAGTCCACTCCTGCATTTGCTGCTCTCTGTTACCTGCTTGTAAACTTCCAGAATGGATTTAGGTCATGTGGTGCCACTACAGCCAATGATTGACTGCTATAGTGATGTGTCCCCCTAGGGACATCTCACTACTATGGCCAGGTATTGGCTGCAGAAGCACCATGACCCCCATCTATGCCAGAAGTTTACAAGCAGAGCCTGGAGTGCAGCAAACACAGTGGTGGAAGCGTAAGAGCCAAAAACGCTCTGTGGGGAGCAGGTAAGTATGCCTCCCTCCTCAGGTCCATGGCCGTACAAAGCCGTACAAACCCTTTAACCTCCTAACAGTCACGTTAAAATTGGAAAAAACCCTGCCAAAAGTGTCACATTTTTTTATTTTAGATTTTTTGTGTGTGTCTGCAGTAAATCTTGTTGGTGCACAACTCAGGGGACACTATTGCATTTTTAACCCCTTAGTGACATAATTTATTTTAGCCTTAAAGCGAACCTTTCACCTGCATTTCAGTTAATAAACTATCAAAAGTACCTTATAGATCATCCTCATTGTGTTATCATACAGTCTTGTCCCGCTTTTCTGCCATGTATATGCATGAAAAAAATCGCCTTATAAAGTACTCTTCTCCAGCTCCACAAGTCACGATAGAAGTCAAGGGGGTAGCCCTCCCCTGCCCTAACCCCGCCTCTATGCAGTCTAATTGACACCCGGCTCAGTCGCCGGGACCGCGTTTGTACAGGCGGCGCATGCGCCGTCGGCCTCAGTAGCAGCGCGATCCCGTCTATTTCATGCATATACATGGCAGAAAAGCGGGACAAGACTGTATGATAACACAATGAGGATGATCTATAAGGTACTTTTGATAGTTTATTAAGTGAAATGCAGGTGAAAGGTTCGCTTTAAGGACCAATAATATTTTTCCCCATTTGTGTTCTAGCAGTCATGACTTTTAAATTTTTTCTTCTAAATTTTTATTTTTATTTTGCGGGATGTGTTTTAGGAACCATTTTGGGGTCTATATTGTGTAATAAATAACTTTTAGTACATTTTTAGGGGGAAAGATTAAAAAGCAGCAATTTTTACATTATTTTGTGGAATTTATTTACGGTGTTCACAGTGTGGTAAAAATAACGTAATTTTATTATGTGGGTCTGTAAATTAATTCCACATTTCTATATATTTTTACTTTTTTTTTTTTCTCTCCTCCTGCAGCCTGTCAGCTCTGCAACTGCTCCCTCATTGTCCTCCGGACTGAGTGGGGAGGGCAGGTGCTTTAACTGCTCATATCTCTGGTTTTGTTCCAGTTAGAGATATGGGCTTGGTATTGTTTGAAAGCTGACATTTAGAATGACAGCAATATGTTAAGGACATGGGAAGATATCGCTGATAGAAATAGGGATGCAATGAATACTGCTGAAAGTGAAAGTAAAAGTAGGTTTTACCTGTGATCATTCCCGACTCGATTTCTAACAGTGATATCTCCTCTGTTGCTTGGACTAATGCTATCAATTTGGTCTTGTATGAAAGCCAGCTTGCATGTTTCTAGCTACTACTATTCAGGAAATAGCAGCATTTAAATTAGCCTTCCCTCTCCACTTACTGTCTGAGCTCAGCTCGGGCAGAACAGTTAACTGCTTTTCCCACAGCCCGAGCTGAACTCGGGCAAAACAGTTAGGTGGTCAGAGTGGGTTTCCAAGACCTTACTACTAATGACCTATCCTCAGGATAGGTCATTGGTATTGTCACGGCGGACTGGATCTCAGATACACAAAATAAATACCAAATAAACAAGTATCTAGGCGAGATGCTGGGGAAAGGTCACCTCCTAGCAAATCCCTGACTTCTCTCCCTACGCTGCTAAGCCCACATTCAGACCTTGAAGGTAGGAATAATGTGTCCTCGTGCCTGGACTGCAAATACCCTAGAATCCCTGAGATGGTGAAAGGGGAGAAGGGGCAGAAGACACACAAACAGCCTAGACCGCAAATAACAAAAACAGAAACCAAACTTATCTGAGCTGGAACAGAAAATCCTTCCTTCCTTGAATCCAAGGCCAGACTGAATTCTGTAACCCGCACTGAGAAAGCAATTTAAGCCAATGACCCCACCCAGAGCACCTGAAGGAAGGCGGATCCAGCACGATTCCAAAACAAAAAAAATTATTAGACACGTGCTGCCAATCTGACAGACCTCCGCAGACCGTCCGAGCAGGGCATGACAGGTATCTGATCGGTGGAGGTCCGACACCTGGAACCCCACGATCAGCTGTTTGAAAAGGCAGCGGCGCTCCTGTGAGATTCGCAGCCTTCTCGCAGTTTTCCTCAGGCCAGTGACGCCATGTTCATCAGTCATGCAGCCGAGGAGCAACTCAGCCCCATAGAAGTGAATGTGGCTAAGTGCAATACCAAGCACAGCCACTATACAGTGTACGGCGCTGTGCTTGGTAAGCAGTGAGAAGGCAGTGGTGCTCACAGGAACGCCGGTGCATTCTCAGACAGCTGATCGGCTGGGATCCTGGGTTTCGCACCCCCACTGATCAGATACTGATGACCTATCCTATCCATTAGTAGTAAAATCTTTGAAAACTCGGAAAAGGACTACAATGTCTCACAATTCAATATATTAACACGACGTGTAGCAAAACTCTTGACAAGCTGCAATTTACATTACAACCACTGGGTGGCCCCATATAGACACATATTGCATAATCAACTCATGACAGAGTATCACAAAAGCATGTTATATTCATCCTAATACTGTTATACATTTTTTAAATCGTATTTGGTTTGAACATTTTAGCATTTTCTGCAGCGGGAGATAATACTATCTGTACAATAAATCATTTATAAATTCTTCCATTGACAGACAGGTTCTAAGGTTCCACCTAAGGTGCCATGCCTATACCCAGTGGACACATGTTTTAGTGCTGCAAGGGGACTGTTCTAATTAAAGACATATGCAGTTTAATTAAAGGTCTACATGCGTAAGCTGAGAGACTGACGCAGTCCCTTCAGTGCTGAACACAGTTTTAATATCAGCATAATAGAATTTACAGCTGACGGGGGCATTTATTAAGAAGCAATGGTAGCAAATCGCATCAGTGGTCCAGCGAGCCAAGCAGAAGATCCCTTGTGAGTGAAGGCTATTGCATCCAAGACATTGTGCAGAAACATAAACGCAAAGTCCTGCATGTCTGACACATATTGAAATATATTAACAGGAACCAGTCATCAGGTTTTGAGGCATTAGAGGGGTTTTCCCATCTAGGACATTTATGGCATATTGTTGGAATGTGCCATAAATGTCCGATAGGTGCGGCTCCAACCTCTGGCACTAGCTCCTATCTCAAGAACAGGTCCCCAGTGTGAATTGAGAGCACACCATGCATAAGTGGCGTCATCTCCTTTCACTGCTATTGGACTTCCGAAAATAGGTGACTATAGCAGTGAATGGAGAGGAGATACGAGTTGGACCTCCTATCGATGGCTCTGAAATCCTGACAAGGGGGCTGTCAATCAGCGAGGAGTAGGCATTGTTACAGAGCCGACTTCATGACTCTGCAAGGCTTCTGCACTGCCCATGTGACTCCAGATATCACATTTGAATGAAGCACAAATAGAGATTGTCCAAAGTGGAGAATCCCTTTTAAATCTGCCATGATCGGCTCCAATAATGAGTGTTTGTGAGTAATGAGGGATTGCAAATGCTGATCTTGATAAGGGTTTCTGGTTCTCTTTTTATACAGGACAGCTGTGCACGGGTCCTTTTGTTCAGAGGAGCCAACAAGGAGATAAAGAATTACAACAGTCAGACGCCTTTCCAGGTACGAGCACAAGTGTATCATGCCAACAAAAGGTTAATTTTTTGTGGTCATGGAGGTTTTGGCTACTTTCTGATGAAACTTCTGAAACTGGTAAACTGCGGGGTAATGCCATGTGAAACATTAAAACGCCTCATTCCTTATTGCAGTATGCACATTATACCCCCTGTCCCGACCAGTGAGTACCGCGTGTAAACACTGGATATAACGCCCAGTATTTCAGCAGTCATAGGATTTACCTTTGTGAGCGCCTCGGAGGAGATGGGTGGACGTGTCTGGAGCGTGGTAGCTATGCACGTGGCAATGGCTGCATCTATTGTTTATACACTGTACCCATGCACAGTGGGAGGAGGCTTCACTGCGTTTTAGGATGGCCAACCCCTTTAAAAAGTCCCCTCACCCAACATGTATGTTTTAGTAACTACTTGCATCCCCAATGTAATCACAATTCTGTCATTTCTATTCTTATGACTGTATGTTGTGACGTTCCTCTGTTATCACTACTAAAAGTGTATGAATGAATTGCCAGCAGTCTCCAATAACGATCCTTCAGGGTGTTACCAGATTGGGGGGTGTTTCTGCACAGTCTGACACTGGTAGCACTGATTGGATAGTGTCAGACTGTGCAGGGACACAGCCACAACTGGTAACACCCAGCTGGACCTTTATTGCAGACTGCTGGCAATTTATTCATAAACTTCAAATAGGATGATGCTCCAGAATGGTTATAGCATAGGGAATGCAAGTCAGGAAACTTGACAGGTTAAAGATTGGCCACAGACAAGACCAAGCTGAAAATGGGAACCAACCAATTAAAGGGATATTCACAGATTCACACAACAGATTTGTGAATGGGGTTCTTTCTGCAGCATGTGAATGGATTTCCAAAATTTCTATTCAGATGAACGGGACAGCCATAGAAATTTCTGCAACAAATCTTCGGCATATGAATATACCCTTAGGCTACTTTCACACTAGCGTTGTTTAAATCCATTGTTCAATTCCGACACCGGAACTGCCCGCCGGATCCGGAAAAACGTGTGAAAACTGATTACATTTGAATCCTGGTCAGGATTTTGATCACAATGAAAAAATGCATTGGGAAAAAACGGATCCGCCATTTATGGACTTTAACTTTTTTTTCCACATTTTTCGGATTTAACATGAAAAAGCCAGATCCGGTTTGACTGAACACACGACACCGGATCCGGCGTTAATGCAAGTCAATTGGAAAAAGACCGGATCCGGCGTTCAGTCAAAGTGTTCAGGATTTTTGTCCGGAGGTAAAAATACAACATGCTATGGTTTTCTGAAAAGCCTGATCAGTCAAAAAGACTGAACTGAAGACGTCCTGATGCATCCTGAACGGATTACTCTCCATTCAGAATGCATTAGGATAAAACTGATCAGTTCTTTTCTGTATTTGAGCCCCTAGGACGGAACTCAGCGCTGGAAAAGAAAAACTCTAGTGTGAAAGTACCCTTAAGGCCCCTTTCACACGGGCGAGTATTCAGCGCGGGTGCGATGCGTGAGTTGAACGCGTTGCACCCGCACTGAATCCTGACCCATTCATTTCTATGGGGCTGTGCACATGAGCGGTGATTTTCACGCATCACTTGTGCGTTGCGTGAAAATCGCAGCATGCTCCTCTTTGTGCGTTTTCACGTAACACAGGCCCCATAGAAATTAATGGGGTTGCGTGAAAATCGCAAGCATCCGCAAGCAAGTGCGGATGCGGTGCGATTTTCATGCACGGTTGCTATGTGATGATCGGGATGGGGACCTGATCATTATTATTTCCCCTTATAACATGGGTATAAGGGAAAATAATAGCATTCTAAATACAGAATGCATAGTAAAATAGGGCTGGAGGGGTAAATTTTTTTTTTTTTATGAATTTAATTTGCCTTGTTCGCGCAGCCGGCATCTCCTTCTGTCTTCATCTGTGAGCAATAGGACCTTTGATGACGTCACTATGCTCATCACATGATCCATCACCATGGTGATGGATCATGTGATGGACCATGTGATGAACGCAGTGACGTCATCAAAGGTCCTATTCCTCACACAACAAGACAGAAGAGAAGCCGGGCTGCGCGATCAAATGGATTAAGGAGTTAAATTTTTTTATTTTTTTTATTTAACCCCTCCAGCCTTATTGTACTTTGCATTCAGTATTCAGAATGCTATTATTTTCCCTTATAACCATGTTATAAGGGGAAATAATACAATCTACAGAACACCTAAATCAAACCCGAACTTCTGTGAAGAAGTAGTTTTTTTATCACGCGCCTGCAAAACACATTGCACCCGCGCGATAAAAAATGAACATCGGAACGCAATCGCAATCGCAGTGAGATCCGGCAGGGAATAGCCTGACGGGTCTATCTGGTTCAGGCAAAAAACAAACAGCAGGTGGCGCTATACAGATACATTTTATTGAATAACTCAGTGCCTATGCAAAATTTTTAATTACATGCAATTACAAAAGTATTCAGGTCCAGGTGCTGTACAATATTTTCTGTAGTACAACCCCTTTAAATAAATGTTTGATTAGAGGGAGTGGGACTGCTAAAACACCCACAGTCTCCAAGCTCTGTATCCTTAAAGGGCTCATACACATTAACGTATTTTCTTTCCGTGTCTGTTCTGTTTTTTTGTTTTTTTGTTTTTTTTTGCAGACCGTATTCGGAACCATTCATTTCAATGGGTCCACAAAAAAACGGAAGTTACTCTGTGTGCATTCCGTTTCTGTAGGTCCATATGTCCGTTCCGCAAAAAAATAGAACATGTCCTACGGACAAGGATAGTACTGTTCTATTAGGGGCCAGCTGTTCCATTCTGCAAAATACGGAATGCACACGGATGTCATCCATATTTTTTGCAGACCGCAAAATACATACGGTCGTGGTGTGCATGAGGCCTTAGGCTTATGTTGGCCACACTTACATTGACGATAATGGCTGGGCTGACCTTGTATTTCCTGAGTGAAGCTACAGAAACTGAAAGGGCAGAGTGTTTGGATCAGAGCTACCGCCCCTCTTACTGATGGTCAGACCCCCACTGTTTTTATCATGCCTTAAAATTTCTTATTGCTGTAGATGGTTGAATCATGTTTTGTCCTTAAAGGTGATTATCTAATTTAAGTGAATTAGTATTTATTGCAATACCAGGGATAACCTGTAGACAAGAGCGCTGTTTTAGAGGGAAGAAAATGTTTATTTCCTGTTACCGTTCAAACTCTTTGAGTGACTTTTTTTTTTTTTTTCTGGATTCAGGGGAAACGATATTTCCTTATGGAGAGCACCTAAACAGCATGGGGAGTCTTATAGGGCAGGCAACGATCCTCTGAAATTTTAGGAAGAGAGTATGCAATTGAGCTCTTAGCAAGTAGATATTGTATTCTCCAAATCCTGACCAAGGCCTCTCACCCAGTTTAGCCAGTTCTTTCTGCACTGAACTGATGAGGAGCAATCACCCTGAAACTGCTGTTTGAAGATGAGGCGCTGGCTTAAAGGGGCTGTCCGAGTTATATAAAAAATAAAGCACTGTAAATCTAGTGGTTAGCAATACAGTATATAGATAAGCTAAGCAAGTTTTAGTACAATATATATATATATATTTCCTCATTTCGCTTGTTCTGTTCTGGCCCCTTTGTTGACATGCAGGTGCAGAGCTGTGTGGGCGTGTAACAACAATCTGTGAGGTTTTCCCCATTAATGGTTGCGGGTGTCAACAAAGACTGCCTTTCCCTCGCTCTGCAAAGGGAGTGAATAAATGTACTGCCCTGTCTGCAGTCTGACTACCGGGATAGTCATGCTGTATGTGTGGGACTATAAGTTCCAGCTGTACAGTACAGTGACATTGCTGATACACACAGGATCTTCCCCTACCTGTTCTTGTGCAGTGCTCTGCAGACACTGCCTGACAGCCAGCAGAAGAGTACAGAGGAGAGAACTCCTCTGGTCTGTGAGCTCTGTGTCCAACACCCAGGACCCCTGCCAATCAGCTGTTTGAGAAGTATCGCTGCGGCCTTCTCTCAGCTTACCAAGCACAGCGCCGTACATTGTATAGCCACTGTATTTGGTATGGCACTCAATACTAATCACTTCAGTAGGGCTCAGCTGCTCCTAGGTCATGTGACAGATGAACATGACGCCACATGGCCTAGGCTAAGCTGTGAGAAGGCCGCGATGCTACTGCGAGCACCGATACCTTCTCAAACAGCCGATCAGCAGGGTCCCGGGTGTCTGACCCCCTTCAATTAGATACTGATAACCTATCCTGAGGATAGGTCATCAGTATTAAACTCACGGAAAACCCCTTTAAACCTTGCTGAAGAATTCAGTGGGAGTGAAGACACATGGCAGCCAGCTCAGCCAGCAGAGGGCAGTGCAGGGGGCGTGGCCAGAAGGTTGGGCAGTGTAAGGAGCGTGGCTTGTTCCTCCAACCAGCACAGTGACGTTTGGTACACCTGCTCCTCAGGCTTGTGCACGGGACGTCATCAGAGAAGGGAAAGAAGGTGACATCACTGGTCATGTGACACTCAGCTAACTAGTAGAACAGGGCCACTGTAGATGAAGTAAGTGAACCGAAAGTCCCTTACATTTGCTTAGTTAGAAACATACAAAGACCAAAAAATAACTTTAAAGACCTTATCTCCTATAGCAAGCCTATAGCACCATATGGTCACATTTCTGTGGATCTTGCATTCCAGTTGTCTGAGGAAGGTCCATGTTAGTGAAACGTCACAACCTCTGGATTGTATGTAATAAATTATTTTTCTTGGGCATGTCTATGAGTTCTGGAGATACAGTTTTCTAGCTATAAAGATTGTGACCCTATCCAAGCACGTAACATTGGAGTGCCGTGGTCTTGCTATATGCATAAACTACAAGTGGACTTGGACTCTCTGAGTGTTTGGGTATCCACTTGGCGAATGAGGTTCAGTGTGGATAAATGTAAAGTTCACGGTCCAAATAATCTACACACATCCGATGTCTGACCGGGTAACACTGGGAGAGTGAATTGTAGAGAGATTTGGGATTACTTGTAGATCGTAGGCAGCTGCTTACAAGGCCAGCAGGATACTATGGATATTATGTCCTGCTGAACTGACAGGAAAGGGATGTAATATTACCACTTTACAAAGCTTTGGTGTGGCCTCTTCTGGAATATGCAGTTCAATTCTGGGCACCAGTCCATAGAAAGGATGCCCTGGAGATGGAAAAAGTACAAAGAATGGGGATTAAACTGATAAGGGGTATGGAGGGACTTAGGCTACTTTCACACTGCAGTTTTGGCTTTCCGTTTGGGAGATCCGTTCAGGGCTCTCACAAGCGGTCCAAAACGGATCCGTTTTGCCCTAATGCATTCTGAATAAAAAAGGATCCACTCAGAATGCATCAGTTTGCGCAGAGCCTCCGTTCCGTCTCCATTCCGCTTTGGAGACTGACATCAAAACGCTGCTTTCAGCGTTTTGGTGTCCGTCTGACGAAACTGAGCCAAACGGATCCATTCTGACACACAATGTAAGGGTACATTCACACTTGCGGCAGAGGGTTCCGGCAGGCCGTTCCGTCGCATCTGGCAATCCGGACGCAAACGGATGGCATTTGTCAGACGGATCCGGATGCGGATCCGTCTGACAAATGCATTAAAATACCGGTCCGTCTCTCTGGTGTCATCTGGAAAAACGGATCCGGTATTTATTTATTTTAGAATTTTTAAAGGTCTGCACATGCGCAGACTGGAAATCCAGATCCGTTTTGCGGGAACACTTGCGGCCGGATCTGGCATTAATGCATTTCAATAGAAATTAATGCCGGTGTTCTGCCACTTTTCTATACCCGGACAAAAGTCTATACCCGGAAGTGATGTAGCTGCATCGGAAGTCACGCGGACGCATTAGAATCAGCTGGAGGAGGGTGTGTGCGTGCTGCGCAAGCGCATTCTGCTAAAGTATGTTAATCTGGCAAAACGCCCCTGTATTTTCCCAGCCCTCCATTTCTTTACTATCCATATCTTTCTTTACCATCTTTTTCTTTCTTTACTATCAATGGCGGCATAGAGTTAGTTTTAGCAAATGCCGAGCGCAGCGAGGCCGAGCCCGATGCATGGCGAGCGAAGCAAGCCAGCGAGGGTACAAATTAATGTAGATTACGGGCTCGCGGCGTTCTGCCAGATTACTGTACTTTAGCCGAATGCGCTTGCGCAGCGCGCACACCCCCTCCTCCAGCTGATTCCAACGCGTCCACGTGACTTCCGGTGCAGCTACATCACTTCCGGGTATAGACTTTTGTGTGGGTATAGAAAAGTGGCAGAACACCGGCATTCCGGCAAGTGTTCAGGATTTTTGGCCGGAGAGAAAACTGCAGCATGCTGCGTTATTTTCTCTGGCCAAAAAATGTAACAGGGACTGAACTGATGCATCCTGAACGGATTGCTCTCCATTCAGAATGCATTAGGATAAAACTGATACGGAACTCAATGCCCGAAAAGAAAACGCTAGTGTGAAAGTACCCTAAGGCAATGGGGGACAGATCCGTTTTCTCTGACACAATTTGGCACAATAGAAAACAGATCCATCCTCCATTGACCCTAAGTGGTGTTCAAGACGGATCCGTCTTGGCTATGTTAAAGATAATACAAACGGATCCGTTCTGAACAGATGCAGACGGTTGTATTATCTGAACGGATCCGTCTGTGCAGATCCATGACGGATCTGCACCAAACGCAAGTGTGAAAGTAGCCTTAATTATAAGGATGGATTAAAAGAATTAAGTTTGATTAATAAAACATGATTCATTTATTGAATAAATACAGTATATGACTGACCCGTGCAAAAAATATAGTTTTCCACAAACGACTGCCTCCATCTGGAGAAGAAAAAGGTCACAGCAGGGACAGGTGATGGCCTCAAAAAGGCTTAGATGAAATCTGAGAACAGAATAACATTAACTCTTATATACAGGGTGGGCCATTTATATAGATACACCTTAATAAAATGGGAATGGTTGGTGATATTAACTTCCTGTTTGTGGCACATTAGTATATGTGAGGGGGGAAACTTTTCAAGATGGGTGGTGACCATGGCGGCCATTTTGAAGTCGGCCATTTTGAATCCAACTTTAGTTTTTTCAATAGGAAGAGGGTCATGTGACACATCAAACTTATTGTGAATTTCACAAGAAAAACAACGGTGTGCTTGGTTTTAACGTTACTTTATTCTTTCATGAGTTATTTACAAGTTTCTGACCACTTATAAAATGTGTTCAATGTGCTGCCCATTGTGTTGGATTGTCAATGCAACCCTCTTCTCCCACTCTTCACACACTGATAGCAACACCGCAGGAGAAATGCTAGCACAGGCTTCCAGTATCTGTAGTTTCAGGTGCTGCACATCTCGTATCTTCACAGCATAGACAATTGCCTTCAGATGACCCCAAAGATAAAAGTCTAAGGGGGTCAGATCGGGAGACCTTGGGGGCCATTCAACTGGCCCACGACGACCAATCCACTTTCCAGGAAACTGTTCATCTAGGAATGCTCGGACCTGACACCTATAATGTGGTGGTGCACCATCTTGCTGGAAAAACTCAGGGAACGTGCCAGCTTCAGTGCATAAAGAGGAAAACACATCATCAGTGTGTGAAGAGTGGGAGAAGAGGGTTGCATTGACAATCCAACACAATGGGCAGCACATTGAACACATTTTATAAGTGGTCAGAAACTTGTTAATAACTCATGAAAGAATAAAGTTACGTTAAAACCAAGCACACCATTGTTTTTCTTGTGAAATTCCCAATAAGTTTGATGTGTCACATGACCCTCTTCCTATTGAAAAAACAAAAGTTGGATTCAAAATGTCCGACTTCAAAATGGCTGCCATGGTCACCACCCATCTTGAAAAGTTTCCCCCCTCACATATACTAATGTGCCACAAACGGGAAGTTAATATCACCAACCATTCCCATTTTATTAAGGATTATCCATATAAATGGCCCACCCTGTATATTGTGTGGAAGTCTTGTATAGTGCTGATGCGCACTGGAAGGAAGTTTTTCCATGGGCCTTTTTTTTTTTTTTAACCTTCCTCTGTATAAGTGGGAAGGGGGGGACATTTTCCATACCCCTTCTCTTCATCGTGGTCCCCTTGCTGGTTAAACTTGATGGACATAGGTCTTTCTTTTGACCAGGATTACTATATAGCCTATAGCTACCCTATAAAATTACTGAAAGGGTTTTCCAGTATAATGAAAATTGGAAGCAGTGGGTTCAGAGGGGCTTAAATCATAAAAGAAAGGATACATACCCCTACTGATTCCTGCCGCTGCCATTCTGATGCTGCTCTGGTCCCTGCTGCTCTTCACTTCCTGTCCAGACTCGACGCACTGGAGCTTCCAGGAAGGGCCCGCTCAGCCAATCACAGGCGGAGGCAGGCTACCGCTAAGGCCGGTAATTGGCTGACTGGGCCTTTCCTTGCATTTCCGGCATGTCAAACTGGGACAGGAAGCGGAGAGCAGTCAGAACCAGAGCAGCAGCAGGGATTGGTGAGGGTGAGCATCTGTTTTTTTATGTTTTATCCCTCTGCTTCATTTTTTTTGTTCTGTAAAAAAACATTGAGGTTGCGTATATTAGGCTAGTTTCACATCTGCAGCAGCAAAACAACATGGTGGAATTCTCTGGATCCGGCACTGCCAGATGGAACCACAGCTTCCAGATGGGGTCCGGCGGAAATCCGGCCACAATCCGGCAAAAATGCTGAGAATTGTCCAGACAGAAAGCGCTGCACGCTGCTGGATCAGGCGGCTAGATCACAATGCTGCAGATATTAAAGTTATCTTAAGATGATTTTCACATTGTGTCAAGAGTAGAAAGGGGAGAAGTTTTATGGCTAACTTTATTTTGGTTGGAGCTATAATACAGCACCCATTGACATCTACGGTGTTATACTGTACCTCCAATTACATGCAGAGTCCAACAGAAGAATCATGTCGTGCTCCATTGACTGCCATGGATTTTGTGTAAAGGATTTGGAGATCCCAGTGACAGATACGGTCTTACATGCTCATATCTTGACCTCCACACCTTCCTGGATCATCAGACATGGTAAATGGTGTTTCTCCCCGTTTTCCAGACTATCTAGTCTAAATAGATCAAGAAATCAGAATCGGTTTAGAAAAAAAAAGGAAAAGGGTGCTGCATATCTCTGCATTGGGTTATAGTGGTGTCCGACCCACAGCCAAGCTATTCCCGGCAGGAATTCTGCAAGAATCTACAGCCCTGCAGCATTGCCATAGACTATAGGTCAGATGATCTAGCATGCCTCGTTCAGGCATCTACCGTCCTGGCATTGCCAGCATAGACTATAGGTCAGGTGAACTTGCATCCCTCACCTAAACATCTGCAGTCCTGGCATTTCCAGCATTGCCACAGAGTATGAACTAATATCCCTCATCTAAGCATCTGCGGTCCTGGTTTTTCCAGCATTGCCATAGACCAGTGATGGCTAACCTTGGCACTCCAGCTGTGGTAAAACTACAACTCCCAAGATGCCCCCCTTGCTTGGCTGCTCTCAGAACTCTATAGAAATAAATGGAGCATGCTGGGAGTTGTAGTTTCACCACAGCTGGAGTGCCAAGGTTAGCCATCACTGCCATAGACTATAGGTCAGATGTACTTGCATCCCTCATCCAAAAATCTGCAGTTCTAAAAACACCCTGCGAATTTTGAAGCTGAGCAGCATCATCTGCCCTGATACTACGTTACAAAGCTGACCATACCTGACATATAAGAACTTATTTTAAGACTATTGTCAATGCACAGATGGAATAATGATTCATATTTGGAGGAGCTACACATTAAGATCTAAGACATGGTTGCTAAGAGACTTTTTTTTTTTTAATAAGTATGCAGGCCATTATTGGCAGATCACTCAGTTGCAGCACAGAAGCATAGCATCTAGCATATATTTCGGAGGAGGATACTGGAGGCAGGGAATAGAGTGTGAGAAGAGATGAGCACTCTCAGCCAGGACGAGGAGAAGAGCTGAAGGTAATTACCTGAGGACTGCATTTGTCTCCTTCTTGGGGACGGATCCCGCTCACTTAGAGAACTATTTCTATGCACATCAAGTCATCTGGTGACAGAGGCAGTCTTCTGCTCCCTTAACCCTTCTCCAGCCTCCTGCAGACAGTGAAGGCATTAGATCACTGCAAAACCCCAATGCATTCCTTCACAACAGCTGGAGAGGTACTAGGGCGACTAGAACTCCCAGCAGACTGTCAGGATATGCTGGGACTTGTAGTTTTGCAACAGCTGGAGAGTTGTAAGTGGCAGAAGATGTTTTTAATTTGCAAACCTTAACTTACATCATTACTAGGGGAGTATGTCGGGGGTTAATGTATTAGCTGCGACTATTTCAACTGCTTTAAATTAATTTTAAATGGATTTTGTCCGTTATACATTTAACAAATTAAGCGTCAATTAAAGGAAAGCTTCTTACAGACGATCTTAACAAGTGACAAGATTGTATTAGGAGCTTCCGCAGTGATTTCCAGCATTCCTGTAGTCGTTTGCCATGGTCTCTGCTTCATGAATGCTGCGAGTTACGCAATGTGTGGGCTGCAGGAGTTTTTTTTTTTTTGTACCCGGTTTGCTGCATATAGGGTGGAGGAATTCTGTGCAGAAACGCTGGCTTCACTGTAAAAATGTATTGTGCATGTGCACCGCCGTTTGCTTTTACGTCGATATTGATAAATCGTAAGGAGCTTCAGATGAGGCAGGAGAAATGGCACCAGCTCTGCAATTTGCAAAAGTAAAAATTGATCCACGCACTGAATGTGCTCAAAGTGATTGTCACTTCCCTTCCTCACCAGGAACAGGAGGTGTAATAATGAGCTCCTAGGCTGGACAGGAGACTTCCCTGCTATACATTGCATGCATTGCACTGCTCTTACCACAAATAGCTTGGTCTCAAAATCCAGAGGGGTTGTCTGGTAGGATGCTTTTTTTATTTTTATTTAAAGGGACTATCCGACCCCAAAACGTATTTTAGTTCATTTTACTTAGTGCTGGGAAATAAAAAAAAAGACACTCGCCTATTCATCCCAGCTCCGTTCTGCAAACTCCCATCCTCCATTCTTGCGCTCCCCAGCTTATTGGAATTGTGACAATCCGTCTGCGGTCACGTGCGCTGCTGCAGCCGGTCACTGGCTTTAGCAGCACCGGAAATCACTGCTGAGGCCAGTCATTGGCTGTACTGGCAGACGTGACCATGCAGGGACCAGAAGTGCCATGAATACAGCCTAGGAACCACGGAACGGCGGGGAGCGGGTAAGTATAATTGCCCTCACTGGTCCCGCTGGGTGGCTGTGGCGGAATTAAAATAAAAAAAGTGGACAACCCCTTTAAGCCACCATAAGGTCCTTAGAATATGGTAATATAGGGGTTGCTGTAAACTCACAGCTAATTAGCCTTTATGTAGGGTTCTGTGAAGTACAGTTTCTCCCCCAGGAACATCGCTGCAAGACATTATGCATTTCTACTTCTTTTAATGTGGGGAAAAATATCTTGAAGACATGGAGTACATTTTTTGATGATCAGTTCACTAATTAGTACTGTTACCTCTACCCTTCATCCAAAAGGAACGTCAAACGGATGCATCATCTTAAAACGTGTTTATTGTCTTAGGTTATATGTGTCCCTATCAGCAGGTCTAATGATCATAAAGGGTTAACCTGATGGGTTATCTGAGTCCAGTGTACCACACGTTGCCTGTCGCTAACTTTGTATAGGGCGATGGTGCTGAAAAAAGAGGGGCCCTTGTAACTGCTGAGAGCTCCCAGTTATGGTGGATGACCGAGAACCAGTGATGGAGAAGGCTTCCCAAGGGATAGCAGAAGCACCTGGCAAAGAACGAGAGCCCATCAGTTTTGGTGATGCCCATGGAAACATGTCAAAGTGAGGGTGGGACAGACAGACAGGGGGCCCCAAAGTCTTGTGTCTGCTCCGGCCTTCCCTAGGACCACACTGCTAGTCAAAAAATACAACTAGGAGCTGGCATGAGTAATAGCCCCCCAAGACAGGAGATTAAAAAAATTTGAGTCCTTCTCTTCCACCTCTCAACTTTGTCCACTACTCCGCCCATGTTTTGACAATAAAATAAGGGCTCATGCCCACGAACGTGTTTTTTTTTGTCCGTGTCGTTTTTTTTTTGTTTTGTGTGTCCAGTATGCGGAACCATTCACTTCAATTGGGCCGCAAAAAAATCCCCAGAAACGACTCCGTGTGCATTCCGTGTCCGTATGTCCGTTTCACCAACAAATAGAACATGTCCTGTTATTGTCTGCATTATTGACAGGGATAGAGCTGTTCTATTATGGGCCAGCTGTTCCGTTCCGCAAAATGCATACCGGATATGCAATTTGCAGACCGCGTTACAACAATAGTTGTGTGCATGAGCCCCTAAGGCTAAAATCCTCCATAGAGTCTCGTCACCAAGTCTTTTCTCAAGCTGCACCAGTTCTCTGGAATGTGCTACCCTGGGCCGTCAGATTAAGGCCTCATGCACACGACCGTTGTTTTGGTCCGCATCCGAGCTGCAGTTTTTGCGGCTTGGATGTGGACCCATTCACTTCAATGGGGCCGCAAAAGATGCGGACAGCACTCCGTGTGCTGTCCGCATCCGTTGCTCAGTCCTATTCTTGTCCGTTTTGCGGACAAGAATAGGCAGTTATATCAATGGCTGTCAGTGTCGTTCCGCAAATTGCGGAACACACATGGACGCCATCCGTGTTTTGCGGACCGCAAAACACATTGGTTTGGTGCATGAGGCCTAAGGCCCCTTTCACACGAACGATACAGATGCGTTCCGTGTGCATTCAGTGAAACTCGCAGCATTTTGCAAGCATGTTCAGTCAGTTTTGTCTGCGATTGCGTTCCGTTGTTCAGTTTTTTCCCCATGCGGGTGCAATCCGTTTTGATGCGTTTTTCACGCGTGTGAAAAAAACCTAAAGGTTTACAAACATCATCTCCTAGGAAGGAACTATCAGTGAAAAACGCATTGAACCCGGACTGCATCCGCACTTGCTTCCAGATGCAACGTGTTTTTCTCTGAAGCCCCATTCACTTCTATGGGGCCAGGGCTGCGTGAAAAACACAGAATATAGAACGTGCTGCGATTCTCACACAACGCAGAACTGATGCATGAAAAAAAAAGAAAATGCTCATGTACCCATTGAAATGAATAGTCGGTGCTATGCGTTCACTTCACGACGGGTACCCGCGTGGAAAACTTGCTTGTGTGAAAGGGGCCTTTTTCCCAACACCTACAGCTTTAAGTATACCCTATAGCAAGACTATCATGTTCTTTTATCTGACTGATAAATTCATTCCTTGCCAACAATATCAGATTGTTTGGGGTCTAACACCTGGTACCCCTCACTGATCAGCTATTTCGGGCAGCCGCTTGCACCAGAGACTATACAGTGTATGGAGCTGAAAGCAGACAGTAGTAGCTGTGCAACTCAGTTCCTATTCGGTACACCGGAAACTACACAGGATACGGAGCCTTCCGCTTCCGTTCTGTACACTATATAGTTTCCAGCGCTGGTTGTCAGACCCCCACAGACCTGATATCGATGACCTATCCCAAGGATGGATCATCAGTATCTTTAGCCCGGACAAGTAGTTTTGGACCATTTTTACATATAAATATTGTGGGATCTCTGTAATCCGGTATAATTTAATTTCTGGCGAAGTAATAACATGCATCTGCTAAATCTGTATTTGTAATCACCCCCGCGCACACGTTAAATCACGAGCGTACAGCTCTCCCTTTATAGGCAGCACATTTAGTGGTTCTCATCTAAGACGGTTATAATTCTTGTGATTGATTTGCTTCTTTACGGTATGTTACAGGCATTAGCAGAAATATATTATAATCTGTGCCAGGGAGCGGAGGTGGCCATCAAGTGGTGTTTCCCAGTCATTAGACCCAATAGTCAGTGTTCCTTTCATTTCATAAGTGCTGATCTGATTAATACCATATGGTAATATTCAGTCAGCGCGCCAGTTCTTTTCTATGGAGCTCCTTTCCTATCGGCATCCTGTAGACTCCAGTATTTCGACTTCATAAGCAAATTGAAGACAATTAGTGGAAACCGAACTCAGTTTCACCTCTGCGTTGTAAATTCTGTTTCTTCTTTCCGCCATAGGAGCTGAAAAGCAGAATTCAAGCTGTGATGGCCACTAGCAGCACCCTATGGGCCCCTATTCACTTGTAATAGCGATCATTGGGTTCCATTAAGGTGTCTGCCGTTTTACCAGGAAAAAAATAATGCTGCTGACCTAGGCCTTGTTTTTCATTGTATTACAGTAAGGGCTAAGGGGGTACTATCTCTCCTTGGGGAGAGAGTGCCTTAGTCAGTGTTAGGAGACTTATACGCCATACTTGTTCCTCTGGAGTTCTGGGAAGAAAGGGATGCCACCAGATGTAAGCTTATTTGCCTTTCTTCCCAGAATTCCAGAGGAGCATGTATGGCCTTTTAGTCTCCTCACGCCGTACCTTAGGCTTTTCATCAAGTTAAGCCATTACTGTCTGCTCTGCACTGATGAGGGGCAATCACCCTGAAACAGCTGTCTGCAGATGAGATGCTGGCTTAGTTATTATCCTCGTCATGTCTCAAGGCCTAGTTAAAGGGTCGTACGTTGACTTATAGCAGTGATGGCGAACCTATGGCACGGGTGCCAGAGGCAGCACTCAGAGCCCTCTCTGTGGGCACCCGCGCCTTGGAAAAAGTCTATGGTGTACCAATATGCTTTAGACTTTTCCTGCCATTTATCAGCACAGGACGCACTATGAACAGCACAGGCAGCGCACTGAATGTAGGCTATTAAGCTATTATAGCTAAATGATAAAGTACATGGAAGATATACTATATTGGTATTCAGGTTAAATTGCCGTGTTGGCACTTTGCGATAAATAAGTGGGTATTTGGTTGCAGTTTGGGCACTCGGTCTCTAAAAGGTTCACCATCACTGACTTATAGGATAGCTGCCTTAGATTTGGTGGGATCAGAGGCAGAGCTTGTTAAGAATCCATTTGCATCCATTTCTTCCCAGTAAGGGCTTATTCATATCACATTTGGCAAATTTCCTTTTATTTTCCCAAATTGATCGTTTTTTTCTCCTCTTTTTTTTTATATAATAAAAGCAAAAAAACAAACCAACAGGACACTTCAACAGGATGGTATAGATTGTGCCAGAAAGCTACACCACCTAGCTTGCTAGCACAGATGTGCCACAATGGGACCATGGGTCAGCGAAAAAAATCACCTGCACTACTTTGGTCTGTGGTGCAGACCAAACGCACCCTTTGAGGTCTATGAGTCAGTGAAAATCACGGACACAACACGGATGGCATCAGTGGTGCGTCCGTTTTCACTGAGACACTTTGGAAATTAATTTTGAGCTGAGAAGCGTCCGTGGATTACGGGTGACACACATAGGGTAAAAAAAGAAACGCAGATCCTTCACGAACATCTTCACGGATGAAATACGGATGTGAAACTAACACAGAAATGTGGATGAGGCCTAATGCTTCCAGAACTTATTTAGATGCCACCTAGCAGACTAAATGACTCTCAAATGAATAATTAAAATGGGAAAATCAAGTTTTCTTCTGATTATTTATTAGAGCCGAAGTATCTCATTGCTAGTCCGTAGTAGTCCTCCATTTTTGAGGAAAGCTCTTGGAATTAAAGCAGATATAATGCTGTATGCTACAAATTTTTGTAGGTCCGAAAAAAATAAATAAAAATAATCATCCTGTGCACTCATTCTTGTATGTCATATACTGCATGGATTATGGCGTTTCCATGTCCCGTTTACCGCCTGTAACCGGCGTTTCACACAGGGAATAAATCTTAGTAAACCAGCGGGAGAGAGGAGCAGCCCAGCGATCAGTCTTTTAATGGTTCCTAGCAGCTGTTTATTTCAGCATTTAGCATTGTCAGGCCATTCCATGCTGCTGCACCAGACGCTGATTTACAGAGATGTCTTATTATCCCTTGATTCAGTGCGTTCATCCAGTGCGACTGTTTCTTGACGTCTTGATTAGCACTTGTGGGACGTTACAATGGAAAGATGTCATGTGAACATCAAGCCACATAACAGGCCTGAAAGAGATCCGGAAGCGATTCTCCATCCAGTTGACAAAACATGGTTGATCACTGTAATGAAACGTGTAAGGAAAGGAGTGTTTTCTGTAAAATAATCAGAAAAAAAAAAATCATTGGTAAATAAAAGTCCTTCGGTCATTAGCTTCTACTAACGCTGGCATTGTGCAATTTGGAGAACTCCTTTAAAGGGATTCTGTCATGACATTTTAGGCCTATAACCTAAACATATGGCCAGGTCCTTCCAAATAGCATGAATCCGAAACTGTACTTCTTAAATGTGCCCGTGGCTCTATTAGCACATAAAACAGGTTTTTATAACCTGTCATTCACCTACCTAAGGTGCCCAAGGGGACGTCGCTTCATACAGGGTGCCTGGCTGCAGCCATCTCCGTCTGGTGCCCAGCGCCGCCTTCCCAGTTGAAATCGCCGCCTTTCTCACCTCAGCCCCGCCTCCGCAATCGTCCGGTCCCTCTGCCAGATACCGCGCGTGCGCACTAGGCATAACCTGAGGGAACGGACGATTGCGGAGGCGGGGCTGAGGTGAGGATGGCGGCACTATAGACAGGGAGGGCGGTGATTTCTAGTGGGAAGGCGGCGCTGTGCACCAGACGGAGATGGCTGCAGCCGGGCACCCTGTATGAAGCGACGTCCCCTTGGGCACCTTAGGTAGGTGAATGACAGGTTATAAAAACCTGTTTTATGTGCTAATAGAGCCACAGGCACATTTAATAAGTAGAGTTTCGGATTCATGCTATTTGGAAGGACCTGGCCATATGTTTAGGTTATAGGCCTAAAATGTCATGACAGAATCCCTTTAAGAAAAAGATGAATTAGTAACAAGCTAATGACCCAAGGACTTTTAGCTGTGATATGTGGTGATATTAGGTAGTAAGTGCTCAATTTCTCTGCAGCGCCTCCACAGGGGACATGAAGCATTGCATGGTGTCTATTCAAATCTGCCTAGGGCAACAGCATTTATAGCGGATGAAAAATTTACCCAAGAGTCACCGAAAGGGTGATCACCAACCTGTGGCTCTCCAACTGTTGCAAAACTACAACTCCTGTCATGTCCTGATAACCACAGGCTGCCAGAGCATAATGGGAGTTTTAATTTTGCAACAACTGGAAAGCCATGAGTTGGGGAAAGTTGGTGTACAGGGCAAAACAGGCACCAGTCCATTCTGTGCAATATTGAAGGGCCTGTGAGGCCACTGCCGGCGGCGAGGGTCACCCAGCAACAGCAAGTCCAGTTTGATGGATCTACGTAATCCTCTATTGTGGCATAGCAGATGACAGATTTGACATTCGGGTTAGTCGCTGTATTATAAGTCTGCCATCTTTTTCATAAACGACTGGACTAAAAAAGAGGAAATGCCCTTTCAGTATTGCAAGAGATGAACCCAATCTGCTCCGGCGCCTGTCTGTGTTTGTACGTGTGGACCTACTGCGATGATTTACAGTTATAATTATCTTAAGCCCAAGGGTTATGCAGCACATTTCAGCTAATAACTTATATGCTCAGCACCTTTTCAGATGCTTTATTTAATAAGGGAGCGAAGGAGCAGAGAGGAGTCGTTCAGTGGGAGCCGGGCTGCGGCAAATGCAGTGACTTCCTGCGATCGGAAATGCTGAAATTGAGCAATGCTGCCTGACCGCTACGGGTACCACTGCTGAGCGCACACTCCGTGTCTCTCTCCGGAGCCCCTTACAGTCATATTCAATGTGTAAAAAGGGAACTTTTATTCATCATCAGTGAGTGACATGCTGCTTTCTTTATTGCAGGTTGCTATAATAGCTGGGAATTTCGAGCTTGCAGAGTTTATTAAAAACCACAAAGAAACTGATATCGGTAAGTAATCACCTGTGGGAACTGTTGCCTATTGATGCATTGTGTGACCTACTCAGATACTGGAACCATCTTTGTTTCCATGCACCAGACCTCTCTATTGCATCGTCCAGTTTTTTGCGCATG
This sequence comes from Bufo gargarizans, assembly GCF_014858855.1. NCBI lineage: Eukaryota > Metazoa > Chordata > Amphibia > Anura > Bufonidae > Bufo > Bufo gargarizans. The sequence continues at coordinate 17,291,061 of NC_058089.1, forward strand.
GATTCTGCTTTGCATTTTGAATGTGGCGGATCTGCTTGCGGCTTTAGCTCCATTCAGTGGTGCTAATTCCGGAGCTGACCGCCACCACGACTGACCGCGTCTGCACAGAAACTGTGCAAAGAAAGCAAGTGATCTTTCTTTGCACGGTCTAGGAAACTGAGCGAATAAAAAACACAACCGTGTGAATGGCAGCGAGGGCTCCAATTGGAAACGACTCATTTATTCCCAAATCTTGGGATGGCCAGGCATGGGGTGTGAGTAAAAAACACTCACCTGCTCTGATTGTCCCAGTTCCTGTGGTGCATTTCCGTCCCAGCCGCTTCTAGTCCCCACCTGGCCGGGAGTATGACATCCTTGCATGTCACTGCTGGCGGCCAATCAGGGGCTTCAGTGGTCACATGCCGTGCTGCACATGTCACAGCTAAGCTCACTGATTGGCCGGCGGCTGAGAGGTGTGTCGAGACACACTTCTGGCCAGATGGAATTGGAAGCAGTGAGATGGGAATTCCTGTTTATCCTCCAATGAAAGCAGCGCAACGAGGGTCACAGGACTTGTATTAATTCATTTAACAATACATTAAACTGATATTAGCTAGGACTGTATACAAGAATTATATTGCGTATCCTTATGCTCAATTCTAAAGTGTTCTGCTGTGTACAATGCAGTGAGGTGACTAGGAACGGGGAGTCTGTCTCTAAACCAGTCACTGCCTGGAAATCGTTATAGAAATATATAAATAGATGGCCACAATATATAACTGCTCTTACAGTTTCAGCAGATATTACAAAATCACAAAAGAAGAATAATAATAATAAAAATAATGTTTTGGTCGTGCAGGCAAAAATTGGCGCAGTTCTTTTTTAAATCTTGCAAATCAGAAGTTTATATAACCAGAAATTTAATTGAACAACTGAAATGTGAATCGTGTGCCAAGATTCTCCATTGCAGGCTGCAGGGTCTGTACAAATGTTGTGCTTACAATGCACAACAAGTAAATTGTCTAGAAGAGGATGCGAGAAAATAAGGGGGAGTCTACAAGCAGCATCCACACTGAGAGGTTGGGGGGGGGGGGTGGCTGGTTACACTGGCTGGCATTGGAGAATATGGCTTTTCCGTGTTGTATTGGCTGTACACTCCGTTCTATTTCCCTTGTCCAAATACGCTCACCAGTGATCAGCGCGTGCCAGGCTGCCCATCCTCACAGATGCACGTACTGTCCCACATATCCTCCTGTAGTAACAATTTATAGCACAATAGTAGATCACATGCTGTGCTCATCTAAAAACCATACTTCCACCGAAGAACCATATTTTCCTGTTTTTGCTCTTTGCTTATTTATTTCTCAAGACTTATATATCACTAACGTATTCCACAGCGCTGTACACAGCTTACAAACAGTCTCTAAGGGCTCACAGTATCTCAAACCAAATTTGCAGTCTCTTGGAAGGACATGTCAGCTCCATGCATATATTGCTCCTGGCCTCGTATGTCGTAATCAAAGGTCCATTTCAGACCGCCCTGTGCAGTCTGCGAAAAACAGTCCATGTGATGACCGCATTTCCTGGACTGACCACGACTTGGCTGACCAGAACTCACTGCATCCTAGTGATCTGTGACCTGTGAGTTCCAGCCGGACAGCGGGTGTACTGTCCTGCACTCAGTATCATTTGAGTATGGGACGGTAGACCTGTTGTCAAGCTGGAACTCATAGCATCATAGACCATTATGAAGCTGTAAGTTCGGGTCAGCTCCACCAAGGAGTGCAGTTGTCTCACGGACTGTTTTTAATGGACTGCACATAGTGTCTTTGTGACCAGAATATTCAGCTGTATATTGTAACTAAAATACAGTGTGATTTCTGTCCCCAGTTAAGGTGGGAAGAGCAGCTTTTGAGCACAACCTTCTGCTCTACAGAGTAAAGTTCTGTGCCTGATTAGAAATAAGTGTTAGGCCGAATGCACACGGCCGTAGAACACTGACGTGAGCGGTCCGTGGTATCCAAGCCTGGCATCCTGCTGACAGCAGGAGCGCACAGCGTCATTGGTTGCTATGACGCCGTGCGCTTCATGCCGCCGCTGCACTACTGTAATACACTCGTATGATCTATAAGAGTGTATTACTGTAGTGCAGCGGCGGCATGAAGCGCACGGCGTCATGTCAACCAATGACACTGTGCGCTCCTGCTGTCAGCAGGATGCCAAGTCGGGATACCACGGACCTCTCACGTCCGTGTTCCACGGCCTTGTGCTTTCGGACCTTACAGTCACATACCCGAGATGTCTAGTGCTACCTACACTGGAATGTGGAGTCTAATGATTTCCCTGGAAGATCCCCTAGAATAGTCAAGGAATGTGGCAGCAGCACTGATTATAGTAGTAGTGTGTCAGGAGCAGAGCAAGGCGGATGACTGGGATTTGACAAGCGCAAAGAACAAGACATAAGTGTAGTCAGGAAGCGAGACCAGTGTCAGAGCCAGGAAAACAACAGGTCCCAGATGAACAGTTTCAAAGATGAGGCAGAGGCGATATCCAGGAATAAGAACAAGGTCAGGAACCTGGTCAGTTAGGATATGGAACAAAGAAAGAAAGCCCGGACAGGGTGTGAACCTCAGTCAGTGGGTAGGACGTGGCAGAATGATACACCTTACTAGTTGCCTTAGCAACTCAATGCTGTGCAGCTAGAGTGGAAAAACTGCAGCCCGATCCAGCAGGACAGAATATGGGAGCTGGAGCAGAAAGGATCTGGTTGCTAGGATGCCGTCAGCAGCGTCTCACCGGGACGTGGTGCTAGAAGCTGGTACAGTGAGTATTTACCCATAGTGTGCAAGCACAACCACTGCTGCTGGATTGCAGGGTGGTCATAACCCCTGTAAATGAGCAGTGCATAATACGGTGGAAAAAATTAATCAAGCCAGCTAAGGAGGCAATATGGACAATCACATCACATTAGTAAGTGCCTTGTATTAACTTTACCTACATGATAAATGTCATTTGCTAAAGTGAGACAACCCCTTTGATGAATACACAGGAAGATTTCAACATTGGGTATCATACCAACAGTAAAAGTTTTTCAGATTGTTAGTTTGGAACAGGGACACCGAGATTGGTATTGGCTTGGTCATAAAAATGCCCTGTGATCAATAACTAACGCATCTCTCCATGTAGCTGTATGCAGAAATACAGCAATATGTGAGACTTATTCATTCTAATGCTGCACGGCATGCTGCGCTCCGTACCCTGGAAGGCTCCAATTGATTGCAGTCTCATGCCTGGGCCTTATTTCATGCGCTCTGTGCCAGTGGTTTATGTTTAATTGCTCTTGCTGTTCCTTTCCAACTCTCCATGGAGCCCAGATTTGCTGAGGGAATGCCAAGGATGGAAAATGTTTATTTGGCATTTTGATAATGAACACAGTGTATTAAAAATAGTTGCTGGATCATCAGATTAGTAGGTGACAGCAGATTACGGCGGGAAGCCAGGAATCTATGGTGAATTGGTCAGATAGCGTGGACGCAAGAGGCCACAGCTCGCGCAAACAGAGCTCACTAAGTGAAGGCTTCCATTACATCCCATGATAACAACCCGTCTCCTGGGGACACTTTTCAGGGCTATCCCTTTGTATTTTATAATTTGCTGTATACACGGGTGCAGTTAGAGGGTGTTCCCTAGGACCTCAAAATCTGTCCTGCCAGCGTATCCCAGGATATGAAGGTGCACAGAGTTAAAGGTGTTTTCTGGGGAGATAATTGTTTTAAAAAAACGGGCAAGAAAGGGTTAAAATGGTGATTCCCACCGCTGACGTTTCACCAATGCTTCGGTCGCTCTCTGGTATCCACTTCCTATCCCTTTCCGACTTGCCTGGAAAGGTCCACTCAGGCAGTCACTGAGTAGTCCTTTCTTTACATTTCTGGTGTTTCGTGCTGGAAGAGGAAAGCAGAAGACTGGGCCAGATTTGGAATGTCAGCGGCAGTGGATTACTAGAGGTGAGTGCTGCTTTTTTTTGTTATTTTTGACCATTTTCTCACCAGCTTTTTGGTCTTTTTCTCCCTGAAAAGCCCCCTTATTATACTCTCTTAGATCCGGCAAACAATAGCAAGATTTCAATTATAATGATTAAAAAAAAAACCAACGATCCCACATCTGGATATTACTGTCACATAAAAACTTGTTAATGGCGCCCCTTGATGTTCTTTTGACTCGCTCTCAGGACGTCTACATGAGGTGTCCAGTATAGGGCAGAAGAAGCCACTTCAAGAGCACCAGTTCTTATAAGCCGACTGCACAATACCAGTAATCACTCTGATACCCGTGTACAAGAGGATCCAGGTGGTGGAATTGAGCTACTGGGCATATGTAACCACCAGTGATGGTCAGTTTGCAGTGTTCGCCAGCGAACACATGCGGGCTGCCATCTTTAGTAAGGTAGACTCACCTGTCCGGAAATGCACAGGTAAGCCCTTACCTGTGCCTGTGTTGGGAGCCGGTCTGAAATCAAACGCAGTCACAGGGAGCAGGCAGTTCCGAGAACAGCCGCCAGGGGCCTTCAGCGGGCTGTTCTCGGAGCTGCCTGCTCCCGGTGACTGCGTTTGATTTCAGACCGGCTCCCGGCACAGGTAATGGCTTACCTGTGCATCGCCGGATGGGTGGGTCTACCTTACTAAAGATGGCAGCCCGCATGTGTTCGCTGGCGAACATTGCGAACTGGCCATCACTGGTAACAACCAGCAGTATACAGATGAGGTGGACATTATGAGAGGGAATCAACAGAACACCTGGGGGCGCCATAAAAACAATATAACAGCAATATCTTGACCAGAGATAAGCAACCTCCGGCACCACAGCCGTTGTGAAACTACAACACTCAGCATGCTTGGCCGTTCTTAGAACACCCACGAAAGGGACGGTTCATCCAAGTCCAATCTTGATGTATGAAAAGTGGCCACGATCATACATTGTGCATAGGGTAGTCAGAGGCACTCCCCCTTGCTCTCAGTTGGATCTACAATGATGACGTCAGCACTGTGTCCATCCTCTAGGTTCCCCTGCAGGTCCATTGCCCCGTGAGCAGAGGGGAACGTCTCAGACTATCGAAACATGATTTTCTTAGAGTAGTCTGAGAATCTGGCAGCCATTATACATAAATCCAACTCTCTGTAGCCGCAATTGTTTGCTACAGCATGGTACCCTGTAACCAGTTTGATTTAGAAGTACAGAACAACTATGAATAATTAATTAGGGCCACGCAGTATAGCCCTGTGAACCGTATTGTTCTCTCGTCACCGTAGCCGCTTTTCATGTTCTAAATCTTGAACCTGTAAAAAAGGAAAAATACAAGTACATATTGTGCAATCCACATCACACCAGGAAAACAGAAGCAGATTTAATATTACCATACAGTGTATACATGCAAATATACATATAACCAAACAAAAGTTCTATAATCTAGCGCTATAGTCCTAGCAGAGAAACCAAACTGAAAATTACTCTACCTGAGAGGCGATTACAGATTGGCTATGTTACATAGTAACATAGTACATAAGGCCGAAAAAAGACATTTGTCCATCCAGTTCGGCCTGTCATCCTGCAAGTTGATCCAGAGGAAGGCAAAAAAAAAAAAAACTGAGGTAGAAGCCAATTTTCTCCACTTTAGGGGAATAAAAAATTCCTTCCCGACTCCAATAAGGCATCTGAATAACGCTGGGTTCAGACCTGAGTGCTCTGTATGCGCGATTGTACCGGCGTTTGCAATCGCGCATACTGAGACAAGCGAACGCCTATTGTCGCGCGTTCCCGAAAGTGTATGTACGGGAACGTGCGACAAGACGCCCCAAAAAAGCTCCTGTACTTCTTGGGGCGTCGGGCGTTTTACAGCGTAAAACGCCCAGGTGAGAACCATTCCCATAGGGAAGCATTGGTTTCTCCTTGTTGAGCGGTTTACAGCGCGTAGGAACGCGCTGTAAAACGCTCAGGTGTGAACCCAGCGTCACTCCCTGGATCAACAACCCCTCTCTAGTAGCTATAGCCTGTAATATTATTACACATATTATTACACCAATACATCAGAGGATTTTGCCATCAGAAAAATCCGCTGCAAATCTAGGGCTGATTCTTCTTCAGCTGATTACCAGTTGTACATAAACTATGATCTGTATGTGAATTTATCCCCTTTCAATGGGGCAGTTCGATTTGGGGTCATTCCATGTGGAAACTACACCGAGGATTAACATGTCCATTCTTTTTCCCCCCACAATAAAGTCTGTATGAACTACGGCATGGATTCACAGGACTGCAAAATAAGGGCTCGTTCACGAATTTGCGGATCCCCAATACACGGGCACCGTTCCGTGGCCATTCCGCGTCACGGATGCGGACCCATTCATTTCAACGGGTCTGCAAATCCGGAGATGCAGAGCGGTGTGGAACGGAACACTACCGAAGCATTAGGGAGTGCTTTCTGGGGTTCCGTTCCGTGCTTCCGCACCGCAAAAAGATAGAACTTGCTCTATCTTTTTGCTGAACGGAAGGATCGCGGACCCATTAAAGTGAATGGGTCTGCGATCCCCATGTGCCTGCCCCAGGGACTGTGCCCGTGGATTGCGGACCACAATTTGCGTTCGTGTGTACGAGCCCTAAGGCTGATTTCTTCCAGAAACTGAAGGGTTAAACAGAATTAGCTGTGTGATCTGTATGAAGGACAAGAGGTTGGGTGACATCATATTGAAGGGTGACTATGTATACATTTACCTTCTGTCTTTATAAGGAGAAGTTTCTCGTCAGCATTTATTATAATTATAATGAGAGATGCCTTTCTTTCTCTATAAGGAACTGCTATTATTGTAATGAGAGCTGCAGCTATTCTTGTATGTATGTTTGAAAGTATATAAGGCCCTGTACGACGAACAATAAATAGAACTGTTATTGACATCATACGGCATCTGTCATTGACACGTTCTCCAGACGTCTGTCTTCGGGGACACAGAAAGGAATCATGGTGCATAGAGAGAAGGATAATATTCTTTCAGAAACAGCACCACTCGTATTCACAGGTGGTGTGTGGTATTATAGCTCAGCCTCATTCACTTCAATGGAGCACAGCTGTAATACCACACTCAACATGTGGACAGGTGTAGTGCTGTTTTTGGAGAAAGCAGCCATCTTTTTGTCCTGGAGAACCCCTTTAAGAAACAATCGGAGATGGAATACATAACAAAATCGTAATGGGAACCCGCGTAACTGAGGCTACTTTCACACTAGCGTTCGAGCGGATCCGTTCTGAACGGATCCGCTCATATTAATGCAGACGGTGGCTCCGTTCAGAACGGATCCGTCTGCATTATATTGTCAAAAAATGTCTAAGTGTGAAATTAGCCTGAGCGGATCCGTTCAGACTTTACATTGAAAGTCAATGGGGGACGGATCCGCTTGAAGATTGAGCCATATGGTGTCATCTTCAAGCGGATCCGTCCCCATTGACTTCCATTATAAGTCGGAACGGATCCGCTCGCCTCCGCATGGCCAGGCGGACACCCGAACGCTGCTTGCAGCGTTCAGGTGTCCGCTCACTGAGCGGAGCGGAGGCTGAGCGCTGGCAGACGGATGCATTCTCAGTGGATCCGCCTCCACTCAGAATGCATTAGGGCCAGACGGCTGCGTTCAGGGCCGCTTGTGAGCCCCTTCAAACGGAGCTCACGAGCGGACACCTGAATGCAGGTGTGAAAGTAGCCTAACACTGTTATGTACATGTGCCCTCAGGGAGTTCAAGGGTATATGCCCTTAGCACGGATGTTTGTGCGTTTTTCACTGCATTTCCATACCAAATCTGCATCAAAATCCACATGTGCTACTTGCGGATTTGCCCCAGATCTCACCCATTGTATTGCAAAGGGTGAGATCTGCACTTAAAATCCATGCAAACAGTGGACGAAATCCACACAGCGGGTCCATTGCCAAGCTGAAAATTTCCTCATCGTGTACATGGCACCTTGAAAATCTCATCTTCTTTGCTGGTACTGTTTTAGGCCTCATGCACACGACCGTTGTTGTGTTCCGTTCCGCAAAATGGGGTTCCGTTGTTCCGTGACCCGTTTCCGTTTTTGTTTCCGTGTGTCTTCCTTTATTTTTGGAGGATCACCAGACATGAAGGAAAGTAAAAAAAAATCTAAGACAGGTTTGCCATGCAAATGATAGGGAAAAAACGGGCGCGGACGACAATCTTGTGTGCCTCCGTGTTTTTTAGCGGCCCCATTGACTTGAATGGGTCCGCCAACCGTTTTTCACGAAAATAATAGGACAGGTTATATTTTTTTGACGGACTGGAACCACGGATCACGGACGCGGATGACAAACAGTGCATCAGCCGAGTTTTCAACGGACCCATTGAAAGTCAATGGGTCCGCAGAAAATCACGAGAAATGGCACAAGGGACACGGAATAAAACAACGGTCGTGTGCATGAGGCCTTACTCTGTGGATTTTCCACACGAAAATCCATATGTAATGCCCACTGTGCACGTGTGGACTAAAGGAGTTTTCCAGTACTTAGATATTAATAGACTATCCTCAGGATAGGTCGTCAACATCAGATTGGTGGGGATCTGACACTCCACACTCCCACCGATGACCTGTTCTGGCTAGCTGCCGGTGCCGGAAGCTGTACAGTGGATGGATGGTTTTGTCTCCTGTGTAGCTTAATGCGTCGGCATACTTCAGCCGAGCTCCTATTCACTTGAATGGGCACCAGAAGCCACACAGCCAATGGAGCCTTCTGCGTCCAGCTTAGTGTATTGGTGGGGGTGCCAAGTATCGGACCCCCCCTGATCTGATATCCTGAGGTTGTCGGACGCCCCTAATCTGAAGACAGGGCATTAGTATATAATTCCCAGAACACCCCTTCAATGCATATATTAGTATATGAAGGGGAGACATTTACAAACAGATATAGGACCCCCTTTTGGCTATACCTGTCGCAGATTGCGACACAAAGGTTATTTGCGCCGCAATCTGCGACATTTCCCAGTGCCAAGTGTAAAAAAGGGGACGTGACATGTGTGGGGAAGGGGGCGGGCTGGCCTGTCTCATTTATTATTTTCTATACCTGTTTTAGGTGTAGAAAATGGTCTAAATGTAAACCAAGCAAGGAAGCTGTCTTACATTTAGACCAGCGGCGGATGCGCCGAAGTTATGGAGAGGCCGGCACCTCTACATATATTTGGCGCCTCCACCACCAGCTAAAAGGGTATTAAGACCAGCGTCTAATATGCCGGTCTTAATAAATGACCCCCAAAGTCCTGTAACTGTGAAATGTCAGATTATCAGATATCCTGGTAACAGGACTGTTAGGTCGTGGCAACTTGCGAGTCTCTACGCCACCCCTTTCACTTTCATTACGCTGCAATGTACCATAGAGTCGCACCGCATACCGTATACAGTCCTGTGCCGGATTATATGGGACATCCTGTATGTATAATTCCGTATATAGGAATGTACGGTATATGCTCTCGGCCTGTCTAATGCTGCAGTATGATCCTAAATCTTTGCATTGACCAGCATGCACCCATCACCCCTGTAAATAATTAGTTGCAGGGTTTCTTCAATGCATTTTTTTAGTTTTAGGGTAAGTAGTGGATTAAAATCCAGAGGGGGGGAGAAGTTAATCCCTTTCCACATCCATCCAGCTGTCTGTGAGTAAATGAGCACAAGAGGTTTAGAAAGCATGTGCTAAGCCTCGCATTTCTACTATGGCTGCTATAAGATGGAGTTTCTATATGAGGGTGCCGACGGGCTCTAGCAAGGCTCTGCTCCCGTGCCCCAAAGCCGAGGCCGAATGCATTGCAAGATGATACCCCGTCTGTCCCCTTGCTCAGGCGGTTTTATTTTGATGAGGGGCTTCCTGTGAAGCAGAGCTTGACCGTATGGATTAGGTGACATGGGCTGTTCCTCCTCCTGTAAAAAAGGTTTGTTTACGCGCCGTTCCTCTCGCCGTGAGAGTGAGGAGCTTTGTTTCGGTGTGCGCGCCGCTTTTGTGACTTTGTGCCGTTGATTAGCAGCCTCACAAATTCTTGGATACTGTTGCTAGGTTTCTAGCCAGGAAGCCTCTATTCCTGTACACTCGGATGAGTGTGCGCTGGTCTGGGTGTCTCTGCAAAACATGTTCTTTTTCTCTGTAATAATTAAAAAAAATAAAAAAAAATCTATAATTATAAGGCCTGCAATAATCTGGCGGGAAGGAGCAGACGGATGTGCCGTAGGATGCAGATTACAGGAGCTGGATATAGTGTGTCATTAGATATGGCGCGTGTTTTTCAGAGACTTCCATCTCCTTCTAAAGCAGGGAGACGCGTTTTTAGAATGAAATGATGTAGCGTAGCGGAGTTTACTGGGCCTCGTTCACACTGGCGCATGTTGGCTGCATATTCTGTCCATACGGAGACAGGAAGGAATACAGGAAGCAGAACATTCCTTCAGACGCTCTATAATGCACCTGCGTTCACTGCTTCTATAGGTCTGGCCACGCCGGATGGATGCACCATTGATTTACGTGCGGCAAATTCACTGCATCTTACAGTACAAATAATGCAGCATTATATGGCCTGCCCTGCGGATATTGTTGCCAATTTTTGCTCCGAATTCTGTCTTTTCCCCTGTGTGTGAATACAGTGTACTGTAAATCACCCATACTGAACAGTACTGACCACAGAAATTATGGGTAATATGATTCTACATTGCAGACCAAAATGCGCACGCAAGTGTGAATGCGACCTAATCCTATCTTTTATAGAATCCTATCTGTGGTGATCAAAGTTTGGCACTGCAGAACTGTGAGAGGCTCGGATATTGTGGCTGTATGGATGCTAAAACGCAGCCATGTTATGGCCACCTGATGCTGGCCTAAATCTGCTACACACTGTAGACATAGGGGGGTCATTGACTAACATTTTTACAACAGTATTTGGCATAAAAAAAGTCACAAGACCCCTGGTTGCACAGACTTTTTTAAACCATCCTTGTCTTTTGGCAGTGGTGGGGGCCAGGCCGGGGCTGGGACTTGAGCTCCAACAAATTAGCTATCATTTTTGCCTGAAAACAGGTATAAAAGGGGAGTAAAAATTACTCCACTCAGGATCTGGGAGTAGTTTTTACTCCAGGTGTGCCTAACTTATGACGAGGTGCACCAGAAAGCCTTCCGTTCCGTTTGGTTGTGTCCCCATTGCGGACAGAATAACGCTTCGGTCCGCGATATGGTACGGAGCAAGACGAACCTGTCAGGACTCACAATGTAAGTCAATGTGGATCCGTTTTCTCTGACAGAATAGAAAATGGATCCGCCCCTCATTGACTTACAGTGGTTTTTCGAGATGGATCCCTCTTGGCAATTTTAGAGATAATACAACTGGATCAGTTCAGAACGGATGCAGACGGCTGTATTATGATGACTGATCCTTTTTTCGCTGATCCATGACGGATCCAGCAGAAACGCAGATGTGAAATTAGGCTTAGACAGTTCTGCCCGTTATGCTGCGGCTGCATGGTTAGGTTTGGTCTCTTGTGAAACAAAAAAAAAAAAAAAAAAACAGCATGCGAAACAGTGAAAAATACAGTGCTTAAAAGAACACGAAAATAAGCAATACACACAAAAGAAACTATAGTCTTTGAAACCAGCCTGTGTTTGTTTTTGGCAAAAAAATAGCTATTCAAAATCCCTGACTTGTTCATGTGTTTTTACCCATACAGTGTGTTTTACCACCCGCGTTGGCGTTTCTTGAATGTCTTGAGTTTATTTTTTTTATTATAGATTTGTATGTCGTCGTCCCCCGTATTGTCACTTCCATGTTACAACTTGCGGGTTTCTTCTTCCCCCCCCAAACAAGGTAAAATAAAAACAATAGAGGTCTATGGGACAAAAACAGCTGAAAATGAGGGGAGGGGGGGGATTCTGAACAGAAGAGAATGTTGACATTGACCTCCAAAAATACAAATCAAGGGCCCAAAAAGCCTCTACAAGAGAGTCAGTCTTCTTTCACACTGCCTGCGGGAGTTCCTGCTGCGGCAGCGTTATTTGTCTAGCCGGATCCGGCTATTGCCGGGTAGTGGACAGATCTCCTCCAGACCCCATTATAGTCAATGGTACCAGCGTGCATTCTGCTGACATCTGGCAATCCGATCCAGATAGCTCCAGCAGGCTGTTCTCTGACGGAACCATACTGGCAGTGTGAAACGGACCTCTCATGTGTATATTTCCCATAGACTTCCATGCAATACCTGCAGCTGGCATTTTTTGCCTGAAAATCAGAGCTAAAATGGCAGTAAAGAAATGCCGTAAAAATGGGAAAATGCCAAATGATTGTTTTGGCAGCAGCGCATGGATTTCTGCAAGACCCATTTAGATGAATGAGACAATCGCACACATTTCTGCAACAGATCTATCGCGTGTGAATTCACCCTGACGATACCATAAAGATGGCCTGGTTGCACCATTTAACTTTGCTTAATAAACCGCCTTCTTATGTAGCGTCTTCTCAGTTGCCCGCACCTTCAGTCCTGTCTTCACCGCGCCGTTCCCACGGGCTACAAAATCCGACGACGTGAAATGCAAATAATGAATCTAACTCCTAATGTGGCTCCAGCGATGTGATACGCAGAGACTAAAAACATCTGCTTCCCGAGACGAACAAGCGAATGGTTTTCCGCTCAGAGCCTTCTATCTGATGGAGGATAACTAAATATTATCCACACTTGCCCTGGATTATTATTAACCCTTTCCTACATTGCCGCCCTGCTCCGTGCCCAGACTCCGAACGTAATGTGGAACGTCTGCCTCATTTAGGTTCATTCCTCTGCTCCGGGTCCTGGGGCAGGTCACCCCCAGCGCTGGCAGGGTTAATACTTATTACTGGATGGATTGTTTACAGCTGGGCAAACAATTTGGCGATATCTAATGTGGCAGAAAACTCTTCCGAGGAAGATGTTACCCAAGGATATGGAAGTTCTGGGTTGGCCTGAAGTTCCAATGGTTGCCATGGCATCACAAATTATGTGGTAATCACGCTCGAAATAGTCTAAGGCTGCAACCTCCTGAGATTATATGCATTTGTGTAGCTCGCCTTCCTTCCTTGTTAGCTTGTGGAGAAGGTGGCTCGTGCAGGCTCCTTGTCTTCTGCTAGTTTGAAGGCCTCGTGCCATCACAGAAGAGATCAAGGCAGTTGTAAGGGGCGACTGTCTTTTTGGGCATCATTGTGCTGATATTTTCCATTACGTTAGTAATGGCTAACCTCTGGAACTCCAGCTGTGGTGAAACTACGACTACCAGCATGCTCCATTCATTTCTGTGGAGTTGTGCGAACAGCCAAGCAAATGTGCATCTTGGGAGTCGTAGTTTTCCTAACTTAGATCAAGACTTCCTGCATTAATTAAACTACTACAAAATATGGTTTCAACCATGTTCTGTAGGCCTTGCAAGTTTGTTTAAAACGGTTTTCCACCCAGGACCCCTGCCGATCAGCTGTTTGAGAAGGCACCGGCGCTCCTGTGAGCACCTCCACCTTCTCCATGCTTACGAAGCACAACACCGTGCATCTTATCACAGCTCTGCCCCATTCTCTTCAATGGGGGCTGAGCTGCGCCTAGGCCACGTGACTGATGAAAATTTCGTCACTGGCCTAAGAAAAGCTGTGAGAAGGCCGAGATGCTTACAGGAGCGCCAGTGCCTTCTCGAACAGCTGATCAGCGGAGGTCCCGGGTGTCAGACCAATCAGATTCTAATAACCTATCCTGAGGATAGGTCATCGGTTACAAAGTTTTTGAAGGCCCTTTAAAGGGAACCTGCTGTCCAATCCACTGACGCCATGTTGTAGAGCAGGATATGCTGAGCAGACGGATGTATAGTTTTGTGGGAAAAGATTCAGTATAACTTTTATATCCCTGTTCTTTCTATGCTTAGAAGTCCAGTGGGCGGTCCTAACCAGTGACTGACAGCCTTCCAACAAGTTTTTTTTGGCGCACTGTAAAAATGCAGCAATAAACTTAAAGGCCATGTACACCTTCGGAGACAATTTTTGTTTATGATTGCATTTTACTCATTTTTGGCTAAAAATCGATTGGTCTTTATTATAAATATTGAGCAGTTCTGTCACAAAGGGTTAATTGTTTTTCTAGCTGTGTGAGTGGTGCTTTCACTTTCACTTTGTGCCAGTCAACTAATAAACCTTATGTCTAAATTATTGAGGTCATAAACACTTATCTTACTGATAAGAATGCAGCTTAAATAAGGATTCAGGTATAATGAGTGTTTATAATGTCAGAGAGCAGAGATATGGAGCCCGTCAGCTCCCCAACTGATGGAAAAGACAGAAAATCCACAGGCACCTAGTAGAACATCTCAGCTCTGTACAGAAAAAACGGCTCCATATTTTCAATAAAGACCAATTGAAAAAAAAGTTTAGCTCAAAATGAGTACAATGCAATAATAAAATAAAATTGCCCCCAAAGGTGTACATAGCCTTTAATTTTGGGGCCTTTGAGTAATAAAAAAATCAACTCTAGAGAGTGCTGTATTTCCAAACAAATTGGATAAGTAGGGGGTTTTCATCATCTATCCGAGCACGTGGAGTACGGATCTCGCATGCTGTATGTGCTTCAGTACTCTAAGCGCCCAGACAGCTGAGCACAGCCGCTAAAAGCCAAAGGTGCAGAGCGCTAATAGCAGCGATTCTGCCCCTACCGCGTTCTTTACAAAGCTTTAGGTTCCTTTTTATGTCGCTCGCATCCAACATCTATCTTTTAAGGGTGACTTCCGATATGGCAGATTTTGTTGCAGAAATTTCTGTGCCCGGAAATTATTTCCATTCATCTGAATGCTGTTTGCAGACTTCCAAGCGGAAACAACCCCAGTGAGATTGTTGGAGCAAATTTTTAGTTGCAGAAATTTCTGCAACAAATCTGCTACATGTGAATATACTCCTACACACAAACATGTAACACGGCTCCATTATAAACGGGGCAAAATACCGTAGCTACCAATTACACAAGATACTTCCTATTGCTGTAAAAAATAAACAAGCTTATGCGCACCTCCCCAGTTCCCCACTGTCATCCCACGGAAAACCTCCTTAACAGCCGTGTTATGGCTGCAACATCCATATCCTCCCAGTGGTTGAACTGAACTTAGATCACCAAGAAGGCTTAGGGTGCTCCGTCGGATTCATTAGGGGGTTCAGATCAGCTCTATAAAATGGGCCTTGCACATAATTTAATAATACTTTTGTCTCTTCCCTACTCTCGAGAATCCTTCCCCTGTAGTTACAGGAAGTTCCGTGTGATCAGCCGCGCATAGGTCACTGCCCCTTCCTGTGCATCCTGGGACTTCAGGGCCGATTTCTCCATGTTTTCCATAGCCATTCGTCCTGAAGTTTAATCCCTCAGTCTTGTATAAGATAAGAGGTGAAGCTCCCGCTGACTTTATTTTAATGCCTTCTCACAGATCATGCAAAGCGTAGTGATAATGACCTTGCCAAGTCAGCCCGAGAAGACATACACTTAAAGGTTAGATGAGATGCTCAGTCTTAATTAGTTCTTAAAATAACAAAATCTGCACTGACTCGGAATAACAGGATGATAAACAGAGCTCATAAGAGCCGAGGCTGCGGGATGGTCTGTCATGATCATAACCATTATTGGCGTGACGGCTTTTATTAGGTGATTAGAGAATAATCTGCATGCCCCTGAATTGTCGTGGTGTCAGCTTTATCTGATAGTTATACAAACGTTATACAAACGTAGAAGATAGAGATCAGCCATATTGTGGTCATGCAGGCAGCTCTCATACGAGTACATTCGTCAGTGTATACGGCTCAGTGACCATTGCGTCTGAGCCCTACGTTTAACGTATGGGCTTAAAAAAAAAAAGGTCCCTGGTGTATGCAATCTATCCATAGGGCTCCATTCATGCAATGCAGGACAAAATAATGTATTTTGGCCTGTGCATCGGCATATCTTTTTATCAACTGTATATGAAAGTGCAGCGGACTATATTTTCCTATACAGAGGGCCACTGCAAAGAAAATGAGAGTGGGCCCCTGTGGGTGATGTATTTTCCTGTACACATATACAGTGGCATATGTTGGAGCCTACCAAAAAGTTAAATGTTGGGAAATCTTCATGATCTACTATACAGAATGAGTCAAAAGTCACGAGACACCCTTTTTTTTAAGAAATGAAAGGGAATATGAAATATCTGAATACCCCAGCAAGTAATGGGTGAGGGGGCCCTATCTTTTAGGCTATGTCTGTAACATGGCTACCATCTTGAAAGTCGCCATGTTGGATCAAGGGCAAATTTTTCCAATGGGAAGGGGGTCTTATCAGAGATGACCAGAATTTTCTCAGAAATCGATTGCTGCAATCATATTGGCAATATCTATTGTGGTTCAAAAGTTATTAACACAGAAAGTTATGTGTTCAGCACCAGGGAGAACACATTGAACGCGTCAAATACCTGTGCATTAAAGGGAACGTTCCCGGGTGTTGCAATTTTCAGCTCTCTGCCGGAACAGCCTTCCAAAACTCATAACGGCAGTGTGAAACAAGCCTAAATAATGAAATTCCAGCTACCAGCAGCCACCACTAGGGGGAGATCAATGTATACACAGTTCATTGCAAGTTTCTGTTCCATCCCTAGTGGTGGCTGCAGGCAGTCAGAATTGTATAATGTCTCTGCATGGCATTTGGAGCTTTATGTCAGAAGAACAAAACTGTGACTGCCAGGGGCAGACTGAGAACTTGAAGTGGCCCCATGTTGTAGGCGGGTCCAAACTGACAGGAGGCAGGATCAACACAAGAAGGCGGGGCCAACAATACCATATTGCTGAACAAAATATCTCCCTGGCAGAGCTAAATACCTCAGTGCAACACAATAAACTGCCCCAGCAACATCAAAAACCACAGTGCGGCACAAAATATCTCCTCAGAAGCTGCCCCGCTGGGGTGGTCAGCACCATATGTCATGTTCTGTCCTCCTACTCAAGTTACCTCAGGATGGTAATACAGCTGAATTCAGGGGGGCACCTGTGATCGCCAGCCAGGTACATAACTACATTGGCGGCCTCCTGGACAACGGCCCACCGATAAATTTCCCCACAGAGTCTATGGCCAATCCGCCCTGGTGACTGCTATAGATATTTTTTATAAAAGTAATAAGGGCAGCATTTTGGACCCTTTTATGTCGCACATACATACTTTTGTAAGTTCTAACTTATGCAAACTCGTCATGAAGGGTTCTTTACATGTTTGAAGAATTGTTTCTCTCTGAGCAGCGTCCATCTGCTTGTTGAGCAAGGTGCAGAAAGTGTCCAAAATGCATAATAAATTTGGTGCAAAGAATGTAGGCTAGGTTTTTTCCCAAAAAATAATGAAGCCATTACATCTTCCCCAATGTGTCTCTCTAGAATGCACACAGAATCTCACTCCTTTTGTGCTGTTTCCTCGGCAGTCCACCTACACATATATAAGTTTTCACTCTGTGGGATTTGTTACTTAGAACAAAAACACCTCCAGATAACCTGGCGTCACTGGGCTCCGTTTTTATCTGGAAGTATTTTTATAGCATGATTCATTAACAAATGGCTTTTGCATGCAGGAGTGTGGTTGAATACCAGAACTGCGGCTGCCAAGGGGTTTAAATAATGGCAAATTGTGGAACTCAGTGTCTGCCGCAAACAAACATGTAATGGTCCTTTTATAATTAGATGTATTGTTTGCATAGCTAAATATAAATTGAAATCCTATTTATCTATTAATATATATATCCTGTGCGTATATGTGTGTGTGTGTGTGTGTATATATACAGGTGAAACTCGAAAAATTAGAATATCGTGCAAAAGTCCATTTATTTCAATAAGGCTACATGCACAAGGCCCGCAAACCACGGATCTGCAAAAAACAGAAGCCGCTCGTGTGCCTTCCGAAATTTGCGGAACGGAACGGGCGGCCCATTGTAGACATGCCTATTCTTCTCCACAAAACGGACAAGAATAGGACAGGTTATATTTTTTTTGCGGGGCCACGGAACGGTGCAACGGATGCGGATTCACACTGAAGGCATCAAAACTATGAATTAACACATGTGGATTTATATACATAACAAAAAAGTGTGAAACAACTGAAAATATGTCATATTCTAGGTTCTTCAAAGTAGCCACCTTTTGCTTTGATTACTGCTTTGCACACTCTTGGCATTCTCTTGATGAGCTTCAAGAGGTAGTCACCTGAAATGGTTTTCACTTCACAGGTGTGCCCTGTCAGGTTTAATAAGTGGGATTTCTTGCCTTATAAATGGGGTTGGGACCATCAGTTGCGTTGAGGAGAAGTCAGGTGGATACACAGCTGATAGTCCTACTGAATAGACTGTTAGAATTTGTATTATGGCAAGAAAAAAGCAGCTAAGTAAAGAAAAACGAGTGGCCATCATTGCTTTAAGAAATTAAGATAGGTCAGTCAGTCCGAAAAATTGGGAAAACTTTGAAAGTAAGGGCTATTTGACCATGAAGGAGAGTGATGTGGTGCTGCGCCAGATGACCTGGTCTCCACAGTCACGGGACCTGAACCCAATCGAGATGGTTTGGGGTGAGCTGGACCGCAGAGTGAAGGCAAAAGGGCCAACAAGTGCTAAGCATCTCTGGGAACTCCTTCAAGACTGTTGGAAGACCATTTCAGATGACTAACCTCTTGAAGCTCATCAAGAGAATGCCAAGAGTGTGCAAAGCAGTAATCAAAGCAAAAGGTGGCTACTTTGAAGAACCTAGAATATGATATATTTTCAGTTGTTTCACACTTTTTTGTTATGTATATAATTCCACGTGTGTTAATTCATAGTTTTGATGCCTTCATAGTCATGAAAAAAAAAGAAAACTCTTTGAATGAGAAGGTGTGTCCAAACTTTTGGTCTGTACTGTATATATATATATATATATACTGTGACACAGTGAGAGGTTTTGTCTGGGAAAACAGGTATTTTCCACCCAGCAGGTGTGCCGGATTTTAGTGCCGGTCCAGGGTTTGGCAGCACCTGGCTGTCCTTAAATAGGCAGCTGGGCTCAGAAGCAAGGTCTGTGTTGGGATCTGGGAGCCTTGTGTCTGAATGAGGGCTTGCTACCTGTTTGGTGTGAAAACAGGTTGGTGCTGCTATGGTCACGGACTCTTTGAGGCAGAATTGCTGCATATGCTGTGAATTACCACCAACACTGCAAGTTGACTTTTTGTTTGATTTTGACTGCTTATTTTGTTACTTGCCTAAAGTGTGAATAAAACACTGAAATGTTTGATCCAAAAAACTTGTTGTTGCCTCCGTACTGCATCCCCTAATCCTGTCTACTAGAGCGAAACTCCACAACACACACACACACACACACACAATCAGTGCTTCACAGATGGGCTCATTGATGATTAACCCTTAAGTTGTCAGATCTAGGTTAATTATATATAAGTCCTATGTATCTAATTCAGCACTTCTTAAACTTTGAGGGCGTCCTCACTAGGGAGGAGCCACTCATTTGCTTGGTGCCTGCCATTGCAAGGCATCAGCACAATTCAAGAACTCCAAAGGAGAAGCTGCACTGAAAATGCCAGCCCTGTTATCAGTGCAGTTTCGGTGGCTAGAAGGGATGAAGGACCTACCATGACCATAAGAGCATAGTTCCTCATTGTAGGAGTCATTCAGCATGCATCCAGGAGGCTAGAAATGAAGAGAGGAGCCTGGCAAAATTTCCTGACACTCTCCGGAGAAGTGGCGTTTTTGGGGCTGAGGGGGAGGCCTGCTGCTAGTGGAGGTGGAAACAGATTGAATGCTGCTGACAGAGGAGAGATGGGTGAAATACTATTACCAATAGGGGGGAGTGGTAATGAGGACAATGCTGCTGCCAGTGTGGGAGGGCTGGTAAGGGAGACAATTCTGCTGCCAGTGGGTTAAGGTTGGTAAGGGGGCAAAGCTGCTTACAGTAAGGGAGGAGTGGGAAGGGGGACAGTGCTGCTGGCTGTGGGGGGGGGGGGGGGAGAAGTACAAAAATGCTGCTGGCATTGGGAGAGGGGTGAGGAGGACAGTGCTGCTGCCAGTGGTTGGAGGGGTGAAAAGGGGACAATGCTTTTGCCAGTGGGGGAGGGGTGGAAAGAGTGACAATTACAATACCAGTGAGGAGGTGTGGGAAGGAGGACATTGCAGCTTCCAGTGGTACTGAAGGACTTGTCACAGTCATAACACGTAAATATTGATTTCCCGAAAGCTTGGTACAGAAATAACACCCAGCAATTATAATGTGCATTAGAATTTACACTTATGCACGGAACATTGCAGCACTGTGACATCCTAACTGAGCTTCGTTTTTTTGGGTAAACTGGTTGTCCCATCCCATCTCCCACACAGACGTAATGATGGAGAATGGAAATTTCCTGATCTGCAGAGCTTTGATTTTATTATTCCATTTGCTGTAATGTAATTAAAGAACCATAAAATGTAAACCATGTTCTTTATTTTGAGCCACTGCTAATCCGCCGCATACGTAGTGTGGGGCCTCCCTTTAAATGCATCATTTAGTGAGGACTACCTATCTGCAACTATGTAAGTTCACATTCTTGCTTTAGTCAGCAATAGACCAGCAGTGTTACCTATATTTTCTATAACTGCAATATTTTTTTTCTTCAATCTGACCTATTTTGTGCGGCAGCCTCAGGGTGATGCACACATTTTGGTGTTTGAATGCTGGGCTAATCCATTAGGATAGTGTGTGAGCGTGCTTTATGCTGGATATGGCTTCTGTAAATGTTCCTCCTACGTACATCTGTGATCTCTTTAAGCGCCAATCATTAAAATGTGTACATCCACATTTATGGCATATATGTAAATGAGCCCGTTACCTGCTGTCCTCATGCTGGAAGATATCAGGAAATTTAATTTATATTCAACGTCTTTGGAGGTTTTATATATTCTTCATGTAATGTGTCTTCTCATAAATTAAAAGAAAAAATGCAAAATAACTGTTTTCCGGGATTACAATATTGAATGTCTGTCCTGAGGATAGGTCATCAATATCTGATTGGTGGGGGTCTGCAGTGCACTACAGTAACTGCAAAATGGATGATGTTTTAACAAATCTTACCCACACCGTGTGGAGAAAATCAGTGCAGAAACTGACCTGTGTGCGTTTCTTTCTGCAGATCTTGCAATTCATAAAGTGAAATCTGTGATATGCCGTATTTTTCGGACTATATGACACTCCCCCTTCCCCCAAAATAGTGGAAAAGTGGCAATGTGTCTTAGTCTGAATGCTAATGACCACTTCCACTATGGAAGCGATCATTAGCATGTGGGAGGCAAGAGGAGGTGAGAGCACCGCTGTACTCACCTTCCCTGGTCTTCTTCCGGGCCCTGCTGTGGTGTCCTGACTGCGCACGTAGGCATGCACTATGACCTGATGCTGTGCACCATCAGGTTACAGTACAAAACGGGGCCCGGAAGAAGCGATGGAGTGGCGAGTCCTGGTTGTGCGGCGCCGTCCACAGAAAGCGAGGTAAATTATTTTTTATTTTATTTTTTTATGTCTGATCTGAGGTCTGATGGGGGCTGGGGTGGTGTGATCTGAGGCTGATAGGGTCTGATCTGAGGCTGATGCGGGATGGTGGGTCTAATCTGAGGCCGAGTGCGGCTGATTGTGGCTGGGGGGGTCCGATCTGAGGCTGATTGGGGTCTGATGGGGGCTGAACAGTCTAATGCATGGCTGAATTGAGGCTGATGGAGGCTGGGGGGTCTTATCTGAAACTGATGGAGGCTGGGGGGGTCTGATCTGAGGCTGGAGCTTGGGAGTTCTGATTTTGGGGTCTGATCTGAGGTTTGATGAAGAATGGGGGTCTGATTTGAGAGTCTGATGAGGATTTGGGGTCCGAATTTGAGTTGTTCTCTGAGGTCTGATGGAAAATATTTTTTTTTTGTTATTTTCTTCCTCCAAATCCTAGGTGCGCCTTATAGTCCGAAAAATATGGTAGCTGTAATATATGCAAAATTTGCTGTTGATTTCTCCAAAATTACGTATTGAAATCCACAACTATTTTTGTCTTTTTTCTTCCTTCCTATGTGGACGCACCCTTAAGATTTTATGATTGGTTGAAGCTGACACTAAGAGAACTTGTCTGCATATTTGAGCATGCTGAACTGCTGACAGCACTGGGTAGGGCCTGGGAAGAGCATGACAGACATAGGAAGTGAATATGAAGTTTTGTTCTGCCACGTACTGCTCCTGCAAGTGCGCAGGAGGCAGAGCTTTACCATGAAGTGCTCTCTTCGTTGATCTGCTTCACAGCTCCTCCCTCTGCTCTGAGTGACAGGGGTGGCTTCCAACCAGGAGACCTCTACAGCTGTCAGGGGAGGGGATGTGAAGCTATTCGGTGCAGAGAACACTTCACAGAGATGCTCCTCTTCCTGGACACTTGCAGGAGCAGAGCCTGGCAGAATAAAGGTTCATATTCTCACTGCTCCTAAAAAAGAATTGCTCTACAAAAGATATGTATGCCTTGCAGTATCACTGTCAGCAGTTTATCATGGTCAAAACTACTGACGGACTTGCCTCTTGCACACAACCGTGTTTCCCCCGTGGCCTTATTCCGGCCCGCATACGGCGTGTCTGCAATACACGGGACACCGACCGTGTGCATTCCGCATCACGGATGCGGACCTATTTACTTCAATCCCCGGAACGGAAGCACTACGGAGTGCTTCTGTGGTGTTCCGTTCGGTGCTTCCGTTCCGCCGGCACGACCAGTACACTTTGCACAGCGCTAGTTCCAGCAGCAGAGGCATCAGGGAACAGCTGATTGTTAGGGGTGTGGAGTGTCAGACCCTCACCAATCAGATATTATTGACCTATCCTGAGGATATGCCATTAATATCTGGAGCCTAGTCATAAGCAAGCCATTATTTATTTGTAGCAGGTGGTGGGGAGACCTCCCCAAAACGTAGGTTTTTCTCAAAATAGTAGTTGGTGATCTACTTTATAGACTCAATTGAGAGGGGTCTGTAGTCTGGGAAGTCAGAACCAGTGATGCTAAGAGGGGTCACTGCAGGCTGCTCCTTCATATACTAACTGCAGCTAAATGTCTGATTGCCCTCTATTGGAAACGCGCTATACCCCCTACGGGATCGGACCTCTATACTCGGATACAGGATGTCAGATCCCTGGAGTATTCGGTTGCTCTTCAGCGTAATATGACAACCAAATTCTTCATATGTTGGCATCCATGGGACACTCGCAAGGCCTCATGCACACGGCCTTTTGGCGGCTCGGATGCGGACCCATTCACTTCAATTTGGCCGCAAAAGATGCGGACAGCACTCCGTGTGCTGTCCGCACCCGTTGCTCCGTTCCGTGGCCCCGCAAAAAAAAAAAATAACATGTCCTATTCTTGTCCACGCTTTGCGGACAAGAATAGGCAGTTATATGTAAAGGCCGCCCGTGCCGTTCCGCAAATTGCGGAATGCGCACGGATGTAATTCGTGTTTTGCGGACCGCAAAACACACCGCGGTCGTGTGCATGAGGCCTTATAGACATGGAGAGCTGAGACACTGTTTCATTTTACATACTTTTATTGTTGTATTATGAAATGCTATTTGAAGAAGTATGTTTGTATTAGACTGCTACGAGTCTTGCTCACTGTGATTTAAACTCTGTTAAAAATCAATAAATTATAAATGGGAAAAAGAAAAGAGGGGTCACTGCTTGGGTGCACTACTCAAAATTTAAGATGTTACACAACGCCATTGAGTTCTCCATTAAGACATGAATAATGTTTTGAAAGCAAGAGTCTACAGTGGCAGACGTGAAACATTTAGGGCTCTTTTACGCAGCGGATTATCCTAACGGCATCCGCTTGTGTGAACGAGCCCTTAGAGCTCATTCATATGTCTGTGTCCGTGACAATAGTGTCAGTGATCATCAATGAAGGCTACGCCGTTGGTCCACGTTTCTGTTTTTTTTGGCCTTCTGTGTGTCATCCGCACAGAAAACAAGCCACATACAGCTACATCAGCACAAGAATGAATTGTGTTCTGGCTCTTGGAATGCGGCGACATAACGGGACATGCTATTGTGTAAAAGTAGTAAAACACATAAAACTACACATATTTGGTATAATCGTACTGACCCATAGAATAACAGTAACACGCTAGTGAATCGTTAATTTCAATTGCAAAACACAATGGCGGAACTGCTTTTTCCCATTACTACCCCAACAAGAGTAATAAAAGTTTTATGTACCCCAAAGTGGTGTCAGTAAAAAATACAATTCGCCCAGAAAATAGCAAAAAGCCCTCATACGGCTATGTCTACAGAAAAACAAAACAAACTAAAAAAAACTTTATGACAGAAAAACCGTGACACAACAGCTGCAGTAAATCTAAACCTGCTGGATTTCTTCCGACAGACGCGTCACTGCGACCTCAAAGCCAAATATTGGGATGTCATGGGAAACTCCGCGGCTTTCCTCTGCAGAGTTTTCTTAACTTTAAAAAAAAAAACTGAAAGACATAAAAAAACTTAAGTGTTCATTCACACGACTGTATGTATTTTGTGGTCTGCAAAATGTGGATCCGCAAAAAATACGGGTTTTTTTGTGTGAATCCCTCGTAACAATACATATTCTTGCCTGCAAAACGGACTAGAATAGGACATGGTCTATCTTTTTTGTGGGACTGCATCGAAAGAATGGGTTCGCATTCAATCCGCAAAGAATGCGGATCGGATGTGGACCAATATACTGTCGTGTGAATGAGGCCTAAAGTAAATTGGGTAAAAGTACAGAGCAGTAAAAAGTATAAAAGACAACAGTCTGTGACCTGACAACATGGCATATGGTGCCCAGAGGCTTTTCTCGGCCCTGGTTATATATTAGAAAGTAAAGCCGTGTAAATACATTTCTCTGTCTTCGTTAAAATTCTTCATTTTCCACCATCTGGACAAATCAGAAATCTCCTGTGATTAATCAGTTTGGACACGTTCATTCGGTGTAAAGACGACTTGGGCACAAGCTGATGAGTTTCCCGCATCCCCGTGTTAGATCCGTCACACTCCTGACATCCACCACTCACGGCTTGTTTGCTTATAAATAATTTCCGGTTTTCCACCTTCTTGCTGCATTTTATCATAATTACTGTGGGGGAGATAATTGCTGCCGGATCCTTTTTATGCTGAAATGTAGGTCAAGTCGGTGCATTTGTATGGCTTACGGTTAATTTGACTGTACAGAAATGCCTTGCCACAGATACGCGGCACAAGATGGTCCTCCTCCAAACTGATCCAGTGGAACGCATACTTGGGCAACCCTTTTCTGTCTTTTATCTCTTTTTCCAATGGGTTAACAACATGGAAATGGGTCAGACCCCACAGTATGGCTAAGCCTCGCCCGCCCATGGCCATTAGATGCCGTCAGGGTCGGTCGGGCCATAGACCCTACAGGGAAACTTCCCGCTGGGCCGATGCCCAAGGGGCTGCCTGAGCTCTCCTCACGGCCGCCGGCCATGGTACGTAATGATCTGACGCTCCTATCCAGACTTCAACTGTATTGCCATCCCAAGGAAACTGGTAGGCAGAACGTGGCAGCTGGCCCTGGCAACCACAGAGGGTCAGTTTTTAGGGAAGTATTTTGTGCCGCTGGGGCAGTATTTTGTGATGCGCTGTGGTATTTGGCTCTGCAGGGGTGGGATAATGTGTCGCAATATGGTATTGCTGGCTCGGCCTACTTGTGTTGACTCGCCTTCTGTCAATTTGGACCTGACTACAAAATGGGGCCACTTCTAGTTTTTTTTTCCATGGCCATTTAAAGTTCCCAGTCTGCCCTTGGATGCCACTTTGAGACCAGATGCACCATTTTAGTTTGAGTATTTAGTAACGCTGACTGGCATCCAAGGAGGTGTCCATGGACAGAGAAGGCCAGGATCTAGATCAGTGGTGGTTAAACTACCACGTTATTGGGGCCTCACTGAAAATCTGCACATAATATGCTGAATGTAAATGCTGTGTTACAAGGGCTCCTCTTTAATTTTTTTATACCTTTTTAGGGTATTTTGGGATAATGAGAGGGATCACCCATTCCGAACCTCAATATTTGGCACTATAAAGATCTCCTTCCTCTCATGGAGGGCTAGCATGCTTTTGGCTACAGCCACAGCATGCCACGAATAGGACAGCATGCAGTAGAACCACAAATTAGCGCAGTCTTTAGGGTGCCTTCACGTGTGGCAGATTTTGTTGCAGAATCTTCTGCAGCTGGAAATCAGTTCATTCATGTGAATGGGTTTGTTTTAATGGCAAGCACACGGTTTTCTGCAAGGTTCATTCTGGTGAATGGTAGTGTTGAACGAACTTGTGTTTTAAGTTTGGCGTCTAAAGTTCGGGTTCAGGTTTATCGAAGTATCCTGTTATGGATTCAAAATTCCGTTATGGTCCGTGGTAGCGGAATTCATAACGGGATACTTCGATAAACCTGAACCCGAACTTTAGACGCCGGACTTAAAACACAAGTTCGCTCAACACTAGTGAATGGAACTGATTTTAAGTCGCAACAAAGTCTGCCACATGTGAAGGCTCCCTTAGATCTTCAGATAATCACAATTGGGGCTCATGCACACGACCATATGTATTTTGTGGTCAGCGAAACACGGATCCGCAAAAAAAAAAAAAATGGATGACATCCGTGTGCATTCTCTATTTTGTGGAACGAACTGCTGGCACCTTAATAGAACAGTCTTATCCTTTGTCTGTAATGCGGACAAAAACAGGACATACGTTTTTCTTGCAGACCCATTGAAATAAATGGTTCTGCATATGGTCTGCAAAAAAAAACGGAATGGACGCTGACAGTTTCGCGTGCATGAGGCGAATAGCACGTCGGATCCAAGATTCGAAGTCGATACTTTCCCCAACTTCATTTTAAGGCTACATTCACACGATCGTATGTAATTTGTGGTCCAAAAAAACGCGGATCCGCAAAAAATAAGGACGACGTCCTTGTACATGCCGTATTTTGTGGAGAGAACGGCTGGACCCCTAATAGAACAGTCCTATCCTTGTCCGTAATGCAGACAATAATAGGACATATGAAAACGAAATGCACACAGAGTAACTTTGTTTTTTTATTTGCACACCCATTGAAATGAATAGTTCTGCATACGGTCCGTAAAAAAAAACCACAACAGACACCTGAAAGAAAATACGTTTCGTGTGCATGAGGCGAATAGCACGTCTGATCCAAGATTCGAAGTCGATTCTTTTCCCCAACTTAATTTTAAGGCTACACTAACACGATCGTATGTATTTTGCGGTCCACAAAACGCGGATCCGCATAAAATACAGATGACGTCCGTGTGACATTCATGTTGCATCAGTTTTTTTTGCGGATCCATTGTACGGATATCCTTGTCCGCAAAACGGACAAGAGTAGGACATGCTCTATATTTTTTGTGGGGCTACAGAACGGACATACGGATGCGGAAAGCACATGGTGAAATGGAAAAAAATAAAAAATCTGAACGGAAACAAAATAAGTTTGTGTGAATATAGCCTAATGCTGTTCGGATACCTGTCTCGGTCTCTGTACAGCTTTAAAATGTGTTGGGTTCGCGGAGGCAAACTTCGTTAAGTCCGAAGTCGCGCAAGACTTCGGCGAAGAACTTTGGTCTTCAATTTTACAACTTTAAAAACAGCAATCCGAAGTCTGCTTCGGTACCGAGGTACCGGTCGGTCCCGAAGATGACTTTGGATTGCTGTTTTAAAATGTTTTTAAAGGCAAGAGTCCAAAAGCCAGGGTGTACCCCGGAGTGAAGAAAAGGGTAACCCTTCCCTTCACTGCATGGCCCCAGGGAGTGCCAGGGTGAGGACTGCCACCGCAGGTGACTGCTACCACTGTCATTGCTACCACCACTCCTATCATCTCCACTCTCCCATGTGGCTCGCTGCACCATGCTGATCTTGGCTTCAAAAAACCTGATCGTGTGGCAGCACCCTCACAAAAATCTGTCTGATTTCATTTGGCACCAGGTAATGCCTAACTTCACCTGTGGCGGCGCTGCAGAGGAAGTAAATCATCTGTCGGGCTCCTGTGCTGCCCTATCTGGTATGGTGGTGCAACACTATCAATTCATTAATTTAATTATCTTCAATGGAGCTGAACTGCACTGCCAGGCATAGCCATCGGGCAGATGCCCTGCTGATGATGTAAGGCACACGCCTTGTCATAAATTAGGCGCATCTGTGGCAGTCCTTCCACCTAGCGTAAATACACCAGCCCCTGCCTGGCGTCGTTTTTCGCTAACATTTACGCCTTTAAATGTTAGTAAATTTAGAGTCCTGGAAAGGCATGGCCTCCAACATGCCCACACTCTGTCCCCATTCTTCCCAACTGGCGAAAACTGGCCGTGCGACTAAATATTGTTAAAAAAAATGGGGACTGACGCCTAAAATAGTTGCAAGTCCCTTAGTAAATATGCTCCCAAGTAGACGAATGGAACCGATTTTCGGTTGCAGAAATTTCTGTCACGTGTGAACACACCCATAGAAGGGTGCAGGCGTTTTGGAAATCACGTCCATTTAGAAGTCTCCAAGCACTCATCCTGTACCTGCTATGGTGGCATGTGGCTTTCCCCGTACCCCCCTGGTGTCGTTCACTCTACCCAGTGACATGGAAATTGCATGACCCCCTTCCTGCCGCTCTCTCCTTTTAAGCCATGCCTGATTCTTCATTAATGCGATCCTTACAATAGCGGAGGAACAGACCCGAGCCGCTCACATGACTCACTCTGTGAAAGATGGCAAGATGTTTGAGCGTCTCCAGTCTGCGCGCAGCCGTTTCCCAGCTGACAGACAGGATCTGGGGTGGGCTCTTCACCAGAGGACTGGGTTCTACATGCCCAGCAATGCTCGCTCCTCCACACTTCCCGGGAACTTGCTCCTCAATGTAGGCTGCAGGCAGCTGAAACTGACGGGATAGTCGTCCTCCTCACTCTCAGGGCGCCCGGCACATCCACTCCCAAGAAGATGAAGTCTTTGTTTAGCGCTTTCACAAAGAAGGAAGGTAAGCGGTGCCTGCCGGGAGGGCGGCTGCTCCCTGCAGTTTAACATATGAAACTTTAAATGGACCCGTTGCCTTTAAACACTTTTGCACAGTTTGTGGGATTATGAACAATGGACGGACGTGTCCGGGGGTTTGCATCGGGAAGCTCCTTCTTCTTTCTGAATGGAAACTGGATGAATGGATGGGGGGGGGGGGGTGTCTTCATCACTCTCCAACCTGGTGTGTACGTGTGAGAATCCGCAAATTAACCAGATAGGCACTGGGACCGCCAGAGGGTGTATTCACATGTTCAGATTTCCATCAGGTTTTTTTTAGTATGCCAAATCTAAGAATGGGATTCCCCCCCCCCCAAAAAAAAAAAAAAGCGGGAAGTAATATCTGCCCCTAAGGCTAGGTCAACACGACGACATGTGTCACTCGACACACAGGGCACAACTAATTTGTCGCGCAACTATTTTTATAATGATAGTCTATGGTGTCGCGCTGCGACATGCTGCGATGCGACAATCGCAGAAAAATAAATTTCAAATGGATTTTTTGCGACTGTTGTGTCGCAGCGCGACACCATAGACTACCATTATAAAAATTATCACGCGATATTGGTAGACCTAGCCTTATACTTTCTCTTTTTGGGCTGCGGCAAAGAACCTGATTGAAGCCTGCATATGTGAATGGAGCCCGTGGAAAGCTCAAGTTGCAGCTAAGTGGCGACCTGTAGTTCCATAACTGCTCCGTACCATATGTTGATTGGAACTTGCTGGGACTTGTAGTTCCGCAATTACTTTGTGGCGTCTGGCGACTCACTTTCTTGCCATTCCAATAATGGGCCAGTGATACTGGTTAAAAAACGCCTTGCTGGGACTTGTAGTTCCACAGCAGCTCTGTGACATTCAGTAACCCGTTGCATTGTAATTATGATGAAATAGGCCAACATCCTGTTGGGACTTGTAGTTCCACAGCTGCTCTGTGACATTCAATAATCTGATACATTATGATTGTAATGAAATAGGCTAGCCTCCTGCTGGGACTTGTAGTTCCACAGCAGCTCTGTGACATCCAGTGAGCTGATGCATTGTTATTATAATGAAACAGGCTGACACCCGTTGTCAGGGACTTGTAGTTGGTGGGACTGTAGCTGGGACTGCAGCATCTGAAGAATCGATTTCTTGTAAATGTAATAACACCTCCACGGAAACCGTTCACAGCATCCTGCTGGGACCTGTAGTCCTGCAACTGCTGCACAGCATCGGATGGCTACTTGTCATTATGAGCATGCTTCAGTGACACAGGTCAATGGGATGCTGTAGACTGTGAAGACCTAGATTAATGGTGGCATGTTGAGAGTTGTACTTCTACAGCCATAATAACATGTGCTAGAACCAGTCCCTCTGTGGCTCCATGACACCTGAATTGGCTTTAGCATCCTAACGAAAGGGCCGCATTGCAGCTTGCTTGGACCTGTAGTTCCACAGCAGCAGCAGCACAAAAATCTGGTCCCCTTGTTTATTCTCCTATCTATCTGGTAGAGATCCAGCCTTCTCTGATAGCTCAAGTGACACTTGTGTTGTAGGAGCGAGCGGTGATTGATTTACATGGCGAAGGATGGTTTGAGCAGGGATTAAATTAGATTGAAACGTAATTTATAACATTTTTGGGGGGGGGAGGTGGGGCATAGAAATACTGAAATTAATCACTTAGAAGCAAAGTTGCCTTGATTAATCATTAGTCATCAATCTCCCGCGGCGTCTAATTATTCCGTATATCTCATGCCATCACTGCAAGAGCCGGCGAGCGGCACATCTGCCATGCAGTCTGCACTTCTGGGTGGCCGAGTCCTGTATACCCACCACTCCATAAGGTACGGCCCGGGCTTTGTACATCCAGGGTCCAGGCATAAAGTAATAACCTCTCTGAAGGTCACCCACCGCCTTGCAAATCCCTCAAGGTGATAAAGGAGCCGCTAGTCCTTGTCCCCATTTTATGACTAATATAGAATGGCGCGTGACATTTGTGGAGGTGAAATAAGGTATTGTCAATTTCTGCAATCATTAAGCAGAATTATTATTTTGCGTCTTTCCGTATTGTTTTGATGATGTATGTAGAGAGATTTATTAGCACAGATGTAGCAAGGCTGAGCTAGGCAATGAAGCAGAGCTGAGTTTGTTATTTGACTCCACTTCTCAGATATTGCAGTTCCATAGGACGACAGGTGTACTTCTGACATTATTTCACAGTTCATACTACATGTATGTAACTGGGGGTTGGCGGGCTGAGAGGGGATTTGCTCCGGGTGGGGTTGGCAACCAGTCACTCTGCCTTGGCCAGGGGATATAGATACAAGGCTAGACCCCTTTACACGTCAGTGAATCAATGACGTGTAGTAACCACAGAGCGCTCACATATCCGTTGACTTTAATGTGTGTATTCACACATCAGTGGTTTTCCACGGGCCTTGGCCCTTTTTTTACACCGGCGTCCCGGATTTGCTCCGGATGCGTCGCGTGTGCATTGCAGTTTTGACTGCTATTGCGTTCCGATGTTCAGTTTTTTCCGCACGAGTGCAATGCATTTTGCATGCGCGTGAGAAAAAACTGAAAGTGGTACCCAGACCCGAACCCGGACTCCTTCACTGAATCCGTCCGTTCCGCAAAAAGATTTGTTCTATCTTTTCGCGGAACAGAAGCATGGAACGGAACACCACAGAAGCACTCCGTAGTGATTCCGTTCCGTTCCGCACCGCATCTCCGGAATAAATCAAGTGAATGGGTCCGCATCCTTGATGCGGAATGCACACAACCGTTGTACCTTGTATTGCGGACCTGCCGTATGCGGGCCGCAATACGGCCACGGGGGACACACAGTTGTGTGCAAGAGGCCTAATACGGATGTATTTTCTATCTGTTTTCCCGCGTGTTCCGGCTCGACCGTGGGATTAGCAGACCTGCATCATATAGGTCTATGAATTAAACCCACAATCGGGGCATGCGGGAGTGATGCGGATGGAAAACACAACTGTATTATGCCTAAGGCTACCCGATGACTTTGGCCGTGCAACATGTCATGAGGCCAAAGATTGCAGTATAGCGACGCTTCATCGCCACATAATGAAAGTCAATTTGGTTGCACTACGTTGTCATGAGTCACTATGGGGTCATTTGTTAAGAAATATACGCCAGTTTTTGGTGTATTTAAGATGCAGATTTTGTCGCTGAGAGGTTTTGCGGCAAAATCTGAGACTATTCCCCTGATGCCACTTTTACAAGGTGGTGGAAAA
The DNA here is from genome assembly GCF_014858855.1 of Bufo gargarizans. Lineage (NCBI taxonomy): Eukaryota > Metazoa > Chordata > Amphibia > Anura > Bufonidae > Bufo > Bufo gargarizans. The sequence goes on from NC_058089.1 coordinate 17,323,432, forward strand.
AAAGGGCCTGGTTTGAGCAGGGAAGAGGGCCAGCTGGCCCTTCTCATATACCATTTTCTATGCCAGTATATGTCATGGAAAATAGTCTTATATTACGCCAAGGGAGCTGGCGTAGTTTAAACTATGTCGCATGGCCGGTGGAACCAAGCGCCTGCGCCTATACATAACTTTGGTGCATCCTGCGCATGAGGATTAAGACCGGTGTATAAATCGCCGGTCTTAATAAATGACCCCCTATGTATCCAAGACTAGTGACTTGCGCAGGGACACCCCCCAACTGGTAACACTCATCTGGACCTTCTTTGCAGATTGCTGACTTATTCATTTATAAACATCTAGTAGGAATAATAGAGGAATGGCACAACATAGAGTTATAGGAATGGATGCACCAGAATTATTATTGCAAGGAGAATGCATGTAGTTACTAAACAGACATGTCAGGAAAGGTGACAGGTGCTGATTAAGACAGACTGGTTGCCATGGATGCATTACCTAAACGCTGCAGCACATGCCCAGCAACCAGTCTGTCTTAGATTATATATGTCTTCAACTCCAGGCTGAACTTATGTGGCGCTAAGGTTCGGCCGGACCCGGCCATGCTTTATTCCTCTTTTCTTACAAGATTTATCACGTCCGGCCCGTGGCAGCTGCTGAGAAAGCCTCTGTGGTATGCGTGCCCTGCTTGGTCTTATGCATTCTGCTTTCTACAGAATAAGACATTAGCCCACATTCTGCAGATCTGATGAGGCTGCAGGTTTTGTGTCCGTCCTATAGAGCGATTTGTCTTTTTCTCCAGGACGTCTTCCATGAGAAATGTTCATGGATCAGAACACCAGATAAAAATGATGATTTCTAAACCTCACCGTTTATAGTTGTATCGCCCCCGTTTCTCCCTTTATCTGAACAGAGGAAACATTTTATTTTGCAGAGTCATGACTTTTTTCAAAGTTTTTTTTTTGGGTTACTTGTTCAGAGAGATGAGGTGAACCTACAGAGATCGTGCTGTGTACAGATGTGACAAAGGGCATAGCATGTCCTATGGCAGTGATGGCTAACCTTGGCACTCCAGCTGTGGTGAAACTACGACTCCCAGCATTTCTACAGAGTTCTGAGAGCAGCCAAGCAAGGGGGGCATCTTGGGAGTTGCAGTTTTACTACAGCTGGAGTGCCAAGGTTAGCCATCACTGTCCTATGGGATCAGCCCTATTGAAGCAACCATGCAGCCTAGTAGGGTTGATCCTGTTGATTAAAATTATACCTGTCTTGTGGAAAATGGTGGTGGAGTCCACAAGAAAAATTTTTTTTTTTTGCAAAATTTTCCAAGCTTCTGTTATCGATAACCTATCATCAGAATAGGTCATTAATATCTGATTGGTGAGGGTCTATCACGCCGCTCCTCCATTAAAGGGAACCTGTCACCGGGATTTTTTGTATAGAGCTGAGGACATGGGTTGCTATATCGCTGCTAGCACATCCGCAATACCCAGTCCCCATAGCTCTGTGTGCTTTTATTGTGTAAAAAAAACGATTTGATACATATGCAAATTAACCTGAGATGAGTCCTGTATGTGAGATGAGTCAGGGACAGGACTCATCTCAGCTTAATTTGCATATGTATCAAATCATTATTTATTTTTTTACACAATAAAAGCACACAGAGCTATGGGGACTGGGTATTGCGGATGTGCTAGCGGCCATCTAGCAACCCATGTCCTCCACTCTATACACAAAATCCCGGGGACAGGTTCCCTTTAACCCCTGTTTCTTGCAGCTTTCTGTGCTGGAACTAGTTCATGAATGGAGCAGGAAGCACAGCACCATTTAAAGTGTAGTGGCCGTGCCGGACCTTGCAAACGGAAAGCCAAAACGCGAGCGTGAAAGTAGACTTACGGCTACGTTCACATTTCCGGTAACCTGATCCAGAGGGCTGTTCCGGCAGAGAACAGCCTGCCGGAGTTCACCGGATTCAGCATTACCGTATACTACCCTACACTGCCGGACCCCATAGACTATAATGAGATCCGGACGCTTTCTGGCATGACTGTCAGGGATCGGCAGGACAAGAACCGTTGCATGTATCTAAGCATAGCCTAAGGCCTTATTCACACACTCAGTGTTTAGTCAGTGATTTTAATCAGTGATTGCGAGCCAAAACGACGAGCGGAGCCTACACAGAGATCAGGAATAATGGAAAGATTTGCACCTGTTCTGTGTTTCTGACGCGCACCTGATTTTGGTTCAGAATCACTAATCGAAATCACTGGCAAAACACTGTTGTGTGAATAAGGCTTTAGACCAGGGATCAGCAACCTCCGACACTCCAGCTGTACGACAACTCCCAGAATCCTCCTTTCACTTCTATGGGAGTTACAAGAACAGCTGAATTGGTGTGCATGCTGGGAGTTAGGCCCCATTGCACCCGCACTGAATCCGGACCCATTCATTTCTATGGGGCTGTGCACACGAGCGGTGATTTTCATGGTTCACTTGTGCGTTGCGTGAAAATCGCAGCATGCTCCTCTTTGTGCGTTTTTCACGTAACGCAGGCCCCATAGAAATGAATGGGGTTGCGTGAAAATAGCAAGCATCCGCAAGCAAGTGCAAGCAAACATGGTTATAAGGGAAAATAATAGCATTCTGAATACAGAATGCATAGTACAATAGCGCTGGAGGGGTTAAAAAAATAAAAAAATTGTTTAACTCGCCTTAATCCACTTGTTCGCGCATCCGGCATCTCTTCTGTCTTGTTCTGTGAGGAATAGGACCTTTGATGACGTCACTACGTTCATCACATGGTCCGTCACATGATCCATCACCATGGTGATGGATCATGTAATGAGCGTAGTGACGTCATCAAAGGTCCTTTTCCTCCCAGATGAAGACAGAAGAGATGCCGGCTGCGCGAACAAGTGGATTAAGGTGAGTTAAATTATTTTTAAATTATTTTTTTAACCCCTCCAGCCCTATTGTACTATGCATTCTGTATTCAGAATGCTATTTTTTTCCCTTATAACCATGTTATAAGAGAAAATAATACAATATACACAACCTTGAACCCAAACCTGAACTTCTGTGAAGAAGTTCGGGTCTGGGTACCACAGTCAGTTTTTTATCACGCGTGTGCAAAACACATTGCACGCGCGCGATAAAAACTGAACAACGAAACGCAATCGCAGTCAAAACTGACTGCAATTGCGTACCTACTTGCGCGGGTTTGCCGCAATGCACCGGGACGCATCCGGACATGCTCGTGTGAAAGAGGCCTTATAGTTTCACAGCAGCTGGAGTGCTAGAGGTTTCTGATCTCTGCTTTAGGGCTCATGCACACGACCGTATGCCCTCCGAGACATACACTCCGTGAGCGGGCCATATGTCCCGGAGCGGCATACATCGTGTGCACGGGAGTGCACAGCATCATAGGTTACTATGATGCTGTGCGCATCGGGCCACCAGCGGGGCTATTGTCCTGCACTCATTATATCATATGAGTGCAGGACAATAGCCCCGCGGGCGGCCCGATGTTCACAGCGTCATAGTAACCTATGATGCTGTGCGTTCCCGTGCGCACGATGTATGCCGCTCCGGGACATATGGCCCGCTCACGGAGCGTATGTCTCGGAAGGCATCCGGTCGTGTGCATGAGCCCAAAGGCTGTGTTCGCATGTTCAGTGAATGTTTTCTTCAGGCTGTTCTGGTACAGAAAATTGGCAGGCATTGCCGGATTCACTGGTTCACCGCCAGATCCCCATTGACTGTAGTGAGGTCTGGGGGTGATCCGGCCGTCTTTTGACATATTTATGCCGGATCAGGCTGCCAGATGATCTCTAATCCACCTCTTTTTCCAAAGTTCAGAGTCACAATTTTTTTTTTCTCTCTACCTCCATATGTAATGAGAGGTGCAGTGAAGGCCCTATCTCCTACAATGGCAGTCCTGACGCCGTGCATGAGGCCTAAATAGAGATCCTGTGTCATATCCTCATCTCTCGGACACCAACCGTTATACTAATCTGTGGAACAGTCCTGTCTGTATATATGCTATAGGCTGGCATGCATGGTACATGTGGCAGGTTGTTATTGAGAGTGTTGGATATCTCAGCCCTCCCATCTGTAGAAGCACAAGCGTCTGTCACACCATCTTGTAACTGAGGCTATTTTACACATGCGACCTTCTATGGAGGGGGATGGGGGTCTCATTTTTGCACTGCTTTAAGTTCAGGTTCCTCTTCTGTGTTGAGGTTTTTGCCATTGAGGTATGTGTCTCCACTCTGCAGAAGGGTGATGAGCCCCCTCTGAAGGAAGCATCCATGTATTTTTATTACAACGTGCAGCACACTGCTTTCCATCCTCCTGACTGACGCTTTTCAAGTCAGTTTATTCAACATAATTGCACCCTCTAATTTACTAAGACGTGGAGTCACATGGAGGAGCCTGCCAGGCTCACTTTATAGAAGTTCTCCAAGTGATGGGAAAACTTTGTTCAGAGAATTTTTGCATGCCCATATTTTGTGGCACAAATATGTCCCCAAACTCTGATTTTAGGATCGATGGTTGCAAACAGGGTAGGGGGTATGCAAGTGAGCTCTTAGCAAGCTTTGCTTCTCATTCCACCAGATGTAAGGTAGCCATCCTATAAGTCAATGGTTGACCATTTAAACAGACCTTGAGACATGACTTGGATAATAACTAAGCTAGCACCTCATCTGCAGACAGCTGTTTTGAGGTGCTTGCCCCTCATCAGAGCAGAGAAAACTGGCTTAAGTGGGTGACACACCTAGATCAGGATTCAGGAATGCTGTAGGTGCTTTCTACAAGGAGATAATTGGCTTGAGGAGTCTTATAGGCCAGCCAATGCCCCTCTGAAATTCTGGGAAAAGGGTATACAAATGAGCTCTTGGGAAGCGCTGCATCTAATGCTACCAGATAGCTATACTATAAGTCAGTGGTCGACCTTTTAAACAGGCCTTGAAGGGAGTCACCCCAAAACAGCTGTCTGCAGATGAGGTGCTGTCTTAGTTATTATCCCCATCATGTCTCGAAGCCTGTTTGAAAGGTCAAACGTTGACCTATAGGATAGCTAACTTGCATGTGGTGGCATTAGAAGCAGAGCTTGCTAAGAGTACATTTGCATATCGCATTCCCAGAATTCCAGAGGAGCCTGTATAGACCATAGGACTCCTCATGCAGACAGGGTAGTGTCGGTCAACATGGAGCAGGTCCATCTAGGTAGACAGTGGTGTACTGTATATAAAAGAATGGGGACACTAGAATGAAAACTGGGCCCCCCATTAAGGTGCTCGTATTGCCACCAAGGACAGAAAGTGCTAAAGAAGACACTGTCAGCCCTTCCTGACATATTTTATCAAAGTCTGCCACTTTATAGCCACTGCCCATAGGATGTATGATTAGATTGTATAGTTTTAGCCCTCTGTATGGGAAAGCGCAGTCTGGACATTTTGACCTCTGTCAGCTGAATGGAGCCCTCTGAATATGTTTGATGTATACGCCTAGTGTGCATGCCGAATGCACAGCTCAGACATAGTCTGCACACCATTTGCATAACCTTTGGGCCCCTTCTCCCCAAGGGCCCTATAGCAGTCACATAGTCTGTGTTATCTAGCCCTTGTGTGTGGGATCTATATCTATATGTCATGGCAGTGTCTCTTAGAAAGAAAGCTGCAGCAGTGATTTTCGAGATCCGAGGGAAATCTTTCTGGATTATTTTGGATTAGTAGTATATAAGGAATGGCGGATAATAATGGATTGGCCTGTATGCCTGGAATTACTTGGGTATTCTGTTTTATTGGATTGCAGAGATTTATCATAGGTGAGGTCTCTGCCGCAGCTCTGGTGACATCTCCTCGTTCCATGAAATAATCTGATGGAAGCGCTGCGGCACATCTGTGTATTTATAACAAGTGACGTTCGTACTGAACTGTCATTGGCAAGCAGCACGGAGAGTATATGCTATATAAAACAGGTGCCACTGGTAACTGGTCGCCAGACCCTAGCCCCTTTCCATAAACACAGGCATTCAGTATATTGCACTGTAGATTGGCAAGGATAACCCCAAATTAAAAAAGGAACCTCTGAGGCAATTTTCTATTGAGAAACAGCCTTCATAATGGAATAATCTACTAGTTTCCGTGTGGTAGAGAAATAGGATGAAGTGGGATTCAGCCACTGATGCTGGAATTAAGGGCTGTGGCGCCATATGCCCCTCTGACAGCTGACCGAGACTCTCGGCTTCACTCTGGCCATCCAGCCTCGCCTGTTTCAAAACTAGAATGGCTCTATCCCGTCTCCCAACGGATGATGGCAACCAGTGCATGACTTCAGCACCCCACCGCCATCTCCCCAGGCACTCGCCTCCAAGGACATAGGAATGTAAATGCGCTGCTCTTCTGCATCATACAATGCCAGGCTGCCTCTGGACAGCATAGATAATGAGCACCTCTCCTCATATGTCTGTTTTAGTAACTATTTGCATTCCTCATGTAATAACAATTCTGGAGCATCTGTTCTTATGACTTTTCTTTTTTTGTGCCATTCCTCTATTATTCCTTCTATAATTTTATGAATAAACCGCTAACACCCAAATGGACCTTTATTGCCGACATATATATAACCTCTAGTAGGAATAATAGAGGAATTTTACTAAATAGATTCATAAGAATAGATGCTCCAAAATTATTTAATGGAGAATGCAAGTAGTTACAAAAACAGACAGGTGAGGAGAGAGGTCCTGTTAAGACAGACCGTTTGCCAGGGATGCATAACCTGACAGACATAGCACATATTTAGCATCCAGTCTGTTTCAGAATACTTATGTCTTCAACTCAAGGCTGAACTGACTTGTCACTGAGCTGAAGGGCACGAGGGGCCTGTGCATCGAGCCCCTGAGGAGCCTATGCAGCGGATAGGAGTGGTAGGGGCTCTGATGAGATGATGTCTCACAGTGTGCTCCCCCAGGTTCCTCGGGGGATGGGTGCAGTGGAAAAGTGGTATAAAGAATCAGGCCAGAAATAAAAGTCTCTCTTTTACTTAGTGCAAAATAGGAGTTGTAGTACATCCAGCGGTAGTTTGTACAAAGTGCTATTTCTTTTCCCAGGTGATGAGGTATGGTAGCTGGCAAAGTAGGTGGTAATGGCATCTCTAGTATGATATCTTGATGATGTCTCTCTCCTGAACTTCTGACTAACAGATGAAAGCTGGCACTTATGGTTGTAGGTGTCCACTGTGTAATGTAGGCTTTGAGTTAGCTTGGCCTGTGCTCTAAGGCGATGGGTGGCTGAGCTGTAGTCCCTCAGCTGCAGCAGGGTCTGTATGGCTATGGTTGCTGGTCACTCTGCTGACTGGAATGCTGTAGCTTTGCAGAATATCTGTACTTTTGTCTTTGCAGTCTCTCTGAAGTAGTGGTCTCACTCCAGCTGACTCCTACCAAGAGGGGAGGAATGGGGTGGTTAGCCATAACTCACCTGCTGGTGTACAGTGGAAACACTGCACCAAACCCTCAGCGTAGGGAATAGGGAAAGAAGCAACCGGCTCCTTCCAAACTGAAGGAGCTAGTGTCTCCCTGAGGCCTAGTCAAAACAGACACACCAAGAAAAGGGATAAGGACTTAGGCTACTTTCACACTGACGTTTCTGGGTCTGCTTGTGAGATACGTTTCAGGGCTCTCACAAGCGGCCCAAAACTGATCAGTTTAGGCCCAATGCATTCTGAATGGATAAGGATCCCCTCAGAATGCATCAGTTTGCCTCCATTCAGCCTCCATTCGGCTCTGGCGGCGGACACCAAAACGCTGCTTGCAGCGTTCTGATGTCCGCCTGACGATGTGGAGCCAAACTGATCCGTCCTGACTTACAATGTAAGTCAATAGGGGCGGATCCGTTTTCACTGACACAATATAGTGCAATTGAAAACCGATCCGCCTCCCATTGACTTTCAGTGTAAGGCTACTTTCACACTTGCGTTTGGAGCGGATCCGTCTGGTATTTGTACAGACAGATCCGCTCCTATAATGCAAACGATGGTATCCGTTCAGACGGAACCGTCTGCATTATATTTTACTAAAAAAGTACAATTGTATTCAGACGGATCCGTCCAGACTTTACATTGAAAGTCAATGGGGGGGGGGGCGATCCGTTTGAAAAATGCACCCATTGAAGAACTATCAGCCGCAGGGAAACAAGTGAGAGGCGGAACATATAAAGAGCCACCTGACTGATAAAGAGCAGCATCTGCGAAGGGGTGGAAATCTGTCGGCAACAATGAAAACAAGAGAGATCTGTCAGATAGACTCCTAAATCTTCCGTCTATCTGAACTTCTAAGATCTCTCCCTGTGCCGGCGGTGACAGTAAGTCAACCAGTAGTTCTTATAGAGTCAGAGAAAAGTGTCCGTCCCTGCACCACATCTATCATCCAGCACGAGCCCCTGGGATAAATCTGATGCAGGTTTAAGCTTAGTAAATCTGGGCCACAGCTCATTTGCATAGTTATTTCCCAATGCCCATTGCCCGTGATACTCATGACACCAGCTGGATCTCCGCAAGGAAAACCAGCACCTCTCAAGAGTGTCACCTTTGAAACAACAAATCATTAAATAAAATGTTCTGGTTTTAATTTTGGCATCTACAGTAAATCCTAAGGAAAGACAAATGCTGTAAAAATGCATTTCTCCTCTATACAGAAGATATGACGCGAACACTGTTTCACACGTGTGTATAATATTACGTGCGCGCCCCTACATACCCTCGCCATCCATTAACCCACTGGTTTAGCTGGAACGAGCACATTTTGGCACCCTTTGCATTAGAGTTACAACCCCCTCGAGGAAAGCTTGCGTGTGACTTGTGTTTGTCTATTGGGAACCGTACACGGCGTTGCAGTATTCTTTGTTAATTTACCAATGTCAGATTGAATATATCTGAGAGTTCCCGCGGTACATTTCATTAAATTGTCCAATCTCACATATCTGTCAAAGCAGACAAGTAGATTTCTTTGCTCCCACGAGGGTGTTGTCACTTAACCTTCCTTCTTTCTTGGCCTGGTTGTGTCAGTAAAATCGGTCAAAAATCAGATGCTGAGTGCAGGTGGAGGGCATGACGGCGGAATATGGATTGTGCCGGGGCTCCTACAGTGCACTATACCGGGTCCTAGTGCCGTCTCATGTGATACTTCAGCCTTCATTGGTTGCACTCATTTTAATGCACGGTTATTTTTTGTTAATCTTTTGCCAGTGCCGTTTAGGGAAGCACCCAGCTACTCTCATCGGAGGAGGGGGCCGCAGAACACCCTGACAGCACCCAGAGTCCTCCTCCGTTCCAACAGCGACAACAACCTGAACGTGAATAATATCCCTGAGTGGTCAGCCGCCTCAGCCTCTTTACACCGCAGCCTCTCACCACAGCTATTGCAACAGATGCAGAATAATCCAAATGGAACTGTGAAAACTATTGGGAGCTATTCCCAAGTACCCCGGAGCCGCTCACCTTCCCTGAACCGCTTAGGAGAGGATGCAAAAAGACAGCAGCACAGACACGTCAGGTAGGTTCTCCATGTGGTGTCCGATTGGGGTCTACCTGAGGAAATAATTGCACCCTTCATCTAGGTGTACACGTCCACGAATCCCATTGTAAGGTTGGTTGTTATAATGCATACACAGGACTTATGATGTGTAAGATGTTATATGTAATTTGTGAATCATCCCATAGCAAGTAGAAGACCCTGGTGGTAAGTGATCTAAATGGGGTTGTCTGGACCTTTGATACCCATTGATGTGTCAGTCTTGGCCCGTCAGAGGGTCCTCAGTATTGTCTCCATGGTACCACAGCAGCCGACTAGTCAGTTACTGGAAGCACTGTGGTCCTGGTTAACAAACTGCTCCCCTGCGACAGGGTCGTTGTTCGGTTGCTGCAGCTGCTTGGGGCCTTCTGAAGTCTCTGAGGCCTGCCACAGTACAATATCTATTAAACCCTGCCTGCGGAAGGGCTTGATAGGAATGCAGTGATTCCCCTATAGACTGCAATAGTAAATGAGACGATAGCATGTTTAAAAAATAAATAAAACACACCTGATGATAAGACACATCTAGGTTTTAGAGGAGCATAATAAGAAAATATATATATTTTTCATCAGACGTCAGAGCAGACACACTGATCAGACCCCTATATCAGATCCTCAGATGAGATCCCCTTATCAGATCAGACCCCCATCAGAGATAAAATAAATTCACTTACCTCTCCTGCTCCGCCACTACTGACGGTCTCTCCTGCAGTCACGCTCCCTGGTCTCCTCTGGGGCCCGCACTACACTGTCACCTGACTGTGTACAGCGTCGGGTAATAGTGTGCGCACTACGTCCTGACGCTGCATGCAGTCATTGCAGTGAAGACCAGGGAGTGGTGAGTACAGCAAGCACTGGCAGCACTACACTCACCTATCCTCGCACCTACCTGTTATATAGATGAATGTATGCATGCAGTCATTGCAGTGAAGACCAGGGAGTAGTGAGTACAGCAAGCACTGGCAGCACTACTCGCACCTACCTGTTATATAGATAAATGTATGCATGCAGTCATTGCAGTGAAGACCAGGGGTGGTGAGTACAGCAGGCACTGGCAGCACTACACTCACCTCTCCTCGCACCTATCTGTTATATAGATGAATGTATGCATGCTATAGATAACTGTGTACATAATGTAGATGACTGTATACTTGCTATAGATTACTGTATACCTGCTATAGATGACTGTATACCTGCTATAGATGACTGTATAGCTGCTATAGACAAATGTTTATCTGCTATAGATAACTTTACACATGGTAGATAACTGTATAGATGCTGTAGATGACTGAAGTGTATACATGGCATTGGTTACTGTATTAATGCTGTAGATGATTGTATACATGGTATAGATTAATATACATGCAGAGTACAGTATGCCAGCAAACTGTATTGGGAATATGTATGAAGATTGGCATTTTACACTTTGGTATTAATCTATCCCTATTGGCATCAGATGTACCACAGTTATTAAGGAGACACAATTCCGGTGCATCTGTGCCGGTCCCGGTTCCATAATGGAAATCTATGCTAGCAATAGGGCCGGTATAGCTTTCCAGTATAATCTATGCTAGTTTTCTGATGTAGATTCTACTAAATATGCCGGGCCAGCTATGGCTGCCCCCCACACCACCCCTATCCTCCCACATTTTGGAACAGTGAAGAGCAGAGCTCTAGACCCCCAAAAAGACAAAAACATTTGTGCAAGCATGGCATGTCCCAAAGTTTGTGACTTCTTGACACCAGTAAAGGGGTTGATAAATGCCCCCCTATGTGCCTATGTACCCGAAACAAAGTTGAGAACTGACATTTGGATGCAAGAACTGCTATTAGACACCCAGATTTGGTTAAAACATGTATTAACCAGGAAATAGCATTGTTGGGCTGTCTCCTTTGAAAAAAAGCTTTAATTACATCCAAAGAGGAAACATTTTAATAGCTTGTCCGTGTATATTTCATGAGACAAAAGGAAAGACTCCCTTGTCATTATGAAATGTAAAACCCCTTTAATGCCAGAACAACTCCATGATTATCCCATTATATGTTTTAAAGGGCTGCTTTCTTCGAGAAACAGCGCCACACCCGTCCACAGGTTGTATCTGGTATTGCAGCTGGTGCCTGTTCACTTCAGTGGGAGCAGCTCTGTCCGCTACACAGTGGATGGAGCTGTGTAGTTTTGGCACTGATTTCCAGAGCTACAAGGTACTGTACCAGCTGATTGTCGGGGGTGCGGGGTGTCGGACTCACTCCGAACTTATATCAATGGCGTATCCACAGGCCGCACAACTCCTCGGTCCCAAACTAGGAGGTATTACACTATTGGAATTACACTATTAGTGATGGTTCTTCCTACATTTGTTGACCCTAAGGGCGCCGCCATCTAAGACAGAATTATTGCTGCAGATTTTTCAGCGTTTCCATTACAAGATCCACAACATATCCGCAGCAAAGTTTGTATATGTTGCTTGCAATTTTTGCTGCGAGTTTCACTGTATGCATTGCAAAGGGTGAAATGCAGTGGAAATTGATTTGCTGTTCTTCTACAATCCCTAGGTCTATTTCCACGGCTGATTTTTCTTCTGCAATGTGTGAATGACATTTTGTAAGTTGGATCTTACTGTAATATGCTGTGGAATTCCCCCCCACCCCTGAAATTCCACATCGGAAAATCTGCAGTGTATCCTCCATGTTAGGCCTCAGTCTGACTGCTGCGTTACGAATCTGCGTTTGGTTTATTGTAGAAGCATGTTCCCTTTTATCTGGCTTCTGATGTTCTTGCAGAGGTTCGGTCTGGTTAGAAGTCGATGAGGGTGACCACCTGGTGGACCCAGTTCTGTCCTACTTCCATAGTTGGGAAGACAGGAAAAAGACAGATATTCCTGACTTGCTCAAAACAAACCCAATAATGGCCATAAGATCGTGTATCCATAAGGAGGTCAATTTTTTAAAATTCTGTACAGTGTGTTTCTACCCCAAAATGGGGCCTTCATCAGATGCAACTTGTTACCATGTCTTGCAGAAGTACAGAACTAAACCAAGGCATCAGTGATACAGACCCATAGCGACGCCATGTGCTGCAGCGCAGGATCCTAGCACTGACCCCAAATTCACAGCATGCCCCTTCTTCATAGCCTGCATTTTTTAGCGTCTTCTGAATATCCAATCTGTTCTCCATGCCATGGCCCCTTTATTATTGCTATAGTGCGCCTCTGCCTTTAGTAATCTTACCCTGTGTTCTTGCAAGGCAGATTTACATCCGTGACTCTATTTTTGGCTGCGTTACTTTTCCGTGGTAAGGCAGGGCTGTGATATTTATATGTTAATGTATGCCGTCTTTAGCCCTTTAGTAAGAGCTGAAACATTTATACTTCAGTAAAACAGACAGCTAGAAATGAAATGCCAAACGCAATCTTTCTGGGGACGTGCTCTTCTGAGGATGGCATTCCTGCGCCACCCATCTTTAATGCATGCAGGGGCTCGATGCCTGCCGGGTCCTGTTTACATATTCCCTCAGCAATGGGAGGAAGGTGGCGGCGCATATACTCATCCAGATTGAGACATGGGTATCAGACAAATGAGGCTTTATTACTGAGGAGTAAGTTCAAGGTGAAGCAATGAATTGATACCAACAGGGAAGTTCACTGACAGATAACATGTTCACAGCGCAGCTGTTACTGGACTACATCTCCCATGGTGCCGAGCTGGCGGGGAAGATTTTACTACGGAGGGGATGTTGCACACAGCTGCTCTGCAAGGAAGGCAGCTGGACCAGTTCTTACAAAGCTCTATACTCTAGGTGAAGGGGGGTGGTGGTAAACAGCTGTGTCTTTGCTCTGCGTTTAGCGCGTGCGCTGGGAAAACTCGTGACGTACATGCTAAACGTGTCCATAAGGCTCCGTTGGTTAGATATGGAGGCCTTTTGGCCTTGGCCGATATACGTAAGCATAACGCATCGTAGACTACACTAATCCATCCCGCAAAATTGGCCTACGAGTGATTGATGCCACCCCTAGATTTTGAGCATCCTTCTGCAACCGTGTGAACACTAAGGGTGCGGCTATACAGGACGGAATTTCTACTGCGGATTTTGCAGCGTCGCACAATCCATAACGAATCTACAGCAGAATCAGCAAGAGGACTTGTCTGAGATTTTGCTGTGGATTTCACCCTACGCATGTCACGGGTAATGGGGAGGGGATAACGCCAGATAAGACACAGAAGGAATAGACCGGAGTCTAGGCCTCAAAGGGAGAGGGATGCTGACCTCCTATGAATCCCTAGACCTCTCACTGACTCCTGCCAGTATGAGAAGACCCTGAAGGTGGAAATACTCATACACCGGAACTTTAGCCCTGGAGACCCTGGAAGTTCCTAGAAGTGGTGGCAGGGAATGAGACTACTAGTTCCTCTCCAGATGAAGGAACCAGGGTCTCCCTGAGGCCTAGACAACAACACACACAAGCGAACAACAAAATGCAAAACAAAATGTACTTAGCTTAAAGAAGAATTGAGGAGCAGGAGATCCAACAACACTGCAAGATGAAAACAGAGAGACTGTCAGATACCCCCATGTGCCTCCAGTCTCTCAGATCTTCTCACTCCTGTCATATGAGGGACCGTGACAATGCATTGCAGAAGGCAAAATCCACAGCATAATTTTTCACGCCACTGAAAGCCGCTGAGCTATTCAATAAAATGTATCTGTTATAGCGCCTTCTGCTGTTTGTACTTTTCCTTATTTCTTGTCCACCTCACTGAAATGGTCGCACAAGCTTAATTTAAATCTTAAGCTGCCACCAGTCATATGAGCTGCTAACCTGAAGTGAATCTAGCAGAGCAACACATGGTGAGATCTCTGGATGCATGTGAGGTGCAGGGCTGTTTCTAGCTTTGTTAGAAAGAGATTGGCATCAAGGACAGATTTGGAACTTAAAGGGAACCTGTCTTCATGAAAATGCTAAATAATCTGCAGGCAGCCTGTTACAGAGCAGAATGAGCTGAGCAGAGTGATATATAGCTGTGTGGGAGAAGAATCAGTAAAGCTGGTATTTTATTCATTTATATCCCTGCTCATTCTGGGCTTTGAAATCAAGGAGGTGGTCCTATCAGTGATTGACAGCTATCTTTGTATACGCTGTCATAGAGGGAAGGCTGTCAATCTCTGATAGGACAGCCTCCTGGACTTTAATGTCCAGAATGAGAAGGAATATAAATGTACAAATTGCAAGTTTTACAGAATCTTTTCCCATAACTTATATATATATCAATCTGCTCAGTTCCTCCTGCTCTGTAACATGGTGCCTGCACCTCATACAAAACCTTCAACGTGACAGGTTCCCTTTAAAGTGGCCCTGGAGAAAAACCTAAAAGTGGCCCAATTGACAGAACAAAACACTGCCCCAGCAGAGCCAAATTCAACAGTACAGCACAAAACACTGCCGCTTTTGCTTGAGTATTCAACGGTATCACCGGCCTGGAGATGGCCATACAGCTGAAATCAGGATAGCCAGGCCAGGTGCATAAGTACCTGATGCTTCTAGCATTAATGATGAGAGCATCAGATTGTTATTTACCTGGCCACCAGCCATAAGGAGGGCTCCAGAGGCCCCCATGAACATCAACCCACCTGTAGCGTCTATGACCATTCCTGATTGGCATCTACTATATAATGATAATTTCAATTTTTTAGATCAGTCATAGCATAACCCTTTCAAGCAGTCCATGAAAGCCACTCATTTAAATGGCCGCCTTGGAATAGAAAAATTGGTTGCTAAAGTGAACATGTCCTTTAACAGTATGATATACATGTACTTTAGGTATTCTGTCACCAATGTACGTGAGAGTGTGTGTGGCAATCTCTTGTACAAGCAATGAAAGATAGTGTACTAGTAAGGGTCTTTTCACATGTCCGCATGAATGGGTCCGGATCTGTTGCGTAATGAATCCGGACCCATTCATTTTCAATGGGGCCAGAAAAGATGCGGACAGCACACAGTGTGCTGTCCACCTCCTTATTTCCGGTCCGCAGACCGAACTTCCGGTCCAAAAAATTGAACATGTCCTATTCTTGTCCGCAGCTGCAGACAAGAATAGGCATTTCTATTGGGGTGGCGGCCCAGTGTTTTGCAATGGATATACCTCTAGGTAATTTATTGAATGATGATAGCGGTCAAAAGAAAATGACCTCTTCAGTTCTGTGATGCATGGGTTATTTCTAAAATCCATGTACCATAAGGACCTTGTGATTCAGATGGTCACAGGACTTGCTAAATTAACGTGTGTTTCAAAGAGCCGCAGGATGTAGCTGCAAGGTAATATCTACATCCAGTGTGGTGTGATCATAAAGATTACTAATATAATACAAAAATAATAATTAACCATAATGATGGTGTTTAAGGGGTGTGGTTACTTTGACATTCTTAGTTTTGAATGTCATGTGACCTTGTGACGTCACAATGTCCTTATGGCGCATGAAGCTTAGACCCTACCGTGATGCATGTCTGACAAACAGGAAAGGACTGAAGGACGCAGGATATGAGCTCACAGAAGAGGATGAATTACAACATAGATAACTTACAAAAACCAAATATAACAATGGCCACTATATGGCAGCAAAGTACACAAAGTATAGTTGATAGCAGATCTAACCCTATGATTAATATGAATTATCAATGAGAGCGATTAGTTGGAACAGCACATTGGGCTTCTTTGTGGTCGGATTGGAGGAAGGCAGACATTCAGGCATTTCTGACCATTCTGCAGTGGTTTAGTCTCCAGAAGCCAGTACTCCCGGTCACTGAATATCAGTAGAGCTCCAGTATATATAGGGAGGGTTATGAGTGTCTCTGTATCAGATATGATGATGTTTTGACAGCAATTAATCCTTCACCATGACATTTATCATTGTCAGTGTTCCCTGGGTTTATGCTATTTTGGTCTAGTAAAAAAAAAAAAAACTCTGTATGAACATCGTTAAAGATATTCTGGAGTAGTGTACTTCTATACTGCTTTTGATATTGAGGTATATTTAACCCCTTTCCGACCACCCAATGTAAATTTATGTCAGCAGTCGGGCATTTAAAAATGGTGTAGGCTCACGATCGGAGTGGATGCCATAGCCACCAGGTGCCTGCTGTTTTAAAATAAAAATACATACTTAATTTTAAAAATTAACATCATGGGCAGATCGCCCCACAGAAAATTAATTCCATATGCATAAAAATAAAACATTTATGGGGGTCAGAATATGAGGAGGACAATAAGAAAAAAAATTGTTTTCATCAGACCCACAATCAGACCTCAGCTCAGACACCAATGTTAATAAGAATCCAGTGAGACTACAGATCAGACCCACAATCACACCTCAGCTCAGACCCCAGTCACACCTCAGATAAGAACCCCAATATAAATAACACCCCCCATTTAGACATCAGTTAAACCCCCCATGCCTCAGATCAGACCCCCGTGCCTCAGATCAAACCACAATCAAAAATCCACTTACCTCTCCTGCTCCAGATGCCGAGGCTCCCAGGATCCAGCTCTCTATCTTCTTTCTGCTGTCGGCTGTGCTGTGACCCGTCATGCACAGTGTTAGGTCACCGAGCGTCCTCATGTTGTGCGCAGTCACAGCACAGTCAATGGCAGAGGACCAGGAATCGGTGAGTACAGATGCTGGGAGCGCTGCATTCACCGCTTCCCGATCCTCTGGTACTAATGAGCGCTTCCATAATCGAAGCGCTCATTGGTATTCACCCCATAAGATGCAGGGACATTTTTACCCTACTTTGGGTATGGTAATTTTTTACAGTATTAAGTTTTTATTTGTTTTTCAATATTAAAACGTAAGAATTTCACCCCATTTGGATTTTTTTTCCCACATGCCAAATTGCATGCAACTGTAAATGGTGCCATTAGAAAGTACAACTTCTTCTGCAAAAAACAAGCCCTCATACGCCTATGTGAATGAAAAAATAAAAAAGGTGTGCCTTTCGGAGGGCTACGAGTAAAGAAATGAAAATGCAAAAAATGGAAAATCATCCGGTCTTAAAAGGATTAAAAGAGTATTCCCATCTCATCAAGTGATCCCATAGGCCAGTCTTGATTTCATGTGCGTTGGAGTAAATTACACCAAGTTTATTGAGAGGCAAATGCCTCATAGTAAATTAGTTGCATCTCTGACACTCTGTGTGCCAGAAATATAAATCAGTTTCTGGCGTAAGTTATAGTAAATCTGGCGGACCACTTAGCTTTGCCCTTTTTCTTGCCACTTCGGAAATGTGTCGAGAAAACTCCATATGGCCTGTATGAATCGGCATACTATAAGAGAACCAGTATTGAAGTAGCATTGTTTTAATGTGAATTCAAAATATTTGAGATTAAATAAGTGAATTTATATATTTACTAAATGTGATGAAAAATATAACACAGACAAATCACATACAGAGTAGTAAAAGTAAATAATCACTGGCCTGCAACACAATGAAGTGCCGTAGCACATGCCGACACCCCATGGTGATACAAGAGAGAGATAATGACCCACAACATCCAACCTGGATGATGTGCTTGGCAGAATTCATTATTTGTCTTTGTGCTGAAAAGTTTATACCTTTCAGCCCCTCCTCCTAAGGATGCCCAGTGTGGAGTTCGCATGATTAACCACCCTGGGATAGGGACTTCACAGCACAATGAGGGTCTTTTATGTCATGTATGTTATCGAACTATCCTTAACTCATATATATAGGACTATAGAAGGTGAATAGGGATGAGCGAAGTGATCCGAGTGGAACACTTTTGTAGTTGCATGTAATTAAAAATTATATATAGACACTGAGTTATTCAATGACATCTATCAGTTCCACCTGTTGTTTGTTCTTTTCCTTATTTCTCTGTCAACCGCAGTAGCCTTGCTGAGGTGGACGCACATGCTCGGTTCCACCCTTCAACTGCCACCAGCCATATCTACTGTTAGAAGCTGTGACAGTTAAAGGAAGAATCTGCAGCAGAAAGGACACAACTAGGGATAAGCGAATCGACTTCCGATGAAACATCCGAAGTAGATTCGCATAATACTAAGTTTGAATACTGTACGGAGCAAGTGCTCCGTACAGTATTAGAATGTATTGGCTCCTATGAGCCGAAGTTATTACTTCGCAAAGTCTCGCGAGATTTTGCATAATACCTTGAGAAATTGATTTATACTGTAAAAAGAACATTTCCCAAACTCTGGTTCGGTTCTAAGTGGTACCTTGGAACCGAACCAGAGTTCGGGAAATGTTTTTTTTGACAGTATAAATCAATTTCTTAAGTTTCGCTCCGTACAGTATTCAAACAAAGTATTATACAAATCGATTTTGGATGTTTCATCCGAAGTCGATTTGCTCATCCCTAGACACAACCCCTGAACTGTGATGGGGAGAGAGCTGCAGCACAATAGACACACTCCCTGAACTGTCATAGGCGGATAGCTGCAGCAGAAAGGACATTCCCCCTGAGCTGTGATAGGGAGAGAGCTTCAGCAGAAAGGACACGTCCCTTGAGAAATAACACCCCTGTGCTGCCAGCTTGAAATTAATCTAGCAGAGCAATGAGTGGATCCATGTGAGGTGCAGGGCTGGTTATAGCTTTGCTAGAAAGAGGTTGTCAAGTGCTACATGAAGTCAGTTTTTTTTACATTGGCACATCCCTGTGATCTCCCATGTGAAGCATGATTGCTGACCTTTATAAAGTCAGCTCGGGTTCACTTTGCATCATCATTCGGGCACAAACTCTTCAGGGTGATATATAGGACACGTACAGTTAGTGGTGACGCCCCAGGCACTAATGATAGATCATTGCAGGCAGATACTACATCGGCCATTTTCCCCTTTGCGGCGCCTTTAAATTACCAGGCACACATTACACTCTTTAGACATTTTGACTCTTTCTAATAAAGTCGGCTTTTTGTTATTGCAAATTTCAGGCGAAAAGAAGAATAAATATGGAGGTCACAGCCGGCTCTGTTCTTTAGGGAGAGGTCCCCCAGAGATTTCTGGGAAATCAGCGGCTCCAAATATGCAGATTAGCTCATTGTAGCACACGAAATACACTTTCTCCTAATCCTCGGGGGGTTGAGATTTCTTAGCATTTCCCGGGGCAATCTGCTAAGGAATCGCTTACAGAAATGCTTCATCTTGAGGATTTGTCCTTTTCACAAGTAGAAAATGCTGATTGTATGGGAATGGTGAGAGATCTCGGATATAGCACCTGTCCTGCATGAAGGTTGCCATTTATCATTCGGTTTGCAGCCTCACCAGTTACTCCCTAGTAACTGGTGAGGTGCAGCGTGCCTCATGTCTCAGTAATAATTTCACCAGGTTATATTGCATTGTTGCGCGCCATTCTTGTTATGCAATGAATCCCTGCACTGGAAGGTAGTAAGAAAGCCACTTAGGGCCTATTAATGTATTTCATGTAGGTTTCAATGTGATTTCCCCGCAGAAATACAAGCATTCTGGCTTCCATTTTTTTTCAGCGGGAATCCGAGCTGCAGTTCATAGGGCACCGCTTTTTCCACCTGCCAATTAGAAATCTACCTGGTGGAAAAAACATTGACTTGCCCATTCTAGTCGTGGCAGGTGTCTTAGCACGAACTAGCCCCATTATTTGAAGCTAAAGCCACTTGTGGATAGGTGACATGTCAACTGCAAATCTGCAGCACAAATCTTAAGAGTCATCCTTTAGATGGAGTCATCACTAGGAGATTAAAGGGGTATTCCGGTTAGAAAAAGTTATCCTCTATCCACAGGAAAGGGGCATAACTATTAGATCGCTGGGACCCCCACTGATCACCGGGCCGGGCAACCCATACCCTGTGCAGCCCACCCTAAAATAATTGGAGTGGCTGGTCAGAATGCGCACCGCCGCTTCCTTCATTTCTGTTGGAGCCCCAGAGAAAGCCGAGCGCTGTACTCTGCTATTTCCAGCAGTTCCAAAGTGACTAGCGGCATGCTTTCCAACCAACCGTTCCATTTATTTCAGTGGGGAGGATGGTGGCTCCATGGGGTACGGGATCCTCGTTCTCGTGATCGGTGGGGAGCCCAGCAGTAGGACACCCAACCATCTAATAGTTATCCTGTATCCTGTGGATAGGGGATAACTTTTTCTAATTGGACTACCCCTTTAAATCAAGCACGATTTATTGTAGGGCTAGCTCAGCTGAATGTAATGATACCTTTCACTTTGCGATCCGTTAGTTCATTCGTATGCAGATGAGCAGGTAAGTGCACTGAGGGCGGGCCCAAACAACTTAAAGCACTCTTGTTTACTTCCACCTTCCTCTGCAAGCCCCTCCCTCTTCTTCTTGAGTGATAGGACCAGGTACCTGCTTGGTCATCTTGCCTGGCCCTGTCAATAAAGAAGGAGAAGGAAGGGCTAGCAGAGGGAGCAGGAGGAGCAAGGATCCACAAAATGGCTTGGGCACGCCCTTGGTGCACTTAACTGCTCATTTGCATATGGATTACAAGTTATTATTTTTTGTTGTTGTCACTTTCAAAGCTTTCTTTAGGGGCTGTCCACTCTTTTATTAGAAGGGTCTCCCAAAAATTAGATGATCGTATGGTGCTGCTGGGATCCCCAAAGATCAGCTGTAATTTGGTGGGGGAACCAGGCAGCAAGTGTTACAGGGGTATTCCCGTCTCATAAAGTAATGGCATATCCCAGCATATCGCTTTGTGATTCGTGAGGGTCCAGTCTGTGGGATCCCCAACGATTCTGAGAATGAAAGGTTATAGCGCCGCAGCCCTTCACCGTGTATTTTCTGGACAGCAGCACTCCAGGGCCGCAGCAGTGATTCTTATGAGGTCGCACCCCAAGTAATCGAAAAGTGATGACTTTATAAGTGATCATACTATGAGATGAGAATACTCTTTTAGTGTGGTGCGCTATTTTGTCCAGTAAAATGACCAACGCCATGACGAAAACCCAAGAGGCCCAGTTATAGTCAGTGGGCTCCATTGGCTGCCATCAGTGTCTATTATAGCGCAGGTGTGAATGCAGCCTAAATCCCGACACTCCCTGTAACTGGTTTCGTCAACACATGGAGACTGACCATACAGGTATGACTACTTCTCCTGTGTGAATGAGGGCCAGCTAGCCCCCCACATAGAGTTTATTTTTTTTACACATGGTTATGTAAATGGTCACCAGGGAAATTCTCCTAATCGCCCATCCTTCTGCTACCTTGAGACTTCAGGGTCCACTTTTAAAGAGGTTTTCTGAGATTTTTTTTTCCCCGGGGATAGGTCATCAGTATTTTTTCTACACCATGTGACAACATGTTCATTGATCACGTGGCTTAGGTGCAGCTCAGCCTCATTCAATTAAATGAGGTTGAGCTGCGATATCAAGCACGGCGACTATGCAATGTACGGCGCTGTGCTTGGTGAGCATGGAGAAGGCAGCAGCACTCACAGTAGCGCCAGTGCCTTCTCAACACAACTGACCGGCGGAGTTCCCAAGCGTCGGACCCCCACCGATCAGATGCTGATGACCTGTCCTCAAGATAGGTCATCGGTAAAAAAATAAAATAAAAAAATAAGAAAACCTTTTTTCATAGCTCCCTCATTGTTACCATCTTATTCTTCTTTTTTATTGTAATCATTAGGTTGTTTTTTTCTCCTCGGTGCGCACATGCTTCACTGAATATTTATTGGAAAATAAATTGAAATGAAACCCGTCCCCTGTATTAGAGGTATTCGCCTTAAAATTGAAAGGAACAAGCCTTTTCACATATTATGCATCCAGCGGTATTAAATGATTGGCAGGATTAGTTCAAGTAAATATATGCAGATTACATTTTGAGTAAAGTGTGGAGCGATCTTTTATGGGCTATAACCGTATTCATTAGAACATGGCAGAGGAGCGTAATCTGCCATGACGTTTTGCATAGCGCTTGTGGCTTCTTCCCTGGCTATCTGCAGTGTTACGCCATACAGTTTTACATAAGGACTTAGCAGTACTTCCATGTTAAAGGGGTTATCCCATGAATCATTTTCCTAAAATTCTTGAGCTGTTGGTTTAACATAATTTGCAGTGGTTTTTGCATACAAATATTGTCACGCTTCGGTGTGGGAGGGAAACACCACACCGAGAATAAGGGGGAACAGGGAATCAGGCCTGAGCGCTAGGGGATGAAGATGGACACTCCTAGTAAAACCCTAACCAAAATCCTGACTGACTACCAGTATGAACAGACCCCAGAGGTAGGTGAGTTCATACGCAGTAATACCTAGAGTCCTTTCTAGTCCTATAGGACCCTGGTACTAATGGCAGGGACGAGACTACCTGCTCCTCCAAAAGGAAGGACGAACAGGAGTTTCCTTCAGGCATAATATACAAACAATAGGGAAATGCAACACACAGAACCCAAACAAAATACAAAAAGGGAAAGGAAAGACTTAACTTCAAAGGAGCTATGGAAGCACCAGGAACTCCGCCGAGATCCACACACCAGCAATCTGAAACTGAAGCTATAAACCGCACAGCATTGTGGGAGAAGCAACAATAAATAAGGAAGGTTAAATGACCACATTTGTAACACCTGAAGCAAGGGGTGCGGCCATTACCAGAAACAACACAGACGCCTATTGATCCACAAGGAAAACCTGTCGTGTTGCCAGTCTCACCGATCTCCTGCCACCTGTCATGGAAACGTCCGTGACAAATATATTTTACATCATTTTTGCTTTCTCATGCCCCCCTTCCCTTTGGTGCTCCTGGGACAAGCTTTGGATAAAATCCGACTCCTTCCCCCTCTGGAAGCTGACAATGTAGTCTATTCTTAGTTTGCCTCTAAATGGTGTCTTCTATGCTGTATTTCCATGCTACTGCTTCTTCCCTACTTTAGTATTGCACTTTATGGGACTGGCAGCCGTATAAACCTTTACAAGTTTCAGGCTGCCACAACAACCGATTTTCACCATGCAGTTTTGCGAATGGGGGTCAGAAGGAGCCTCCTCCCTGTGTCTAACCACTGAGATGCTGTGGTCGCTATTGACTGTGGCATCTGAGGAGTTAAAGATTTTCTGTCAGAATGATCAACCCTATTAAACCAGGCCTACTGTGATAGGGTTTATCATGCTAATTAAAGGGGTTGTCCAGGCTTTTGATGACCTATCCTCAGGATAGGTCATCAATTTCAGATGGCGAGGGTTCGACACCCCCGCCAATCAGCTGTATGGGAAGACAGCGCTCACAGTGCACACGTGCCGTCTCCCTTCTCTCTTCCTGTCCGCTGCTTTGGTCTATGGCAAAGACATATTTGTATATTAGATGCAGAGATATATGCTTTTATATTCTTATTTGAATTAGCACTTTGGAGCACCAGTGGGCAGGGCTGAATCTTTGGAGCACTGTTTTTGTAATGCCCCTGTGCTCTTTCTAAGTATAGAAAATCACTCTACAATATGATACTGCTGTGTCAGTGTCTCAGGTTCAAATCCCAGGAGAGATGTCTACATTTATTTTTGCTTCAGTTAGTTATTTTTCTCCCTCATTTAACCCATAATAAAAGGCTATAGCCTTACTATTTTGAGAATAGTGGTTTTCTGTACTTAGAAAGCTAATATATATTACGTGTCTTGATAATCATATATTACGCCTGTAAATAAACCAGTAATATGTATTTTAGCTTTCTAAGCATAGAAAACGCACAAGGGCGTTACAAAAGCAGTGCATCAAGGATTCAGCCCTGCCCCCTGGTGCTCCAACATCTCATTTGCATATGGATAAAAATGCAGATACCTCTGCAGCTCTTTAACATACAGACAAAAGAAAGGTATTGTTTTAATGTGCATGATCAACCCTACCAGGCAGTATTCCTGGATTAATAGGCATGATCATGCTGACAGAACCTGTTCTACTGTCAAAAAAATCTGCAACATAATCCTCAGTAATTTACATGTAGATTTTGCAGCGAATTCCACCACACATGTTCTTCCCGATACATGTAGATGTGCCATTAAGGAAAGGATGAACTGATGAAAAGGTCCATTCTCTGTAGCCTCTAGATCCTGATTTTCGGTAGAGCTCCATTAGAATCAATCATTTCTAGCTCTATCACAAGATTTCAGAACATGTCATGTTGTAGACTTTGTGGTTATGTTTCTTTTTTTTTTTTTTCTTTTTCAGTCCTGGTCCCAACAAGGAGGTGGCCACTGCTGTGGATTTCCAAGGTCCAAAACGCAAGCTGTACAGTGCATTACCCGGGAGGCATTTCATTGTGGTAAAACCTTATCAACCTCAAGGAGAAGGCGAGATTCCTCTGCACAAGGGCGACAGGATAAGGGGTAAGATATATAAAGGGTTAACTCCTGGAAGACATTTTTCTTAACATTTGCATCTCAAGTAATTTTATCCATCAAACCATAGTGGAGCCAGCTTCCACCATAGTGCAGCGAAACCATGAGCAAACATGTCCTATTGTGCTGGTGTTGCCGTAATAGAAATCTGTGCTGTATGCACTGACTTCCTGATGAGCTTGCCCTTGTACACAGAAGCCAATCTGAACAGTCAGAGATGCAGTGTACAGCATGGGGAAGGATAGGGCAGCCATGGACTTCAGACTACCACTGGATATCGCAGCTAATCTGCAATCAATATCATTACCTTGCGGACCACAAAATTCCAGTAAGGATTTTGGATAAATGGGAACATTTTTGTTTTCTGGGATCTCCATTCCTAGTCTACCAAAGAAGTACCGTTCATTTTATGTGTCTGAACTATAAATATAATTATAGCAGACTGCAAAATACATACGGTCGTATGCATGAGTTCCAAGTGTGATGTCCCCTCCTTATCTGCAGTCCTTGGTAGCCGTTTGGCGCCGGTGGTGTTGTGGAGTGGGCCTGCTGTGTAACCTACACTCCCTGAAGTGTATGGTAGCCGTCATGGCACCTAACAGGTAGAATTTAGCGTATGAACCCGTCTAACAGAGATCGCCTTGACGCTCGGCAGACGGGCTCAAATAATTATCTCGCACTTATAGTGTAGCATTTGTTATTATTATGCAATTTTGTACTCTATATTGCAGTTAATTGTCGCATTGCATGTTTTTGTCTTTCCTTATCTATTCTGTCAACTCCAGAGCTCAAAACAAACATAGTGGGAAGTAAGATAAAGGACATCACAGCATACAGTACTGGCAGATACCACAGAAGAGCTACACCCCTAGCTTGTGAGAGAAATGCATCTAGCTGTTCAGCTAAATAGGGGAATAAATAGGCTGAAAAAGACATTAGGGATGCCCAAAAAAGACCTGTTCCTTCAGAGTTATGATTGTACAGAGCCATTATGCAATTTTTTTTTAAACTCAGGTACGTTTTAAGACATGACTAGAGATATCTGACAATCTAGAGATGCTCATCTGTAGATAAGATAGCTGCTTTGGAGTTTTTGTTCCTCATCAGTTCAGGGTAGATCCTGATTAAATGTATGATGTAGCTCTTGGAAGGTACTGGTTCTCCTGGCACTAATGGTCTAAAACATTTAGAGCGGCCGCCAGGTCTTGGGCCTTTCCATATCGTCCCCCTGTTCAATAGACCGTCATATACAACGGGTGCTGCTATGGACAGCAGAGCTGCTTGTCTTGTGTAATGAGTGCATTGGAAAGGAAATTAGAAAAGATGAAGCTTGATGTTTTTTTTTTCCCCAGTTTTTCGAGCAGATGGCTTTGGCAGATTAGGACTTTATTAATAAAATGAAGTGTAGTGTTTGATTAAGAGAACATCAGTAAAAGGAGGCAGCCCCTTTCAGGACGCCAGAATCAGCACAAGGCGTCTAACCGTTCGTGCGAAAATAAATGTTTTACCTAATATTACAGATTTCAAAGTTTCATTGATGATGTCGTCAGCAAATGAGTCATTCCACCAAAACCAACTGCCTATCCTTCAGTGCCAGAAAGACTAGGTGACCAAGCTTCACGTGCCAAGTTGTTACCTACAAAGCTGAAGGAGTTAACATTATATCGTTCAGACTTTATATCGTCCTACCAGCTCATTGCAGTATTTGTTTATTAAAGGGGTATTCCAGGAGTACAATATTGATGGTCACGACACTACTGGCAGCCTCCTCACAGCTCACCAAGCACAGCGCCATACATTGTATAGTGGATGTGCATGGTATTGCAGCCCAGACCCATTCACTTGAATATTACTGAGCTGCCCCTAGGTCTGGTGACTGGCCTAGGAAGAGGCCGTGGCACTTAGTGGCCTCTTTAAACAGCTGATCGACAGGGTTGTCGGGAGTCAGATCCCAACCAGATATTGATCATCCATATCAAAATCCCAGACAACCCCTTTAACCGGTATATACATTCCAGCACAGAACTATATGGAACACGTACATATGATAAATAGCTCCTATAAGAATATTTTAATCACTTCTCCCTTTGTGCAGAGACGTTAAAATTATTCCATTGTTTGAATTGGAAAACATGGCGGAACTGATTTGAAAAACCACCATCCATGCAACGATAATTAAGGTGATTAGTCCCAGTGATTAGCGTGCTGCAAGGCTTCCTACCAGATGACGTTATGCTGCAGGGAATGTCACTGCAAAAGAGAACGGACTTTGAAGCATGGATGGTATTCTGGTTAGCAGACCTCATGTTTGTCAACTACTACGCATGGTTAAGGCTTATGTGGTCTCGCTTTCACTGAAACCTATAAGAGCTGGAACGTGAGAATGGCCCAGGGCAATACCTGAATACATGAGGCTCATTAGGCCCTGTAAAAACTGGGTTCTCCTTCACTCAGGACCTCCCCACGCTTTCAATGGATGAAGAGTATGTTCTCATGTAGCTAATACAAAAAGTGAATATTCAGCCCAGATCTGCAATGCATTGCATGAAATCTGCAATAAAATCCCTAGAGGAAACGTGGATTTTACAGCCAGACTTTCTATGGCAAGTCCGCAATGTAGGCCTAAGGCCTCTTGCACACGAACGTGTGCGCCCCGTGCTGCGGCCCGCAATGCACGAACACCCACCGTGGGGCAGCCGCAGCAGATCGCGGACCCATTCACTTTAATGGGTCCGCGATCCGGCCGTTCCGCAAAAAGATAGGACATGTTCTATATTTTTGCGGAACGGAAGAATGGAATGAAACCATGGCCGAAAGGTTCATGGCCGAATTGCGGACCATATTTGCGGATCTGCAATACAGGGGCGCCGTTCCGTGTGCATTCCGCATCACGGATGCGGACCCATTCACTTCAATGGATCCGCAAATCCGGAGATGCAGAATGGTGCGGCACGGAAGCACTACGGAGTACTTCCGTGGAGTTTCGTCCCGTACTTACAATCCGCAAAAAGATAGAATATGTCCTATTTTTTTCCGGAACGGCCGGATCGCGGACCCATTAAAGTGAATGGGTCCGCGATCCGCTGCGGCTGCCTCATGGCAGGGTGTTCGTGTATTGTGGCCCACAATTTGCGGCCCACAGCACAGCCACGGGGCGTTCGTGTGCAAGAGGCCTAAGGAGGACCTGTCTGTTCTGCTGACATGTCTGTGTTAGTAAATAGTAACAATTCTGGAGCCTCTTTTTCTTTGAACTCTGAATTGTGCAGTTCCTCTGTTATTCCTCCTGAATATTTATGAATAAATTGACAACTGGTTGTTAACATTTCCCTTATTCAAGGGGTATGTCATACAGTCTGATGGTGTCAGCACTGATTGAGTGTCTAGGGACGCAGCCTGGGTTTTCTGAGATTTATTTATTTTCTTTTACTAATGACCTGATCAAATACTGATAGGTCATCAGTATTTGATCGGTGAGGGTCCAACACCCGGGACGTCTGCCGATCAGTTTTTTTGAGAAGGCACCAGCACTCACAGCTCACCAAGCACAGCGCCGGTCATTGTATAGTGGTCGTTCTTGGTATTGCAGCTCAACCCCATTCACTTGAATGAGGCTGAGCTGCTCCTAGGCCACATGAATGATGAACATGATGTCACTGGCCTAGGAAAAGCAGAGAGAAGGCCGTGGAGCTTACAGGATTGCCGCTGTCTTCTTGAAAGCTGATTGGTGGGGGTCCCGGGTGTCATACCCCACACTGATCCGATACTGATGACCAGTAAAAAAATATATCAGAAAACCCCTTTACCCCCAGTTGTCAGTTTATTCATACGTTTCTTGGAAGAATAAAGGAGGAACGGCACAACACAGAGTTGCAAATGAGTGAACTACAACTTTCTAATATTCTTTAAAAAAGGGGTTGTCTCACCTCAAACATCGGTGGCATACCACTAGCATATGCCACCAATTTCATATAGGTGTGGGTACCACCTCTTGAACTCTAGAATGGATTGCCCAAAGTTTTGAAGAACACACCACACATGCTTGTCCGCCCTCCATTAATTTCTATGGGAGAGGAAAGGAGAGAGCACCGCCCATACGCAGGCAATGCTCCATTCACTTCTGTGAAGCTGCCGGAAATAACCAAGCGAGCGCTCGGTTGGAAGGGAAGGAACAAAGTTGTTTGCATAAGGCTACTTTCACACTAGTGTTTTTTGCAGGTCTGTCATGGATCTGAAAAAACGCTTCCGTTACAATAATACAACTGCATGCATCCGTCATGAACGGATCCGGTTGTATTATTTCTTCTATAGCCATGACGGATCCATCATGAACACCATTGAAAGTCAATGGGCGACAAATCAGTTTTCTATTGTGTCAGAGAAAACGGATCTGTCTCCATTGACTTACATTGTGTGTCAGGATGGATCAGTTTCTGTCCGCGATGGGAACGCAGCCAAATAGAACAGAATGCATTAAGTGCATTCCATTTCGTTCAGTTCAGTTTTGTCCCCATTGACAATGAATGGGTCAAAACTGAAGCGTTTTCTTCCGCTATTGAGATCCTATGACGGATCTGAATAGCGGAAATGGAAAGCGCAAGT
Organism: Bufo gargarizans; assembly: GCF_014858855.1. Lineage (NCBI taxonomy): Eukaryota > Metazoa > Chordata > Amphibia > Anura > Bufonidae > Bufo > Bufo gargarizans. The sequence continues at coordinate 17,352,931 of NC_058089.1, forward strand.
GTGAAAGTAGCCTAAGCTGCACATAGCTCACATGAGCTTCCTTCTGCAACTCTACTCAGCCACTTACTGTCCAGGACCAACCTCCTTCCCCAGCTGCCTGACCAAAGATATGGCACGCTCTGCTGTGTGCTATAGCAGTTTAACTGAGAAGACTCCTTCAACAGGGGAAGTTAGAAGGGGATATATTGTCAGCTGCCAGAAGGGGAAGGAGACTGATTGTGTTCAGAGTTCATCCCCAGCCCAGATTAGCAGCAGCAAAGATACGACTTGGAAAAAATACATAACACCCACATACTGTTAAAATTAGCATGTGTAGCTGACCGCTATTAAAACAGCTATTAGCAGCCTTTCCTGCCTTTTGATAGCAGTTGATTGGGAGGAGCCTCTATAATTCCTCTTTATTAGGGCTCATTCAGACGGTTGTATGCTGTCCGCAAAAATTCGGATCTTTTTTTTTGCGGATTAGATGCTGTCCCATTCACTTCTATGGAGCCCTTTTCTTTCATGGCACGGCTCAGCAAAAAATGAAACATGTCCTATACTTGTCAGTAAAAATCAGGACATGGCCCTATTGAAGTCTATGGATCAGCAAAAAAAACGGAATGCAATCCCCTTTTTTTTTTTGCAGACAAGCTGAACTGTCCGCAAAAAAATGGATCCGCATTTTTACGGACAGCATATGGCCGTCTGAATGAGCCCTTAGGTTAGGGTTTTGGTTATTATTAATTTCTAAATTAGTGATCTGTATGGAAGTGTTCACTATTGGGCTACTTTCACACTAGCGTTCGGGGCTCCGCTTGTGAGTTCCGTTTGAAGGCTCTCACAAGCGGCCCCGAACGGATCCGTCCAGCCCTAATGCATTCTGAGTGGATGCGGATCCGCTCAGAATGCATCAGTCTGGCACCGTCTGTCCTCCGCTCAGCAGGCGGACACCCGAATGCTGCTTGCAGCGTTCGGGTGTCCGCCTGGCCGTGCGGAGGCAAACGGATCCGTCCAGAGTTACAATGGAAGTCAATGGGGGCAGATCCGTTCAAAGGTGACACAATATGGTGCATTTTTTAAACTGATCCGCCCCCCATTGACTTTCAATGTAAAGTCTGGACGGATCCGTCTGAATACAAATTGTACTTAGACTTTTTAAGTAAAATATAATGCAGACGGTTCCGTCTGAACGGATACCATCGTTTGCATTATAGGAGCGGATCCGTCTGTACAAATACCAGACGGATCCGCTCTGAATGCAAGTGTGAAAGTAGCCTTACCTGTACAGCTTTCCGTGGAAGCTGCTATTAATTAGCGTGGAGCTTGGATGTATAGCGCGCACCAGCTACCTAATTAGTGCCAGAACCTCCTGTATGAGCTCTATGTGACTTAATTAGCATGCAGTTTGCATGTGTTTTAATAGATACCATGATGCTCGCCAATTTATGTACATCCAGCGTATGTCTACATGATACACTCTGTATGTACAAAGGGCATCATTTATCAGCTACTGAACTAATTAAGGAAGCAACGTATGGAGTCATTAAAAAAGGGGTCATTTAAGTGGCTTTGCCTCCAGATGCCTTGTCTTTCTCGTCTTCACCCTGTGTGACCTGATCGTGCATCATAGTGGCAAGATAGATCATCAGTATCAGATTGGTGGAGGTCCAACTCTCAGCACCCCACCAATCGGCTATCTGAAAGGGCTGTGGGGCTCAGACAAGTGCTGCTCCTCTTTTTAGTATACCAAGCACAGCGCTCTGCATTTTATAGTGGCTGTGCTTGGTACTGCAGTTCAATCCCATTCCCTTGAATAAAACTGAGCTGCAGAAAGCTCATGTGACCTATGGACACAATGTCTAATGTCATAGGCTGGGGATGAGGCCTCAGCCTTTACCTGAACACAGCCACCTCCAACAGCTATTTAGTGGGGACTTTTGGAGACGGACCCTCACCGATCAGATATTGATAGCCTCACCTGAGGGGTAGGTCATCAATATTAATTCCCAGTAAACCCCTTTAAGAAACCATTGTAGAAAATATTCCTAGAACAGCTACTAAGTAAATGTTCTCTGGCGCACCGGTGGATATAGTTGTATTCTTTTTAGTAACCTGAGTTTTTTTAATTTTTTATTCTGATTGCAGTTTTAAGCATTGGAGAAGGAGGATTCTGGGAAGGAAATGCCAGGGGCCACGTTGGATGGTTTCCTGCAGAATGTGTGGAAGAAGTTCAGCCCAAGCCAAGTGAAGGGCGACAAGGTAAGACCGTCCTGGAATTACCAGTGGGAGCATAACCATGGTGTATATTGCGGTTTTATGGTTCTTCTGTGGTGGTCAATGCACCTTTACCTGCATCCTAATCTGTATTGTCGACATTGTACGCATCAGACATATCAAGAAATTGCATTTTTTTTTTTTTCCTCTGGTAATCATTTTTTGTCACTAAATCTGTAGTAATGAAGACTGGTGCACATGGGCATCAGTTTAAAGGCTATGGACACCTTCAAGGACATTTTTGCACGATTACATGCTACTCATTTTGGGCTAAAAATAATTTTATTAATTGATTTAAATGTTCAGCCCTTTCCAAGTTACAAGGGTTAATAATCCGTTTCTCTGCAAGCTGTCAGTCTGTTTTCTTTCAATCCCGTCATCTGAGGGCTCATATGTAGCTCTTATCTCTGATCTGACCTCATAAAAACTAATTTAAGCCATTTTTGTAACAGTATGATAAAAAATGAGCTATAATGAGTGTTCGAGGTCAGGAGATCAGTTAACATGAACCCTCAGATGACGACATTTAAAGAAAATAAGATGGCAGCTTGCAAACAGACAGATTTTTTTTAACCCTTGCATCTCAGAAGTGGCTGAACGCTTTAAAACAAAAAAACAATAAAAAAAAAAAATTTTAGACCAAAATGAGTAAAATATAGTCATTAATCATTAATAAAATTGCCTGTAGGATTTGATTACACCATGCCATATTGGGAAAACATCTGAAAGGGTCTGGAGCCAGAAAACCTTTTCAATGTACACACAAAATGCTGCCCTACGCTATGCCCAAACTACCACCCCCTTAAAGGGGTTTTCTGAGATTTTGATATTGATGACCTATCCTCGGAATAGGTCATCAGTATCTGATCGTTGGGAGTCGGACACCCCCACAGATCAGCTTTTTTGAGAAGGCACCAGCACTCCTGTGAGTGCCGCGGCCTTCTTACAGCTTACCAAGCGCACCGGCGTACATTGTATCGCAGCTGAGCTTGGTATCGCGCTCAGTCCCATAGAAGTGAGCACAGCCGCTTTACAGTGTACGTTGCTGTGCTTGGTAAATCTCAGAAAACCCCTTTAAGATCTTTCGAAGGGCGTGCACTGTTGGAACTGTACACATTCGTGGCTGGATTGTATTTGATGCGCTTATTTAGTCTCTGGTGATCATTGTCCTATATAACATGGTATGGTTTGTGGGAATGTATAGCCGGGGTGTTATTTTTAGAAGATGCATATATTTCTGTGCCATTGTCATGTGAGGGAGGCGTTGGAAAAGGTGTGCAGGAATCTAATGTATGTTAACGAATGTGTGACATCAGTGAAGAAGCAGAGACTAATATCAGGGTACCTACCGGATATGTAGAAGCCAGAGATCTCTGCTGAGGCGTGTGGTATGTCAGACCCAGTATGTGTAAACTCATTGGCATGATGCTTATGAACGTTTTCCATATTCAGAATGTATTTCAACCAGCTCATGTGAAAAACATCTGCGAGGCTTTCCCACCTCATCTGGGCAGGCCCCTGGGACTCCCGGGCACGCCAAGCCTTTGTGGTTGTTCTTCTTTGAAATGAATGTCAGCTATGGAAAGTGCAAAGTGGTTTCCTTTTTTAGATTTGTAGGACCCTGCTGCGGTATTTTTGATGGGAAAAACCCTTTAATTAGTACCTTTCCACAGATTTAATGCACATTTCACAGTATTGGGGGGGGGGGGGGGCGGTGATTACAATGGCCTTCACAATTCCCAGGATGCAGAATAAGGGAGAAGGAGCTGGAGCTGCCAAAGGTTCCTATTGGGGAGCGACTCTTCATTTTGCAAGGGCAATTCTAGTGCCTGACGAACCCGCAGAAAGGATTGTCTACTTGGAATGCAAACCGTACATATGCTGAGGATGGAGTGCGAGGGAAGGGGGCGTGAAAGCATCCGGAGTGCCAAGAAAAGGGGGCGATGCTGCCAGTGACATAGAAAGGTGGAGATAGAAAAAAACATCTATATGAAATTTGTATATCTTTTATCAACATGTTCTGCTGAACCCTCACCTTCCTAACCCCCCCCCCCCCCCCTCATACACATGCACACTTTTTTTTTACTCTATCGTCCAGGATTGCTAAGGAAAATTCCCAAAACGCGGGGTCATTTCCCTGCCATTATTTCCCTGTTACCAGCCCTCGTCCTTGTTTGTGCTGCGCATGTAATTAACCTACATAGACGACGGTCTTCCTGTAGGCGCTGTGCATTATTTAGAAGATCTGAGTTGGATGAGAGTTGAAAGCGTAGGGGGCAACGGGACCTTCTGACTCAGGAATCTGCGCCGTGCAAACGGCTTGTTATCAAGGACGATGTTAATAGGCTCTCGCATGTCCTAAAGGCTTTTGTGCACCCGCGATCCAACACTTGAAGTATTTCATAGTCAGAGGACAGAACGGGTAGAACGAGATGCAAGGGGGTGGGGGGATATTTGCAGAATGGCCAGATCACTTGTGCTGATGCAGCAGCTCCTAACTGTGGCCTGGGGGATATATGGCTTAAGAGCTCATGAAATCCTTCAGAATATGGGTAGGAGCATAGAACAGATAGTATCATTATACCGTGCATGCTGTCACTTGTAGTCCTACACCATGTTTGCTTTTGGAAACCTACAGCATGAAAACACATACACGGTTCTTAGTCATTGTTCCTATAGGCCTGCACAACAAATCGAGAGTGGATGTAGACTTCAATTTAGGCTTTCCTTCTAACACAGCGCCACCCCTGCCCCACTCCTTTTATGATGGCGAACTCAGATGCGGCCATCATAAGTACCAAGGCAGAAGCTACTTTCATCACTGAACAGTCATTGCCATTAATGGCCGCATTAGAGTTCACAGGAGAGCTGAGGAGCACCTACTGCCATCATGCATGGTGTGGAGACACACAGGACTAACCCCAGATGTCATGAAGTTGAGCACCAATAGCTCTCATGCCTGTTCCCATCTGGTATTCGTGGAGGGAATATTGATCTTTGGTATGTCCAGGACATGATAGAACCAGTCCTACTGCCTTTACTGACTCACTGACCGTGCTACACAACATGCTCTCCAGGGTCTCCAGCAACGCCATTGCTGGATCTCTCCCCCATTGAGAATGTTCGGGTCTGGAATGGGGCGACAGATCTCCCATGCACCGCAGCCAAGCCAAGTGGAAAGAGCTTGGAATGACAACAGGAGGATCCAGCATCTGTATGACCGTCACCATGCCAAAGGGGGCAGCCTGGATCACAGCAAGGGGAGATGCCACCCAGTATTAATGTGACCTTGCCTCATTATATACCCTGCTGAAGAACCCAAAATAAAGGGGGCACCACCTTGCGTGACCAGTGACCAAGCTCCACCAGCAATGTATACTTTGTCAGTGTCAGCTCATTCACATTAAAGGGGTATTCCCATCTCAGACTTTGATGGGTCCACTCCTATCTACATGCGCGGCCAGCCTCTGTTCACTGCTGTGGGAGTTCTGAAAATAGGTAAGTGACTGGAGAGCACGCCTTGCACGCAGGGTGCGCTCTCCTTCACTTCAGGGTCTCATTCTTGAGATAGGTATACTTCTGGGACCTGCCCCTATCTGACATTGATGGTAATTTGCCATCAGCGTCTGATATGGGAATGCCCCTTTACAGTTTCCAGGTGTACTTTTTTTTATTTTCTGTCAGTGTACATTGAGAACTATGGCTTGCAGAATGAACGCCATATTTATAGGTCATAGAAGTCGTGTAAAGTGGATGAGATGGAGCATGACTGACTTTCCTCCAAAAAAATCTTTCATTTTGAAGAAATCTCATGAGGAAGGGGGTCCACGCTAAGTTTTGGTAAAGGGCCCGTCTGTGCACTCCCCTGCATGTGAGCATTAGAACTGGAGCAATGGTAGTAGGCGGCCTGGTCTGAAAAATCACGTTATCTTCAACATCATGTGGACGGCCGGGTGCATGTCACTTACCTGGTAAGAGGATGCACTGTGGGAAGAAGGAAATCCGTCACGGCAGTGTGAGCTCCTGGGCTGCTTTCTATAGCCTCTAGAACAGGGATGCTCAACCTGCGGCCCTCCAGCTGTTGTAAAACTACAACTCCCATCATGGCCTGCTGTAGGCTGATAGCTGTAGACTGTCCGAGCATGCTGGGAGTTGCAGTTTTGCAACAGCTGGAGGGCCGCAGGTTGAGCATCCCTGCCCTAGAACGTCACACCAGCTGCACTGAGCTGCCATGGATGGCTCACAACTCTGCAGTGGGACACAGCGTCCTGCATACAAGTTGTCCCCCTAGTGGTGGCTAAAAGCAACTAAGATTTTTAGCGCATGTGCAGAGGAAGAGTACAATGTTCTGTAGTAATGAGACAGAGGGAGCCTGTAATGTAAAGACAGGAGCACTGAATGCCAGTTACATGGCATGTCCTGCAGTATTATAGGGCCATGCCCTGTGTGCACATGGACGGGCATCTTCCTGTTTTCTGCTCTGGTATTTAGATGTGGATTTCACTCTCCCTATAGGTTAATGCCATGTATAATTAAATTAAAAAGCGGCAGTGTAATTGTGTTTGCCGGGCAGAACTAAGCTGATTTGCTCTTGTAGTAATTAGCGCGCTGAGGGTATTATTGCCATATGTCTGCAAACTGAATCAATGTGCAATCAATAGACTAATAACCGGGGCCCGTGTGAAATCCTGCAGCCTCCTATATTAGGAGAAATGCACAGAACTGAAACCAGCTCACATATGACATGTTGTATGCTTGTTCATTAACAGGAACATTTTCCTCTGGGGCTCCAGCGTCTGCTCTGCCTTTACTGTGTCAGTTTGCACTTCACCTTCTGGCATTCCATTGTTCAACCAGCAATTTTGTGTTGATCCTATGCAACTTTAAATGCATCAAATGAGATTTGTTGGCACTTTGTTCTCCTATAGTATATAAGAGTAGGTATATACTATGTGTTCTCCCAGTGTATATCACACTAGTTATATACTGCGTGTTCTTCTATCGTATATCGCATTTGGTATATACTGCGTGTTCTCCTATTGTATATCACACTATGTATATACTGCATGTTCTCCTATTGTATATCACACTAGGTATATACTGTGTGTTCTCCTATTGTATATCACACTCGGTATATACTGCATGTCCTATTGTATATCACACTAGGTATATACTGCGTGTTCTCCTATTGTATATGTCACGGCTGAGGATGGGGAAAACCCTCAGCTGTGCCATGCCAGAAGATGTTAAGCACTGCTTGGCCAGGACGACAGTATTAGGGAGCAGGTCACCTCCTACCGCGTCCCTAAACTGACCCTGACTCCTAATCATATGAGTCAACCCTGAAGGTGGGAGGACTCGTACACCGGATGCCTTGGGGTCCCTGCTAGCCCTCAGGATTGCCCTGGAACAAGGAGCAGGGTAAGACGACCTGTTCTTCCTAGGCATGGAGGAACAGGAGTCTCACTAGCCAAGCTACAAAGGGAAGAGGACAAAAACGGCCTATGGATATGGCAGGAGGCTGAAAAGCACTTCCACACCTACCTGCCACAGACAGGATCCCGTGCAATACAGCAAGTGTCCACACCCAAACACCAGTGGACACAGCACACACACAAACACACAGGAACCCCCAGATCCATAGGTGCATAACATTACAAAGGAAAACATCAAGTGGACATCAACATAAACCTAAGGGTCACAGTTAGTTTATGACCACAAGGGTGGCCCCCACTGGCAGATGGAATAATTAGGAGGGTGTCTCCAGCAAAGCATGGCTGAAGAACCCCTCAGCAACTGAAATCCAAAGAGGCTTTATAGCCCAAAGTGGCAACACCCACACAGACACACAAGGAGAGGGAATTAACCCTTCCAAGACTAACCAGGGAAGTGAAACCACTTAAAGGGGAAGTGTCCAAATGCACAACACACTGCCTCTTTTACCGCAGGCAACGACATGGGTGGCAACCATGTCCTGGGAGTCAGCCAGAAGGCCGAGACACTGCCACCACATGTACATAAACCAAACGTTGCCACGGACAGCCACAGTGAAGGGAAATGTCACAGTGCACACCTAACATAAGACCTCATGCACACCAGACATACAAAGTGCATACATAAACACACAAGCCAAGTGCAACCGCATGCACAACATAGCAAGCTGCAAGGATACAGCTCAGGCTGCTATGCTGCCACATAAATACTGTTGCCAGCGGCAACCACAGGTGAGGCAAATACCACAGCCCTCACCTGTGATTGACAACCAGACCAAACCGCTGACAACCGCATGCGGTTCAGGAGTCATGACCATGGCCGTGACAGTATATCACACTATGTATATACTGCATGTTCTCCTATTGTATATCCCACTAGGTATATACTGCATGTCCTATTGTATATCACACTAGGTATATACTGCGTGTTCTCCTATTGTCTATTGCATTAGGTATATACTGCGTGTTCTCCTATCGTATATCACACTAGGTATATACTGCGCATTCTCCTATTGTACATCACACTCTGTATATAGTATATCGCACTAGGTATATGCTGCGTGTTCTATTGTATATCGCACTAGGTTTATAGTATATCACACTCGGTATATACTGCGTGTTCTTCTATTGTATTTCACACTCGGTATATAGTATATCACACTAGGTATATATTCAATATATGAGAGAGAATCTAAATCGCACATCCTCATACTATGCTTTTGATATAACAACTGTTTTAAATTACAGCAAGATAAAACATGGCTCTACAGCACTATTATCAATCTATTGCTATGCACTATTAGGAGGCATTAGTATACAGTTTGATCAAAGAGCATAGGCCCACTTACCACGACAAGGTTGCCTCTTCAAGTGGGGACCTACTCTAACTTTGGCGCAGCACTGTGCGGCGACTATCATGCCCCCACACCGCTCCAGCAGGCAATGGGACCCAGCAGCTAGGTATATACTGCGTGTTCTCCTATTGTATATCACACTAGGTATATACTGTGTGTTCTCCTATTGTATATCACACTAGGTATATACTGCATGTCCTATTGTATATCACACTCGGTATATACTGCGTGTTCTCCTATTGTATATCACACTAGGTATATACTGTGTGTTCTCCTGTTGTATATCACACTAGGTATATACTGCATGTCCTATTGTATATCACACTCTGTATATACTGTGTGTTCTCCTATTGTATATCACACTCTGTATATACTGCTTGTTATCCTATTGTATATCACACTCGGTATATACTGCATGTTCTCCTATTGTATATCACAGTAGGTATATACTGTGTGTTCTCCTAATGTATATCACACTCGGTATATACTGCATGTTCTCCTAATGTATATCACACTCGGTATATACTGCATGTTCTCCTAATGTATATCACACTCGGTATATACTGCATGTTCTCCTATTGTATATCACACTCGGTATATACTGCATGTTCTCCTATTGTATATCACACTAGGTATATACTGCATGTCCTATTGTATATCACACTATGTATATACTGTGTGTTCTCCTATTGTATATCACACTCGGTATATACTGCTTGTTCTCCTATTGTATATCACACTCGGTATATACTGCATGTTCTCCTATTGTATATCACACTAGGTATATACTGTGTGTTCTCCTAATGTATATCACACTATGTATATACTGCGTGTTCTCCTATTGTATATTGCATTAGGTATATTCTGTGTGTTCTATTGTATATCGCATTAGGTATATACTGCGTGTTCTCCTATTGTATATCACACTATGTATATACTGCATGTTCTCCTATTGTATATCGCATTAGGTATATACTGTGTGTTCTCCTATTGTATATCGCATTAGGTATATACTATGTGTTCTCCTATGGTATATCACACTCTGTATATACTGTGTGTTCTCCTATTGTATATCACACTAGGTATATACTGCGCGTTCTCCTATTGTAAATCACATTCGGTATATAGTATATCGCACTAGGTATATGCTGCGTGTTCTATTGTATATTACACTAGGTATATAGTATATCACACTCGGTATATACTGCGTGTTCTCCTATTGTATATCACACTATGTATATACTGCATGTCCTATTGTATATCAGACTAGGTATATACTGCGTGTTCTCCTATTGTATATCACACTAGGTATATACTGCATGTCCTATTGTATATCACACTATGTATATACTGCATGTTCTATTGTTTATCACACTATGTATATACTGCGTGTTCTATTGTATATCACACTCAGTATATACTGCGTGTTCTCCTATTATATATCACACTCGGTATATACTGCGTGTTCTCCTATTGTATATCGTACTAGGTATATACTGCATGTCCTATTGTATATCACACTAGGTATATACTGCATGTCCTATTGTATATCACACTCTGTATATACTGTGTGTTCACCTGTCGTATATCACACTTGGTATATACTTTGTGTTCTGCTGTTTATATATCACACTCGGTATATACTGAGTGTTCTCCTATTGTATATCACACTCGGTATATATTGCTCAGTGATGTCTTGATATCAGCACAAATTACGTACACAGTTATAATGTATGATTTTCTGTGCCTATGACTTTCTACATTTTGAAAATATATAATATTATTTCAAAGCACACATTCACTAAGTTCCTTCAATCTATCAATTAACACATGATGAGTTGTAGCTATCACTCAGCGTGAACCCCCATGATTAATTTGGCGCAGCTTGTGACTGTCCGTTCTAAATTTATTCTATTACAAAACTTTACCAAATGCGGAGAAGTACTTCAGTCTTAAGAGTTATCTGAATGGTTAGTACTTTGTATTGGTTCAGTTGTAATGTGCAGTGAAGTGCATTCTACTTTTTGTCCACTAGATGGCAGTGTTTAAATTCAAAACAATATGCAATGCAACAAAACAATCCAGGATGTGTGGTCACCGTAGTTGTCGGCTGTACAGTCTGTCTACATTGTTTTGATGATTGATTTTAGCATTGCCTCCTGGGGTTTGCATTTTTTAAAGGATTTTTTTTCAACAAGCTGTCACCCCAATCCTTTCCCACAGAAAATACCTTGGTATATGGATGCATTCATGCATAAATGCAACACTAGGGGGCAGATGAAAGAGGCCTCTGATGTGCTGCCATGAGATTTTAATATCCATCTTCATTTGTTAGGACTTGATCTTGTCTTCAAACAGTTGTTTATGGCCGAATATCAAATCCTGAAGATGAAGGTAAATGGAGCTTAGTCGAGGGGGTTTAGTATAGGTAATGTTGCCGGATGTGCCCCTTCCCCCTTTACTGTATGTATAGAACACCACCTCATTGTGCTAAGAAATCACACCAGTCTTAAAGGAGTTTTCTATAGGTCATCAGTATCTGATTGGTGGAGGTCCGACTCCTTGCATCCCCACCCATCAGCTGCTTGAAGAGGCCATAGCCTCCATGCAGCTTTCCGTAGGCCAGTGGCATCACGTTTACTGGTCACATGGCCTAGGCACAGCTCAGTCCCATTCAAGGGAATGGGGCTGAGCGGCAGTACCAAGCACAGCCGCTATACAATGGATGTGCTTGGTGAGCTGCAAAGAGGCCGCAGCCATCTCAACTAGCTGATCGGCAGGGGTCCCAGGAGTCGGACCTCCACCAATCAGATATTGATGGCCTGTCCTCAGGATAGGTCATCAGTTTCAAACACTTGAAAAAATCCTTTAATGACCGGGCAATTTTCCATTATTTCATTTTCATATTGTCATATATCTTCTATATAAAAAGAATCTTCATATAAAAGAGAGGATAAAAAAAAGATAAAAATTATATTATCCTTCAGGCGGACATAAACACGCCTCTAAGTTCTTTTTATCGGGTATCTTAATTTGATTTGTGCAAGCAGTGAAACAAAGGGACAATTGTATATGCAAAAATATATAATCGTTTATTATTATAAAAACAAAGAATATAAAAACAATACAATTGCAAAACAAATGATGAAGTTACAAAATAACACCCAAAATGTACCACACGGTGGTGTTAACACACCCCTATCTGATCAGCACAGTGTGATTTAGTGATTTATGACAACCAGTGTCATACTTTTAACAAACAGACTCATATACCAAGAGAAACTTAGGATCTTCTGTTTATCAAACAGGCTATAAAAATAAAACGTTATCCCTTGACTCTGTTTTTTTATGACCAATCAAAAATATATGATATAAATATAATAAAATATTCAGCTCGGCAATCAGACTAAGGAAAATAACTTTCCAAGGGTTTAGTCCTCTTTTCAAATGATGTCAGATCTTCCATTAACAATATGCATCTTTGTTAAGAGAATAATCAGCATTATGGAGGCACCTAACACTATATATTCCCACAGTATGGGAACTCTTGGCTATATACCGAGAGAAATATCTTATTAATATCACGAGTATAAAACAAAATATACGTTACCGGGTCAAAGGTAGACAGCGTTCAGATGGGACCAGTTCTGAAGAACTTTCCTAGTAATCCAAAAAATAATCCAAGTTTCTTCTGGTAAAGTTTTTCTTTTTGATTGAATGAATGGATGGATGGATGGATCAATGGATATATGGATCTATATGGATTTTTGGATCTCTCTCTCTAATTTCCTGGCTGTTCCGCACACGAATAATTATTCCCCCCCTTATTTGAGAATCATCCCCTTTAGATTAGGGATTCCCAATCAGGTAAGGTGGGTGTACTTGCATGCTAATAACACCATGATGTCACATCAACTCCTAATATGGTCTAGAACAAATAATGAAATAATATAATATTGTCCATCTGCCTCCAGATGGCACTGCGGTACTGCAGATGAACATCACAACTTTTAAGCATTAAAATTAAATATCTAATAATACGTTCTCATGACCTGCTTGACCTTCTTAATATAAATCATTGAGGAAGGTCTTTTCCTGACACTTTTATTACCTATATCCTGGACTTGTTGGAGTTGGCTGTCTTCTCCTATCTTTTTTAAATATAGGTTGACTTGATTAAAATTTTATATAACGGCTTTGATGGTTGGCATCGGAACTTGTACATTTCACTTATCTACATCCATGAATAACTATTGTTTTGAAATAACATTTACTCTTCTCAGAAATCCAATTAACATAAACTTACTTCAATGTTTCTGTACCTTCTAAATGATAAATACATGGTATACCATATATATATATATATATATATATATATATATATATATATATATAAATCGATACATTGTTACACATAGATAACACATTATATGAATTATTGATTAACATATGTTGTAAACTAAATATACCATACAGAGATATATATATATATATAATATAATTATGAATATATAAATTGAACCTCATACAGCAGGTGTGCCTCAAGGATATCAATCCTTATCAAGTCATTGCTTATCCACAAAATAACCTTGTTCCCTCCAGACAGACATGTCTTAGGAAGTTGGTATACCCCCCCTTGATAAAGCCATATCTTTAGCAATAACTTTTAAATACAATGTCCGTTTATGTTCACAATTATTTTTATAAACTGAACTTGCCATGAACTCATCTTGGCTTCCTCAGCCACATAATAGAACTTTGGTTCAGGCTGATTTTATTCTTAAAGGCAATGAGATGAGCATTCATTTTGATTATAATGTCATTAGATAATATTGTATACGTATAAAAATGCACAACAATATGTTTCTCTCACCCTTCTCAGAGTCATCATTTATTTATTTTTTTGTTCATATAGCCATATATGTGAGGGCTTGTTTTTACAGTTTTACTTTCTGATGGCACTATTGACTGTTGCATACAATGTAGTGGAAGCGGGGGTAAAATTCCAAATGGGCTAGAATAAAAAAAAACACAATTCTGCCAGAGTTTTATCAGTTTTGTTTTTACAGCGTTTGCTATGCGGTAAAACTGACCTGTTATTTTCATTCTCTGGGACACTGCAAGTACAATGGTACCACATGTTTAGTTTTTGCATCACTATACAGAATTCTTACCCCCATAACTTTTTTTTATTTTTATGTGTACGGAGCTGTGTGAGGGCTAATTTTTTAGGGGGCGATCTGTAGTTTTCATTGATACAATTTTGGGGTCTGTATGACATTTTGATCACTTTGTATTCATTTTTTTGAGGAGGTGAGGCGAATCATCAATTTTTTTCTGCCGTATGGGATAAATATTTTATTTTTTAATAGTACGGGAATTTTTGCCCATGGCGATACCATTTATGTCTATTTTCTAAAAAAAAATGTATGTACTTTTATTTTAATTTGGGGGAAAAGGGGTTGAATTGTGTTTTTTTTTTCAAATTTTTTTTACTTTTAAAAACTTTTTTTTCTTTTTTTCTTTCTTTTTTTTTCTTTCTTTTTACACTTTTTAATAGTTCCCCTAGGGAACATCATTTAGATTGCTTTTCTCATAGACTCCAATGCATTAGCACTGGAACCTATTAGAATTATACTAATGGGGTAATTTATCAAACTGGTGGAAAGTAGAACTGGCTTAGTTGCCCTTAGCAACCAATCAGATTCCTCCCATCTATTTTCCAAAGGAGCTGTCCAAAATGAATGGAATCTGATTGGTTGCTATGGGCAACTAAGCCAGTTCTACTTCACACCAGTTTGATAAATGACCCCATAAGTTCCTATAGAGCTAGACAAGCTGTCCATAGGCAGTAATGTGCGGCAGCCCTGTACCATTCCTGAGGACTGCAGCACACTACACGTGGTTCCCTCGATCCTCACCAGGGGGAGCTGGAGCATGCGCTCCTGGTTTTTATCTTCCCAGATACCGTGTTTACATTTCACCGTGGCATCTGAAGGGTTAAAAATCTTCGATCAGCGTTACCACCGGTCATAGACATTAGCCCCACAACTTAGCCACATTTTTTATGTTTGGGTCCCTGTTATATCTCTGCCAAATATCTGGGCTTCTCCTGGTTCCCCGCATTGTCTGTTTTGGGGCAGTGGGGGGCTAGGACTCCAGGACTTGTTGTGTTCTATGTTTAGATGGTAGAGAACTGTACAGTATTACGCTCTTGTCCAGTGGTCGGTCATGCTGGGGGTTGTAGTGTTCTATGTACTGTATAGTGTATAATACAATTGTATTGCGGTCATTTTCAGTGGTCAATCATGCTGAGGGTTGGAGTGTACTATGTTTAGATGATATAGAACTGTGTTATAGTCCTGTGCAGTGGTCGGTCATGCTGGGGGTTTTAGTGTTCTAGGTATACAGTATAATAGAATTGTATTGCAATCATGTCCAGTGGTCGGTCATGCTGGGGGTTGTAGTGTTCTATGTATACAGTATAATAGAATTGTATTGCAGTCATGTCTAGTGGTCGGTCATGTTGGAAGTTGAAGTGTTATATCTATAGAGTATAATAGAATTGCAGTGTGGTCATGCACAGTTTTTGTGGATGTTGGAGGTTGTAGTGTTTTATGCATAGAGTATAGTAAAATTGTATTGTGGTATTGTCTAGTGGTCAGGTGAAGTTGGGGGTTGTATGATAGAATTGGATTATGGTTTTGTTGAGTTGTCTGACCAAGGTGGGGGTTGTAGTAGTACAATAGAAGCGTTTTATGATTTCTGCTGGTCAGATCATACAGGGAGCCATGTTCTGGGTCTGTATATGTTCTTGATGGAATAGATTCAGCCATCCAGCAGACAATACTCCAGCCCATTACATTCACATATTGGCAGTGATTCATAGTGCATCCCATTACAGTCTGTAGTCAGTGTTTCATCTGTAGTTTAGGAGGATAATTTTAGTGTAATTGACCAGCGATTCTGAAAATTATCCATGTATTTTAAAAGAAAATTACAGGTTGGAAAATGCAAAATGCATCAGAATATGCGCTTTTATTATGCTTACACCAATCGCACAGAAACAACTGCAGGTCGTTTACTGAAAAAATGTAGAAGCCGATCACAAAAGCCAATTGTCCTCACTTTGTGATGTCGGAATCAGAAATCACAACCCTTTTGGTGCTGTTATTATTTGATATTTTGGCAAAAATAGGAAATCTCACAAGATGCTTCAAGGGTTCTTACCGTATTGCGAGTCCCTATTTTAAAATCAAAATCAAATCGCAAAAACAGGTATCAAATTTGCAACACTTGGATCGGCAACAAAATTAGACACTTAAAGAGGTAGTCTAGAATTTTGTTATTGATGCCCTATGGCCATCATTATTTATGGGATATTTGGGTTGTTACAAATTATCCCCTATCCACAGGGACCTACCGCTGGGACCCCCACAATCACGAGAACAGGGGCCCTGCAGCCTCCCTGAAATAAACAGAACTGCTGGTTTGTCATGCGTGCGGCCACTCTATTCATCTCTATGGGAATTCCGTAGATAGAGGAGCCCATGTGCGACCAGCCACACTGTTCATTTCAGGGGGGTACAGGGCCCCCAGTCCCGTGATCAGTGGGGGTCCCAGCGGTAGAACCCCCAACAATCTAATAGTTATCCCCTATCCACATAACTTCTAACAACCAGAACACCCCTTTAATAGCGCACCCTAAGTGCCATAGAAGTGAATGGAAGGGTCAGATTGCCCCAGCGAGCCTGTAAGTAAATGATAGATGCTGGTCGTGGGATAAAGGGAGCTGTCCAGCATTTCAGGAATCACTTGATGTGATTGTATCCAGTCCATCGTCCAAGTGCAATTACATCTTGGTGAAGAGCTGTCAGCAGCCAATGTGATTGGTTAAAGGAGTTTTCCAAGCGTCAGATATTCATGACCTATCCTCAATCAGATGTTTGAAGGGGTATCTTTATTGTAGCATACCAGGCACAGCGCCATACATTGTATAGCGGCTGTGTTTTGCTATTGCAGTTTTTAGGTATTCACTCAAATGTTACGACGCTCCAGGTAGACGTGAGGTCACAGCAATTGTCCAAGCGCTGGGGTCCTTCCAACAGCTGATTGTTGGGGTTGTCAAGAATTGTACCCCTGTATCCCTTTCAAGTAACCTCTGAAACTCCTTTACCAGCATGTCTCATGTACATATATATATATATATATATATATATATATATCTCAACATCTCAGGCGGAGTGTCCTTTCTGCTACAGCTCTTTCCATGTCACTGTCAGTAGATACAGCTGGTGGCAGCTGAAGGATGTAACTGAGCACGTGCGACCACCTCGGCGATGTGGACAGAGAAATAAGGGAAAGTACAAACAGCAGGGGGTACAGATACATTTTATTGACTAGCTCAGTGTTCATACACCCCAGAAATGTCAGCCTCTTGTGGCCAGTGTGAAAACTTTTTCTTTTTTTTTTTCTGTATACATAATAAAAAAAATGTATGATGAAATCCTGACTCAGTCTGTCCTTTTGATTCCCTTTATTCAGCGCATATTGCTGCACACTTCGCAGTTTCCTTTCCCTCGTAACTTGTAGGTAACGCTGCAGCTCAACTGACAAAGATCCGATGTCGGCAGGATGAATTATTGTGCTGTGCATGTGGCGGCCTATATTATTATTATTTTTGTAGGGTTTCTGATTGAAAAGTCGGTTCCTTTCTATGTGCGCTGATGGCATCTCGGTCCCATAATAAGGCGCAATCAGAAGGTTTTTCAGGTGTAATTGGAGAATGGGCTCTGCAGGTGCGCCATAAATTAGATATTCCTTTAGAGTTTCTTAAAAGATGTGCGAGTGGCGTCAGTTCTGCTTGAATGGCTGCTTGAGGCGCGAGTTCTGTTCCACCAGGAATAATCCTGTTCAGGAGATGTCTAGAAGTGGCTTTCAATGGATCTGAAATGCGCCTCTTGATCGCACTCCCTCTGAGATCGTCTACCTTATTAAAAAATACAAACACCGTGATTTGCTTAAAGGGCACCTCTTTTGCCCAGGAGGCGGCCATTTTTTTGGGCTGTACCGTTTTTTCTGCTCACTGTAAATTGGATATTTCTTTATTCCGGACTGAACTGCAGTGAGTTGTGCAGATTTCACACCTGCGGCAGAGTAATCCAGCAAGCTGTTCCGTCGCCGGAACTGCCTGCCGGATCAGGCAATCTGCATGCAACCGTACAGCATTTGTAGACGGATTCGGATGCGGATCCGTCTGACAAATGCATTGCAAGAACTGATCTGTCTGTCCGTTTGTCATACGGACAAATGGATCCGGCATTCTGGTATTTTGAATGCCGGATGTGGCACTAAAACATTCCTTTGGAAAAAAAAATGCGGGATCCGGCATTCAGGCAAGTGTTCAGTTTTTTGGTCCAGAGATAAAACCGTAGCATGCTGCGGTATTATCTCCGTCCTGATCAGTCAAAAAGACTGAACTGAAGACATCCTGAATGGATTGCTCTCTATTCAGAATGCATTAGGATAAAACTGATCAGTTCTTTTCCGGTATTGAGCCCCTAGGACGGAACTCTATGCCGGAAAAGAAAAACACTAGTGTGAAAGTACCCTTACTAGACAAGAAGCAGAAGACTGAAGGTGAGAGGGCGGATTAGGAAATTCCTAAGGGTATGGGGCACACAGTGTATTTTTGCCTTTGAAAAACTGCTGAGAAATCCATGAAAAAAAAGCTGGGGCCGACCCTGGGATTTCTGCCACGGATTTGCCGTTGTATGTGCATTGAACCAAGCTAATTACTGTGTGGCCACACTTTAAATTTTTTTTATTTTTTAACCTAATGTGATGAATACATGACGATATTTGCGTGGAAAACCCATCACATGACACTTTTCTAGCATTTCTTTTTCTATTCACCTTTAGAAGCGAATGGAGGGGTAACTGCGCTTCCGCTGTACACTCTTCATGGAAGTTTTCAGAACTAGACAAGCGAGCTTGCTTGGCTCTTTCTGTAACTCCCATAGAAGTGAATAGAGGGCATACTTTGCTTTAGGGTCCCCCATTCTAGAGATAGGTGTGGGTCACAAAGGTAGGATCCGCACCTATCTGACATTGGTGGCCTGTCCTAGCGAGATACCACCCAAGTGTGAGATGGTACAGCTCCTTCAACTGTAAGTCAGTAGGGAAAATTCACTTTTTGTGTGTTTTTGGGAGATCGGATTAGCACTATCATTTTAAAATGCAACATGTGCCAATTTTTTTTCGAGCTTTTTTCCCTTAGACCTCCTGTGGACTATAGAAAATGTGTGAAAAAACACCACCCAAAATAGATGCAAAAACCACATAAAGTTCAAGAATGTGACTGGATCAGTACAGGATAAGTGATGTATGTACACAGTGACTGCACCAGTAGAATAGTGAGTGCAGCTCTGGAGTATAATACAGGATGTAACTCAGGATCAGTACAGGATAAGTAATGTATGTACACAGTGACTCCACCAGCAGAATAGTGAGTGCAGCTCTGGAGTATAATACAGGATGTAACTCAGGATCAGTACAGGATAAGTGATGTATGTACACAGTGACTCCACCAGTAGAATAGTGAGTGCAGCTGTGGAGTATAATACAGGATGTAACTCAGGATCAGTACAGGATAAGTAATGTATGTACACAGTGACTGCACCAGCAGAATAGTGAGTGCAGCTGTGGAGTATAATACAGGATGTAACTAAGGATCGGTACAGGATAAGTAATGTAATCTATGTACACAGTGACTCCACCAACAGAATAGTGAGTGCAGCTCTGGAGTATAATCCAGGATGTAACTCAGGATCAGTACAGGATAAGTAATGTATGTACACAGTGACTCCACCAGCAGAATAGTGAGTGCAGCTGTGGAGTATAATACAGGATATAACCCAGAATCAGTACAGATAAGTAATATAATGTATGTACATGATAAATCAACTAGCAGAATTGTGTCCGCAGCTCTGGAGTATACAATAATGTATGAATATCATCAGAAAAGCCGCTGCTGCTTCTGTAAATGCAATCTGTGGGCTTCTCCCGCTATGTTTGGAATAAGTTCTTTACCTGGTTATCCATATTTTCAGTTATTTCTACTGAGCTAATTTCTCTGCAGTCATAGGTGCTCTATGGTCATCGAGTGCTCACTGTGATTGACCTCCTTGTACATGGGAGAACAGGGACTCCGCTCGCTACAGCCATTGGTTTACTAAATAGTGTAAGCCTTTACTGGAAAAATCATCCTCTTTATAAAATGACAATAATTATCTATAAAGATGTGAGGTAATCCTGGGTAAAGACTGCTCTAATAATTTCGCTGAAAAGCCATTAGACTACAATTTATAGTGGCAAATGAGGGAGCAATTATTCTTAGATGGATTTCTTTTGTATTTCAGGCAAAAAAAAACGTACACATGCTAGGAAAAAATATACCGTAATAATAAAATTGCCTGTTTTCCCACACAATAACTTCTGCCTCATGAATCCGCCGAGGAATTGGTAACCAGGGATTCTCCAAGTCTTGTATTTATTTTGATAGTTTTTTATTTTTTTGATTTATTTTATTTATTTTGAAGCCATGATCTGAATCAATCTTCTCACAGTTACACATCAGAAGCCGCCACGTTGTTGACTATATATTTTGAACTGTTCTGTGATACATTATTATTATTCAGCGCGGTTTACGTATGTGTCTGAGGTTTCATTTGGAGCCCTCACCGCCTGATCTGTGCGCACACCGCTGTTCTTGCCGTCAAATAGTGGACACTACGACACCCATTAGAAGTCAGTGAAGGCATTCAGACATCATTTTTTTAAATCCACAACAGCAGGGGGCGTTTTCCTCACTGCTGTGATGAAAATTTTCTGCAGGCTTCATTGTTGGAAGCTTATAATCTTTGAGACCTACTCAGGTAGGAAGACCTTGAATCTCGTTCTGAATTTACATGAGAGATGGCCAGAACATCTTTGAGACCTTCATCACAAATCGGAAAGTCATGTTTCACAAGTGCCTTTCACTCACCACTCGCACACAACACATGCCACACACTGACCACTATACATCATACTTAGGCCCCTTTCAGACGAGCGAGTTCCATGCTCCGGACTCGCAGCGCGAGTATGCAGCAACTCCCGTCCTGAGCTCCCAGGCTTGACGGGGTCGCATAGCATTATATTGATTTATGATGCTATGTAACCCTTACAGTTCTGGTATGTATTGTATAACACTGACATAATGTCAGTGTTATACAATACATTCCGGAACTCTAAGGGTTAGATAGCATCATAAATGAATATAATGCTATGCGACCCCGTTACTGCTGCGAGTACGGAGCGTGGAACTCAAAATGAGCACAATGCAAAGATGTACATAGCATTTAAATATTATTTTATTTTAAATGTATTCTCAAATACTTTTCATTAGCTATAATGGCTCGTTTTGTCTAGGGAGCAATCCTCAGGATAAATAAAATGGCCACCGTCCTATTAGAGCACACAACACCTGTCCTAATCGAACAGCAGGACAAGTTACTTCATAACACTGAGCTAAAGAGCTGCCTCATCCTCCTCTCTGCTTGTCAGGGATTAGGATCCTGAATGCGGCTGATACGATCTTCAGAGAGGAGGTGGGGATGTGGCTGATGAGCAGCACCACCTGTATGCAGTCTCCATTACCACAGTCTGTCCTGTCCGTCCTCTCTGTACTTCATGTCTCCTCCATTCCTGCAGAGATTCAGCTGAAGATCTTATCATCTGTATTCAGCGTAATAATCCCTGACGGGTAGAGGATAGAGGAGGATGAGGCAGCTCTTTAGCGCAGTGTTGTGAATTTAACTTGTCCTCCTGTGTGATTAGGACAGGTTTTTTGTGCACTAATAGGACGGCAGCCATTTTATTTCTCCTAATAATTGCTCCCTAGACAAAATGAGCCATTATAACTAATCAAAGGTATTTGGAAATATACTTATAAAAAAAAGTAATATTTAAGTATTTTTAATTTCTTGTTTCCCGGAGAAACCCTTTAAATTGTAATTCCTTGGTGGATCATGGGCAGCTCTTTGCAGACCCTGTCTTATTTGTCTAGTAGAGACGGGTCCTGAACCGCAATCTGTAACATGCATGTGACCTATTAGGGAATTGGAACAAGGGTCTTCCTACTTTGCCTTTAGTTGACGGGCACTTTTCAGTCTTTATCCCTTATCCATCCTGGAGGGACGGAGTTCCAGACTCCCTAATTCCACATTATCCCAGTGACGTGTTTGCGTCCGCTCTTCACAGAACGTACGCCACGGAAAAATTTTACATTTCTCCGCTTTTCCCTGGTATCGCCAGTATGTGTCCTGGAATTTGCAAGCTCCTGGCCCTGCTGTGCGCATGACATTGCATCGACCTTGTGCACACTCGTCCATCCACACCGCCTCTGTACATCTCCTTTCATACAATGCTACTTGCTCAGTAACCACTCTCCCGATGTCAAGGATGAATGTTTGTTCAGATTGTGAACATAAATGTTACCTAGTGACAAGTCTCCTCCGGAGCCTGACCATTAGTACATCTCTGTTGTCATGGCGATGTTTGTGCTGAGGGTTTGATTGTAGCGTCTTGATGTGAATCATAGTTTCTCAGAATAGGCAACTGTTACCTCACTGCAGCAGTGGTAAGACGGCACAGGCTCCCACCCGCAGGACAAGGCCTTATCAAAGCCAGGGATTTACAAAAAGCTGCCTATTCCCGGATAGGTTTATGCTGGGATGTAACCTGTATCCAAGGGGGCCACTGGAGCTGGGGTGCGGAGGTAGCAGTTGCACTGATGCCTAAAGGGGCCAACATGTCCTCTGCCACATCAGATCTCAGCATATTATGAGTGGCACATGTTGGTAGAGGCCCTGTTAAAGATTTTGTATCTGTATATTTTGCAGTTATAATTTAAAGGGCATCTGTCAGTAGTTTTGTACCTATGACACTGGCTGACCTCTTACATGTGGCAGCTGAAGGCATCTGTGTTGGTCCCATGTTCATATGTGTCCGCATTGCTGAGAAAAAAGGAGTTTTATTATATGCAAATGAGCCTCTAGGAGCAACGGGGGCGTTACTGTTACACTTAGAGGCTCTGCTCTTTCAGGCATCGGAACTCTCGGATAAACAAAAGAAAAACAATGTTTTAATCAGATGGAAGTGTCAGATATGTGTCTATGCAAAGATTTTGATAGGGAGGTCGCTGGTGACAGGTTTGCTTTAAAGAGCACTTGACACCTCTCCCCTGGGTGTTACCGGGACGTGTCCATACACATCTGACACCCTGACAATGCTGCCAGTGACAGACTGTGCAGGGACTCACCCACAACTGTCACCTCTCTTGACATGTCTGGCTTAGTAAATACAAGTATTTGCCATCCAATAACATTTTTGGAGCATCTTTTCTTATAACTCAGCATTGTGCAGTTTTGCTGTTATTCGCTCTGAATATTTATGAATATTGGCAACTGGTGGCCCTCTTGTCCAGTTGTGTGGCCCTACACAATGTGACAATGTCAGCGGTAAAAGAAAAGGTGTAGAGACACACCCAACTTAGGCTACTTTCACACTAGCGTTCGGGCGGATCCGTTCTGAACGGATCCGCCCATAATAATGCAGACGGAGGCTCCGTTCAGAACGGATCCGTCTGCATTATATTAGCTAAAAAAAGCTAAGTGTGAAAATAGCCTGGGACGGATCCGTCCAGACTTTCAATGTAAAGTCAATGGGGGACGGATCCGCTTGAAGATTGAGCCATATTGTGGCATCTTCAAACGGATCCGTCCCCATTGACTTACATTGTAAGTCTGGACGGATCCGCACGCCTCCGCACGGCCAGGCGGACACCCGAACGCTGCAAGCAGCGTTCAGCTGTCCGCCTGTCCGTGCGGAGGCGAGCGGAGCGGAGGCTGAACGCCGCCAGACTGATGCAGTCTGAGCGGATCCGCCTCCATTCAGACTGCATCAGGGCTGGACGGCTGCGTTCGGGTCCGCTCGTGAGCTCCTTCAAACGGAGCTCACGAACGGAAACCCGAACGCTAGTGTGAAAGCAGCCTGATAAAATCCAGTTGTCAATTTATGCATTTCTAGGAGAAGTAACAGAGGAATGGCCTAATGGAAAATATAGTAACATACTAACCTAGTTTATAAGGCTGAAAAAAGACATATGTCCTTCCAGTTTAGCCTGTCCTCTGTAGTTTATATAGATACAGTATACTGTCCTCTGTATTATATATACAGTATACTGTCCTCTGTAGTATATATATATACAGTATACTGTCCTCTGTAGTATATATACAGTATACTGTCCTCTGTAGTATATATATATATATATATATATACAGTTTGTTGTCCTCTGTAGTGTATATACAGTATGTTGTCCTCTGTAGTATATATACAGTATACTGTCCTCTGTAGTGTATATATATATATAGTATACTGTCCTCTGTAGTATATATACAGTATACGGTCCTTTGTAGTGTATATACAGTATGTTGTCCTCTGTAGTATACTAGTACTAGCAGAAGGACCTGGCTTCGCACGTGTATATTTCATCTATTTCATTTAATGTTTGTGTGTGTCGTTAAAAGATATCGACAGTATCCCCCATAAGTGACTTCTACAGCACCCCGCCCCTTTAACTGTGAACTCCACAGTCCCCCACCCCTTAACACTGACCCCCCCCCCCCCCCCCCCACAGTGCCCCGCCACTTTTAAATGGGACCTCCACAGCAGCCTATCCCCTTAACCTTGACCTTCACAGCAGCCCGCCCCTTTAACAGGGAGTTTCACAGCACTCCACTCCCTTGACAGTGACCTACTCAGGGGCCTGACCCCCCCAGTGACCTCCACAGTACCCTGCTGCCTTAACAGTGACCTGCACAGTGCCCCCGCTGCCTGTGTCACATGTCGCAGTCACAGAATGTCACATGTCGCAGTGCAACATCATAGACTATCATTACAAAAATTTTCACGCGACACATGTAGCAGTGTAGTTGTTCTCTATGTGTCGTGTGACCTATTGTCGTTGTGCAGCCCTAGCCTAAATCTGACCTACAGAAGTAAAGAAAAATGGCTGGTTTGTTATGGAAACCTGGAGTAAAACTGTGTGTATGTGGAGACTAAGGGCCTGCAAACTTCTATTGGCTGATAAGGGACATGTGACCGTGTGTATGGCAGTTGGATTATGAAGTGAAAGGCTGGCAGGCTTGTATTAGCTAATGCAGGTAATTTTTTGGGAATATCTCAGAAACGGTACGTCCTAGAGAGCCGAGACCTCCGCAAGATTTCTTTCCAGGTAGCAAGACATATGTATACCAAGTTTCGTTGAAATCGATGGTTAAGTTTTTGAGTGATCGCAGAACATACATACCTATACACACACAAAGACAGAAGATTGCAGCTCTCACCTCAGATCCCTGTGAAGCACGGAGGATAGGGCTTCAACCCAGCCACATTTGAAATGTCCAAAAACAAAGGATCGACTCCAGCTTCTGACGTATAAAAATAATTGGTTCTTTATTGGCTTCCAAAATTTAAGATCCGACATACATCACACGGAAAGACAAGTTGTAGTTGTGACGCGTTTCGGGCTATGGTATTGAGCCCTTCATCAAGACAATACAACATGTACTAAAAGCAAGTACTTATATGCAACACAGGTACAATCCTCCTCCTTTTTCGATTGGCTGAAGGTCACACCCCCAGCCCACATACTTACACACACACACACACACCCTTGTAGTATATGTATACAGTATACTGTCCCCTGTAGTATATATAGATACAGTATACTGTACTCTGTGTGTATATATAGTATACTGTCCTCTATAGTGTGTGTGTGTGTGTGCATATATATATATATATATATATATATATATATAGTGTACTCTCCTCTGTAGTATATGTATACAGTATACTGTCCTATGTAGTGTATATATACTATACTGTCCTCTTTCATGGTAACTACTTTACACTGTTTAGTGTCATCTGCAGAAATTGATATTTTATTGTGCAGTCCCTCTAGAAGATCATTAATAAATATATTAGAGAATGGGGCCCAATACTGTCCTCTGAGGTACCCCACTAATGACAGTGACCCCCTCCAATACTGACCCCTTAGGTACTCCACTAGTGACAGTGACCAAATCTGAGTGTGTACCATTAATAACCACCCTCTGTTTTCTATCACTGAGCCAGTTACTTACCCACATACAGACGTTTTCTCCCAGTCCGAGCATTCTCATTTTATATACTAACATTTTATGTGGTACAGTGTCAAATGCTTTGGAGAAGTTAAGATATACGAACTTACCTCCTTATAGAAACTGATTAAATTAATTTGACATGACCGATCCCTTATGAAGCCATGCTGGTACGGCGTTATTCGCTTATTTTCATTGAGGTACTCCAAGATAGCATCTCTTAGAAAACCTTTAAACAGTTTACCCACAACAGATGTTAAACTTTCTAGCCTATAGTTTCCAGGCTCTGTTTTTGACCCCTTTTTGAATATTGGCACCCCACATTAGCTAAGCACCAATCCTGTGGAACATTCCCTGTCAATATACAGAAATAAATCTCTGTCTATTACACTACTTAATTCTCTTAAGACACGGGGGTGTATGCCATCTGGATCCGGCGATTTGTCTATTTTATGCTTTTTAAGACGCTGCTGCACTTCTTCCTGGGTCAGACAGGACACTTTTAATGTGGAGTTTATTTTGACACACTGCATTTCCTATGGCAGTTCATTTTCCTCAGTCAATACAGTGCAGAAAAAATATTTATGTTTACTCTGTTTTTATTGAGTTTTTCAGAATATAACAAGTATAACAAATTAAGCCATCAGGTATGTGAACAATCATTCCACAGGATCATGCAGGATCCATTTAACAGATACAGCCTTCAATCAATGTTGCTCGAACGGCACACATCACACTGTATAATCAGTACATATTAATGCAGTCATTTGTAACTGAAGCACAATGTAAACTGTAATAAAGTGATTGTGATTGAACTTCATTGTTCATAGCATTATTGCATCTAAGTAACCTCTAGAAAATAACTATGAAATAAGAACAAAAAATACTATAGGGTGGGGGAGATGAGAGGATAGAGGGAGGAAGGAAGGGAAGGGGATAGGTTCTGCATGAGAACATTCTGATGCCTGTGTAGTCCCCCATTGTTGAGGGAATCACAACAAGCCCCGAAATTTAGGAGAATCTAGGGAAGTGAGCAGAGAGTGACATCTATTCATAAATGTATCCGACCTTTCTTGTTGCTCTGCTATCAGCTCTTCCATGCGTAAGATATATCTAAGCTCCTTGATCCACTCACATATTGTGGGTGGAGACTTGGACTTCCAATGTCTGGAAATTACCATTCTCGCAGCCGTCAGGAAATCTCTTAGAACCCCTTTCTTAACTTGCGCCAAGGAACCAGGGATAAGAGAAAGCAGGGTGATCCTCTTGCTGGAGTATTTAGTATATATCTGTAGAATTTTGTCCCAAAACGCGCAAATTGCAGTACAACTCCACCATATGTGCAGAAATAGGGATCCCCTATCCTTCTCACATCGCCAGCATATCTCTGAAACTGAGGGGCACATATGATGTAAAGTTGTTGGGCAGTCGTACCATCTAGAAATAATCTTGTAATTCTTTTCCTTGACCTGTGCCGCCTGAGATATTCAATGGGAGAACGCACATATCTTTACAACTTCTGCATTTGTAAATTGGACCTGCAAATCAGCTTCCCATCTTTTAATGAAAGGGGCCCTATCCCCACTGCACACATCTAGGAGAACCTTGTACAATGTGGACAGAGCACCCCCTCCATCTCCTGGTTGTAGATAAATCTTATCAAACGCTGTCAGAGGGCCAACTGCATTGTTTGCGAACGTAGCTCTATAAAAGGAACTCAGTTGGGCGTATCCCAGCCAAGAGGTCATGGAAATAGTGGGGCTTGAGCGCAGGGCCTCAAAGGAAGTCCACTTCCCTGAGCCTATGACATCTCTGAGTCCCAGAAAGCCATTGTGTACAGCTTTGATGAGAAACGATGAGGGATCCAATCCCGGGCTAAAAGCTGGGTTATCATGTAGTGGCGTCATGGGCCCAGGTCTATGTGAAATCTGTGATCTAGAGATTCCATTCATCCCAAACTGCCAGAACATGTCTCACGAGATAAGGCCAGTCCTTTTTAGGTGGTCTGTCTTCCAGAATGAGCCAGGGCATAGCTTTAAGGGACAGTGGAGACAGAGACTGTTCCAAGGAGACCCACAACTTCCCTGAACCCCTGTGCATACAAATCTAGTAATGTAGAAAGTACCGCTACTTTGTGATAAAGTTTAAAATCTGGAAGGCCAAAACCTCCCAAGATTTATGTTTAATTAGAACCCTCTTATTAAACCTAGGCTTACTGGTATGCCAAATAAACCTGGTGAGGCCCTTCTGTATAGCCGGAAAAAAAACTTTTCGGAGCATGAATGGGTATGGTCTGAAAGAGATATAAAAAATCTCGGGAGGATGTCCATTTTAACAGTATTCATACGGCCAAACCAAGACAGGTGTTTCAACTTATACACTCTTAGGTTCTCAAGCGTTCTCCTCTGCAGTGGCAAGTAGTTCAGGGGGAATAGTAAGTGTAGTTGTGTCGGGATTTGAATGCCTAGGTATGTCAATCTCTGGTCTTTGAAAGAGAAGTTATCTTATAAGGATTGTGTCTCTGTCTGGGAGAGAGAGATATTCAATAGTTCGGTTTTAGTAAGGTGCCCGAACCTTTCAAACTCCTTAAGAATAGATGGTCTAGAGATATGAGGGGAAGTCACATAAAGGAGGAGATCATCTGCATAAAGCGCAAGCTTATGTTTTGTGTTCCCAATCTCAATTCCTCCAATATCAGGATTGTTCCTAAGAGCCATTGCAAGATGCTCCATAGTCAGAACATAAAGGAGAGGGGACACCCCTGGCGCGTGCCATTATGATTCTTGAACGAAGGTGCCAATAT
This sequence comes from Bufo gargarizans, assembly GCF_014858855.1. Classification (NCBI taxonomy): domain Eukaryota; kingdom Metazoa; phylum Chordata; class Amphibia; order Anura; family Bufonidae; genus Bufo; species Bufo gargarizans. The sequence continues at coordinate 17,382,080 of NC_058089.1, forward strand.
ACCATTAGTTCGGACTTGCGCCAAGAGGTTAGTATATAGAACTGCTACCATTTCTACAGGCCTATCTGTCTCAAGGATGCAGGCATAAACTGCCAGTGAACCCTATCGAATGCTTTTTCCGCATCCACTGACATCAGACACATGGGGGTTTGTTGTTTCTGGGCGTGTGATATCAGCGTAATGGTGCGGATGGTGTTGTCCCTCGCTTCTCTACCCGGAACAAATCCCACTTGATCTTTATTAATGACTTCAGGGAGTATCTTGCTGAGCCTATTTGCCAGGATCTTTGAGAAAATCTTGATATCACAGTTTATCAAAGATATCGGCCTGTAATTGCCGCATATAGAGTGTTGTCTTTGGTTGGTTTGGGTGGGACCACTGTTGGCTTCTAAAGATTGTTTGGGAAAGGAGCATGTTGGCGATATACTATTGAACACCCTGGTAAGGAAGGGGAGAAGCAGTTCATGATGACGTTTAAAGAAGGTGGCTGTGAAGCCACTCGGCCCAGGACTGTTCCCTCCTTTTAGTAGGAGATTACTGTTCTAATTTCAGGTTCTGTGAAAGGTAGGTCTAATTCTATACCCTGCTCTACTGGTATCCTGGGTAAAGCCATCTCATTCATATAAGTGACTATGCGATCTTCAAGCTCCTGTTGTGGCATATCTGCAAATTGTCCTTTAATGTTGTAGAGGGATTGTCACACACATAGGGGGTGGGGAAGTGACCACTGAGCTCCACCCGGACCCCTGTCCCTGCCTACTTACCTCGCAAGTCCTAGTGACAAGGGACAACTGGTCGACAAGCCCTTAGCTAGGAAAGTGCAGGGAAGACAAACAACACATGCAACAGAGTAGTCAAACAAGCCTTGTCAAAAACCAAGAGAGCAGTAAGGTACCGGAGGAGCAAGCAGAGGATCGTCAGGAGAAGCCAAATTCAGAACCAGGAGGACACGCCAAGACAAAGGGATGAGACGGACAGGAAATCAGAAGCCAAGCGGGAACAACAGACCAGGTAAGTATATCGCAGGAAGGACCGCATCATGGACCCATTCACTTCAGCATGCGCTTCCTTCCTATATATTTTAAGTTTTAAAAATGTGGCTCTCAAAAGAAATTTCAATCGTGGTTTTGGCGATATTTGGCTCAGTTGACAAAAAAGTTTGCCCACTACTGGTCTATAGCCTCTTTTAGACTATCTCTTACAGCTGTTAGGTCAGCCAAGAGAACTGGAGTGAGTGATTGTTTGTGTAGAGTATCCAACCTCCATAGGCGAGCTGTCAACCTCTCAATTTGTGTTTCCTTTTCCTTTTTTAGTCTAGCCCCATGTTGAATGAGTGTGCCCATTATCACACACTTCAATGCTTCCCACTGCAGAGGAAGAGCTGTAGTATCAGAAGCGTGGGTCTCCATGAAACCTTTGATTGTTGTCTCTATCGCCTGTCTGCACACCATGTCCCTCAACAGGGTCTCGTTAAGACGCCAAGTCCATTCCCTAGCCACCAAATCGGGCAATTCGAGGGTAAGGGATATAGGCGTGTGGTCTGACCACATGGCTGGGCCTATAGTAGCCTTAGGTTGGAAAGTAAGAGCGTGATCAGATATGACGAACATGTCTATCCTGCTATATGATTGGTGAGCCGGTGAGTAGTAGGTATAATCTCGTTTCCTGGGATGCAGAATTCGCCAGATATCAACCAGTCTCCTGCTGTGTAAAGTCGAGCGCACCCTGGAGATCGTTGAAAATGGTACCAATGACCTGCCTAAGGTTCAGTACTAGATTGAAGTCCCCACCAAGAAGGAGTGCCTTACCCTGTCCTGAGTTTGGCAGGTATATATTACCAATCGTATACGTTCTCCCATGGATCGCCAGCTAAACGAAGGCATATCTGCCCTTGTCACACATTCGGGAATCTATAACCGAACAAGAAAATGATTTGTGTAAAGCAATAGATACACCTTTGGATTTGGATTCTGGATTTGTGCTGTGGAACCAAGTCGTGTAACTTTTAGAGCTAAAATGAGGGACATGGTGGGTCTTACAATGAGTTTCCTGCAATAATACTATCTGAGCCTTATCCTTTTGTGGATTAGACAATATCCTTGATCTCTTTTCTGGGACATTAAAACCCCGTACATTTAAAGAGATTATCTTGACGACACCTGGAGTAAACATAATAGCCTACAACTGTGGGTCAAGGGACAGGAGAAGGGAGAGGGAAGAATAGGGAAAAACACAAGGGGGAAGATGAGACAAAAACAGAAACTTCCCCTTTTACAATAAATCAAAAAGGGGTTAGTGTATAACACACTACAAGGTGTATACTCTAGTATACCCTATGTGAAACCTTGAAAAGGAGGAACACGATAAACGTTTAACTATATAGGGTTGGTCTTCCTACAGCAGGTGAGGAAGCCACCACAAGACTAGTGTGCAACTAGTGATCATTCTTTCTTCTTTGGTACCAATAGCAGTCTAATCTACTTAAAGTTATATTGTATATATAGATAGATAGATATAAGGAAGGCCTGCCAAAGTGCGATAAAAAAATATATATATTTCGCTATGTCATAGTGTGTCTAGCAGGACTCATGTTGGTCAAGTTGGAAGTCCCTTTGTAGTGGATAGCCTCTGTGTCCCAGATCTGTTAGCCTTCCACATCGAAAAACGCGATGGCAGTGGAGGGATGGTGTGCCAATCCGGAAGAGATATCTCTGGCAAACCAAGATCTGCTAAAAAGTCCGCCAATTCTGAAGGGTCTCTCAGCGCCAAGTGTTTGCCGTTGTGACGGACCACTAGATGAAAAGGATATCGCCACATATATGGGATCTCTCTCTATCCCTGAGGCAGTCCAGTAAAGGGCACAGCGCCTTACTTTGTAGTAACGTGGTGTGGAAAAGGTCTTGCAATAGAGAGATGCGAGCACCATTATATTCAATAGTAGATTGATTGCGTTAGGGCTGCAACGATTAATCGTTATTGATAATATTCGATAACTGGATTCGTTGTCGACAAATACCGTTATCGAATAATCGTCCGCTTTGTTGCAATGCGGGCGGGAGTGGGCGGTCAGGCGCCATGCCTGCGGGTCCTTGAACTTTGAATCAGTGTATCTTTATTACCTTACAATGAAGCTCCAGTAACAGGCAGAGCGGGCGGCGGAGTAACGTCACTCACTCACGTGACGCGCCTGCTCCGCCTCCTTCATTCATAAAGTGGGCGGAGCAGGCGCATCACATAAGTGAGTGACGTTACGCCGCCACCGGCTCTACCTGATACCTGAGCTATATTGTAAGGTTAGGCCTCTTTCACACTTTGGAAAAACGCAAGTGTACTGAAAGCATTTGAAGACGGATCCGTCTTCAAAATGCTTTCAGTGTTACTATGGCACCCAGGACGCTATTAAAGTCCTGGTTGCCATAGTAGTAGTGGGGAGCGGGGGAGCAGCATACTTACCATCCGTGCGGCTCCCGGGGCGCTCCAGAATGACGTCAGAGCGCCCCATGCGCATGGATCATGTGATCCATGCGATCACGTCATCCATGCGCCTGGGGAGCCCTGACGTCACTCTGGAGCGCCCCGGGAGCCGCACGGATGGTAAGTATGCTGCTCCCCGCTCCCCGCTCCCCACTACAGTTTACCATGGCTGCCGGGACTTTAGCGTCCCGGCAGCCATGGTAACCATTCAGAAAAAGCTAAATGTCGCATCCGGCAATGCGCCGAAACGACGTTTAGCTTAAGGCCGGATCCGGATCAATGCCTTTCAATGGGCATTCATTCCGGATCCGGCCTTGCGGCAAGTGTTCCGGATTTTTGGCCGGAGCAAAAAGCGCAGCATGCTGCGCTATTTGCTGCGGCCAAAAAACGTTCCGTTCCGGAACGGAAGACATCCTGATGCATCCTGAAGGACGGACTGTCCATTCAGAATGCATTAGGATAATCCTGATCAGTATTCTTCCGGCATAGAGCCCCGACGACGGAACTCTATGCCGGAAGACTATAACGCAGGTGTGAAAGGGCCCTAATAAAGATGCGCTGAGTAAAAGTTACTGACAGAATAGTCTACTTCTGTGAGCGGCGGGGCCGGGGCTGTTATGGGGAGGGGGATCTGTGTACTGCTATGTGGAGGGGGATCTGTGGATGGCACTGTTATGGGGAGGTGGATCTGTGTACTGTTATGGGGAGGGGGATCTGTGCACTGTTATGGGGAGGGGGATCTGTGCACTGTTATGGGGAGGGGGATCTGTGTACTGTTATGGGGAGGGGGGTCTGTGCACTGTTATGGGGAGGGGGGTCTGTGCACTGTTATGGGGAGGGGGGTCTGTGCACTGTTATGGGGAGGGGGGTCTGTGCACTGTTATGGGGAGGGGGGGTCTGTGCACTGTTATGGGGAGGGGGGGGGGTCTGTGCACAGTTATGGGGAGGGGGATCTGTGGATGACACATATAGCATAAGATGCTATATAGTGTCATCCATAGATCCCTCCATATCAGTGTCTTCCACAGATCCCCTCCCCATAACAGTGCACAGATCCCCCTACCTATAATAGTGCACATATCCCCCTCCCCATAACAGTGCACAGACCCCCCTACCTATAATAGTGCACATATCCCCCTCCCCATAACAGTGCCATCCACAGATCCCCCCATAACAGTGCCATCCACAGATCCCACCATAACAGTGCCATCCTCAGATCCCCCCCATAACAGTGCCATCCACAGATCCCCCCCATAACAGTGCCATCCACAGACCCCCATAATAGTGTCATTCACAGATCCCCCATAACAGTGCCATCCACAATTTGTTTTAATATGGCCGTTGAACATAATTTTTCAAATAAAATCATATAACCCTCCTTTTTTGGTCATTTTAGTGGTTTTTAGATTGCGTACTTTCCGCATAATTTCCTCCTTTAGGGTCCATTCACACATCCGCAATTCTGTTCCGCTTTTTGTGGAACGGAATTGCGGACCCATTCATTTCTATGGGGCTGCACGATGTGCTGCCTGGATCCGGAATTGCGGATCCGCACTTCCGGGTTCACAATTCCGTTCCTGAAAAAAAATAGAACATGTCCTATTCTTGTCCGCAATTGCGGACAAGATTAGGCATTTTCCATTAAGTGCCAGGGATGTGCGGTCTGCAAAATGCGGAACGCACATCTCCGATGTCCGTGTTTTCCGGATCCGTGGATCCGCAAAACACACATGGACGTAAAAAGTGTAATAATGCAAACGACAGATAACAACATTTCTCAGCTTGGAGGCATCAGGTTGGGAGGCGCGAAACCTCTATGTGCCCTGTCAATTTTTAAATCATCTGTGATAGACCTGTCCAGGATTGTCTTAAAAAAGTCCTGTAAGGTGGACACCAGATCTGCAGTGGATACAGCCTCCGGGAGACCCCTGATCCTAATGTTGTTTCTTCTACTTTTCGGTGTCTTAATGGAGGCGATACAGTTGACTTTTATGCTGATCTCTAGTGTCTCCCTTATTCTCAAGGTCATCTAATCTGGATGTTAACTCATCCTGGTGAGAGGCCACTGCTTCTTCCCTTTCTTCACTGATTTGCAAATTGCTGGAGATTGTGTGTAGCTCTTGTTTATATGATGCTCCATTTCTTGCCTAGTCAGCAGTTGTTTTACATGTTCTCTCCAATAAGTTACGTCGTCCTGTGCAGGTGGTGTTGCGGATAGTGAAGGAACAGGAGGAGGCTGCACTGTATATTGCTGCGTAGAGGCTTGGGGCTCCGTCGCTATTGCGCAATATGGCAGCCGCCGCGTGGTTGTCTGGTTATCGAGATGTGCTTCCGAGACCAGTAGTGGCCCATCCCGGTCTTCCCCCGCCGATCTCGAGCCCTGCATTATTGGACCTGAGGCTGCGAGCGGTGAGTGTGGCTGTATGGCGGCACTTGCCATGGGGGAGAAGTCTGCCCCGTGTGGGTTGTGGCCTATTACCAACTGCCCTTCCGGGGCGAAGAAGTGCTGAATACCGCCACGCCCAAGTTCTGGTACCGATGCTGATGGGACAGCCGTAGAGCCCTTTCTGGACCGAACCATTGAGGCTCCGATAAGGCCGCCTGGAGAGTAACGGCTGTTTTGTAGTCTCGTGGCAGGAGCTCACATCATGCTTTCTGTAATTTATTTATAGTTTTTTTCTTGTCCCTCTATTCCAATACGGTATGCACCTCTCACAATTAGAGTTTAGGATGCCTTTAAAAATATCCCATTTTGTGGCTGCATTCTTATTCCCGAAGACATTGTCCCCGTCAGTGAGGTTAATGGCCTCTCTTAGCTGGTCAAATTGTGCTTTTTGGAAGATTTTTCAGAATTGCTGTATTGTGAGCAATAAAATGATTTACTAAAGAGATTTGTCAGGAGAGGCGACGGGTCGGGTTAATGCAGTTCTCTTGGTATCATTAATGTAGTTAATTTTGAAACGCCACTTGGTCAGACCCAGAACAAGACATAGTCTGGATTAATAGTTATCTCCTATTAGATGGATTCCATCAGTATGGATAGGGCTCTAAGGGTGTAACACCGGAGATCCTGCTGAAAACTGTATAGTGTGCAGAGCAGCCTGGTCGAGGTGAGCACAGTAACAATATGTTTCACTAATATATGTTGAATATTTATCAAAGTCAACAAAAAAACAAGAGCGATCAGTAGGTAATTAGCATAAAATATGGTGCACCCACATTCCCTCCCACGTGGCTTATGTCGGTTTCCACTTGTACTCGCAGCCAAATCTACAGAAGATGTTTCCCACCCCTCCCCGCTCATCACAACATACATTATCTCTGTGTGCCGTGGAATGTCAAGTCCTCAGCATTTCTTCTCTGGGATTACCACAAGCTTACATCTCGCCTAATGATTTTGTAAATGTAATACGTTAAAGGGCAATTCCACTTCAATCCACACAGTCTGCAGGTTGGTCCAGATAAAACAAGCGCACAAACCATCCTAGGGCAATACAGGTGCTTTTAGAAACAAGTGATAAGTTATTATATGGATGTCAATGAGGAAATGTATGGTCTGTGGTCCCTATGATGTCACAGGTTGCTGGTACTGTAGACTGGTTTATCTATGAAATCACTAGCTTCCTGCCGTAGTTTATGATGTCACGAGGTACAAGTCATAGTATAGGTTGTGCATGACATTGCTGTCACTAATTCCTGATCTGTTTATAGGCTGTGTTCTCTATGATGTCATGGTTTCTTAGACATGGTATAGGCTGTGTTCTCTATGATGTCATGGTTTCTTAGACATGGTATAGGCTGTGTTCTCTATGATGTCAAGGTTTCTTAGACATGGTATAGGGTGTGTTCTCCACGATGTCATGGTTTCTTAGACATGGTATAGGCTGTGTTCTCTATGATGTCATGGTTTCTTAGACATGGTATAGGCTGTGTTCTCTATGATGTCATGGTTTCTTAGACATGGTATAGGCTGTGTTATCAATGATGTAATGGTTTCTTAGACATGGTATAGGCTGTGTTCTCTATGATGTCATGGTTTCTTAGACATGGTATAGGCTGTATTTTCTATGATGTCATGGTTTCTTAGACATGGTATAGTCTGTGCTCTCCATGATGACAGTTTCTTAGACATGATGTGATATAGGCTGTATTCTCTATGATGTCATGATTTCTTAGACATGGTATAGGCTGTGTTCTCTATGATGTCATGGTTTCTTAGACATGGTATAGGCTGTGTTCTCTATTATATCATGGTTTCTTAGACATGGTATATGCTGTACTCTCTATGATGTCATGGTTTCCTAGACATGGTATAGGTTAGGGGTGGGCGATATGGCCTAAAATCTATATTGCAATATAATTTGAAGCATGTGCGATATATATTGCAATATATTATTTTCTTCTGTATGTATACAAAAAATACAAATTAATAAACTTTGCAAGAAATTTGTAGAGGGCGCAGTTTTTGCCTATTTTCGTATTCCAAAACGTGCTTCACTTTGAGGTGATGAAACAAATTGGTTGTATTCCCTCTCTTTGCTATTATTGTCGCCCGGCATAGTTTGCAGATTATATTTTTCTGTTCCACATCCGACCCCTTAAACCCAAACCAGGTCCATATGACCAACATCGCACCGGTCTTCTTTATGAGTACCTCCACATGTAAGCTCCTCCATGAAGTTGACCAAAACAGGCACAGCTTGATGACATCTAGGGCGCCTGCAGGAAACGATTATTTTAGCAATCGAGTACTCGTCTCTAATAAGACAAACCTTCTATTAAGACTAACGTATTGCTAATTGCTTTCTAAAAACAATATTTTTATGTGCCTGTGGTATAGCAAATCATCAGCCCCATGCCATTTGCCATGAGTCAGCGTCAGCCCCATGGCATTTGCCAATTGCCATCATCAGACATGTCCCCCAGAGCCAGTGCCATCAGCCCCATGGCATTTGCCATCATCTATCAGACTGTCTGATGATGGCAAATGCCATGGGACGCTGATCTGATGGCACTGGCTCACTGCTGGGGGACACATGTCTGATGATGGCAAATGCCATGGGGCGCTGATCTGATGGCACTGGCTCACTGGGGGACACATGTCTGAATAAGACATGTGTCCCCTAGTGAGCCAGTGCCATCAGATCAACGCCCCATGGCATTTGCCATCATCAGACATGTGTCCCCTAGCAGTGAGCCAGTGACATCAGATCAGCCCCATGTGGCATTTGCCATCATCAGACATGTGTCCCCCAGCCGTGAGCCAGTGCCATCAAATCCGCCCCATGTGGCATTTGCCATCATCAGACTCCATGTGTCCCCTAGTGAGCCAGTGCCATCAGATCAGCGCCCCATGGCATTTGCCATCATCAGACATGTGTCCCCCAGCATTTGCCATTATCAGACTCCATGTGTCCCCCCTGCTATATATTCAGACAGAGCAGCCGGTCTCAGTGCCATCAGAAGATGATCAGGTTCTGGCCATCCTTTGCAAAAAGATCCTTTCCTTATCCAACAATTCTATAAGTCCCACAAACTACAGGACTGCATATATTTCCTACGACCACTGTTCTGTCTTCATACACGTTCACACAGTTTGCAGTCTGAGGAGTTCTTTGTAGTCTAACTTGTTTATTGGTCAGCAGGTTGTACTCTCTGCGCGATGCGTGTGAGTGAGAGATTGTACAAGTGTGCGGTAAAACTACAAGAATACAAATAACATGTACAGGTGAAAATTAGAACATTGTGCAAGGTTCATTTATTTCAGTAATGCAACTTGAAAGGTGAAACTAACATATGAGGCTACTTTCACACTTGCGTTTAGGTGCGGATCCGTCTGGTATCTGCACAGACGGATCCGCACCTATAATGCAAACGTTGGTATCCGTTCAGTACAAATCCGTCTGCATAACTCCGTAAAAAAAGTCTAAGTGTAAGTAAGTCAAACGGATCCGTCCTGACTAAATTAACTCTCCGCTGCCACCAATGATGGGGGGGGGCCGCACTGGCCACCAATAAATTTAATACAGGGGAGGGGGGGGGGCCGCACTGGCCACCAATGAGTTTAATACAGGGGAGGGGGGGCCGCACTGGCCACCAATGAATTTAATACAGGGGAGGGGGGCCCGGGGGGGGGGGCCCACACTGGCCACCAATGAATTTAATATAGGGGAGGGGGGCCCGCACTGGCCACCAATGAATTCAAAACTGGAGAGGGAGGGGGGGGGGGGGGCCGCACTGGCCAACAATGAATTTAAAACTGGGGAGGGAGGGGTCTGCCCCCTCCTGCCTGGCAGCACCTGATCTCTTACAGGGGCTATGATACGCACAATTAACCCCTCAGATGCGGCATCACTATGGGAACGCCTCTGTGTTAGAATATACTGTCGGATCTGAGTTTTCACGAAGTGAAAACTCAGCTCTGAAAACGCTGTATGCAGACGGATCTGCGGATCTGTCTGTGCTATAGTAGCCTATGGATCACGGACGCGGATGGCAATCTTGTGTGCCTCCATGTTTTTTCCACGGACCCATTGACTTGAATGGGTCCGTGAACCGTTGGCCGTCCAAAAAAATAGGACAGGTCATATTTTTTTGATGGACAGGAAAATCACGGAAAACGGAACAACGGACACGGATGCACACAACGGTCGTGTGCACGAGGCCTTACTGAGCTATTAACATCACCACATCAGTCTCCACGATTTATATTAAAATATACTAGTATTACTCGTGCATTTCCGGGTCGAGCGAAGCTGTCGCATGAGCACTTCGTTCTGTGAGGCCGATGCCAGGACACCGTGCGGGCGCTGACATGAGTATCCATGGCGCAGGCGCGAGATTTCAGGCGCAACAAACACATCACGTCGGCGATGAGCAGTGAATAAATTAGCAGTGGGGTGGTGCTGGGCTCCAACGGCCGGAAGGACAGCCCCTTGGGCTCCTTATTGAGGTAATTAGCATATAAATTAAAGTAATTTTATAGAGAAATTACAAGACACAGGGCAGTAATACTAGTATATTTTAATGTAAATCGTGGAGACTGATGTGGTGATGTTAATAGCTCAGTAACTGAAATCCAGGTGACACTGTCCCTTTAAGATATTACTGATGTATGTGGCTCCTGATTGGTCTCTCTGCTGCATTTATATGTACATCTGAGGTCAAGTTAAGGGGGGGGGGGGGGGGGTTTAGGGGGTCAGCGGTACCTTGCTAGTTTATATGCTGTCTTCTGTGATGTTCCATTTCCTAGTATTTTATACACTGTATTATTTTAAAAAAAGGAAGAAAAAAAATCTGATTTCTGCAAAAATTCAGAAATAATCCCAGTTACTGCTCCTATAAATAGAATTCAGTAAATAAGCTCAATTTACCAGGTGCGCCATTTGCATAGTGTGCCTTGTACCTATGGTAGGCACAGTGGGCTCTTTAATAATCCAGTTAGTGAGATTTAAGAAACGTATTTCAATGCTGCTTTCCATCAAGTAGATCATTAATACATTTAATTATCCATCTGATTACAAGCTGCTAAAATTAACAGATGAGATGATAACTGCAAGTACAGGAGAGGCACGTTCAGGAAAGCACTTAGCGAGCGGCTGGTAAAGCATTTATGTCTAAATTCAATAGCTATGCGAAATCCAAGACTGGGGCCACGACTGTCTTATATGTGGTATGAGCCAGCTCTACTGGCAGACTATTGTCCCATTTAAAGGAATTGTCTCACTTTAGCCCAGCTCCCCGTACGCAGGTACGGGCGCCGGGCTCCTTCACCCCTTCCCGTTTCTGCACGCCATGCTGACAGGTGCGGGCAGCAGATTTTTTAGCTGTGGTCTGCGCTCCTGCCATCAGCTTTTCCCTTCTGGCTCAGACTTCCTTTTGTGTATTTAGCCTGAGTGCGGGCGTGTCTCTCCTCCCTTTGTGAGGCAGCCTGCGTACATCCTCTATCTTTACCTGCCTATGGCTGGTCTGCAGGAAGGCACCTGAGCAACTTAGGTTCCTAACTAGTCTCGTTTCCTGTTTGGGCTAAGGTTCTGTTGGTTCTTGTCATTCTGTGTACCGGACTTTGGATTACGTATTACAGATTTTGACTGATTGCTGCCTACCCTGACATTGATCTACGTTTACGGACTTTGCCTGACTGCTGCCTGGCATGACTTTTGCCTTCGTACCCTTACTACGCCTCCATCTGATCAGCCTCTGGCCTCCCAGCATCCACTTGGTGTATTGTGTCACCTGGAGTTCAGTCCAGCGGGTCAACCCTTTGATCCCAATTGCCTCTTGTCCAATTCTCCTCTGAGGTAGCACCTGGTACACCCTCGGGAAAGTCTCTCCTCACCATCTGAGGTATCGTGTGAAGAATGAGGGTGTGCTCAGACTTAGTCACGTGAGGCAGCACCCACTGGTCATAACACATTTCTTATGTAGAGAAAGTGAATACAAGGCACTTACTAATGTATTGTAATTGTCCATATTGCCTCCTTTGCTGGCTTCATTCATTTTTCCATCTCATTATACATGGCTCATATCCAGGGGTTACGGCTACTGCTGCAGTCCAAGCCACCAGAGAGGCCAGTGATTTTTTTCTATGGTTTGCAAGCACGACCACCGCTGCTGGATTGCAGGGTGGTCGTGACCATGGAAACGAGCAGTGTATAATGTGATGGAAAAATAAATAAAGACAGCAAAGGAGGCAACATGGGCAATCACAATACATTAGTAATTTATTAATTAGGCGCACCTTCAGCAATCTGTGCGCCTTGAGTAGCTTTTCACCAACATTTATGCCTTTTTCTAGGAGTAAATGTTGGTAAATTTGTAAATTTAAGTCCCGGCCCCTGGCACGCTACAGCCCCGCGCCACACTCTCGACACTCCTATGGGTCATATGCCTGTGTGACAAAATACTGTTGCATGGGCGATCAAAAAGTGGGTCGTGCAACAATGACCCTCAGTGTTTCTAGGCCAACATAGAACATCTAGCCACAAAAAAAAATGACCCTAATATTTTGTCAAGGATTAAAAACTGGGTCTGCATCTTTCCAGAAATAGCACCACACTTGTCCATTGACTGGTGTCACAATTTTCAAGGGAATGGGGCAGAATTGTAAAACCAGACACAGTCTATAAACAAATGTGAAGCACGTCTGACTGCAAGAGGCCTCTTATTGAATGCCTGCTATAGCTGACCATACACATTAGTCTTATGTCATCTGAACCTCATGATTTTACGAGTTGTCCGACCATCTAATGTGCATGGTTGTGTTTCATAGTGGAAAAAATCCCGATAAGTGCTCATGCACATGTTTTATGGTCCACAAATTGCTGCAGCCTATGTGCACTTCAACAGTCCCAGCCACCAGAGAGGCTAGCGCTTTTTTTCTATAGTTTGCAAGTGTGACCACTGCTGCTGGATTGCAGGGTGGTCGTAACCCCTGAAAATTAGCTGTGTATAATGTGATGGAAAAATAAATAAAGCCAGCAGAGGTGATGGTGAGGGTCCTACACCCGCAGACGCTCACCAAGCACAGCACTGTACATTGTATAGCAGCCGTACTTGGTATCCCGCTCTGCCCGATTCACTTGAATGAGGCTGAGCTGCTCCTAGGTAATGTGATCGATGAACATGACGTCCCATGGTCTAGGAAAAGCAGAGAGAAGGCCACGGCACTCCCGGGAGTGCCGCTGTCTTCTCAAACAGCCCATCGGCAGGGGTCTCAGGTGTCGGATCCCCACCAAACAGATAGTGATGACCTATCCTCTGGATATGTTCATATGTGCCCGCATTGCTGAGAAAAATTATGTTTTAATACATGCAAATGAGCCTCTAGGAGCAACGGGGGCGTTGCCGTTACACCCAGGGCCTCTGCTGTCTCTGCAAATGCCGCACCCTATTCACGTTGATTAACAGGTCCAGGCAATGAAAACATCATCACACCTCCCTGACCCTATTAATAACGGAGAACAGAGCCTCGAGGTGTAATGGTAACGCCCCCGTTGCTCCTAGAGGCTTAATACATCAATTTTCTCATCAATGCAGGAACATAGGACCAACACAGACGCCTTCAGCTGCCAAGTTTACATGCAACAGGTCAGCCAGTGTCATAGGTACAAAGCTGCTTTAAGAAGGTTTATTTAAAAGTGGGGTGCTGGCTAACGCGTTTCATCTGGCATCTCTAAGGCCTGTTTAGGGCCAGGTCACCTTTATTGGGGTCTCTTCTGCCTTGGTTACAGATTCCTCTTATACGCTAGATTACAGGAGGCAGACAGACATGAATCTTCTTCAATAAATGCACAGGAACCGGCTTGTAGATGTTCACAGCACTGGCAGAGAAGTCATTTTAGTGCGTTTCGAGTCATGTGCAGAAATGCAGGGAAGGCCTGGCTGCCTAATTATAGTTACCATGGCTGCGGAGGAGACCTCGGTGACTTTGCAGACACATTACTGTTGGGGAGACGACAACTACAATCGTTTTGCAATGTGAAAAGCACAGAAATCTGTTTAGTGGATTTATTTTAGAGTACTTCCCATGTAATCTGCCGTCTCTCACCCCCTTAGGACCAACAGGAGACTGTATTCAGTCGACGTTCCAGCACAAGGGTGTGGTGAGGAAAGGAAGCTCATGTATACGCATGTATACACACATGTGAACACAGGATGTATTTTCAGCAGAATCTGACACGATAGACAGACAGGCTCGGCATAACAGGTTAGCTGGAAGCTTTAGCATCTGACGCGGGCGCCAATTTAGTCGTATACTGGTACGTAGATGCACACATAGATCAAATGCAAACTCTCTGTGTAGATTTTTGCACGCCAAATCTGCAGCATATTAGAGAACCAGCCGTGTAGCTCAGCTGGTACCAAACCTACACAGTGGGGAGATTTTCCACAGATGGTTTTGCAGCATGTCAGTTTTCGCCTTTGATTCTCAAAGTGGATTTCACCCCCTTTCAATGTAAAAGGGGCAAAATTCAGCATGTTCCAAATGTGGATTTTGCTGTGGACTGGCCGTGGCTCTGCAGTAAAGTCACCCCACATCCAGCTACTCTTAGGCCCCTTGCACACGAGTGTCCGAATGCGTCCCGGTGCATTGCGGCAAACCCGCGCGAGTAGGAACGCAATTGCAGTCAGTTTTGACTGCGATTGTGTTCCGATGTTCAGTTTTTATCACGCGGGTGCAATGTGTTTTGCACGCGCGTGATAAAAAACTGACTGTGGTACCCAGACCCGAACTTCTTCACAGAAGTCCAGGTTTGGGTTAGTTGTAGTGTAAATTGTATTATTTCCCCTTATAACATGGTTATAAGGGAAAATAATTGCATTCTGAATACACTATGGTGATGGATCATGTGACTGACCATGTGATGAACGTAGTGACATCATCAAAGGTCCTATTCCTCACAAAAAAAAGACAGAAGAGATGCCGGCTGCGCGAATAAGTGGATTAAGGTGAGTTAAATTATTATTATTATTTTTTAACCCCTCCAGCCCTATTGTACTATGCATTCTGTATTCAGAATGCTATTATTTTCCCTTATAACCATGTTATAAGGGAAAATAATAATGATCGGGTCCCCATCCCGATCGTCACCTAGCAACCGTGCGTGAAAATCACACTGCATCCGCACTTGCTTGCGGATGCTTGCGATTTTCACGCAACCCCATTCATTTCTATGGGGCCTGCGTTACGTGAAAAACTCACAAAGAGGAGCATGCTGCGATTTTCACGCAACGCACACGTGATGTGCACAGCCCCATAGAAATGAATGGGTCCGGATTCAGTGCGGGTGCAATGCGTTCACCTCACGCATTGCACCCGTGCGGAAAACTCGCCCGTGTGAAAGGGGCCTTAGAGTGGATTCACATGCGGCAAGTTCACTGCAGTTTTTTATTTTTTTTCTACAAGGCTTTTTATAAGGTGCCATTTTTGTTTGTTACAGATATTACTTTTATCAGACTTTTTTTCTATAGAGTCTGAAAAATAAGCCACACTCGGATCATGCTGTAATTCAAGGAGCCAAAATATGCCAGGAAACTCACCTAAAAGGCAACTATAAATAAAACAGTGGGGGTCATTTACAAAGAGCGGCTTTTTGCGTCAGTCTATGCGCGTGCCTTGTCATAAATTAGGCACACCTTCAGCAATCGGTGCGCCTGGTGGAAAAAGTAGACCAGCCCTCGGTTGGAGTCGTTTTTCGCCAACATCTACGCCTTTTTCTAGGACATTGCTATGTGTCTAATACATCGCGACATATGTCTGTGCAACAGGGGATCAAAAGGGGATCATGCAACATTTTTACACTAAAAACTGTCGTAAAAATGTTCTTAAATGACCCTCAGTGTTTCTAGGGCATTTTAGAATTTCCTATAGGATGACACAACATCTGGCAGCAAAAAATTTATAAATATATAGTTTGTCAAGGATTAAAAACTGGATCTGCCTCTTTCCAGAAACAGCACCACCCACGTCCATCGACCGCTATCACATTTTTCAAGTGAATGGTGCCAAATTGTAATACCAGACACAGCCTGTAAACAAAGGTGAAGCACGTCCGTCTGCAAGAGGCTATAGCTGATTTCACGGATTGTGTACCATCTAATGTGCATGGTTGTGTCTCATAGCAGATAAAATTTGGATAAGGGCTCATGCACACGACCATTGCCTGTTTTGCAGTCTGCAAATTGCAGATCTGCAAAACACGGATACCAGCCGTATACATTCCGCATTTTGTGGAATGGAACGTCCTGCCATCTATAGAGCATGTTTTGTATTTTGCGGATGCATCGAAACAGACATGCGGATGTCTTTTGCGGCCCCATTGAAGTGAATGTGTCCGCATCCGACCTGCAGAATAGGCGGATTGGATGCGGACCAAAAAATATGTTCATGTGCATGAGCCCTACGCCTTGCACTGGGGGTGTCTGGCAGAGGCATTTTCCCCCTTATTTTGCTGGACTCTGTATGTGGCTCGCCAGTCACTTATACAGTCAGGTCCATAAATATTGGGACATCGACACAATTCTAACATTTTCGGCTCTTTACACCACCACAATGGATTTGAAATGAAACGAACAAGATGCGCTTTACCTGCAGACTGTCAGCTTTATTTTGAGGGTATTTACATCCAAATCATGTGAACTGTGCAGGAATTACCACAGTTTGCATATGTGCCTCGCACTTGTTAAGGAACCAAAAGTAATGGGACAATTGTCTTCTCCGCTGTTCCACGGCCGGTGTGTGTTATTCCCTCATTATCCCAATTACAATGAGCAGATAAAAGGTCCAGAGGTCATTTCCAGTCTGCTTTTTGCATTTGGAATCTGTTGCTGTCAACTCTCAAGATGAGATCCAAAGAGCTGTCACTATTAGTGAAGCAAGCCATCATTAGGCTGAAAAAACACAACAAACCCATCAGGGAGATAGGAAAAACATTAGGCGCAGCCAAAACAACCGTTTGGAACATTATTAAAAAGAAGGAACGCACCGGTGAGCTCAGCAACACCAAAAGACCCGGAAGACCACGGAAAACAACTGTGGCGGATGACCGAAGAATTCTTTCCCTGGTGAAGAAAGCACCCTTCACAACAGTTGGCCAGATCAAGAACACTCTCCAGGAGGTAGGTGTATGTGTGTCAAAGTCAACAATCAAGAGAAGACTTCACCAGAGTGAATACAGAGGGTTCACCACAAGATGGAAACCATTGGTGAGCCTCAAAAACAGGAAGGCCAGATTAGAGTTTGCCAAACGACATCTAAAAAAGCCTTCACAGTTCTGGAACAACATCCTATGGACAGATGAGACCAAGATCAACTTGTACCAGAGTGATGGGAAGAGAAGAGTATGGAGAAGGAAAGGGACTGCTCATGATCCTAAGCATACCACCTCATCAGTGAAGCATGGTGGTGGTAGTGTCATGGCGTGGGCATGTATGGCTGCCAATGGGACTGCTTCTCTTGTATTTATTGATGATGTGACTGCTGACAAAAGCAGCAGGATGAATTCTGAAGTGTTTCGGGCAATATTATCTGCTCATATTCAGCCAAATGCTTGAGAACTCATTGGACGGCGCTTCACAGTTGCAGATGGACAATGACCCAAAGCATACTGCAAAAGCAACCAAAGAGTTTTTTAAGGGAAAGAAGTGGAATGTTCTGCAATGGCCAAGTCAATCACCTGACCTGAATCTGATTGAGCTGCATTTCACTTGCTGAAGACAAAACTGAAGGGAAAATGCCCCAAAATCAAGCAGGAACTGAAGACAGTTGCAGTAGAGGCCTGGCAGAGCATCACCAGGGATGAAACCCAGCTTCTAGTGATGTCAATGCGTTCCAGACTTCAGGCTGTAATTGACTGCAAAGGATTTGCAACCAAGTATTAAAAAGTGAAAGTTTGAGTTATGATTATTATTCTGTCCCATTACTTATGGCCCCTTAACAAGCGGGAGGCACATATGCAAACTGTTGTAATTCCTGCACCGTTCACCTGATTTGGATGTAAATACCCTCAAATTAAAGCTGACAGTCTGCAGGTAAAGCACATCTTGTTCGTTTTATTTCAAATCCATTGTGGTGGTGTATAGAGGCAAAAATGTCAGAATTGTGTCTGACTGTATATCACACCATATATGCATTCATCGCTGCAAAAATGAAGATTCCCTCAGCTCTGAGGGTAGAAGCAGCCTTATTTTGCAGAATAACATTTTCCATAAACTGTGAGCTTAGCATCTCACCAGCCGCGCTCTCAACCCTGTAAGTGTGTCTCTAGAAATAGATTGCACGAGAAGTGAAGTGTCATCCTCTGTTCTAGGGGCTCCTCTATCTGAATACATTTTGTGGTTTAAACACTTTTTTCATGTAAATTGTATGAGCAATCGATCAGCACTCTGGGTAGGGCAGAATGGGGCAGCACTGACATGGGTGCTGTTGAAAACTTTAATTGTGGTGCCGCTGCTACCTTCAAACTGAATGTTAAAGGGGTCGTCCCACTCCAGCACATTTATCATGTCGAGAAAGTTAATACAAGGCACTTCCTAATTTATTGTGGTTGTCCATAATGGTGTCTGGATTCATTTTTCCACCACATTATAAACTGCTCGTATCCAGGGTTTGACCAGCGCTGCAGCGCAGATACAAGGTTGCCGTGCCTATGTGAACTCCCACGATCCCGGCCATCAGAGAGACCTGCCCTTCTTCCTATAGTGTACAAGCACGTCCACCTCTGCTGGATGCAGGGTGCTAGGAAAAAGCTGTTTCACTCGCAACCTTCAACGAAGCGCGCCGCTGCAGTTTTCCGCCACATCAATGCCGCCCTGTTTGGCCATACCCTCAGTGAGCCATCAATGATTTGTTGCATTTCTCTGCTCCTAGAGTCACTTTTTCTTAAGGACGTGGTGACACATGGTGTCTGTTGCAATGTTTCCAGGAGCTGCAGACCACTCGTGAAAGAAGTATGAACAAACATCAAGGGTTTACCATTAGTGATCCACGCCGCCCGATGCCTTTGGACATATTGCGGCTGCTGCTCAGCCATGTGGTGGCCGTTGTATGTGCATGGACCCTAGGTGTTATATGGAGATTTTTCAGATGCTGAATGGAAGCCCGACTGACAGTTTTTACATATAAAATGCATTAACGTAGGTGATATTAGAGTGTTCTTCAGTTGTAAATGAGGCCAAAAACTAACATGGTAATAAAAAATTTCATTTATTTGTCCATTGGTTGTATGGACAGGGTACTACTGTTTGCCCTAAGTGGACTACCATATGAAAAATTGGCAAAATGTTTCCATGTGGCAAAAAAAAAAAACACACCTCTTTGCACGTCCTCGTTGTTGTGTTTCAGCAGCATCGTTTTAGTGAAGAGATTCAGACCTCATGTGTCCATGGAAATCGTTGATAAGAAATGATGTGTCCCCCTTTAATTGGCGGACTAATCAGAATGTCGGAGATCAGCGTCAAACCACACGTAACTCTTAGAGGAACATCTATAAATAACTGGAGAGTTGGAGGAACGTAAAACAATTGTAATGCTTGGCTGTCCTCGAATCGCTGCGTCCTTGGAGAACACTAACTTGTGTTACTAACAGCTGAGGCGGAATACAGCTGCGTATACTGGCGGTATAATACAGGGGTGTAAGACGGGACACTGCCGAGATATAGTGCAAGCGGAATGTAGTTCTTTTGTAAAGATTTTAATTCGATATTATGTGTTTCTTTTTATATTATTTGACTGTTCATAAGCACATCCTCCTTCCCCAAAAAAGAAAAAGGAAACTGGACCTCTGTTGTTAATGGGTTGGGCATGGTATTGCATAATAGGAGAATACCTCATTAACGTATGGGGTCATTCACACGACCATATAAAAAATGGGTCTGTGTCCGTTTTCCTTGTTTTTCACTTCACCCCCAACACAATATATATATATATTTTTTTAAATAAGTAAATCAAAAAGTTGTATATAAACAGAAAAACAACTCTTACACAGCTCTGTAGAGGGAAACAACCTGACCGACGACCACTGACCATGGCCACAATGCAATTCTATTACACTGTATACCGAGGACACTACAACCCCCAACATGACCGACCAATGAACATGACCATAATACAATTCAGTAGTTTGTAAATAGGACCCTACAACTCCCAACATCCCCAACCGCTAAACGTGACCATAATACAGTTGTATATACTGTGTATGCTCTTGTATTATCGTCCCAACCAGTGTTTAGGTCATGTTGGCTGGAGGGGGGATCTGTTTCTATTATATAGCCGCATAGGTCAGTGGTGTCTAATAGTCTACAAAAAAAACTAGCCCTCACACAGCTTTGTACAAGGAAATATAAAAAGTTATGGGCGTCTTTATTTCATTTTTTTTTCAAAGGTTTTTCTTTTTTGAAAAGTAGTAAAACATAATAAAATCTGTATAATTTTGGTATGGCTGTAATCCTGCTGACCTACAGAATAGACTCTTAGAAAGAACGTAAAAAACAAATTGTCTGGGTCCTGAAGGGGTTATTAAGATGTCTAGTTAACTATTACAATGTAATTGTAATGCGGCAGTGATGCCTTATAATATTCCATTAGCTTCCTGTTTTCACCTGTCCGCTGGGAGTTGTATATTCTCCATATGTCTCTTATATCTGTTTTTGTTTCTCTTTTGTAATCTTCACAATGGAGAGGAGAGCCACACGTCTGAATTCGATTTTTTTTCTTTCCTCCCTTACTTGACAATGATTTTTCCATAATACTCTGCTAATTAATTGCAGATTGTACATAAAAAAAAAGTTACATTTCATTATTTAATTTACCTAATGGGGGTAATTAAGTTGGTCCATTAATAAATAGGAAGCAAAAGTCAAGGTCGGGGAAAAGGAAGCATTGAAGGCTGCAATTTAGTTATTATAGCGTGTGTGCTACATTGTAATATGCAGTATGGGGGGCTGTAATTATAGAACGACCTTCTGTACCTTCACCTGGATTAGGAGGGTACGCTCCACTCCCCGCAATGTCTTTTCCTTTTCGTACAGCATCGTGACGCGCAGTTTTGCGGAGATGCAGGATGCTTCACCAGGGGCTTGTTGCCCTGACACTTTTAGGTCTTCTTTCACACACAGGCAATTAATTAGCTTTGTCATATATACCACCAAGGCTTCATTGATTAATTCCACGTTAATTAAATGTGATGAAAGACAACCCAGAACATCTCTGCGGAACAGGATAGAGAAGTGTGGATTCCTCTTTGTAGGAAGCTAAGGAATTAGATGAGTAAAGGTGGCTTTACACGGTGCGATTGTCGGGCAGATTATCAGGGACGAACGTTCGTACCAAACCTTGTTCCGAATAATTTTCCCAGGTAAAGATGTTACAGATCACCTGATGCACGAGCGAAACGGGTGA